>NC_091829.1:96133193-96733193 GCF_038994185.2 Dermacentor albipictus | reverse complement strand
ATCCGTCTATCCTGGTTGTCATTTTCATTCCCGTCAATGGAGCTATTCCCGTTGCTCTCCTAGCGGATCCTGGTGCCTACATACGTCAATAAACAGCGCTCATGTGGTTACCCCTCACCTTTCTTTTTCCCTGTTACTGATATATACAGTGCAAGGTTCCATTTCAATAATTATAACGCCAATGCAAGCCAAACTACTACGACATTTAGCTCCGTCCAAATTTGCCGGACGATGCTGTGTTCGGTTCCGGGGAATTCGTAATAAACAACAGGACTAATGACGGATATTGCTACTACGAACATCATGAGCGAGTAGAACATTTGGTCGACCAGATTGGGTCCAGTCGGGACCGTCTCGCTAAATTGGGGAACGGTTGGCAAACTTAGTCGGACACCGTCCTTCGTTATCTCCCTCTTTTCCAGCTTACAAGAGCGTCTTCTAGCGGTAACGTGGCTGTTTTGGTATTGCGGAAGGGTAATTGACTAGCACAGGCCAAGTAACGTTTACACCCCCCCCCCCTTTAAAAAAAGAAGAAATTAAATGTAACACACAGATAAAGGGGGCTGTACAAGTTGCCTTGGTTGTGGTTGAAGGCACTCGTGTTTCGGTGTCGATATCTCGCCTCGCAGTCTGTTTTTTTTCAACGATGTGTGGCTTCGTGGCGACGTACATTAATTCTCTATATAAGGACACCTTTCCTAAATAAAATTTCCAGTTGCTAGTAAGCGCCCTCTGCCGTGTTCTTCCCAAGTATCCGTTTTGGCAGCGCTTTTCCATCGTGAAATAAACGTCCGACAAGAAAGGAGGTGGCCCACTCGCAGCCACAGGCTAGCGGCTTACTTCCTTGCACATTTTTTTTTGTGTGTGTAACTGCAATCAACGCGAAAATAACACTTGAATTTAAAAAAAAAAGTAAGGAAATAAACATATATTTGGGGGTTTTACTGGAAGTTATCAGAAACGGCTAGTCTAATATATGTCATTATTGTTTTTTTTAATTATTCTGTCTCGGCAACTTCTGTTGTACCGGGTGTACGCATATTCGAGTGTTTAGCGGTTTGGCCATGCTCGGCCGACCTTTAACGTTGTTGAAGCAGCTTGCAGTGTTCTTTTCTCAAACCACGCAAGCTGAAGGAGGCGGTGCTGATGCATCCATATTTTCAGCTATGCTTCGTTATGTAGATTTTGATTCTTAATTATTTCTGTTTTTCTTTCTTTATTTGCCTTCCTGCGCGACCACCGTGGAGGCGTTTGACGCATGTAAGCGGTTGCAGCTGCTCCTTGTCACTTAAGAGGAATACATGAATATGACGTCGTAAAAAGAGACGGAAAAAAAAGCGGAGACCACATGCCGACAAGCAAAGCCCGCGTCACGCAGAGTTCGCGTGACGTCATCAAGCCTCTCTGACACCGGAACGAAAGGGTCAGATACCTCCCACGCACTCTCAGTGCGTGGGTTATCGCACGGCACTCCCGATGTTTTCGTCGGTTTGCATTTTTTGTCGATTTTATTTTTGACTAGGTGTCGCGTATTTTTCTTCTCATTTTTCCTTTCTCTCTATATATTTTTTCATTCCTTACAGCTGGCTTACGTGTACTTCTCGTTTTTCGTCGCTGCACCTGTCGGAGCCCGGCGAGCTGTAAACAAAGTAAAAATAGCGTGCTGGTGTCATGGGCCTCTGCTCGCAGCGGCAGATCTGTTTTGCTGCCTTTTCTTGCTTTTCTTTTACTAATATAGGTGGTGTTCTTTCTTTTAGAGTTACCCGAATTAAAAAAAAAAAAGCAAATTGCCTGTGGGATGTATCACAATTTCACTCCTCGAGCTGGATCTTATTAAAAAAAAAAAAGGTTCGCACCTCCTGGGGCGTATCTCGTCCTCAAACAATAATTGTAATCTGTCTTGCTTGCGTTTCCTCTCTCGAAAACTCTGCGCACGCTACTTTCCTGTCGAGAATGCTATGTCACGCTGACAACGCGCGCGCTGCTTCTAATCTGGAAGTATCGGGCGTGAAGCGTTACGTATAAGCCTTAATGTAAGCGATCTTGCGCCCGACGGCGTTATCGAGATGGCTGTCGCGTTCACTCGTCGCCTACAAGTGAAACCCCAAGCGAGCGACGACTTTGAGTGACGTCTCCACGGAGTTGCGCCGGTATGAGAGTGGCAAACACGCTTCGAAACTGGCATGCCGCATGCCTAATAATTACAGCGAAGCTGTATACCTCTACCGTCCAAGGGAATTTTCGTGTCATTGGCGTGGTAAGCAAAAAACTCCTCATACGTGGGCCGATCCCGAAGATAGTGCAATGCCAGGCCGACCCGCGGCGGAGTTGCAGTTCGCCATTAAGGGGCCCACATACAAAGGTTCTCTGGCAATCCTTCTTCACAGAGTGGAAGGGCATTGAGATTTTTTTTTAATTTCCTTGTTTCTCTTTTTTTGCTGTACGGAGCAGCATAAAATATTTCTGAAGGTCTTGTGGAAGGTTCCTTTCTTCTTGCACGTGCCAACATACGGTCGTTTGCTCGCTCCACGCGAGCAACCGGTAGTACGTAACTGATGTGCATCATGTTCCGGCTTCTCACCATTGTTTCGTCTTTCACAGCACTTCCGGGCGACGGGCGACGACTTGTGCATTTCCATAACCTGCAACGATCGAGCGACAAGAACGAGCGATTTGTGTCGCGCGACGGCCCGTTTCGTCGCTCGAAGCCGTCGTTCGCCGAAGTCGCGCACTAAATCGCCCACGTGGTTTCTGGGCTTTAAAGAAAAAAAAAAGTCATGCGAGATAGATAAACGCTACTTCTTATTGGACAAGAGAGAGAGAGAGAGACAAAAGGGAAGGAAAGACAGGGAGGTTAGCCAGTGTAAATACCGGCTGGCTACCCTGTGCTGGGGAAAGGGGTAAAGGGAATAAAAGGAGAAGGAAGAGAGAAGAAAAAAAAAGAGAAAAAAATGCACACAGTAACGCGATGTTGCGCGCAACAATAGTCAAAGGCGTTCGCACCATTCACATGTCCTTAAGAACTTGAACAAAGCCCTTAAGGCCTTGAGTGCCGAAACCCGTCTGGACCAGTGTCCTAGAACTTTCTTTTCTGTGAAGGGGCGATTGTCCAGTTTTTCGAGCACGGTCACAAGCACTTTTCTTTGCACATTTTAACGTGGACAGTCACAGAGGAGGTGCGCGATCGTCTCTTCGTCGCCGCAGGTGTCGCAAGCAGGGCTGTCGGCCATTCCAATGCGGAAGGAATAGGAGTTTGTGAATTCCACGCCGAGCCATAGGCGGCACAGAAGTGTTGTTTCCGCTCGGGGCAACCCTGGTGGAAGACGGAGTTGCAAACTTGGATCCAATCTGCGAAGACGTGTGTTCGTGAATTCGCTGGTGTTCCACAGAGTTAGCGTAAGCTCGCATGCGAGGGAGCGAAGACTTGTGGCTGCATCTGTTCTTGACAGTGGTATGGTCACAATCCGGGCACCATCATGGGCCGACCGGGCAGCGTCATCCGCACTGTCATTTCCCGTAATTCCGCAGTGACCCGGTATCCACTGGTAGATGATGTTGTGTCCCTTGTCGATCGCGTAATGGTAGAGTAGTCGGATGTCTGCGACTAATTGTACATTTGGTCCGTGGTTGAAAGGGGATAGCAGACACTGGAGAGCTGCCTTTGAATCACAAAAGATGGACCAGGAATGTGGTGAATTGGGACCTATAAACTCCAGAGCAGCACGAATAGCTGCGAGTTCTGCAGCCGTCGATGATGTAACGTGAGACGTCTTGAATTTGATGGTGACAGATTGAGCGGGAAGTACCACTGCTCCAGCTGAACTGTTACAGGAGACAGAACCGTCCGTGTAAACGTGAGTGCGGTCGTTGTGTTTTTCATGTAAGAATGAAAGGACGGTTTGCTTGAGGGCGATAGATGACATTTCCGTTTTCTTTTTGATGCCGGGAATAACAAGAAGGGCCTGGAGTGGATGCAGGCACCACAGCGGTAGAGATGGCTGTGCTGCAGGTGTGAAGTTTGACGGTAAACCTCCGTGGTTGGCGGCAATAATTCTGCTAAACGCTGAACGAGGTCGAGCGGCAGGAAGGGAGGCGAGATGATGCGATGGAAGTCGCGCAAAGTGCCTGATGTGCACCCGTAAGGAGTCGACGTGAATATACGTATTGATAGGGTGGTCATGCGCGATGGCTATTGTTGCTGCCGTTGATGCACACCTCGGAAGGCCAAGACAAATTCTCAGAGCTTGAGCTTGTACAGATTGGAGGGCACGAAGGTTGGTCTTACTGGTCCCACCTAGTACAGGTAAGCTGTAGCGTAGGAGACCCAAGAACAGAGCGTTATAGAGTTGGAGCATTGCACTCACAGACGCACCCCATGACATTCCTGCAAGAAATCTGAGCACGTCTGTTATCATCACTAGTTTCCTCTTAAGGTAAGAGACGTGAGGACTCCAGGAGAGGTCTCGATCTATTATTACTCCTAGAAAGCGGTGCGTCTTCTCGTAGGCAATTGGCTGTCCATTAAATCTAACAACGTATTGTCTCATTGCTTTGCGTGTGAAAGCGACCACAGAGCACTTCTGGGAGGACACCTCCAAACCTCGTGCTCGAAGATAGCTGGATGTTAATGTGGCCGCTTTTTGCAGTCTGGCGCGCACTTGTGGACGCGTCACTCCTGATGACCAAATGCATATATCGTCTGCATAGATAGACACATGGACGGATTGTGGAACGGTGTGAACCAGGGCGATGAGCACGAGGTTAAATAGAGTGGGACTCAAGACTCCGCCTTGTGGTACTCCGCGGTAGGTGTTGTGCTGTGATGATGCACCATCCTCTGTTTGCACAAAGAATGACCTGTCTGTCAAGTAGCTGAATATCCATCGAAACATAAGTCCCCCTAGGCCGACGTCGCCCAAAGCGTCCAGGATGGCTCGATGTGTTACGTTGTCATAAGCGCCTTTAACGTCTAGGAACATCGCCGCTGACAGTCTCCTTAGGCTTTTTTCGTGTTGAACAGACGAGACAAGATCTATGACGTTGTCTACCGAAGAGCGTCCGCGTCGGAAGCCTGCCATAGCGTCAGGGTATATCTTGTAGTGTTCTAGATACCACTCTAGATGTGTCAGCACCATCCTCTCCATCACTTTCCCTAGACAACTGGCCAGAGCAATGGGACGGTAAGACGCCACGTCTAGGGGACAAGATAATATTGACAATAACAATAATATTGACAGATAATAGACAGATAATATCTTATTGGACAAGATAATACACAAAGGGTGGGATCTTTCATTAGAGCAAGAAGTTTAAGGTGCGAATATTATTTGCACGAGAAATCAAAATGCATAGTCGAGTAATTACCAAAACTTCGGTGGTTAACGTTTTACCGACCTGCTTTACGCTTCGTGTCGCAATATGCGAATTCAAGCCGGTGAGCTCGCAAGGCACATACACTTGGAACAAATATTCAGGGTGGCACCAGCTACGAGATTGCTATCGGCCCATTTTTGTGTCCACTGCAGGACGAAGGCCTTCCCCAGCGATCTCCAATTACACCTGTCCTGCGCGAGCTGATTACAATTTGCGCCTTGCAAGTTTCCTAATTTCGACACCCCACCTATAATTTTCTGCCGTCCTCGACTGCGCTTTCCCGTCTTGATATTTTTTGTTCCCAATATTCCCAAGGTATTTGTTCCTAAAATGTGCGTGAAATACAATGGCGTTCCAGTTAATTTTGTGCTTTAATGCATAAAAAGGTGTTTTCCTAAATGTGTAAGTGGGACAACAGTACATTTTTGCCGCCAGTCTGACAGCGCCTATCTCAAAACTGGTGCTAGTTTCAGAATTCGCTGCAAGTGGACGTGCCTTGAGAACTCACTGGCTTCAATTCGTAAATCGCTATATATACCTTTATAATTCACTAAAAAGTTGAGTGAAATTTTTAAAAAATGTGGCTTTTCATTTTTGTGCAAATAATGTGCGCCTCTGCGTAATCCAGCGCAATGAGCATATTTACGCATGCGCCAACTGCTATTAAAAAAAACGGTAAGTAATAAAAATATCAAGAAGAAATAAGAACGTATAATATGAAGCTACGGTGCCTTGGTGTGCCTTTCTTTCTCACCACAGCTGCTTAGCGGTTGAGATTTGCGGATGATGGTTTCTTGGTGTCGTGTGATTGTGCGGGTGTGTAGAATTGGGGAACTCCCATCATTCGCAATGCACAGACCCTTCCTAGTGCAGCCCATTTCAACTACCACCAATGTCTCCTCAAAGAAGGTTCCTTTCCCTTCATATAGAATACGGCGACCGTCCGAAACACCCCTGACATCTTGCGGATATATCAAGAGTGGCCGAAGGAGAAATGTCACTGTACAGCCAACGTGTTTGCAAGGCGACTTGGGTTCGTCAGGCCATCATCACGTCAACAACTTCTGTCTTTTTTGGGTTTGTGGATATACACATGTCATCCTCCGCCTCTTCCACTTCCATTTCCCACCTGCTCATTGACCGTCGCTGAGCAACAGCACAAATTTCTCTGTCTTTGTTATAGCTGTTGAGACATTCAGTCTCAGAGTACAAGGTCGCAGTTTCGGTTACCAGTCGCTGCGGTATTTGGCATGTTAAAATCAATCAATCAATCAATCAATCAATCAATCAATCAATCAATCAATCAATCAATCAATCAATCAATCAATCAATCAATCAATCAATCAATCAATCAATCAATCAATCAATAAATAAATAAATAAATAAATAAACAAATAAATAAATCAATACTGTCACGCCACAGGTGGTAGCCTAGCCCCCGTTTGGTGTTTTACCGAGCGATTTGTGCCGCTTAATTATGATGACGATGATGCCCCGTAACTGTGAGTGGGATACGCCAAGATTTGGGCGTCGGAAGGAAAGATTATGCAGTAACAATCACTCTGCTTTCCCATCGGTCTTACTTATTGCAGGTGCTCCTGCAGAAGTGCTTGGTGGCCTTTGAGGAAAAAGAGTAGAGGAACGGTCACCCGTCCACGGGACTATCTCCAAGAGGCGACGGGTTGGTCGCCGGTTTCCGGCATCAAGTCTTTGGCGGGGAAGAAAAGAAGAAGTTCTCCGAGGTGGTGACCCTGTTCCTTTTTGCTCGCTTTTTGCTTCAGTTTTAACTAGTTTTTTTTTACATTGTGCCTGGAGCCTATTGAAGCCAGGTACGAAGCCTTCTTTGCCTTTTCCCTCGCAGTGCCTCCAGCCGCTACGGCGGTCAGCAGCTGAGAACGGCGGCACGAGCCCCATGACCGTCAGCGTGTTATGAGGCACACGAGTGCATCGCAAGAACGCGTCCAAGATTGTGCCAACACACGCCATGTGCATGACATCATCAAGCCGGCACGGCTAGTCTGTGAACGTCAAGGCGCTGTCGGCCCTGTTCTGGTGACCATGGTGGAACCCCGCGAAGGTGAGAAGAGCAAGAGAGTTGGTCTTAATGAGGCACCCAATAAGGAGAACAACAGTACTTCAAACTGTGACCTGAGCGATTATGAAGCCATTGAGTGTGATGTAGAACCTTTCAAATTCGTGATCTACAAAAAAAAAAAAAACAACTGAAGAAATCTCAGTGGTGTTCCGACTATCAGTCGGAACACCACTGGGATTGAGTGAGCTCAGCGAATAATCGTCAGTTTACATAAACTGAACAAAAAATCAAAAGAACCATCGTATTCGTCGGCAAATCATGATGCATCAGAAATTGTCTCCGTGGCAAAGGAAAAAGTTCAAACGTTCCGAGTGAACAAAGACGGCAGTTTTTCAGTGAGTGTTACCTCAATGGCATCTGCGAAAAACCTGCTTTTATCGCACGAAGTTGCATGACTAATAATTCAGCCATACATACCGGCTCCGTACACTCGAAGTGTCAGAAAGATTCGTCATGTGCGACTTCAATACACTGAAGGGCAACTGCTCGAGTTTTTGAAAGGTTTTGGGGAGTAATATCAGCTATCAGGCCACCGACAAGCACGATACTACCATCTGGAGGATGATACAGTTGAATCGTGCTCTTTGCACAGAGTAATCCTTCAGTGGAGGGATGATCACCCATTGCCTCGGATAACCCGATTGGGCTTCACCAGCCACCCGGTGGAAGAATACCTTGGTCCTACCTTGAGGGGTTATAACTGTCAGAGGTTTGGACACCTGACATAAAACTGTCGTGGGACACGTCGACGTAAAATCTGCTCTGAGAAGCCTGAGCATGTCGAACGTAATTCTGTGAGACAGCCTAAATATGCAAATTGTGCAGGTAATCATACGGCTTCTTTCTCGGGATCTCCACAGAACAAGGCCGCATCCATGTTACGCAAACATAAATTAATTCATGGGAAGCAACCACGACACAAGGAGTCCCTCCCGAATTTTTATGCAGTGAGCTCAGCGAATAATCGCCAGTTTACTTAAACTGAACAAAAAAATCAAAACAACCATCGTATTCGTCGGCATTACAGCGGCACGCTGCGCAGGGTCTCAGAGACAGTGGAGTCGTCATTCTGCTACGTCCACTGAAGGCTACACATCACAACAATATCAGCTACCCAACCTAAGACAACCTCAGCGATCACCTCAGACAGCGACTGGAACATCGGCATTCCACCATAAAACACCGCACCACTCAGTGTTGGACAGACGATTCTATCAATGCAGTTTGCTGCAGTTAGAGCAATTGTCACAGCCCTACATGAGGTGAACAAGCTTCCAGAGGTAAATGCACTGTTGTATCATCATCACCATCATGGTTACGCCGACTGCAGGGCAAAGGCCTCTCCCATACTTCTCCAACTACCCCAGTCAAGCACTAATTGTGGCCATGTTGTCCCTGCAAACTTCTTAATCTCGTCCGCCCACCTAACTTTCTGTCACCCCCTGCTACGCTTCCCTTCCCTTGGAATCCAGTCCGTAATTCTTAATGGCCATCGGTTATCTTCTCTCCTCATTACATGTGCTGCCCATGCCCATTTATTTTTCTTGATTTCAACTAAGATGTCATTAAGCCGCGTTTGTTCCGTCACCCAATCTGCTCTTTTCTTATCCCTTAACGTTACACCCATCATTCTTCTTTCCATAGCTTGTTGCATCGTCCTCAATTTAAGCAGAACCCTTTTCATAAGCCTCTAGGTTTCTGCGCCGTACGTGAGTACTGGTAAGACACAGCTGTTATACACTTTTCGCTTGAGGGATAATGGCAACCTACTGTTCATGATCTGAGAATGCCTGCCGAATGCACCACAGCCCATTCTTATTCTTCTGATTATTTCAGTCTCATGATCCGGATCCGCGGTCACTAGCTGCCCTAAGTAGATGTGTTCTCTTACCACCTCCAGTGCCTCGCTACGTACCGTAAACCGCTGTCCTCTACCGAGACTGTTAAACATTATTTTAGTTTTCTGCAGATTAATTTTTATACCCGCCCTTCTGCTTTGCCTCTCCAGGTCAGTGAGCATGCATTGCAATTGGTCCCTTGAGTTATTAAGCAAGCCCTGGTGGAGGACGAAGACGAAGAAGTGTGGAACGGTAGATCTTGTTCTGTGGTTCTTCAAAGTTGTGCGCCTTCTGCATATCAGGAGCTTCCCCGAAGACGTCATCCTCCAGAATGGAGGACGGAGGACCTCCGCGCCCTCATGGCAAGTCGAGTCCCGCGGCGGTAGCCCTGTCCGTGGGAAACCGCGACATCACCGACTATAGGCTTCCCGATTCATCTGACAGCTCAACAGCGGCAGAGATGGACTCGGACAGTGATTACACGATAGTCCAATCGCGCCACTTGAAGCACAAGCTTCGCCGGACGTCAGCAGGCAGT
Organism: Dermacentor albipictus; assembly: GCF_038994185.2. Taxonomy (NCBI): domain Eukaryota; kingdom Metazoa; phylum Arthropoda; class Arachnida; order Ixodida; family Ixodidae; genus Dermacentor; species Dermacentor albipictus. The sequence goes on along the minus strand of NC_091829.1, from coordinate 96,723,349 downwards.
GATTCTACTCATAAAAGCAGATGTGACGAACGGGTCTTCTCCGTGGGCTACACCCGAACTACGGAAGGTACGAATATGAATTCGTTGAATAGACAATCACTGACCAAATACTTCGATCGAATAGCCTCAGGACATGTGAGAGAGATCCGCATTAATGCTCGGAAGAACATTCTGACGGTGGACGTGGATTCTCAGGCAGTATTGGAGGCTTTGAAAGGCATTCAAGTGCTTGGCAACATCCCAGTTCGCTCATTCCTAGCGTACGGAAAAGATACCTGCACTGGTGTGATATCAGATGTGGACATTGACATAAAGGATGATGACCTGCGATTTCTATTATCGTCGACAGTGCGAATCCTCGACATCCACCGATTCGGCCGCTCCCGGGGCATCAAGTTGGTGTTCGAGTCAGACTCTTTGCCAGCATCGGTCAAAGTAGGTTATGTGAGGCACTCAGTGCGTCCATATGTACCACGACCATTACAGTGTCACAAGTGTTTCAAACTGGGCCACGTGAGTTCTGTGTGTAAGAATCCTACGTCGTGCCGAAGATGTGGTGGTGCTCATCAGGTAGACTCCTGTGAGACTGACGCCATGAAATGTGCAAATTGCTCCGGAGCCCATGAAGCGACATCCAAGGACTGCCCCAAAATGGCAGAGGAGAGGCAAATTCTGAGAAAAATGATGAGAGAGAACTCCATGCACAAGGAGGCTGCCGATTCCGTCCGCAAGAAAAGGCGCCAGTTGCGGCAAAGGCGTCGCCACTCCCAAAGCAAGCCTCGGGGTAAAGAGGCACTTCCTTTGAGTACTTGGATGCAAACCGTGCCACAGAGAGAGCAAGGCCGGCACACACAAGATGCGCCTCCCCCAGTATCTCCGCGCCCGTCATGGAAAGAGGCGTCATCCAACGTGCGTCCAACCTCTTCGGCTATTGAATGGCCTTCGCTACCACTGAGGGCTTCCGGAGGAGATACTCCTTCGGCGCTTCCCGAGTGCCGGGAGGGTAATGAAAGGCTTGGAAATGAAAAGGTGATAGACATGCTTAAACAGCTAGTAAACGCTATGCGTATATTACTCTCCGGATTGGCAACGCCAACTGCACTGTCGGTCGTGAAGGCGTTAGATGCTATGGAGCCGCTATTAGCGGCTCTAAAATAAGGGTGTTAATCATGGCTCTCACGATAAAACACTAGACATTGGAACAGAAGATGCATCATTCTGTTATAATGCAATGGAATGCTCGAGGTCTATGCGGCCGCATGTCTGACTTTAGGCAACGAGTATTCAAATACCGCTTCCCAGTGATCGTGATATGCGAGCCAAATCTCACGTCGGAATTTCGCCTTTCCGGATACGTTCAGCTCTGGTCACGTGAAGATGGACCCAAGAGCAAAGTGTTAATGTGTATACGCAGTGACAGGACGTTTGTGCGGAACGTGATCACTCCACATGACAGCAATGAATATGTGTGTGTGACACTAAAACATAAACTACATGTGTTTTCGATCATCGGCGCCTACATACCTCCTAGACAAGGATTTGAACTCTCTTATCTATCCATTGTATTACAAAGCTCCCCAGGCCCTCATGTTGTTATTGGAGACTTCAATGCTCATCATCCTTACTGGGGAAGTGCCGCAATGAACTGTCGGGGTAGGAACTTGATGGACTTCATAGACAGTGAAGGCCTCCAACTTACATCCGCGGCACTACCTACGGAAGTTGCTTAGACCTCACTGTTGTATATCGGAGCCTCCTGCCCTTAGTCAACTGGTGCTTGGACATAGAAACGCATGGGAGCGATCATATACCAACATATGTACAGATGAAGTGGTTTGTGCAATCAACTCCATCTGCTGTACGCTGCACTGATTGGTCCACATTCTCTACATCTGTCGAAGAGTACTGCGGAGACATCACTTCACCATCTGATATAGAAGACATTATTGTATCATCAATGCAGAAGACAACTAAGTTCATCAGTGCACCTACATCCAGAACGGCGATTGATATTGAATATGAACGACTCCGAGCGATCCGTCGTAGAGCGGAAAGGAAGGTTAGGCGAACTCAATCGTCATTAGACCTTGTCTTATGTCGACGAGCTCAACGAAAAATACGGCGTCACCTTCAAAAAAATGGGAAAACAACGGTGGAGGACCTTCTGTTCGTCTCTGGATCCTCGAAAGCCACTTTCTAGGATCTGGCAGGTAGTACGAAGCCTTCGTGCCCCTCCTCAGCAAAAACATCCTTTCCGTGCTCTAGCACTTCACCAATGTCTGACGGAAGTGCAGGTTGCCGAAGACTTCTGTAAGAGAGCCACCCGCACCATCGTTTCAGCATGCCCAACATTGGATCGACCCGTGCTACCTCCTAAAGATGATCGTCTTGACCTTCCTTTCACGATGCCGGAATTGGAAGCTGCACTTGCTGCGTCTAGACGATCTTCTGCCCCTGGACCTGACGGTATTTCGTATAGTGCTCTGTGCCACCTTGGGATGGAAGGTCGGAAAGTCCTGCTGTCATACTATAACGCCACGTGGTCATCCAGTACAGTCCCGAAGCAGTGGAAAACCAGCCGTTTGGTGGCCCTCCTAAAGCCAGGAAAATCGCCTTACGAAATGTCATCTTACCGGCCAGTAGCTTTAGCTAGCTGTGTCGGTAAGGTGATGGAACGGATGGTACTCACTAGACTAGAATGGTTCATGGAAAAGAATGAGCTTTATCCTGAAATGATGACCGGACTTAGACGTGGCCGGTCTGCAATAGATGGGGTCATTGATCTCGTGTCCACGATCGAACACGAAAAAAAGCGCCACCGACTTGTAGGAGCAGTTTTCTTAGACATAAAAGGAGCTTATGACAATGTACGGCATGAAGCCATTCTTGATACCCTCAGTAATTTAGGCGTCGGCGGCCGTCTCTACATGTGGATTGCAAATTACCTAGATGGTCGTACAGTCTTCATGTCCACGAATGCTGGCGAAACGACAAGACACGCTGTGGTCCGTGGAGTGCCTCAAGGAGGAGTTCTCAGCCCGACTCTTTTCAATGTTGCCCTTATTGGCCTTGCGGAAATAATTCCTGATACAGTACGCATCAGTACCTACGCAGACGACATATGCATATGGGCATCCGCAGTCACGCGACCACAAATTCGTGCCAGATTGCAGCGAGCTGTTTCTTTAACGTCTCAGTACCTGCAGTGCCAAGGACTGCAACTGGCCCCAGACAAGTGCGCTGCGATAGCGTTCACACGGAAGCGTGGTATCCAATTATGATCAATGGAAATGCCATCCCATATGTCACCCACCACAAATACCTCGGCGTTGTCATTGACCGCGGTGTTTCATGGTCGAAACATGTGGCAATGTTAAAGAAAAAATTAACTGGGCTTGCTCAAGTTTTTCGCTTTCTGGCCGGTATGAAATGGGGTCCATCTGAGCATTCGCTACTCCGGCTGTACCAGGCTCTCTACGTCGGATACATTCGGTATAGCCTGCCAGTTTTATCAAGTATGAGCCCATCATGTTTGCGTACGCTGTGAAGTGCCCAGGCGCAGATGCTGAAAACATGTCTCGGTGTTCCACGTTGCACCTCAACCTACGGAACAATTGAGGAGGCTCGCGTCACCCCTTTACCTGTCTATCTACGATGCGAACCTCTTCGAGTATTCCTGCGACTGCTTTGCCGTCATGGACGTCATCCCTTATCGAAACTACCCGATATACAGCCGGACTCCACTTCTTCAAGAGCCGTTAAATGCCAAGCATCTGCCATACCAGCATACTTTGCCCCGGCTGACCTTCCACATATGCCCCCATGGGTAATGTCCAAAATACCGGTACGTCTATCTATTCCCGGAATTTCTAAAAAATCGCGAATACCTACCGTCGGCCTCAGACATTTAACACTTGAATATATGTCGAAAGAATATGACTCCTCGGTGAGCGTGTATACAGACGGCTCGGTCTCGTCGTATGCGTCTGGTGCGGCTTTCGTCGTGCCTGCGCATCAAGTCATTCGACGGTTTCGTCTGCATAACAAGACGACTACAACATCTACGGAATTAGTGGCAATAAGAAAGGCCGTTCAATATATTGCGCGACAGCCTCCTCAAATATGGACAGTTTTCAGTGACGCAAAATCGGCTCTTCAACTACTAAGAGTGGTGTTGAAAGAAAGCGCTTACACAGTGTTGGCTCTTCAAACTGCCGAGCTCTACACTTTAGCGCAAGAAAACGGCCACCACATCACATTTCAGTGGATTCCTAGTCACTGTGGTATACAGGGCAACGAACTGGCCGACGCCGAAGCGAAGAAAGCACTCGAAGAACGAGAGTCACTGCTTTCAATTCCTTTTTCAAGAGCGGACGCCAACTGTCTCCTCTCCAGTGTCATCCGAAAATTGACAGCAAAGCACTGGGACAATCTGGATAATCGCCACAGACGACTCCAGAGATTGGACCCCACCATGAATTTTAGGCTACCACCGAAAATTCAACGAAGCTGTGCCAGTCTTCTGCACAGACTAAGGCTGGGGGTAGCGTTTACGCGCGGATACGTGCACCTCATGCGACGCACCGAGTCTCCACACTGTGAGGTGTGCAATGTGACTGAGACTATCGGTCATGTGCTTTGTGACTGCCCTAAGTTTGTGGAAGAGCGTGATAGGTTGGTCAAGGACCTTACGCGTCTCGACAGCGCACCGTTGTCGGAGGACGTTATTTTAGGCCCTTGGCCAGACGCTCAGTCGAGTTTCAAGGCCATCAAGGCATTACTGAGCTTTTTAAAAATTACGGGCCTGGATTGCAGACTTTGAGCATGCCAAATTGCTTGCCATATGTTCTACATCTTTCTTCTATCGTCATCGTCACCCATCATGCACCTCTTTCTTCCCTCTTTCTTTCCCTCTTCCCCTTCCCCCAATGCCGAGTAGCTGGCTAGAGGAATATACCTCAAGCCGACCTCTCGGCATTTCGTGTCATTAAACTTCTTTCTCTCTCTCTAAGCAAGGCAATATCATCAGCGAATCGCAAGTTACTAAGGTATTCTCCATTAACGCTTATCCCGAATTCTTCCCAATCCAGGTCTCTGAATACCTCCTGTAAGCACGCTGTGAATAGCATTGGAGAGATCGTACCTCCATGCCTGACGCCTTTCTTTATTGGGATTTTGTTGCTTTCTTTATGGAGGACTACGGTGGCTACGGAGCCGCTATAGATATCTTTCAGTATATTTACATACGGCTCGTCTACACCCTGATTCCGTAATGCCTCCATGGCTGTTGAGGTTGCGACTGACTCAAACGCTTTCTCGTAATCAATGAAAACTATATATAAGGGTTGGTTATATTCCGCACATTTCTCCATCACCTGATTGATAGTGGGAATATGGTCTATTGTTGAGTAGCCTTTACAGAATCCTGCCTGGTCCTTTGGTTGAGGGAAGTCTAAGGTGTCCCTGATTTTATTTGCGACTACCTTAGTAAATACTTTGTAGGTAACGGACAGTAAGCTGATCGGTCCATAATTTTTCAAGTCTTTGGCGTCCCCTTTCTTATGGATTAGGATTATGTTAGCGTTTTTCCAAGATTCTGGTACGCTCGAGGTCATGAGGGATTGCGTATACAGGGTGGCTAGTTTTTCTAGAACAATCTGCCCACCATCCTTCAACAAATCTGCTGTTAACTAATCCTCCCCAGCTATCTTCCTCCTTTGCATAGCTCCCAAGGCTTTCTTTACTTCTTCCAGCGTTACTTGTGGGATGTCAAATTCCTCTAGACTATCCCCTCTTCCATTATCGTCGAGGATGCCACTGGTACTGTATAAGTCTCTATAGAATTCCTCCGCCACTTGAACTGTCTTATCCATATTAGTAATGATATTGCCAGCTTTGTCTCTTAACGCATTCATCTCATTCTTGCCTATTCCAAGTTTCTTATTCACTGCTTTTAGGCTTCCTCTGTTCCTGTAAGCATGCTCAATTCTATCCATATTATACTTCGTTATGTCAACTATCTTACGCTTGTTCATTAACTTGGAAAGTTCTGCCAGTTCTATTCTAGCTGTAGGCTTAGAGACTTTCATACATTGGCGTTTCTTAAGATCTTTCGTCTCCTTCGATAGTTTACTGGTATCCAGTCTAACGAAGTTACCACCGACTTCTGTTGCACCCTCCTTAATGATGCCCATAAGATTGCCGTTCATTGCTTCAACACTAAGGCCCTCTTCCTGAGTTAAAGCCGAATACCTGTTCTGTAGCTTGATACGGAATTCCTCTGTTGTCTATGGAGTCATTAATGAGCCAGCTGTCCACATCAGTGCTACTGGATGGCAGTCCTGAATAGATCGTTACGAAAATGTCGGAATATTTCAGTAAAACGCTAATAGCCTTACTCCAAATCTGCTGATTTTCGCAAGTTGGTTGCGCAATACAGCTTCCCTGTGCTATGCATACAAGAGGCTGGAGTACGTGATAATTTCCGTCTTGTTAATTACATATTATATAAATGCTCTCGTCCAGCTGGACACAGGAGAACAATGCTCTGTGTTCGAAAAGATTTGCCCTCTCACCTCATTCAATCAAGCAGTTCTGATTTTCCTGAATATCTAGCCTGCAAAGTATATGTCGCAGAACTATGTGTAACAGTCGTAAGCATATACCTGCAAGCATCGAGACGTATTATGATTGATAATTTGGAAAATATTTTTAGCATCACAGGATCAAACATTATAATATGTGGCGACTTTAACGCACACAACGTAACATGGGGGAGTAGTCACTGTGATGCCCGGGGGAATGTCGTTTAATGCGCCTCTGAAAGATGCAATCTGTCAATATTGAATGATGGATCTGTCACATTTATGCAGCGATATTGCTACGCCAGTTGCATCGACGTAACACTGTGCTCTAATGATCTTGTTACCAACGCTGGGTGGACAACAGATGCAGAGACACGTGGAAGCGATCACTTCCCAATTCTTGTATCGCATCCGCGTTTAAAAAGTACTGTGAAACTAAGATACGTAGCTCTTCCGCCAATACTTGTCCAGTCGAGTGGATTGTGAAACTGACGTAGAAAAACTCACATCAGCGATACAAGAAACAATGAAATGTGTACGAAACAAGTACCCATTCCTGACGAGTAAACATCAGTTGATGGAGAATACGACCATGTGAGAGATGTAACAAAAAGAGCAGAAAGAGCTTATCGCTGGAGTGGAAATAAAGAAGCGTATAGAAATTTGCAACAAAGCCACTCAGTCATGCGGAGACGACTACAAAAATAGGGAAAACAGATGGTGTGAATTTAGCAATACGTACGTTGTTTTCCCTGACACCGCTTCCACAAGGCTGGATGACTATTCGTGCATTAAGCAGCCCCGTTTTTCAAACACAACCATATCGTGCTGTCGCAATAGCCAAGGATACTTCAGAATTAGTGATTGCTGAGGAATTCTGCAAAGTTATAACAAGAACAAGCGTATCTATTACTAGTGCTGAATTTCAATGCTCGATTGAAATGGCAGAACAAAAGGTCTTGCGTGTTTTCAGTCGCAACATCTACAACTAGACTACGAATTATCTATGATGGAGTTAAAATGTGCGCTTTCGTCTTGTAAGACAAAGACTGCTGCAGGTCCGAATGTCATTACATACGGTATGTTGCAAAACATGGGACCTAATGGTCGATTGGCACTTTGGAATTACTCAATGACTTGTGGAAAAATGAATCGGTCCCTGACTCTCGGAAAACGGCATATGTGATACCTATATCGCAGCCTGGCAAGACACCTCTTTCTTTTGAACCTTCTCCTCTTGCGAGTCTGACGAGCTGTTTATGCTAGGTCATGGAGAAAATGATTGACACTAGGCTGCAATGGTGGTGTGAGCAAACAGAAGCACTTCCCAATCATGCGACAAGATTTCGAAGACGGCGACGCCCTAAGGATGTAATTTTGAATATTGTTACGCATGTTGAACACGAACGAGATATGGGAAATGTCACAATAGCGGTTTTTTTAGACATTAAACGAGCTTTCGATGCAGTCAGCCGTGCTCATATAGTATGTGGTCTGTTAGAAGTGGGAGTCTCTGGAAGGGCGCTACAGTGGATATCCAAATTCTTGAATGGCAGGTCAATATTTATTCAAACAAGCGAAGGAAAACGTTCCTCTCATGATATTTTTCAAGAAGTCTCACAAGGCAGTGTCTTAAGTCCGTTTCTCTTTAATTGTGTGATGGCGGATTTACCGCGGGGATTTCGACCTGCACTACTCTATATATGCGGATGTTTTCATTTGGGCCTCTGGTTCAAGTACTAGCCTTGTTCAATCAACTTTGCAGGAAGGCCTAAACATTGTGGACAAATTCTTAAAGAGGAATGGAACTGTCTTGCAGTAAGACGGTTCTATTGCCTTTAACCAAAGGGCATCTAAATGATTTTCAGCTGTGCCTTGAAGGATAACCTTTAGACATAGTGAAACAACACAAATTTCTGGGGGTTATACTAGACAGCCAACTTTCTTGGAATGGTCACATTAAAACCCTCGAAGAACAAATAAACTCATTAATGAGTGTTCTTCGCCGCGTAGTAGGCAAGACATAGGGAGGCTTGGTTTCATCATTACTAAAAGTACATAATGGACTTATCAAGCAAAAGATAGCATGTTCTTCTCCTGTTCCGCATGGGATCTCCCGTTCATCTGAGGAGAGACTCCAGTGATTAATAGCTAGGAGCCTTACAGTATGCTTAGGCGTTCTTAGAACAACCTCAAGTTCCTTAGTAATTGCAGAGGCACGTCATGCTCCATTTCCTATTATGAGGGGAGTGAAACCTGTCGAATTTTGCGTTTCAGTGCAGCACAAAGGGCGTCCACTAGCAAGTGCACTAATTGAGAGACAGGGCGAACATAAATTCGGTGAGTCAGATGCACAAGGGTCCGCTATCACATCATGAATTTTCGTTCTCAGATATCTCTTACCCTCCATGGCGACTCGTAGCTCCAAAAATTGAACTTTTGGTTGAAGGAATTATCCGCTAACGAGATATCTTTATGCTAGCAGCACAGAAACTGGCGTTATACCAAGTATTCTTTTGATACCCTGGCTATATTCAAGCTTATACAGATGGTTCTTGCCAAACAAGTTCTTCTACAGCTGCATTTGTCATTCCATAATGGAACGAAACACAAACATTTAAACTATCTAACACCGCGTCATCAACAACAGCAGAGCTTTTTGCAATATTGTCTTTGCTACGCTACATAAATTCAATGCAATAATGGCCACAATGGGTCATCCTTTGTGATAAGCAGGTAGCTTTGTCTTCACTTCATAGTGACATCAGCAATTCGCAAAACATGGTATTAGTTAACGAGATACTTTAGGAACTCACAAAAGCAAGTAAAGAAAATCGCGCAGTAATGTTCCCATGGATGCCTGGCCACTGCAACATCCCTGGGAATGTTGCAGCGGATAAGGCAGCTGGACAAGCGCATGGTAATAACGTCACACATGATCTCCCTCTAACAGAAGGCGAATTGCGCCGCATACTAAGACAGTCTGTGGTTGCAAAGTGACATGGTTTGATCAGAACAGATTTGTTTCACATTGAACCATCACTTCAATTTCAAATCCCGTCCACATTAAGCACAACCAGAGCCTTTGAAACGCTGACTGACCGTCTGCAGCTCGATACCGCGTACACAAAACGCTTTCTACATAAAATTTCAAGAGCTGATAGTGCGGAATGCACTTGTGGTCACGCTGATGAAGATGCACAGCATCTTATGCTAGAATGTCCGTGACACGGCACACACGACCTACGCTTAGCACTTGAGTTAATGGCATTATATCGCAGGCCCTTCAGCTTCAGGAGTATCTTAGGTCCTTCGCCAACATACTAATTGCAAAGACGAGCGTTACTGGCCCTTCACAGATTTCTAGAATGAAGTAATATTCTCGGAAAGTATTGAGTGAAGTGTTAAATGTGATACCGCATTCTGTTTCTTTTTTACCCGAGTTTCGCCAATCCAATGCCTGGTTTTTTGTAACTTCATAAGAACGTAATCCGTGATTTATGTGCCCTTATTTTAGTCTAGCTATGTGACCGGACTCTGTGTTGCTGTGTTATTGAGTTAACTTTCAGTTTCAGTGTGGCATTAGTCTACTTACGTGACTGGACTTTATGTTTTTTTATGATTTGGGAGTTGTCTTTCATTTATGGCCTGACATTAGTGTACTTAATAAACGGAAAATGAGACACCCAGCCAAAACATAGCTAGGTGCGTCAAAGGAAACCCATACGGGTTCCTCGAAAGAAAGGCTTCGCAGTTGAAGAAAAATTCGTCCTGGTCCGGGACTCGAACCCGGGACCACCACCTTTCCGGAGAGCCGCTCTACCATCTGAACTAACCAGGCGGCTAGCAGATGGCAGGCGAAGTCGAATATATCAACTCAGAAGCATTCCTGCATTCTTTTATGCCGAAAACCTGCTATGAGTGGAACCGCCTTCCCTCTTCTATCGCCACCTTAGCCAATGCATCATCATTCAATACCGCTGTAACAGATCATCTTTTAAAATCGCTCGAATTTTGCTGTTTTTTCTTTTTCTTTTGCTGCTGTTACTGTTCGTTTATATTATCCTTGTCCTTATAGGCGTGAATGTTTTTTTGTTTGTAAACCATGTACCCACCCCCTCTGTAATGCCCACTGGGCCCTGAGGGTATGATAATAAATGATAATAAATAAATAAAAAAGGCAAATGTTTCACGTAATAGTTCAGCGGAAACCCGCAAGGTGTAGAGGAGTCATTAATGAAGGGAAAACGAGACGTCCACCCAAACGTAGCTAAGTGATACAAAGAAACCCATACGGGTTCCTCGAAAGAAAAGCTTCACAGTTCCGAAGCTTTTCTTTCGAGGAACCCGTATGGGTTGTCTTTGTAGCACTTAGCTACGTTTGGGTGGATGTCTCATTTTCCCTTCGTTAATGAATCCTCTCCACCTTGCGGGTTTCCGCAGAACTATTACGTCATTACTGTACGTATCTTACCTGAATTAGTGTTATGATTTCATTATCTTTTGTTGTGATTTGTTCTTGTTTTTAAAAAATTCGTGGATGCTTAAGCTTCGCCCTCAAGAGTGGAACGCGATAGCGTTATCGCACCGCGTTCGCACCGCCCACTCAAAACGATCTACGCGAGCCAAACGTCGTAATCAGCACGGACAACCGTGCCGCGACGCGCCATTAAGGCGGACGCCATCATGGGGCGAGTACCCGCCGTGGTTGCTCAGTGGCTATGGTGTTGGGCTGCTGAGCACGAGGTCGCGGGATCGAATCCCGGCCACGGCGGCCGCATTTCGATGGGGGCGAAATGCGAAAACACCCGCGTACTTAGATTTAGGTGCACGTTAAAGAACCCCAGGTGGTCAAAGTTTCCGGAGTCCTCCACTACAGCGTGCCTCATAATCAGAAAGTGGTTTTGGCACGTAAAACCCCAAATATTATCATTATTATCTTGGGGCGAGTGGCGCGCCACGTGTCGGGGCAGCGCTGTACATTGCGAGGAGGGGGTCTTCTGCGTTTGCCGCAAGATGGCTCTGCGTGTGCGCAGAGCGCAGAAAAAATGTAGCGGAAACGTACTTCGCTACTCGTGTAACTGCGACTTCTGTAATTTGCATGCTCATAATTACCGATATACAACGCAGTATAACTTCCTACGGCACGTTTCTAAGGCAACACTATATTCACCAGAGGCGCTTTTGTCTCGCTTTGGACCGTCGAAGCTGAGTCTGAGCTGAGTCGAGGCTGAGTCTTTTTTTTAATTTTTTATTACTGGCTTGGCAAAAGAAAGTACAATGTGAATATTACATGGCCATAAAAACAACTAGTCAATGCCGGACCAGTGTGTTGTGATAAGAACGACGTAGGCTAATCACTTTGTCCAAAGCACTTAGCCAATGAGGAGGATCACTCTGTGCACAGAAAAATTCGCGTATATATAGCACACTTTCAATGAAGTATTCAAGTGCCGGGGCCTGAGCAATGCGCTCATGTCTAATATCCACACGCGTTCGCCACACGCTATGCATGCATAGTAGCATTAACAGATCAACAGGCACTCCCTCTGGTTCCGCGCATGGCAGGAAGCGAAAAAGAAAACGTCGTGGCTGAGTGGTAGCGTCTCCGTCTCACACTCCGCAGACCCTGGTTCGATTTCCACCCAGCCGATCTTGCAAGTTGTTCTTTATTTACGAATTGCCTTCTGGGATTTTTCGCTCACGGTCAACACCGGCGACACCGGCTTTTCTGTGACACGAGCTCCTTAACGCTGTCGCGTTAAAACCCGGTGTGAAAAGGAGTAGCCGGCGCCAATTAAAGGCGACCAGATCTCCTAAATATCATGTAATAAAAGAAGTATTCGGCGGCAAAAGCACACTTGGAAGCACCCCCATCATGGAGGTGCCACAATTAAGTTACGCTTGCATTTTTTCTTTACTTCATCGACTTCTTTTTTTTTTGTACATTTTGCTCCAGCACTTCACCATCGCGTTAAAGATGGCGAGCAAACATAGGCATCGCTGCACTCCAGATGAGCCAATTCGCCCAAATCAGTTTGTTCAGCACGAAAGTGGGCCAGTAAAGTGATAGAGTCAAACGTCCGCCGAAGTTGTGGGACGCAGGCGCCTAGTGCAGCCGGGCATACGTACCGTTAAAAATAGGTAAAAGCGCGCTCCTGGTTTGGTGCTGGGCAACCACGGGAGTTCCAGACACTCGGAAGGACACCCACCTGATGGGAAGTTGGCGGCGCGGGATCGCCAGACACCTTTCATTTATGTAACCAGCGCAAGATGGGGCACAGAACACCAGAAATGCGACAAGGACAAGCGCTGGAAGATTGACACAATCAACAAAGCCTGACAAACTAGAAACAAACTGAAGCAAAGTGCGAGACCGGGCCTTTCTTGTGTTCTCTGTCCTCTCTTGCATTGGTTACATCAGCATGGAATACCAAGTAGCCCGGTCTCAAACCTTGTCCCCTTTTTTGTGTTGTTTGGTGCATTGTTTGTCCTGGCTCCACTACGGCGTGCCTCATAATCAGAAAGTGGTTTTGGCACTTAAAACCCCATAATTTAGATTAACACTTCTAGCGTGACGGAAAAATTTTCCTCTGGTATTCGCCAATGAATGCTTACGCATTAAAAAAATTGCGCACTACTGCTCAAAGAAGAAAAGTGCACCGACATGGTGCACAACGAAGGGGTGCGCGACATCCGCAGTAATATCGCGCGTTGTGAAAGTTGGGAATAAATATATCGGATGCACCGTGTTATTTAGAAACGTCCTAAATACCTCACAAAGGCTCGCGGATGGCGGTCAGTAGAAGTTTGCGCCGCCGATCCGGTGCATCCATATCTTTCTTTGCTCCACATCATGCTTGCCGGACGGCAGCGTAAAAAAAGCCTTTTTTCACTCATTGAGGCGATTACGGCAACCATAGGCGCAGCAACTCATGATGAAGAGAAGGAACAGTGCAAGGAAGCGCGCTGTTCTTAACGACGCGCTCACGACGGAAGCTACCGTCACTATATTAACCACATACTACGTACGCCATGCACGGCCCGTATTTATACGAGACGTTCATTTTAGGGATCGCCAGCCGTTTGTGCGTAGGCGCGAGTAAGAGCGGGCGCGACAGAGAAAGTCTAGGGGCTTGTGCTCCTCGAATGTATGAGTCTGCCTAGGCACTACTGAGGAGGGAGGTTTCTTAGCGCTTGTAGCAGGCGTTTCTCGCTAGGCGTGCCGGCATTGCGGAGTGGGGTCGAGTTTGTTTGCGCTCGGACGCTGGCTGCCGGCGCGGTAAGATAGGTGAAGCAGCGGGCACTGACGCCCGATTTGGCGACCGCTGTGACTCACAGACTGTCTGGCACCTGCGGCGCTCGTGCTAAGTCAGTCGTGGCGGATCATAGCTTTCTCGCGCCTTACGGCAATGTACCTTGTAAATAACATAACAGATGTCTCTGTGGGCGCAGTAGCGACCGTAGTAGAGCCGGGGCCGTATATATTGAAGATGTGGAAGGCAGAGTGCCTTAGCAACCGCGGTTGAACGCAAGTGGCTGAAAGGCCGCCGGTGACGATGACTGACTCAGCACCAGCGCCGCAGGCGCGAGAAAGTCTTTCCAACGTGCTTTCAGGCGCAAAGTTCCGACTGTGTTGCAGAAGTCGCGGGGCGCGGTAGTGCTTGACTTAGTGTCACAAATTGGCGGCTGAACGTAATTATATCTACTCAATGGTGTTCTTTAGTAATTGTAACAACGTGTGATTATTTCGCATTATTGGCGGCGCCTCCAGGACACCATAGCTAGAACCCGGACTGGTCCATGGATTTGGGGCTCGCCGAGGCCTGCGCGTGCAAGGGGTGTATAAGAGCGGCTGTCCGCTATTACCGACATCCAATTTTTATGCGAACACCCCCTGACACGCTTCGGCCTCCGTGGCCTCAACCCACGGGTCACCCTGCTTCCAGCTTTGATCACCCCACTGCCCCTTGGGTGAGCTGGTGATCCTGCGACGCCTGCTTCACTATAACCTCAGGTGCTCTCCTGAGGCCTGCGCTTGCCGGTTACATGCATGTGCCCTCCTGGAGCAGCGCTTGTAAAAAAATCCAAGCTATTGTCGCGACAAAAAAAAGCAACCCACGACTTATACAACACCAGTCAGAACCTTGCCCCTTCAGATACAGTGATCACCAAATGGGGCGTTCGTGCCCACTGCCTCAACGCGCGGGCAGCCGGCCATAGAGCGTAAACAAACTCGACCGCACTCCGCAATGCCGACATGTCTAGGGGACAAACGCATACAACACGCCCTAGGAAACTTCCTCCGTATAGTGCCTTGTATTTAAGGACCAAATCCCCCATATTTTCTCTATCGTGCCCGCTCTTACTCGCACTTGCGCACAAACGACTGGCGATCCCTCAAATGAACCTCTAGTCGTAGTCATTCGTTGGATCGAAAATGGCGCACGCTTTCTTCTCGGATGAAAAAACAAAATTGGAAAGCGCGCGTTGTCACGTGACAGCGGTAGTCTAATCGGAAAGGGGAGACGGGCGGCGGAGGGCGCCGGTAAGGGAGAAAGGCGTAGAGCCCTCGCTGCGGCGGCGGCAAAATTGAAAGGTTGGCGCTACTTTTAAACATTGAGAGATTTTCTAGTCAGGACCCGTGGACTTTCTGGCGTGCGTCCAAATGTCGTACAAAAATCCCTCACGTGACCTGATCCTAGGTGCCTAGGGACAGGATCGTTTAGGAATTTTTGAGAAGGCCTGATGGTGGCGCCGAGCGGCGCCGTGGCGTGTTTGTTCTCGGCGTGATCGTTCTCTGGCCCACGCCACGGCGTCGCTAGGCGCCACCATCAGTCCTTCTGAAAAATCCCTATACAATCCTGTCCCTAGGCACCTAGGATCAGGTCACGTGAGGGATTTTTGTACGACATTTGGACGCACGCGACTTTCTGCGCTTGGGAAGCGCGTGGAAAGTGAGGGGGCGTCTGCTACGCACTGTAGTTTCTTGCACTCCACTTCTATGTAAGACACTTGGAGGCTACTTAAGTTGAATGATGTGGTAAGGCATGGAACTTGCCCATCTTTAACTTTGCAACGATTGACTGACGGGCTAGTTGGTCCATTATCGCAGAAAGAACAGCGCTTCGAGACGGGACACGAGGGAGAAACAGCCGCGCAGACCGTGTGTGGTTGTGTCCTTGTGTCTTTGTGTCCCGCGTATTGAAGCGCTGTTCTTTTTGTGACACTTTGAACCGTTGCCTTAGTGCTGGGGCAGCCAGATAAAGAAAAAATCATGCGTCGAACGGCATCAGCGCGACTATATAGTTCCAGTGCTATAGAGTTCGGCAAAGGTAATGTATGAACTGTGCGTGAGTAGAAACGCGCCGTGAAGCCACATGAATAAGGAGAGAACGAAAACAAAATTATTCGCATGGTTAAGCAGGCAAAAAGGTGATGCATTCCATAATTAATAATAGTAACGAAAAAAAAGATAATTACTCAGTCAACTGCAATACTTATGCGCAGTGAGAGTTTCGCTCACCTCTACGAGCTTTTCAGTCACAGTCGCCAGCGGTTTACAGCCATATCCACATGCCTTCATTCGACAATTTTTTCGCCTCGACTAGTACTTTATTATGCAAAGAGCACAGAAAGAATATATTAAGGAAACGAGAGAAAGAGTAGAGATGGTCGTAGCGCCCTAATAATATTAGCTTATTTCGCTTCAGAGATAGCGCGCAGCAACGGCTTCGTTGTGCTTAGACGAAGCTTGCATTAAATGCAGACATTCGAAAGAAAGAACAGTGCCAGATAAACAAACTTTATCTCACAAGTTCTTGTACAAGAGGTGTCCCTCAGAAAGAGGCTTTACAGATATCCAGATAAAGTTAACTTAAATATATACATGCCAGCATTTTTGCCGCATAAGATAAGTAACTGCCGAAACTAAAACATGGGAAGCAATGTACAAAGGCAAAGGTGTTATTTCGATCCCTTTAGAAAACTGTTGCAGATTACACGCGGTTTAAGCAAGCACGAGCGCGACATTAAAAAAAAAAGAAAGTAATAGGGGTGTGCGAATATTGAAATTTTCGAATACATATCGAATACGAATAAGGCGAAAAACTCTCTTCGAATATCGAATCGAATATCGAATACATCTGTAGTATTAAAAAATTGCAAGAGAGGTAACAATTGCTTTATTACCCTTTTAAAAATAATATTGCATTTTACAGGGTTGCTTCAAATCAAAGAGGTACTCATTATAGATAATGGACTCAGGTAATGCTCTCAGTCAGGTGAAACGCTTGTTACAGATTGTCGTGAAGGAAAATGAACTGCTCAATATGGTCAGAAAGTAAACGCTCTCTATGCACTGTCACATTTCTACTGGTAGAGAAGACTCTTCCACTAGGAACTGAGGTGGCAGGGATCGCCAAGTACTTTCGTGCGAGTGCACTTAAAGGCGGGTACCTGAAGCGGCCAATGGACTGCCACCACTCACAAGGATTCATGCCCCTTTCCTGAAGAGGCTTTTCCGCGCAGTCTGTAACTTCCCTCTCTGGGGCAGATGGCAAATGCGTCTTGTCTTTGTTCATCACTAGATCGTCAAAAGCATTGCATACACTCGATGCGACCAGTGGACACGAAGTCGACGCTGGCACGGCATTGTCCCCACGGTGTTCCACGACAGCTGCCTGGAGCTCCCATGTCACAAGGTCGTTCAGCCAGATCACCTGACCAGATGCCTGATGAACTGTGGCCTTAAAGCGCGGATCACGAAACATGCCTAGCCTGGCCACTTCATCAAATTCGCGCTCCGCACACAGAGTTTTGATACATTTTGCAAGAACGTTAGCAAACCCTGAGTTGCCTTTGCAACCTTCAAGGCAAAGGAGCATTCCAAATATAATTAGAATTATAAAGCTTGGTGAAAAAGAAACCGAAACTGATCATATCTCAAGGGCCTGAAGCAGATAGACTGAAACAGAGCATACAGATAATGAGCGGATCATGCGAAGTTCTCGGTTAATAAACATGTTCTTAGGAGAATGCGGAGCAAGCATGCAATCCGTTAATTGCTCAATTATTCGCAGTCTATCCGAATATTCGCCGTTTCCACCGTTATTCGGCCGTCCTCGAATATTCGTGAATTTCCGAATATGCATTTCTCGAATCGAATACGCTTCGAATAAGGAAAATATTCGATTCGTATTCGAAATTTCGAATATTCGCACACCCCTAAATAAATAAACTGAAAAGCTACCGGTGCAGCGAGCTTAAATAAGTTCAGTTCGTGAGAGAGGGAAATGGGAGCGAGATTGGAGGTGACGATGCAATGTCTACAGCAATGCAGCGGAGGCGCGTGACTATGGAAGGAGCGAAGAGAAGAGAGAAAGTAAAGGAACATCGGCAGCGGTGTTGCAGTGTGGGGACGTCATTACGCCGTGTGATAGCTCAATATAAAAAGCAAGAAAGCAGAGGAGACTGGAGGTGATGATGTAACGCGGCTACGACATTACTAACATTACGCCGTATGATTAAAAAAGCGCAGGGGCTTTACGTATGAAAGGCCAATCAGAAGGGAGAAACGAGCGGGGTCTGGTTGTGATGCATGATGCGGAGACATCCGTTCAACTCCCCAGAAGCGTTGAATCTTACATTTACTTCGTCTGCATTTGCCCGGCCTCTCCTCCTTTTCGGAAATTTTCCACTTATACAGAAACTTAATTTTTTTCTAGAATCCAATAAATAGCTATTACCGGCCCAGGCGTTTACTCATTTGTTATGTAAATGTTTAACTGTTACAATATACTTGTTATATATTCCATGAATCCTCTCTTAAATCATCAGCATGTAACTTATCTCATGCTATCATGTGCAAATGACGCGCCGATGCGCTATAGTTGTAGCGCAACTTATTGCTTACGGTATGATTGTTACGCAAACTAGCAAGCATTTATGGCGCATGGCGATGTTATATGCGTTTGCAGTATATTGACATAGTTGTCATGAAAATTACCGCTCTTGATGCACTACAAATATTACTATTAACTTTAGATATCAGCACTGCTGTTGCCTTCAACGACAGTAAAATGTGAAAAGTAATCTTTGTTATCAGTTGTCCCTTTTCATTATGTAATTACAAATACGTTATAATTGATCAGCAAATGTACCTGCTGTGTACAAACCGGCGGGCATACGGAATAAATGGCTAAATTTGCTTTCACGATAAGAAGGAAACAGCAGAGCGTGTGAGACAGTCTTCTAAAACAAAGGAAGCGCACGAAATAAAAGAAAGTAAATGAAAGGCGCCAAATGTTAGCACGAGCTAGCCGTTTATATCTGCCTGTACTCCTGGTTATGAGCGCCATCTCGCGCTTATTCCACTTTGCAGCATGCCTGCGTTCGTGGTGCCACATTTAACTAAATGAAAATACCTCCGGTCACGATAAAGTGCGCGCCGAATACGTGCCTGAAAGAGCGGCATAAGTGCTGGCCGTCGCGCTGACAACACTGCCAGCATAGAAGGCAATGTACAAAATGCGCGTATTCTCGGCACACAAACGCGTCCCATGTGCGACGAGTCGCTGCAGTATTGATGTTGCATTGACATATAGTATCTTATATGACCTAAATGATCACAGCGATGGCTAACAGCGACCAAAATATCAAGCGTGTAGCAGACGACAACCGCTTTTGCTGCAGCTTCCACAGCGAAGAAGGCCCACGGGTCTTAGAGTTACTGCGCATGCTCCCTTTGAGAAGCATGCTCCCACAGGGAGCATTGCAGTAACCCTAAGGGTTCCACCGGCACAGCAGCGCCGTGGCCCAGCAGTTCCCCCGGAAAAGCTTCACGCTTCCCCATGTATTCGCGCGGCGCTTTGGCACCCCTCCCCTTATTATAGGTCACTCTATAATGATACGTTAAAGCGACAAGTGACATATGTTAGGGCCTTTGCGCACGCACGTCGTCTGCAGCGATTTCTGCAGACGATGAGCAGACGACGCGGCGCGGATGAACACATCTCGAGGGGCGTGTGGCATTCCTTTTGGCTATGGAGTCCTGCAGCTTCCACAGTGCTGCAAACGGCTTGTGAGATGGAGTATGCGTAGATCCCTGGAAATACTTATCAATAAAGTGGGGTCCAACGCGGCCACTACCCCAAGCATAATGCGAAACCCTTGCATATCGAAGAAAAGGCCTTAACATATCACTAACCTTAGTAAATGCGCATTCTGTAAATCCGCATGCATCGCAAATCTGCAACAACCTCGTAGTGCATGCGCTCCGCATTCGAAAACCTACGAAACGACAATGGCATCTTCAAATACATGGGCGTCGAAACATTGCGACATGACATTGTGGCTGAGTCAGGGTCCCTTGTCACACTAGCCCGCTTCGGTGTAGCCAGTGGCCTCGACAGGGAGCCACAGGCGCTAGCTGGCGCACGCGATCTAGTATTGCGCCTGTTTACTCCACCCTGCACTCCCCTCCCGACACAGTGACCTCTGGTTCACTGTGTCAATAAATACTTGACTTTAATAATAATAATAATAATAATAATAATAATAATAATAATAATAATAATAATAATAATAATAATAATAATAATAATAATAATAATAATAATCAGCCTATTTAACTCCACTGCAGGACGAAGGCCTCTCCCTGCGATCTCCAATTACCCCTGTCTTGCGCCAATCGATTCCAACTAGCACTCGCAAATCGTAATTTCGTTGCACCACCTAGTCTTCTGCCGTCCTCTACTGCGCTTCTCTTCTCTTAATACCCATTCTGTTACCTTAATGGTCCAATGGCAATCTAATGTGCGCATTACATGACCTGTCGAGCGCCATTTTTTCTCTTAATGTCTATTAGAATATCGTCTATACCGGTTTGCTCTCTGATCCAAACACCCTCTTTCTGTCTCTTAAAGTTATGCCTAGCATTATTCGTTCCATCGCCCATTGCGCGGTCCTTAACTTGTTCTCAAGCTTCTTTGTCAGTCTCCAAGTCTCTGCGCCATATGTCAGCACCGGTAAAATGCACGAATTGTATACTTTCATTTTCAAGGATAACGGTAAGCTCCCAGTCAAGAGCTCACGATGACTGTCGAATGCGATCCAACCTATTTTTATTCTTCTGTGAATTTCCTTCTCATGGTCAGGGTTTCCCGTGATTAGTTGACCTAGGCAAACGTACTCCTTCACCGACTCTAGAAGTTGACTTGCGATCCTGAACTCTTGTTCTCTTGCCCGGTTATTTATCATTATCTTTGTCTTCTGCATATTAATCTCCAGCCCCACTCTTACACTCTCCCTGTTAAGGTCCTCAATCATTTGTTGTAGCTCGTCCGCAGTGTTGCTGAATCGAACAATGTCATCGGCAAACCAAAGGTTCCTGAGATATTCGCCGTCGATCCTTACTCCTAAGCCTTCCCAGTTTAACAGCTTGAATACTTCTTCCAAGCACGCGGTGAATAGCATTGGAGAGAGTGTGTCTCCCTGCCTGACCCCTTTCTTTATAGGTATCTTCCTGCTTTTATGGTGTAGAATTAAGGTGGCTGTAGAACCTCTGTAAATATTTTTCAAGCTATTTAAGTAAGCGTTCTGTACTCCTTGATTACGTAATGCCTCTATGACTGCTGGTATCTCTACTGAATCAAATACCTTTTGTAATCCATGAAAGCCATATCGAGAGGATAATTGTATTCTGCGAATTTCTCGATAACCTGATTAACGACATGAATGTGATCCATTGTAGAGCATCCCTTCCTGAAGCCAGCCTGTTCCCTTGGTTGACTAAAGTCCAGTGTTGCCCTTATTCCATTGGAGAATATATTGGTAAATATTTTATATAATACTGGGAGCAAGCTAATGGGCCTATAATTTTTCGATTCTTTAACGTCCCCGTTTTGTGGATTAGTATAATGTTTCCATTCTTCCAGTTTTCTGGGACCCTTGCAGTTGATATGCACTTCTTATAAAGAGACGCCAGTTTTTCAATTATTATGTCTCCGCCACCATTGAGCAAATCGACTGTCATTCCATTTTCTCCTGCCGCTATTCCTCGTTTCATGTCTTGTAAGGCCCTTCTGACCTCACCACTAGTTATAGGAGGAGTTTCTGTATTCTGTTCATTACTGTTTCTAGTGGAGGTACCCTGCCTCCTCTGGGTACTGCACAGGTCAGAATTCTTCCGTTGCTTTTACTATATCTTCGAGATTGCTGATGATATTACCCTGCTTATCTTTCAGTGTATACGTCTTGGTTTGTCCTATGCCAAGTTTCTTTCTCACTGATTTCAGGCTGCGTCCATTTATTACGGCTTCTTCAGTCTTTCTCACGTTATAGTTTCGAACATCCCTTATTTTCGCCTTGTTGATCAGTTTTTACAGTTCCGCGAATTCTATCGTATCTCTTGAGTTGGACACTTACATTCTTTGTTGTTTCTTTATTAGGTCCTTTGTTACTTGCAATGGGAGAGCTTGCTTAGTGGTTGCCTTGATGCCTTGCCTCCCACTTCAATTGTTGCCTCTGAAGCCAGCCTTCTTATATGGCTTTATTCATTAGCTTTATGTCACCATCATCTCTCTATTCTAAGGCTGCATATTTGTTTGCAAATACCAGCCTGAATTTGTCTGCTTTTACCCTTACTGCCTCTAGGTTGAACTGTGTCTTTTTGACCAATTTTCCTCTTTCTCTCTCCAAAATGAGGTGAATGCTAGTCCTCACTCAGCTATGATCACTGCACTTTACCCTACCTATCACTTCTACATTCGGCACTATGCCGGCATCGGCAGAAAGTATGAAGTCAATTTCATTTTTGTTTCACCATTATGGCTTTTCCAGGACCACTTTCTGTTGCAACGCTTGCTGAAGAAGGTGTTCATCATCCGAAGCTTATTCCTTTCTGTGAATTCTACCAGCATCTCTCCTCTAGCGTTCCAAGAATCGACGCCGTAGTTGCCAATTGCTTGTTCGGCAGCCTGCGTTTTCCCCACTTTTGCATTGAAGTCACCCATAACTACCGTATATTGAGTTTGCATTTCTCTCATCGCTAATTCAACATCTTCATAAAACTGATATACTTCCTCATCGTCGTGACTGGATGTTGGAGCGTAGGCTTGTAGACCTTTAATCTGTACCTCTTGTTACGTTTGATTACGACTACAGCTACCCTCTCGATAATGCTGTAGAATTCCTCATTGTTGCGCGCTATGTCCCTATGGATTAGGAATCCTACTCCATATTGCTTCTTATCTGGGAGGCCTTTATAGCAGATGACATGTCCGTTATTCAGCAATGTGTAAGCCTCGCCAGTTCTAATCTCACTAAGGCCGGTGATGTCCCAAACAATGTCTGATAATTCCTCAAAAAGTCCTGCTAAGCTAACCTCACTCGAGAGGGTTCGGGTGTTAAACGTTGCAAGGGTCAGTTTCTATTGGCGGCCTGTCCGGAGCCAGAGATTCTTAGCACCCTCTGCTGATTAACAGGTCTGACCGCCAACTTGGTCAGATGCTCCAGAGATGCTGGGGGCTGAGGGCCATTGGGTAATTGAGTGAGTCGTTGGGGAAGGAGTGGCCGAATGCTGCAGTAGGAAGGCCAATTCCTGTTCTGGTGAGGGAGTGTCTTGACGAAGCTTTGTGGGCCTTCCTAATTTGGTTGTACCTGGATTAGTATAGCCCCACTCGCACTCGGCATCTTTTGCCGGTGACAGGCGTCACTCCAAGCCTGCAGATGTCGTGCTTTTTTTCAGATAACAGTGACTTTTGCAGGGACTTTGATGTTGCCGAATTCAAGTGCTATGGGCACTCGTCTCAATAAACTTGCTCGAAGCAAGTATCTCTCTTGTGTCCTTTAACCTGAGAATAGATTCGGAAACCGTCGAGCAAAACTTTTTGGCAACTTAATTTTTCGCAATATTTGACGCAACACCGGCATAATAGCAGAACGAACCCAAATTCGTACAATGCGGTCCAGTGCAAACCCGAGTCCACGACTTTGCACTTTTAGCAAATGTGAACAGCTACGTAGCATACTTATTTAATCCTGAAATTAAGGTGGTGACGCTGGATAGATAGGCATGGTTCTAATGTGTGGAGGGTTTTTGCTACATTATATTAAAATTTCAATGAAAAACAAAATAAAAATGGGACACCCCTCTGAATGTCGTCATCTGTCTGAATGTCGTCATCCCTCTGAAGTTGACAACTTGAAATGCCGAAATGCAAATAGGGAGCTTTAGAAATAGGAGACCAAAATCTAAAATGACGGAGACCATCGGTCGTACAAAATTACGCAAAGAGAGAGAGAGAGAGAAAACTTTATTATTTGATTAGGCTTCTTTGACTTGAGCCCAAAGGTGGGTGGCCCCCTTAGTCCAGGTAGCCATGGCTCGCTGCCACCACCCGAGGACTGTTCACCAACTGTAGCTGGTTTTCAGGGCCTTGCGTCACCAGCAAAGCCTCCCACTGGTCTTCCGATTTTTCTTCTGGTTCCGTTTCTTTCTAGGCGTTATCACCAGGCTGTGGTGGTGACGGTGGTACGTCTGGGTTATACCGGCACCACAGCACCACGTGGTGCAGGGTGTTGGGTGTGTCCATGCAGTCCCGCACGTAGGTGCGGGACTGCATGGACACATCCCTATCCTTCTCTTCACATACCTTCTGCACACTTCTTGCGAGTCCGTCATCATGATAACCTGGGTCTTCCTGGCTTTTGCGATGGCCAGAGCTATGCCCAGCTCCTCTGCTGTGCTCACGTCCTTGGCACGTATGGACGTGGCTGTAAGTACTCCGCCCTTCTCCCGATGATTGCAACCAACTAACCAACCACGCTGATTGCAAATGGGCCGTTTGCTCTGTATGCCGCTGCGTCCATGTATCTCACGTTTTTTTTTTGTTGCTGGTGCGTTCGAGTTTTTGCTTGAGCGCTTGTGTCCTCGCCTGTCTCCGTTTCTTGTCGCGCTCTGGATGCACGTTTCCGGGCATGGTGCTTGCGTGTAGCTTGTCTCTGATCTCGTGTGGGATACGCTGAGGTAGGTGCCTCTTATCCTCGACTTGGTAGCCCAGATCTTGCAGCAGGGCTGTTCCTCTCTTTGCCAGCTTTAGTATCTCCAGCTGGTTGACGTTGTGAGCTTCCCCGAGCTCTTCCCATGTGTTGTGGACTCCCACTTTGAGTAATTTCGCGGTGGACATGAAGGGCGACGGGCCCATGGCAATTTTGTAGGTTTTTATGATGAGGACGTTGATGTTATCTCGTTGACTGTTCATGTCAACGTATGGGGTCCCGTACGTGGCGATGCTCGTGATCAGCGCTAGTCGCATTCTCGTGCAGTCTTCTTTCTTGAGTCCGTGACTTTTGCTTGTCACCCGTTGGTGAAGTGGGTTACTTGTTGCACTGTTCTGTGAATATTTTCAACTCTGCTCCCCCGGCCCTGAGCTTTTGAATCAGGAGTCCGAGGATGCGAAGCGTCGTAACCTGCGGAAACACGATGCCAAACCCTTTACTTCTGGGTCTGGCATCTGCTGCGGTTGTCGGCCTCTTGTGCACACTCTTAGCACCAAGAGCTCCGACTTTTCTGGTGCGCCCTTCAGTCGACATGTTTCCAAGTACATTTTCGTTTTGTCAACGGCTTCTTGCAGAGCGTCTTGGTGTTTGCCTGTTGACCTTCGAGTAGTCCAGATAGTGAGGTGGTCAGCAGGTATTGCGTGACCAATCTTTTCAATTTATGTCAGTTCTTTAAGCAGTCTGAAAAGCATGTGACGCAGCCTCGAGCATCATCTCATCATCTTCGTTGGTCCGCCAGGCTTGGTGGCCTGCCAGGCTAGGTAGGCAACATTGGTCATCGCACCCAATAATCACTGACTAGCACAGCTGCTCGCGGTCAGTCATCGTTCATCACCACCACGCTGCGGAGCGTCCGTCTAACCGAGAGTGCCTCGAGCCCTCCCTTGTTCACGAACACAGGCGGATCGTGACACTGGCGACTAGTACCCACGGATCGTCCCACGCCGCCGCGAGCGGTGTGGGACGAAACACCGCCTCCCGTTGCTGCTGCCATGCCGCTGTACGGAAGGCTCGAGCCGTTCGAGGGAGATGGTCCTTCCGGGCTAACGACACACCCGAGGCAAAACAGCTGAACATTTTCCTGGCCAGCCGCGGGACCCGCGTGTTCAGTCTCCTACTCGACCTTCTCAAGCCAGCCACGCCGCATGTTAAGACGCTGGGTGAGCTGCTCGCCATACTGCGTTCGCATTTCAACCCAGCACCGTCCACACTAATGGAGCGTTTCCGTTTCAATAACCGGAGCCGCCGGGAAGGAGAAACCCTCGGGCAGTTCGTTGCTGCGCTACGAGGGTTAGCGAGTGTCTGCGTTTTCGGGGACCGACTGGACCCGCTGCTCCGGCATGCAGACGCGACTCCTGGAGCTTCCCGGCCCCTCGCTGGACGACGCCGTGAAGGCAGCACTGGCAATGGAAGCTGCCGCCAAGGACACCGGCGAGATGGCCCGTGCGACTGGCTCACCATCGGCGGAAGCGGCGGTCAACGAGTTGGCGACAAAGGGCAGTACCTGCGGCCGCTGTGGTGGTGCCCACTCCCCCTCACAGTGCCAGTTCTCTCAAGCACAATGCTTCACGTGCGGGAAAACTGGGCACCTGGCACGTGTATGCCGAAGGGGCAAGACAAACAGTCAACAGCAGCAGCAGCCTGGTTCAAGCCCTGGTACCACACAAGCCGTCGCAAGGGTACGCGGCGGGGGCGTGCGGAAGCAGGCTCAAGCTCTTCCGCGGCCAGGCTCCACGTCGTAGCCGAGGACCCGCCGATTTTCGACATGTGGCACACAGGCCTTGTACTGCCATCTGTGCCGCCGTACATGCTGACCACCGAAATTTGCGGCACCCCATTTCCATGGAGATGGGCACATAGGCCAGCGTGTCTGTCATGGCCGGGAAACGGTTCAAGCGTACTTTCCCCGGCGTGTCCGTCCAGGCCTCGGGTGTGATGCTGCGCAGCTACTCGAGGCAGCTCTCCCAGGTCCAGGGTCAGGCACAGGTAAGCATTCGCTTTGGTGACAGGGAGGCAACCCTTCCCCCCTGTTTAACCAAGGGGTCGTCGCCGACGCTGCTGGGCCGAAACTGGATTCATGCACTGCGTGTTCCTCTGCCAGAGTACCAGGAAGCCAGCTTGCATGCGGTGAAAGACGTCCCCAGCCTCCTAACCGAGTTCGAATCCCTGTTCCAGCCAGGGGTGGGCACATTCGCCGGCACGACGGCTGGCATCTATGTACCTGAGGGAGCCCGGCCACGTTTTTTGAAGCCTCGCCCACTGCCGTTCGCCCTGAAGGACGGGGTCACCCAGGAGCTGCAACGGTTACAGCGAGAGGGCATCCTGGTGCCCGTCAAGACGTCTGAATGAGCCGCTCCCATTGTACCAGTCCTCAAGCAAGATGTCAGTGTCAGGATCTGCGGGGATTTCAAGGTTACCATCAACCCCGTCACCACTGTCGAGAAGTACCCGCTGCCCCGGATTGAAGATCTCTGGTCAGCATTGTCCGGTGGACAGAAGTTTACCAAGCTCGAACTCAGAGATGCTTACCGGCAGCTGGTGCTCCAGGATGCCTGCCGGAAGTATGTCACAATATCGACAACTTTGGTGCTCTTCCAGTACACGCGCTTACCGTTTGGCGTGGCCTCAGCCCCATCCATATTTCAGAGGGAGATGAACAACCTCTTCAAAGGCATGATGCACGTGGCGGTGTACTTGGACGACATCCTGGTTACTGGCAGCGACGGAGACACCTGCAAAACCTGCACAATATCCTGGCACGGCTGCAGGCCGCCGGTCTAATGCTCAAGCTGGAAAAGGGTGTTTTCCTGGCCTCCAGTGTTGAGTACTTGGGGCATGTCATTTCCCAGGCTGGTCTAGCCCCGGCTCCCCGCAAAGTTGATGCTGTGCTCAAGGCGCCTAAGCCCCAGATCAAGAAGGAGCTTCGGAGCTACCTCGGCCTCATCAACTTCTACAGGAGTTTCCTGCCGAACCTGTCGGAGCATCTACAGCCACTCCATCTTCTGCTTCGACATGGTCAGCAATGGATCTAGAAGGAGCAGGACCGAACCTTCCAGCGCAGCAAGGGGCTAATCATCAAGGCTCCATTGCTGGTACACTTCTATCCTGCCAAGCCTGTCGTCCTGACCGTAGATGAGTCACCGTACGGCTTGGGAGCCGTCCTGTCACACCGGGACAAGGATGGACATTAACGCCCTGTGTCGTTTGCTTCTCGTCGGCTTCATGCTGCAGAGCAACGCTACAGCCAGCTGGACAAGGAAGGCTTGGCCCTTATGTTCGGTGTCGAAAGCTTCAACCAGTATCTGTGGGGCCGGAAGTTTGAGGCGGTCACGGACCACAAGCCGCTTTGGGGCTGCTAGGGCCTGACACGGCAGTTCCCGTGCAGGCATCACTTCGAGTTTTCCTGGCCCACCCTGGTCCGCTGGACAAGTGGTGTCTCCTGCCAGCGCCTCATCGCTGCTCGTCCGCATACCAGATGGGGCCACATGGCACAGACGTGCCAACCATGTTAGGCCTCGCCTCGGGACCTGGCCAGCGCTCTCGACTGCCACTTCCGAGTTCCAGCCTGCAGGAGGACTAGCGGCAACACCAGTCGCTTCCAGCGGAGCACCGCCCACCTCGGAGGCGGCAAGCATTGCCAGTGGTGCGGCGCCTGTTGGGCCGGTGTCAAGTCCGGCACCACTCACAAGGCCGACCACTGCGAACCCAACGATGGAGCGAGGCTGTCTCAGGCAGCACCCGGCGTTTCTACACCCGGCCCGTCAACACCGGTGCCCAGGCGGAGTAATCGACGGCGGAGGCCACCAAACCGTTACTCGCTTGTGTAGCAGGCACCGTCGAGCCGGCTAGAACGGAGGCAGAGCCTCGTACATTGAACTTGGAAGTTTTTTGTTGTCGACAAACTGGGGGTAAGGGGGTGTGACAAGCATGCGACGCCCCCGCGGGCATCATGTCCGTTGGCCCGCCAGGCTTGGTGGCCTGCCAGGCTCGGTAGGCAACACTGGTCACCGCACCCAATAAACACCGACGAGCACAGCTGCTTGCGGTCAGTCATCGTTCAGCACCACCACGCTGCGCAGCGTCCGTCTATCGGAGGGTGCCTCGAGCCCTCCCTTGTTCACGAACCCGGGCGGATCGCGACAGGTAGTGAGCTCATCGCCAGATTGAATAGCATCGGCGAAATGGCGGAGCCTTGTGGTGTTCCCTTTCACGGTATTTCGAATTTCTCAGAGCGTAATTTGCCTATTCCAAAGACAGCAAAGAGAGGAAAAAAAAAGGACATGCAGTGCAGTGTGGGCTTCTGCTTACGCTGCGCCGATTGGTTATACAGCCGAACGCCTCTACAACGAACGCCTCTACAGCGAAATTACCTGCATAACGAAGGTCTGATTATCTTGGCCAGATTGCTATCTTTAGAGTGCATCTAAGGAGCCCGTTACTGCGGCGAGCGTTCAGCGTCGGCGTAACCGAGCGAATGAGCACGGCGAAGGATGAAAGAGCGAACGCGCAGCGAAGCGGGGATGAAAGGCGCGAGGAGTAAAGCGAAAGAGGAGGGTCTGGCGAAAGCGTGCGAAGAAAGGCGTAGTGCGGCGACGATCGCTACGATATGGCGCTAGAGTAGCACGCGTCGTCTGGCAGGTCCGCCTATGGCGGCTGCTGTGAATCGCTCCACCCACGCGTTGCCTCTCGCGATCTCGGATGCACCACGATGTGAAAACAAGTATAGAGCTGCGCTGAAATCCCCACTAAGGATTATCGTTATCGTCAGTGAGTTTTTTATTTATGCTGTGAATGCTTCTGCAACGAAGGCAGCTGCAACGAATTTGCCTGTGCAACGAAGGCATTTAGGCGTCCACGGTGGCTGATTTGTTGCTTTGCAACGAATGTCACGAAGCGATGCCGCCACTACCCTCCGCAGACGTCACCAAAGTGCGCGGTCTGCGCTAGACCTAACGGCAGCGCTAGCTACGCACTTGATCAGCGTGCTGTTATCAGAAGTCCTGCTGCAATGCTCCAGGAATGGCTCAACTCGTACGTTAGTTGTAACGCATCTATGGGTACGATGGCTGACGAATACGTCACAGTTGACGACTGCTTGGCGATGTAATTGTAATTGACGGCCGACAACGTTTCAGCCATCTAAGACGGAAAGGACGCGAATGCCAATGAAAGTGACACAATTTTGTGTGTATTTGCGCGCTTCCTTCGCGCTCGAAAAATAAGAGACTTTCATGTGGCATGTATCGAGCAATAGAAAGCTGCATCGGCAGTTTTTCATGTTGCTCTACAATTTTCTCATTCATCCTTCTCATCTAATTATAGAACGATGACGATGGAATAACTACGACGGTATTACAACAACGGTATGGCAACGAATGCATGACAACTGTATGATGACGGTACAATGACGATGATGGCATCACAACGGTATGATGACAATAGTACGATGAAGAGCGCTTGACGGCAACGGTGTGCCGAACACTATACACGGAGCCTGCATGACGAACATGGCCTGAAGATGACGGCATCCCTTCTTTTTTAAAAAAATATTCATATGCATAAGCTTTTACAGCACATGCTTCATCATTCTCATTGTCTTTTTCGCTTTCTAAGTAGCTGCCCAATAACGTTCTGATACAGGCAGTGATTTCAGTTTCTTCTTCTAATCATGCTCCTCTTTTTAACGTCGTTCTTCCTCATTCTTTCGCGTGGCGCGCGCCACCACGTGTGAAGACGAAGAAGCAGTCATCTCAAGGTGCCTCGGGGCCTTGTTTTCAGCAGAAGCGCCGAAGCATATATAGCTCTGGACCGAGACCTTCGTGTTAAAGAAAGGGCATGGACCTCTTCCTACCGCGGCGACTCGCAGCCGCCGACCTTCTGACGAGCGAGTGCTTCGACTGCCAGGAAGGCTTCGGCGACGGAGTGTTCCAGAGGCGGCTGTTGATCCTCAGCGCCGTCACCATCTTCCTGCTGGACGGACACGCCGCACTGCTTCCCGTGATCTCGCGCGACGTGGACCATTGGTGCAAGAGACCGGCCGCCTACAACGTCTCGGCGGACGCTTGGAAGAACTATGCCATACCTGTGGGCGCCGATGGACGCCACAGTCGTTGCTACGTATTCGAGAATCTCGGAGACTCGCCGAACGACACGGACGCGGTGGTAGAGTGCTACGAGTGGGACTACGACCAAGCGCAAGCCTCGACATCAGTCATTAGCGTCTGGAACATGGTTTGCCGTAGACGCCCCTTGCTGGCCGTCGCAATGGCGGTGCAGAACGTGGGTTCCGGCGCGTTCCTGCTGCTTTCAGGTGCCGCGGCCGACCTATTCGGCAGGATGCCTGTTCACTTGGTAGCCGCGACGGCTACGATTGCGTCGACAGTAGCGGGCTGCCTGACCACCAACTACGCGCTTTACACCTTGGCACAGTTTTTTGCATCCGGCGGCGCGGCCGTCAGCTCCGCCGTGACCGT
The DNA here is from genome assembly GCF_038994185.2 of Dermacentor albipictus. Classification (NCBI taxonomy): domain Eukaryota; kingdom Metazoa; phylum Arthropoda; class Arachnida; order Ixodida; family Ixodidae; genus Dermacentor; species Dermacentor albipictus. Next base: position 96,692,232 of record NC_091829.1, on the reverse strand, counting down.
GCTCGTCTGCTTCGAGGTTACCACCCACGAACACAGGCCGTTGTACCTCATCTTCGCTGCGACAGCCAGCTTCTTTCTGGCCGACCTGTGGTTTGCGATCAATAGGAGCCTACAGATCAGCTGGGCCCTGGTACAAGCCGTGTATCTCTCGCCGACACTGCTTCTGCTCGCTACGTTTGCGGTCGCGCAAGAATCGCCGCGCTGGCTCATCGCCAAGGGCCGCCTGGAAGAGGCCGAGGCCGTGATGCTGTTTGCGGCCGAGATGAACCGCTTTCCCTTCGCCGGCACATCCTGCCTGCTCGACAAACTGATGCTGAAGAGGGGTCACTGGGGGCACCGGAACGGCGCCGCCTCCTCCACCGTTGAAGAAGGCCCGTTGCTCGACGCCGTCTCGGTCCGGCGGCGAGCGTTGATAATGTTCGCCGTCCTGTTCTCCCTCATGTTCGCCGTCTTCACAGACGTGATATCAACAATGGTGCGAACCGACAAGAGCGAGGGCAGCAGTGGTTTGTTCATGGGCGTCCAGTTCGCTGGCGGCCTGCTCAGTTACGCGGTCATGCACACTGCGGTCACCCGCTTTGCGCTGGTGAAGGTGCTCCGCGTGGCCTTGATGGTGGCCGGCCTCGCCCACTGCGTGCTCTCTTTCGTCGTCAGCTTCAGTCCCGCGGTCACCGTTTTACTGGCGCTCTCGCGCGGCATCCTTATCGTAGCCATCGTCATCAGCGTCGCGTACGTCATGGAGATGGTCCCCACGGCCGTGCGCGGTGTGGCCCTGTGCTGGGCGCTGGCCAGTGGCCACATCGGCGCCCTCTGCGCCAGTGCAACCCTGGTGCTGCACCAACTCGGCCGCGAGGACGTAGCGTTCGCCACGGCGGCGCTCCTGCTCTTGATGTCGCTGTTTGCGACATCCGACCTGCCCACTTCCACTGCAGTCGAGTGCATGGTCGCTAATGCCGCGACTAGGCGACGTCCCTCGGTCTCCAGCAAGGTCTCCATAGACCACATGAAGAAGACGCTGGAACAGGGCGGGAAGGGATCCAGGTCGGCCGCCAGGAGTAGGAGAAGCCTGTCGGAGGTTTCGCTGCGCTCGTTTTCGGTCCACAGCGACGCGCAGCGTTTCTGACCACTATAGACGTATATATATATCCTGTATACTCCCTGTACTCTGACACAGGGTGGCGCACCAGCCGAAAACGTTAAGTAAACATGTCTTACTGCCAAAAAGTTTGTCGTTCTGCATATGTTACGCCGTGACCTGCATGCTGAATATATATATATATATATATATATATATATATATATATATATATATAGTCATATAATGAGAAGCCAACAAACACTGACACCAAGTACAACATAGGGGAAATTGCATGTGCTTAATAAATGAAATAGAGATTCAATTATGGAAATTAAAGTGGATAAAAAACAACTTGCCGCAGGTGGGAACCGAACCCACAACCTTCGCATGTCGCGTGCGATGCTCTACCAATTGAGCTACCGCGGCGGCGTTTCCCCATCCACTTTCTTGGGTATTTATGTGTACTAGTAGAACCCTGGGAGTGTTAGCCAGCGCCCCCCGCTCACAGACCTTGGCGGCGGACGTGGAACGTCTTTGTCTTTTTTGCCGCAGGCGTCACGAGAACGTGATCTTTTCGGGTGAAGGCAACTGGTCAATAAACCCACATATGCTACCTGAAGGCATCAATGTTGCCGGATTCGAGACCCTCGTTAAGTAATAGACGAGAAAAAAGGGGGTTAACCGAGGGACCCGATAAATATTAGTCATATAATGAGAAGCCAACAAACACTGACACCAAGTACAACATAGGGGAAATCGCATGTGCTTAATAAATGAAATAAAGTAATGATTAATTAATGGAAATTAAAGTGGATGAAAAAACAACTTGCCGCAGATGGGAACCGAACCCACAACCTTCGCATGTCGCGTGCGATGCTCTACCAATTGAGCTACCGCGGCGGCGTTTCCCCATCCACTTTCTTGGGTATTTATGTGTACTAGTAGAACCCTGGGAGTGTTAGCCAGCGCCCCCACTCACAGACCTTGGCGGCGGACGTGGAACGTCTTTTTTGCCGCAGGCGTCACGAGAACGTGATCTGAACGAGCCTTCAGGTAGCATATGTGGGTTTATTGACCCGTTGCCTTCACCCGAAAAGATTACGTTCTCGTGACGCCTGCGGCAAAAAAGACGTTCCACGTCCGCCGCCAAGGTCTGTGAGTGGGGGCGCTGGCTAACACTCCCAGGGTTCTACTAGTACACATAAATACCCAAGAAAGTGGATGGGGAAACGCCGCCGCGGTAGCTCAATTGGTAGAGCATCGCACACGACATGCGAAGGTTGTGGGTTCGGTTCCCACCTGCGGCAAGTTGTTTTTTCATCCACTTTAATTTCCATTAATTAATCATTACTTTATTTCATTTATTAAGCACATGCAATTTCCCCTATGTTGTACTTGGTGTCAGTGTTTGTTGGCTTCTCATTATATGACTAATATTTATCGGGTCCCTCGGTTAACCCCCTTTCTTCTCGTCTCTCTCTCTCTCTCTCTCTCTCTCTCTCTCTCTCTCTATATATATATATATATATATATATATATATATATATATATATATATATATATATATAATGAGAAGCCAACAAACACTGACACCAAGAACAACATAGGGGAAATTGCATGTACTTAATAAATGAAATAAAGTAATGATAAATTAATGGAAATTAAAGTGGATGAAAAAACAACTTGCCGCAGGTGGGAACCGAACCCACAACCTTCGCATGTCGCGTGCGATGCTCTACCGATTGAGCTACCGCGGCGGTGTTTCCCCATCCACTTTCTTGGGTATTTATGTGTACTAGTAGAACCCTGGGAGCCCGATAAGATCACGTTCTCGTGACGCCTGCGGCAAAAAAGACGTTCCACGTCCGCCGCCAAGGTCTGTGAGTGGGGGCGCTGGCTAACACTCCCAGGGTTCTACTAGTACACATAAATACCCAAGAAAGTGGATGGGGAAGCGCCGCCGCGGTAGCTCAATCGGTAGAGCATCGCACGCGACATGCGAAGGTTGTGGGTTCGGTTCTCACCTGCGGCAAGTTGTTTTTTCATCCACTTTAATTTCCATTAATTTATCATTACTTTATTTCATTTATTAAGCACATGCAATTTCCCCTATGTTGTACTTGGTGTCAGTGTTTGTTGGCTTCTCATTATATGACTAATAAATATCGGGTCCCTCGGTTAACCCCCTTTCTTCTCGTTTATATATATATATATATATATATATATATATATATATATATATATATATATATATATATATATATATATATATATAATGTCCAATTATCTGCGGCGGCTTGCGCGAGAAATGGTCGTAAGCGCATACACTTTCGAGACAGTTCGGCTTACTTTATTAGTAATTTGCTGTAGACTGGAGGGGGCGGGGGCACGACAGGGGTTCAAGAGGGATCCATTCGAAGGCCAGCCAATGTGTGAGTTTACCTATCAAAATGTCTTTATTTCTCTTCTATAATTTTTTCAAGTGACATTACACACAGTTTCGAAATGGGACATTCAAGTTGCTAACTCCGGTGCCACCATGTTCTTGTGATTTGCATGGAAATTTAGTTTCCTTTAGAACCTTTCTGGAAATATTGAACAGCACAGACGAACAATATACTTGCAGAAGACTACATGGGTGCTGACTGTCAACTGGTTTATTCGAAGGAACGGGAATATATTTTTGCATGAAATTATTTCTGCATTTCTCTTTCTTTCACTTTTTGCTGAATATATGGAGTGCTGTAATGCGCAGAGTGCGTTACGGCAAGGCTGGAGCCCAAGTAAATAACGCGGGCCGTTTTTAGTTTATTCTGGGTATAATTTGCTTGACTAACCTGTGCTGGGTCTTTTGCCACATCTGTACAATAGAAATAAGCTGACTTCAGTTATTCCTCCGGCTGTGGATTCCTTTACAAACTGCGGCGGCAGCTGGTTCTCGCATGAGACAGGGAGGGGTAATACCGTCACACACAAAGTAATAACGAAGAGAACATTAGCAGTCAACGAGCGTGGAATGTGATAAAACAATATGCGGATCCCAAAAGCTGTGGGAACAGTTTAAGGCGAATCTTTCCTTATTGTTTCCGAGCAACAATGGATGAAGATAGCAAGACAGAAAGAGAGAATAAACATCTTTATTATGTGAAAGTAACATTGGAGAGGCGTGCTCATTGCAGAATGCCTTGAGCTCGGGACCCGTCGTGGGCACTGGCGATCAGCCGTTGCTGATCTTTGAGGTCGGAGCTGGCCAAAGCTCTCTCCCAAAGCCGGTTGGTGTGATAAGGGTTCGGAGGATTTAGTCATGCCTGTCTGCAACCCCCTACTATCTGCCTAATAGACTCGGTTTCTCCGCAGACGCGGCATTTCGGAGAGAATTGTGTATGGGCTACGAGATAATTTTAGGCTGGGTGTGGGAATGCATTGACTTGTAGAGCTCGGAGGAATGTTTCCTGGTTTCTAGTTAGTTACTTGTGTGGGGGAGGGTATGTTCTGCTTGCTAGCTTGTAATGTTGTGCGACATCTTGGTGCGAGACTGGATTGTGCATGCGCTCGGATGCGGATTCCCCAGCGTCGGCTCGGCGCGTCAAATATCGAGCCACTAGGTTGGCGATTTCGTAGCCAGGAATGCCGTGGTGATCGTGACTGGTGTAGTTGGCGGCTTTTTACTAATGATTCTGAGCGTCTTGGCATGAATTCTGCCGCTAGTGAAGCTGCGACAGGCTGGTTGAGAGTTGGTCCCTATGATTTCAACCTTTGTTTGGGAGATAGCGAGAACTATGGCCTCTTCCTCACCTTGGAGGGGATTTTTCATGGGAATGAAATGCTGCTCCGATGTTCTTTGTTTGCGACTATACGGCGGCTGTTGTGGCTGCTCGTCCGGGGTAAAACGGCGCGCATCCGTGTAGTTTGTAGAGGGTTGACTTCCGTGTTGCTTGTGTTTTACCCGGGCCTCCCTTTGCAGCGCGGGCTGGCTACGCTGGGTACATGTTGCAAGTTAGGGGAGGCGCGGTGATGTTGCTCCGGATGGCATGGGGTAAGCTTACAGTCTGAGGTGACGAGTGGGGAAGATAGCAAAATTTGCACTCAGCGCAAGTTTATTATTACATATAGAGCGTATAGAGCGCAAGCATTTATATAGAGCGAAATAAACATTTCCTTATTTACAAGGCGTCTCGCGTCTACTTTATGAAATTGCCCGTGGCACAGATTCGACGGAGGCTTGTAGAGATAGTTCGCAATCATTTTAATTAAGTAACCGGTTCCGCACTAAGACTGCGCGCGATTGAGCAGCAGAAGCAAAAAAAAAAAGAAAAATATTGGAGGACGCTTAAGCTTCGCCTTCAAGAGTGGAACGCGACAGCGTTATCGCACCCCGTTCGCACCGCCCGCTCATTCGCTCGGCATGCTCTTGACGAGACGAAGGGGAGAAACGGTAAGAAACGGGCGAGTAGCGTGCCACCTGTCGGGGCAGCGCCGTACATTGCGAGGACGGGGTCTTCAGCGTTTGCCGAAAGATGGCTCTGTGTGTGCGCCAAGCGCAGAATGTAGCGGAAACGTACTTCGCTACTCGTTTAACTGCGACTTCTGTAATTTACATCCTCATAATTACCGATATACACCGCAGTATAACTTTCTACGGCACGTTTCTAAGGCAACAAGGCAACACCGCATTCACTAGAGGCGCTTTTGTCGCGCCTTGAACGAAAAAAAAAATATTCATGGCTGAGTGGTAGCGTCTCCGTCTCCCCCCTCCGGAGACACTGGTTCGATTCCCACCCAGCCCTACCTGCAAGTTGTTTTTATTTATGAATGGCCTTCTGGGATTTTTCGCTCACGGCGAATGCCACCGACACCGGCTTCTCTGCGACACGAGCTCCTTAACGCTATCGCGTTAAAGAGTAGCGCAGCCGGCGTAGCGCGTGCCAGCTAGCGTTCAAAACGCGCTCGTTTGAAACCGAAACCAGAAGGAGTTAATCCCAGCAGCTCGGTGCGTTACAGTCAATTCGGCCGCTGGGCTCTGAGGGTGTGTCCGAATGATTAAAGTAGCAACCTTTCCGCCGCCCTCCCCTGCTTCGCACTCGTTTCTCTTCGCGTGCACTTGCTTCCTGATGGTGGCGACCCCTTGTCCGATGCAGGTAGCAGACGACGTCACGCGTTAAAGCGAACGGGATGACAATTTCTTAGTTCGACGCTTTTGGTTTAGCTCCTATTAGTTTCCTGTCGCACTGAAATTACACCCGAGAGCCTTAATTTGAACCCTGGGCAGAAGAAAAGTGTTACTAAGGAAATTTTAGGGCAAAAACAGGTAAAAAAGACGTATGCTTTGGAGTGACTGCAGGGATAGCGTGGGGGCACACGTTCGAGTCTCCGTACGGGTTTTCGCCGACTACGGTATGTGAATCGTCGCAAGTAACTATGAAGCACGGCTGCCTCAAAATATTAATCAGAAACAGAAGCTACAAGTCTGTTTCGACTACCCGCCGACTATAACTGCTCAGTTATGCAGCTACGCCGTTATGGCGAGCGGAAGCGCTCACTGAAACCACACCAGCAATTCAGACTGATGGTGTGGAGTTCAGGAACGATGTGGCTAGAGCCTAGATCTGTACAATAAAGATCAAAATTTATTACGTTGGCACTGACTGGGCTCTCTGGCTGATAACCTCAGAGCATGCTGGGTGCAGTATCCGGTTCCAGCTTCTTTTTGCCAAAATCGCGCATAATCAAAGGCTCAAATTGGTCATGCGAAAAAATTAACCTAAACATTAAACAGAAGACAAAAAGACCTAAATAAATTAAACACCATACGTCCCGAATACGATTCGTCGTGGACAAATATTAACGAAAAAACTCAGAATATCGTAAATTTTGATCGAATGAGTAGCGTTTCCCACGGAATTTTCAAAGGTGAAATACTACGTTCTTCACAAATTTTATCGCATGCAAGTCTGATTTGTTTCACGAGTATTCTAAGTTTAGCCGACGCTGTATTTTTTTCCACGGCTAAACACATATACTTAAAAGCGCATATAGTCCTTGGGTTTCACCCCGTTTTTCTTATATCAAAAAACCATGCAGAAACTCCGCCGAGTTACACAAGTGTGCGGAAGCATACCCCCAAATTTCAATTGACAACTCCTCAAATCCAAGTTGGCGCACCCCTACTCTTAGCTTCCCATGCAATTTCTATGGATCCCTATGTATCCTATGAGCACTCTCTTATAATTTTCATTTATTTTTCGGTTTCAATTGTTCCATATCGCTTATAAAGCTACTAATCGTCTAAATTTACACTATGATAACAATTGAATGTCTCAGAAAATCACGCATTTTTGTGAAGATACAAGACAGTACACTTATCGCGGCCACGGCGGCCGCATTTCGATGGAGGGCGAAATGCGAAAACACCCGTGTACTTAAATTTAGGTGCACGTTCAGCAACGCACCCCTGAAAAACCGGATGCCTGGCCGGAGGGTTACTTATACCCGACTTATAAACCGATGGTTGTCCGGCGGTGGATATCGAACCACGCACGTCGCCCCCCCCCCTCCCCTCCCCCCCCCCCTTCCCGACGATCCGGGCTTCCTACCCACTGGCCCACTGCTGCCTTTGAAGGCGTCCTCGTACAGTGCAACGTGTATTTAACGAAACGACATCACGCGAACAGACTGCTAGATGCCTTTTTTCATTCTAGGAGTTTGATTACTTGATAGCTAAGGGGAGCAATGGTTGGCATGAGCGAAGGCAGGGAAACAACGGGACAATTCATTTTGCAGCTTCTTTCGCGCACGCTTGGCGGCTGCAAGTTCGAGCGCGCGGACTGCCTTTCGGCGTCGGGTTTGTTTTCTTTGTGTGAAGCCGGCTTGCTCCTCGTATGCGGAGGACTCCACGCACTATCTCACTGCACACTGTGGGCAAAAAGTATCTATAAATGAAAAGACAAATAACCGACAGATGTCGGTTCAGATTCACGGCAACTGAGGGCTTATGCACGCCTGCAGCTCATCGATGCGCGTCTGTGACAGAAATCCACGTGACTAAGACCTCCGGCCGTCGGCCGGAAGGTCGTTGATCGAGGTTGAACGCATGCTGCGAGTGAAGGACGCGCGTCGATCGTGCGCGTCTTTTTCGGGTTGACAACGCTTATCGGTTTGCAGACAGTTGCGGGGGAAACAGAGGCTGCAGCATGGCAGAAAATTAGACGCTGTTTTTACGGGACACGGCATTGTTGCGGCTCGGCGAAAGACGCCGTCGCCACTAAAACCGCTTTCGCATTCAATTCCGATATACTCTTGGAATTACTGATACACGTACTATCCGATCCTCGTCGTGTCACGTTCCACTTCCCTATCCACATTCTAAATCTCCTTTTTTCTTTTCCTACGATTACACCTCCCTCCCCTTCTTAATGTGCTCCCACTACTTTCTTCATACCCCTCTTTACATCTCGACCCTCACCTTCCTTACTATTTCGCTCCCGCGATAATTGGTGGAGAAACAAGGCTCAACCCTACAAGCCTCAACCACATAAGGTACCGATGATGTTCAGTATCACTGGTGCTTAGTCACCAAATTATTTTCCGATTCTTTGTGCTCCGTCGCCTGCCAGAGGCTCCTTGACCCCGACGAAGCGTTTAACGCAGCATTCCTGCCAAGGAGGCTACCAACATACGTATGTCAATTGGAAAATAAAACTTAGTGGTGGTCAATTGTCTCCATGCTCGCCTCCGAGATCCCGCGTACTTGAAGCGTACGCACACTGTATACACATGGTCGCGTCCAAGCCGAAGTACCCACGCATGAATCTGCGGCGGTCGCAATCACTCCTGTGTGCTCCGTTGTCGAGGTGCGCGTCTTTGGAAGGGCTGTTCCGGACTCGTGCATCCGAGGATACGGAGAACTACAAGTTGAATTCACCGATACCAATAATTCACCGATAAATCTAACCGATAAATCGAACCACAGTACAGAGTGATGCTCAAGTGTAGACCAGTCTTGAGCACGGCTATACGTAAAATTCGTTCGATTGTGTGACTGGGCTTGCTATGCCATGTGAAGAAATACATCGCAGCGGAGCTGCTCAGCGCAGCCGGGGCTGTTTAGTCGGTATTTTATTACCTTTTTTTACTGTAATATTTATAAGAATTGCGGAAAGCCATCGCTGAAGAAAGCAAGCGAAGCAATGATGACAACAAGAGAGAAGAGATAGTGTGGATATTTTTTCTTCTTCTTTTTATGTACAGGCTCTACAACAGGCCTTACAAACAATCTTCACTGCGCCATGGTCAGAAAGCCAAAGCTTTGAGGGGGAAACGCAGCTGCAGTCCGTGGTGCGGGGCGTAATATGTATACATGCTAAATACAGTCGGGGCATGGTGAGCTTTGCCGTCTTGTGATTAAAACGCGTGAGTGACTAGCGTGCACGTGAACAGCTTTAAAAAAAGAGAAAAAAAAATCGGTCACCACCGCAGACAACAACACACGCAAACAACTGCAGAGTTTGCGGCAAAATGTGAAGGGTCAGCCACTTGCCACACCACGCACATTCGATCGCGATCGAGCCCACTCAGGATCGAATTTCCCCGTCGCGACTGGCTTCCTTGCTCAATCTGCGGAAGGGAGCCAATCACCGTCGAGAATTTCGATCCAGATTGGGCTCGAAAGTGGTCGTGTGACACTGGCCTAAGTCACAACGTAGGAGACGTGTTTCAATGCACGACGCTATGTGGAACACGTGGTTTCAACGGTGACACAGGAGTCGCGGAACAATAAAAACACGTGCCGAGAGCCGAAGGGACTCTTCCTAAACCACCGCTAAAGAACGGAAGGGAAATAGATTTTGTACATCAAACTCAACAAGTGTAAAACATTCGGCTTAAAAAGCATGCACGCACATTAACGAAAGCAGGCTACAACAATAACGTAATATAACCAGAGCGTAACTTTCATTTAACAACGGCGTAAACAATGTCACACCTTTGGCATAATGCAAGTGCCCGAATTAGTCGTCCACAAATAGTCTTGCACAGATCTGAGTATTCTTGTCTTTTTCTCTCATCCGAAACAAGTACAAGCGCGCACAGAAACCACCGCTGCAGAATTGGCTCTTCTCGAGAGCGAAGTTTCTCATGTTATCGGACTAAAAACGCAAGGATAGCGCAAGCACTAGAAAGCGGAAGGAAAATGGCAAGTTGGCTGTCCTCCATTCTGGCCACTTGCGCTTATACGCCAACACAAACCACAACACAAATGAAACACAACAGTTAGACGTGCAAGCGCATTGCAACATATGGCATATGTAACGTCACAGTGTCCCGACATTCGAAGTACATTCGTTTATGGCAGACACCAAAACGTTGCATCAACTTTCCAGATAAAGCCGCCGCACTTTCCGATACAGGCATGCATCCCTCGATATTCTGTGACCCAAAGGTAAGGCAACTGATCCCCCGCCGTGGTCTGCGAGAACTATACGGTGGCCTATCGCATCCACGCTTTTCGACAAAGCAAACACAAGAAGCACGTGTTGCAATGGCATGGGGTGCCAATGAGACGCCGCAAAGAACCGGGCAAGTGTCGAAGGCCGGGTTGCGACGCCATTCAAGTCATTCCAGACCATTTGTTTTGTGACGAGGGCCGGCAGATGCTACCTAACTAGATAAAAGTAAAATGAAACTCGGCGAGTGCTACCACTTTTAGAATACGACAACCCGACGCAACATTGGCAGCAAGAAGTGTTCGGCTCGCGCCACAGGCTAGCAGGGTGTGCTGGAAAAGCTAAGAATGCGACATGGTCACAAAGGGGCTAATTAGGCGAAAATCCATCTCTGTCGGGGCTTAATTAGGCCATAGCGATACCTACCCACTGTAAGCGGCTGCTGCTGACCAATTTGGGGAGCCCCAGGCGGAAACCGCACGGGACCTATTTTTGGCGTATTTTCGTGGTCGCGTTGCCCGGCGTCGGTGCATTCACTTTACACAGCGCGATAAGTCCATTATCCACTTTTATCAGTAACGTCAATCAGAGCTTTTCGGCGATCATGACAGTGACACTGCGCAGAATAAAATGCACACCCCGCCGACATATGTACCCTGTCTGTGCCTCGCGAAGCCTGAAGGCCATAAAGGCTTGACAAGGCCTGTACCCTGCCAAGCCTTTATGGCCTTTTCTTTGTGCTTCACCATTTGTACTTTGTGTTTGAATGCTGAAATACACGTGTGGATATGAAATTTGACTCGGTCAACGCCACGTCAGAAACTCCTCGCACTATAAGCTAAATATGGTCGTCACGTTATAGACGCATAATGATGCTGCGTGTTGGAACGTTTCAACCTCATGGAGCTCACCTCAAGAGAAGGTGATCAATGTATTCCAAATCATAGCTTCTGTCTGCTGGTGTCTCATGCTCTAACAAGGCTCGTATAGATTTTTAGGCACATCATCGACATATTCTTTCTTTTGTCTGTACAAATGTTTCCGAGTAATACTCGTTGCTGGGCTAGTCGGTACACATTGCATTACGTACCAAAAGAACTATGACCACTTATCGCAAATTGACAGAAAAATTATGGAATGGAGGATCAAGGTGAGCGGCATTCTTATGGTCCTAGTGCACACCTTGTTCATTCCTCCCCTTATATTTATGTGGATCTGCGCTAAGGGGCCATAGTTCTTATGGTCCGTGATATACAAATATTTTCATAGGTTATTTAAAAACGTACGAAGCCGCTTCTGCTTCTGTAAAAAATAGTGGTCCACGTTTTCAAGTCGATAGGTGTGACACACTGGTTTCGCCTGAGGCTTGCGCCAGGCACTAATAAGCCTACTCTTTTGGCACTGTTTTGTAGCTGTCTAAGAAGTGATGCTTAAAGACCCAGGAATTTTCGATTATAAAAGCGACAGCGTTGTCAGAACCATATGGGGTCATGATATACCTCGCAGGTAATGGTCGCAGTTATGGTCGCAAAAGGTTGCATTATAGTCACGCGGAGCGGCAGTCACAATGCTGAATTAAGCAATGAACGTGCGAAGAATTTCAATAACCGCTGCTCAATAAGCTGTGGCCGCAACAAGGCACATCGCCTCTTTTCCATTTTGAAGCATATATAGCGTAAGTCGTGCCACTACCATTTCCGACCGCCGGAACACGCTGTCGTAAGACAGTGAGAGTTGTGCCCAAACTGGATCTTTAGGCACATTTCACTTTAACATCGCTCGTGAACGGTGTCGCCAGTGAACCATACGTAAACGTGCACTTGTCTCAAGTGTCCATTGCGCGGGTAATGAAGTTCCCATGAGGTTAAGCGTTGTTGAAACCTTACTTGTACAGGCCCGATACCCTCAGTGATTGGCTCGAGGGAACAGCAGTCTTTCACTGTAGAATTTGACACTTAGGATCGAGAAAGACTTCACAGGGCACCGGGGTGATAGTCTAGCTTTCGCGGACTTTGTGTCTACAGAGACTTGATCGCGGTCAACCCTAAAGGATGATACGCGAAGGGAACAAAGATACACTCAAGAACAATATCTGAAAGCCTTTGGCAAAGGCTAGTCAGCACAGCCTGTCATTAAGTTTGTGGGGGTGGCACTGCACAGATAACGTATATACATAATGTCTGCGCATGATTATGTCGCTTTGAGTTACCTGTGAAACGACGCTTACGAACCCAAAACTAAACTCTAGAAACAAGCTTGCGCGGGGCACAACGGCTCGATTTTGCAGTCGGCGTGAAAGCAATACAGGCAGCAAAAAGTTGAATCCTCCAAGGGCAACGGTGCTTGAGCAACGACAGGCTGGCAAGGGACAGGCAACGCCATCACTAAACACGCGCTCAGATGCGGGACTGAAAGGGTAGGCAGTGAAAACAGTCAAGCTATCACGCGTTCACAGGGGCCAGCGCGTACGAAAAGCTGTTTAGGCGGTGCACGCTGACTAGGACAGCCCGGGTTTGTTAACAAAACAAGCAACAAAAACGAAGCTTTAACAGAACAGAGATGCGTGCCGTGGCATGGTTCGATTACAACAAGAGAGGGACACGGACTAGAGCAGCACACGAATACAACAACGCATACACTCAAGTGTTCACACTGGCGAAAGGGGCACATTGCGAGAATCCAACCGGCAACACAACAGCGCTTCTTCATCGTTTTACCACTGCACTCGCGAAATCCAGAGCAACTACCGATAGACAGTTTGAAAATTCAGATTGCAGCGTCTGCCATTTACAAAAAAATAAAAAGAATGAAGAAGTGTGAAGAGAAGTGAGCGTTCAGCATGGTGTTCGAGATCGCATAGTGCTCAGTGATCTTGGAGGCCATGCGTACAGTTTCTGATACAAGCTTTGCGCAAGATTCTTCGTTCAGGGACTGCGGACAGTACAGGTAACTGCAAGGGCGCCTCGGTGCTAAACCGCAGCCACCACGGTGCACAATTTTCGGGCTCGTGGAGCAACAAGCGAGTCGACTTTAGCACTGCCAGGCCTGGCGTGGAAACAGCACCTCCGTGTTCATCCTGCATGATTACCTATGGTTTATGGCCGACGTAATCAGCATGGGTGACCAGCATGGCCATGTCGGCTCACTAATTGACGCCTTGGCTAAGCGTGCAGACGCGTTACAAGCGGTGTCACACAGTGCCACGTCCAAGCAAATGTTGGCGTAAAGGTCGTGCCAAAATGGATAAAACATGGTGCGTAACCTGTAGAGCTGTTCTCACTGAAAGTCGAATTATCGCAAACGCGCACCCACGTATTACAACAGCAGCACACTTACATTTTGTTTTCGAGTCGGCGTCATCCTGTCATTCGATTTGAGCAAGATGCAGAGCTTTTTGAGTATTTTGAAACGATGCAACACATCATCCCTAGTACGACGTCCGAGCGTGAAGTTCGGAAAACATTGAACCAGCTGGACTCTAGACTGTTTTCGGAAATGAAGATCCTTGGACTATGGCCGTACGCGTCGATGGCAAAAAAAAAGAACACGAAAGCATTGTATAAGTATCGCAAGTCGACAAACATCGGCAACCACGTGTAGACTCGGTGCGAACCTTCGAATGTGCACAAAACTGTGCTCTCTCTATAAACACTCTTTTCTTACGAAAACACCCTATACACACTCTTTTTTGCTACCCCCGTACAGGCTAGCAAACTGGGCGTGCGTCTGATCTGGTCAACCTCCCTGCCGTTCCTCTCTTCTATTTCTATCTCTCTCTCTCTCTCTTGAACCAACAAGGTGGAAAGTCAGCGAAGCCCTTGTCAAAGGCTGCCGCCATCCTTCCACTACGACTATCACCGAGGCACGCTATCGCTCCGGAAAGTAGGCCACGGGCGACAACCAAGTGCAACAGCGACGTTTCGTCGAACTATGAGTATCCGCATCAAGCGCGGAACCATGTGCATCAAAACAATTCGATCCGTCGATACGAAGACTAGCCGCACCAGCAACCCCATCGAACATGTTGCCAGCGTGTTTCAAGAGACGGAGCAGCAATCGTGCCGATGGATAGGATAATTTCGAAAAGATGCGTTTCCAACGTCACGGACTAACATTGACACCAACCTGGCACATTCCCCGACTCCAGCTTGGCAGAAATGAAGCGCCGCAGTGCGGCTAATTTTACGTGCGCAGAGCATGAAGTCGCCATCCAATACTCCAGAAACTCATGTCATCAGCTTTATGCCAACTAAAGTTGTGTTCATTTCGCGTGACAGCAAAAACAGTTAAATGATTACGCAATGAACTGACTCTCAATAGCCTTTTTTGGCGAAATCACGTGAGGTACATAAAGTTCTGTCATAACGCAGTACGCATTTTGCGGCTTTCCAAGTTCGCCACGACTTACTCACTTTTGATATGCTCAGTCTCTTTATGCCATCAGCAACGAAAGGGAAATTTTTTTTTGCTTTGATTTGACTGATGTGTCCACAAGAAACGAGAAGTATGCTAATCTGTGGGAATCCGCCACGTTTTTCTTCATTGATCCACTCATAGATGGCGTAACTCTGAGCCAAGCAGAGTAGGCATGCTAGCGGGATCCCACAATATGGCGGAATTCAACTATTTTTAGAACAGCATTCCGCAAATTTACAGGGCACCCAATTTTGACACTGAACGAGATGCGGTTCGTGTTCGGACACCAAGCGCGTATGATGGCTTGCCGTTTATTAGTGTGCCGAATATTAAACAACCAGAGTGTTCAGTCATCCTGTACAGACGTATAGTTCCATAATACCACTGTCACACGTAAACTTCTTATCGTGATCGGGGCCGATCCGGATTGGGTTTGACCCGGATCGAGTGTTGCTACACGGTCATTTGCGATCGCGACCTTGCGGGATCCGGATCCGGGGAATCGCGATCCGTGAATCACGATAAGGCCTCTTGATCGCGATCGCAGGTTGATGTATGCACCCTCCAGCGCAGTATTCTGAAAACGCTAAAACCAATAAGTGAAGGAAGCTCAATAAAAAAACATTTAAGAACATTTAAAAACATTTGTATCAACAACAGTAAGCTGTAAAATTGAGATGTTGCCCAAATATAGTGACATTTTGCAAATCTGAATTTGTAGCCAATACATTATGCAGTTCTGAGAGTTGCCGACGACCAGCAGACGATAACAACTCGATCCGGATCGTTGGACCGAGTAGCAGCGACCGTTGTTGGTCGCGATCAAGAAATCCAGTCCGCATCCACGCTATCAGAAGTGCACGTGTGACACCAGTATCAAACATTCTGAGATTACCCGTGCGGTGAACAACCATAATCATCTGCGTCACGCATCTTGCCGTTATTGCGTTACACGTGATATGTTTAGAAGGGGTTTGAAGCTGAAGGAGCTGCAAGGGACTGTAGGATAAAGATTTATCGTGGTGACATTGCAGATGGGGCGCTCAGGTCGTTGAGAGACGACTTCTCCAATCTGGTCATAGAGACACATGGACACTGTGCAATCTGTACATCCCAGTCTAAACGCGTAAGCCTTGAAACAGAGCCTACTCAAACCCGATCGGCCACTTCAGCTAGGTGTGGGTATTGGTGCCATAAAAAGTGCGCTGGAAATATATATACAGTGTGTACTTTCAGCGTTCTTACATGAAGTGCCTGAACTAGTTTCTTGCTCCCATGTGAAGGACAGGGCATATTCCGAACGAGCAGAAAACACGGAGAAGGAGGTTAAAGTCTGTGAGGTCTTTACTTACAGTCCACTGCAGTTAAAATATGTTCCGCCGAGACGAGAAAAAGTTGCACTTCCAAGGCGTATGGTTGCCCCCTGAACAATTCGCATCTCATTTTCACTGCACTGTCTGTACACTTAAACCTGAGTGCACGTTACACAAGCAAGCATCAGAATTTTTCAGTCCCTGTACCTCAGCCCTGCCTCGGAGAAGCTCTGATTTTCACGAACTACACAGACTCGGCCCACTCATCAACGCTTTGTATTTAGGTTTTTTTTTGTACCAGGCCGTAACCATTGACAGGCAGTCTTAGCGCAAATAAAAGCGCATAATTCGACGGCCACATACCAACGCTGTCCTTTTAACCTGCTCTCTCTAACATTCGGGTGGACGGCGGGGTCAAGCTGCTTACCAAAAGCACGCTTTGCCCAAAATTTTTGATCAAAATATTGCTTTTGTACACGCGAAATCCCCGCCTTCTCCCTTTTACACGGACACGGGTGCATCCACATATACAAGCACGCACACAGACCGAACAGACACACGTAAGTAGCGTGATTCGAACGTAACTCGATTCCACCAAAGAAACTGAACCTCGACGATTATCCGCACGGGAAAGCGCTCACAACCGGGTTGGCGCGGCGGAGGTCCCAGTGTCGCAGGCAGGTCGTGCCCGTGGCCGATGCAACCGCAGCATCTACGATTCCCTCCAACAATGATATGCGTGGTTACGGCTCCGCACAGATAAGGAGCAACAGCGAGATATATGCAGCAATCACTTCGGCTACTTTGGTCCATGCTGAAATTTCTGCGCACGACTGTTTTTTACCCCGTTTCCTATAAGCTCCACGCCGCGCAGACATTGCAAATCGAACCCACGACCTGGGTATGGGCCACCAGCGTCTGGTGTCGTCCTTTGTTGCGTCGTACGACCCGGAGCGATCTTTCGACGAGTGTCCATTTGGTTGGTGGGCGACGAGCGTCTGGGCCGTTGCCTGAACGGCGTCAGTTCCACGAAACGACACTATGAACGTTCGCGCAGCATGGAGCAGCAGGTGGCGCCACCTCACTCGTGCCTCGGTGAGCCGGGCTGCGGACTGGTGATTGGCTGTGTGACTGCAGCGGCGGCGCCCGCGTCGCCTCCTCCTCCTCCAACGCCGCAACTGCTGCTGCTGCTGCTGCAGGCTTCGTCGGTGCTGAACCAGTGCTTCTTGAGGGATACGCTCTCGCGGAGCGGACTGTGCATTCTGCGACAGAGAACAATGTGGATACTGCACACATAACGCTTTATACACGAATCCGTCTTAACCATCCATATTCAAAGTGCACCTAGTCCACCTAAGGAGTCCTCAAGCCGACACTCAATAGAAAGGTTTTCGGGTGTCCAGTTAATTCGCTTCACGTGTCCAGTTTAATTTGTTCGTACCCAGACGTTTTACTCGCTGTATCATGATGGGCTATAACAACCTACAACCCATGATCTAAGGGGGTTTCATCATCATCACGACCACGTGTACAGTTTAATTTGTTCGTACCCAGTCGTGTTCCTCGCTGTGTCATGATGTGTTATAACCTACAACCCCTGCTCTAAGGGGGTTTCCTCATAATCTTATCCACTTCCGGAAGAAGGCCTAGCTCACCCAACAATCTTCAGTCACGCTAGTCCCTTGCGCCGCCACCGGACTCCCCCCCTACGCCTTCAAATTTATTAGTTCTATCGCTCCATTTTGTTGTCTTCCACTCTTAAATGTGTTTTCCTGCGATTTGCACATTATATTACTCTACGAATTACATGGCTTGCCCGACTACACTTCGCGTTAATTTCAGCCATAGTATCAGCTACCCAGCTGGCTCTTTAATTTACACTTCCATTGTCATTTTTCATTCCGCACCTTATTGACTGGCCTTTAGGTTTTCCAGTCACTTCTCATATGCTCAAAATTTTGACTCCATTGGTAAACCGTGACTTTATGCTGATTACACAATTTTCCCCTCGAGAAAATGGTAAGCCGCCATTCATGAAGCAAGAAGTAAAGCATTATCGGGAATGAAGTCGGCAACGAAAGCAGCCGACTGTGGAAAAGAAAAGGTTAAGCCAAGAAAATAGGATCAGATAGTGCATTGAGCGAAGAGTGTTACTCTACATAGATGTGACGCAGGAGAAGTGAAAATAATTCAGTAAACACACACAAGAAAGCTTTCGCTTATAGCGGATTCCCACATATGCGTGTTATCATCTGGTTTTTTCCAAAAATTTTTTTATGACCATCACCCGAATGATGAGACGCACATGATTCTTAGCATAAGGCCCCAAACATGCTAATGCAGACATGATCTATGATGAGTAGAGCGGCCTCGACAGAGCTGGCATAACAGGCAAATCAGCACGCTTCGGCCAATGCTATTGCGGACCTCACTTTTACAGATGCCCATACGTTTGCCGCTCACCACCAGCTTGTGTTGCCTTTGAGTCCTGAACATTACTTCCTTCATGGAGATTACGCGTATGACTGCTAGTGAGAAACTATAGGTGGTCTCGACAGTCAAATTTCTGAGGAGGTGTCCATTGGCCGCGTTGCGCCTAATACCTCGCTTTTTTCTAGTCCCACAACTGAAGATAAGAAACATTGGGCTCCGTCCATTGTTGATTGGGAAGAGACAACCTAAAAAAGAAAGGGCTCCAATCCACGCTGCGAAGGTGGTTGGCCAGCGAAGCTGCGGTATCACCTGATCCGATAGACCAATGTGACGTAGCCTTGAACTGGGTCCTACCTAGCCTAAGCGCGACGCCATTGACGTTGCTGTTCGCGTCACCGGTCATCATGTTCACGCAGCTCCTACGTAGTCCTAATATATGTGTGGTACTTATATAACGCTACCAGAACACAAATGAAATCAGTTGCTAGGCAGGTTCTCCTTTTGCATATGAAAGTGTAGCTACGTCATTCCCTGCTTCGCATGCAACAGTTGCCGCATCGCGGCAACTGTAGCTCGCGCAACCGTAATCTTTACCGGGAAACGTTTGCGGCGAATGCCATACGCGAAGGCGAGCTTCCTGGTTCATTTTTTTTATATCCCTCGCACGGCCACCATGACCACTGCCACGGATGTGCAGAGGCGAGCGCCATCTGGTGGTGCAGCAAGGAACCCAGCGGCGCATGCAGAGCACACTTCGCGCTGTGATTGGTTGAGTTTTAGGCTGCGGAGGCGAAGAAATCCCGGGATCCAACACTCTAAAAACTAAGAGAGTGCCGGGCACTCCCTTTGAGGGAGTAGCGGCTTGTCCCATATTTCACTCTCTTTTCGAGAGTAGATCGACCCTCTTTGAGAGAGAGTAGGTCAACTCCTGTTGACAGAGTTTTGTTACTCCGCCGCAAGGGATTGCTAGTACTCTTCTGCAGAGTGATAATACTCTTCCCACAGGGAGTGCTAGTACTCTTCCGCAGAGTGGTAATACTCTCACCGTAGGGGTAATGGCACTCCACCAGACCGAGTACTTCTACTCCCCCAAACAGAGTGCAACTACTCTTCCCAATACCCTCTTAGCGAAGTCCTGGCCACGCATGCAGGCAGGAAATCAGATCAAATTAGGGTCGCTGATACACCGTTCTCTAGGCGGCTCCTCAGACTCAGTGGCCCAATTCCAAGCGGCCTTCAGAATAGGCGTGAGCAATGTTATGCAGGATTTTAAAGTCATTTTTCCTGGCTATTTGCTGCCTACCATGAGCCGTGACGGCTCGTAATCGGCCTATGCGTATGTGTCCCGAACGCCACTGCGGAGAAAAAAAAGCTAATTCACATTTAATCCGCAAATATTTTCGCATATTTCACAATCAGGAGACACATAATCTAATTAGAACACAATAGTCGACGGAATCACACACTTATGGAGAACCACATTGCTCTATACATCACGTGGATTCGAACCCACGTACACTCGCATCTATACAATTCAAAGCACACATCCTAACCATTATACCACAAAGCCACCACGCTCAGTCGTGTTGTTTTAGAGCTTATATACATAACAAATGTATTTGAGGAATCGACTGCGGTGGTTGGAGTTTCTCTGCAGTGTGCTGTGCTGTTGTGTACTGGAATATGTTTGCGTTTGCATCATTTCCATTCCTTGCTACGACTAACGGAGGAATACAACGTAGACGACGACGTGAGAACTATTCACGGCTTGTCGTCACCCCAGGAAAATAACAAATGTGCCGTTCAGCTCACGATCGAGTGCTTTTCCAGTCCATGCATTATATGTTCTCCGAAATTATGCGGGTACAAAGTATCGTGCCAACCATCCACGTATGTGAATTTAAGTCGCGCGTATACTGGTGAGCATTTCTGTTTATTTTTTCCGCCAGTTCCATTCGTATGTGGTCAACTGCGATGCCAGTACCAGGCATTTCGACGTGCCTCACGCTGCCGTGTAGGCGTTCTTTTCAGGTGCATTAGTTTAGAGTTTGGTTCAGTCCGCTGTGAGCTGTTGTCCTGCATTAGCAGCGGATCGTTAGCGTTTTGAAGAGCACGCATTCCAGCATTTGGAGACTGCTTATGCCGATAGCCGCGTCACATGCATTGGCACGCATGTTTAAATGAGTAATGTGTCCACTTGTTACGCGTGCACTGCTCGTATCCTGTGGCAGTGCTCGTTCTAAAAGCTTCGAAGACCATCTACATTCATACGTGTGTTCAATATATATGCACAGGATAGACTTGCCGGCTAGTTGGTTGAGCATTTTAGAAGAAACAGCGCAACACAAGGACGACGCAAAAACATGGACAACACCACGAAGCGCTGGTGTGGTCGATGCTTTTTTTCGTCCTGGTGTTAGCGCTGTTTCTTCTTCCACGATACACGCACACCACAGGTACGCGAAAGTTTAGGAGTATAGGGCGTTAACTTTGTTTTCCCCGTTTCCTCTCAGTGTCAATGGCACAATGCGTTGCCCGAAATAGCGCACGCTTACCCCCATATTCAGAAATGCATCATAACTTGAAGCCCATGCTTGACTTGATCTAAATGACGCAAGTCGTGAACGCACCAAAAGAAAGGCAGTGAGCGTCTGGGGGACGTTCGCACCAGGCGTCGTTTATATAAAGTCAAGCATGGGCTTTGTATTAATATACATTTCTGAATACGGGGGTTAGTCATCTACTTCTCACAGAAAATGTCGAAGAAACGCCCACCAAAACCAGGCACATTCGTAAACCTAACTAGGCAATACGAAGCTCCATAGAAAAAGAGTGGTATTAAAAGCTTTCAGTATTTTTCTTTACTCCAAAATGGTTGCGCTCTCGTGGTTTCAATGTACAGAGATGATGCAGCGTTAGCTAAAAAGCATGAATTTCCGAACTCCATGCCAAAATAAGCTTGTAAAATTATTTAGGTGCTAGAAACCAGGGTTTGTAGCGATCCTTGAAAACCCTTTATTTCTAAAATGCCATTTTCAAGGCATTGAAAAGCCTGGAATTTTTAGAAGTACTGGAAAGTCCTTAAATTTGTACACTTGGCTAGACATAGCAGACATTGCCAAGTGTTTTTTTTTCCCTTCTGTGACATTCTTCGCATGTCACAGAGAATTGTCTGTGGAGGTAATAGAAGGAAAGCGACATCCTTAAAGTTCAAATTACAAAGGAGCTGCAGATACCAGTTTTAGGCACATGGAACCGGCGACAAATGTACTTGGAGGAGCAGAAGCAGGAAGCTCAACGGTTGAGGCATTCAAAGAAAAGCTGTGATGAGTAAATTGAGAGCTACAGACACAATAAAAGATCACCTTTCTCCGGTGCTGTGTTGTTCCGCGATCTTGAGCGCGCGCGCGCGCGGTGGAGAACTCCGAGTGAAAAAGTAGAGCGCTCGCTACGCGTTCCTTTGAACTGCGGCGGCCTGTTCTCTTAGAAGCAAAACGATGTGTTCTTTGCTCAGCGTGCATGAATGATACATTGCCATGTTCGGGGCCAGCCACCTACAGTTGAAGCAGAAGATCACGCTACGTTTTGTTCTCTATTGCCGCAAGAGTAGAACTACTCTCTCTCTCTGAAGGGGGAGAGTGAAAAGCACATTTCACTCTCTCCTTGGTGAGAGAGTGAACAATGCATTTCACTCTCCTCGACATTTTGCGAGAGTAAAACGACGCTTTGAAGAGTGAACCGGCCGCTTCACTCCTGCGATACCCTTCCTAGTTTTTAGAGTGAAGTCATACACAGCTTTGCGATAAAACAGCGAGCGCTGGTGGCGCTTGCTCTCCCCGACACAAGAAAGCCACGACTGTGCATTGTGGCAGCTTGACAATATGATGCATCTAAATAACCAACCCACCAAGTGACTATCAATCTAGTGGCAGTAGGACGGAACAATAAGAATTCACGACGTTAAAAAATCCCAGCTTGAAGCGGAAAAAAAAACTATAATTGAGCCTACTTCACCGCGGAACTGTAAAGGAAACCCACGTGGGTTTCTCAGAAAGGGAGCTTACGCAGTTGAAGAAAAAAAATAAGTCTGGAGTGGGGAATTCTCAATTTTTTTTCAACTGCGAAGGTTTCTTTCTGACAAAACCACGTGGGTCTACCTCCTTTGTAGCTTCAAGCTGCAGTAGAGCGGACAACATTTTTTCCCCTCTCCCGAGCATTCCTCCATCGTGCGGGCTTCCGAAGAACTAGCTTGCCAAGCCACAGCTTACGACGGGTGTGCTTACCTGCGGCGAGCTTCGGTGATGTGCGAGGTGGTGGTCTGCCGAGGCGCACTGCTTGAGGAAAACCCAGCTCCGCCTGCGAGACGTCTGCGATTAAGCTCAACCGAGCAGAGAGTCTTGCTCGCCGTGTGCCCAAATATATTGCAATACTGAGGCGAAGTGAGTGACTGGGATCGAACAACTAATTCCCGCGGCAACGGAATTCTGAGCGCATCGGAGCAACGCAGTCATGACGTGCTCGTGTTTGCTGCGTTAAGAGGAAGCGTCTCGTTGGTAGTTACTTAAATGAATGAGAAAAGAGCAAGCCTTTTCCTTGCTATCTATCCACTGCGGAGAATTTGATAAGGTTTTGTTGCATTTAAATCAAAAAGATCAAAATATACCGACTGTAGGAATCGGGCCCCGTACTCACAAAACGTACTCACGCAATAATTCTTCGTAGCAGAACGTTCCAGCCAATCCTAATACTGGACATACCTTTAGAGAAGGCATCTAGCCAATGGCAACAGCATTTGCGAACGGTAAGCTCTTGTGAATTCGGACCCAGATCCCCTTTTCTATTAAGGCAGTGAATGTATAGAAAAACAGTTGTTGAAAAAAAAAAACAGAATGAAGCATCAAGCTAAGAACTCTAACTCAACGATAGACAATGACATCTCAGTTCTACAAACAGCACCTGTCGAGACGTTCAAAGCAGATAAAATCGATGTATTACATACCCTCTGGCGCATATATCTCACTTGTGAGTACTAATTTTGCAAAATTCTCATAAGCAGTGCAACAATTTCAGGTAAGCTTAAAGGTACGCATCATATTTGTCCACTTATAAAGTTCTAAGAGATGCTGTTTAGAGAAACACAATATGTGTTTTTGGCATAGAGTTGTGGATTTGTTACATCATAGCTTAATTTTTTTTTGAATTTGAGTAATTTTCGGCAATTCTTGCGATGACAATAAAGACGCGGATCCGAATTTCCTTTCCTAGAGTGGGTAGAAATTAGCTTTCTCTCCTAAATGCAACAAATCTAAATCAGATCGGTTGAGACTTGCCCAAACAGAACACTTCTGCGTTTCACATGTGTTTGAATCAGGGCTAAGCGTGCGATGGTAATGTGCGCCACACAAGTAAAAGAAGATGATCAACGAAAGCGAATTCCTGCGCTGAACGAGTTGCGGACACCACGAAGAAAACTGCGAACGGCCCCGAACTGCCTTGAATTGCTTGCCTGCAGCGGAGACTTAGGGTGCTGTTCCGGACAGTCAAATTCCGTCATATCGTCGAATTCGCGATCTTGTCAGCTCTGACTGGCTGAAAGCGCTACTAGAGCATCTCTGATTGGCTAAAAATGCCAACATAGAGGTATTTTGCAGTGTCCAAAAGTACCGTCCCCTGCACCGAGTGGGTGAAGTTCGTATTATTATTATTATTATTATTATTATTATTATTATTATTATTATTATTATTATTATTAACTTTATTCGCATCACGCGTCACATGATGCTGGATGCCCGCAGAAAAAGCTGTCACAATGGTAGCTTGACAAGGCCGCAGGCGCCCACACTGGCAACTTCACGTAGCGGTAAGCAAATCACGCAAAATTTAACATGCAAATCCGCAAGCATTGAAATTTGTGCGTACAAAAGAAACAGAATACATTCAAGTTTTATGGCATCGCGTTTCAATGTCCAGGAGTACGAACCACGTACATTCAAACTTCAGGACACCATACATCTAGCAATGTTTTCAAACTCCCAATCAACAAACAGAAATTACTGCATACATCTAACAAAGTTTAAATTCGCAATCAATTAACCAAACAGAAGTTAGCACATTAACAAAGACAAATCCACACAAAGGCTTGGCTCAAAACGGGGAGCGTAACTCCGGCAATGGATTGCCGCCGGAAATGTGTACAAGGAGCATTGTAATGAAAGTAAAGCAAATGGAAGAATAACGAAGCAATTTCGGTTTTCTATTACTAAAGTAATCACAAACTTTCTTGAAAGTAATGTTGTCCGGTTCAATGTTTTTTCTTATGCAATGCATTTTAACAGACCCTGTAGCCTGTTCTTTAACATCTGTAAACCATAGGTTCTCCTACATGTGTCGACTTCCCATCTCTCAAAAGTTCATGCTATATGTGGTAGAGTGTTTCTTTGTAAGGTTTGCTAACTGGCGCAAAAAACAAGAATTATTTTTTATCTCTTGTTTATATCCTTTGCACAAACGATAATCATAAGTCCTTGTAACAGTATGTCACAGAAAAAGGTTCAGAAGGATAGTCCATAGGGACATTTACCACAGCACGAAGAAACCTTTTTTTTTTCTTGTAGAACATGAACTTCATGCAGACTGTTGTGCCGTAGACGTCCAAACTAAATAGCAATAATGAAGTCTCGAACGAAATGAGGTATTGCAGAGTAACATCATTACATTACGCGGCAGTAAACTTGCATTTCGATATACGAGTTCAACCACTTGCGATAGTGTTTTCGTTAAGTAGTTTATGTGTGCATACCAAGACATGGTCTCGTGAAAGACAACACTTACTATTTTAATACACAGGACGACTTCAACTGGGGTTGCTTTCCGCAGGACATTTTCATTTATTATGTTTTTTTAATTTCTTGGATGAAACAACACTGCCTTTGTTTCTTTGCATATTTGTTTTTAGGTAGCTTCCCTCTGTTCATTTTTGTAGCTAAGCCGGAATTTCGCTCGCATGAGGAATAACTTGGTCGGCTTCTTTCGCTGACAAAAATTTAATTGTATCACCCGCGTAAATAACGAATCTTATTGCTGGAGCTATGCTGATGATATCGTTTATGCAGAGATTAAGAAGAAAAAAGCCCCAAATACTGCCTTGTGGCACGCCACAAGAAACTGCTAATCGGTTCGAGTAAAAGCCTTCTATAAATCTACAATTTGCTTCCTGTTTTGTAAGTATGAGCGGATTAGTGAGGCAGCCATACCCCGAAAAACATACCTTTCTGGCTTTCTGATGAGCAGGTCATGATTACCATGGTCAAAGGCCCTTGCGAAATCTATTGGTATATCTAGTTCAACATTTATCGATATGGTGCAAAATGTATTTTTGTGCAAAAAGTGCCGACTCTGTGCTAAAGCATTTACGAAAACCATACCGGCAATCAACTACATATGGTCCCACTCAAGTTTTGAAAATCGCTTGAGAACGACTTTTTCATCTGGCTTTGAGAACACAGGTAACATGGAAACAGGTTTCGTTTTGTGAAAAAAATGCTCCAAAAGCCAGGAGAACTTATACTTCAATGTGTTGTTATCACTGGCTTTGCAAAACAATAAAATGTAACAAAAACACAGACGTTTCGCCACCTATGCGGGTGGCATCGTCAGCACGCAAATGGCAACAAATGCGAAAATATAGCTTATTTATGTATGACGCTGCCGCAAACATCCAGCAGGGGGCCACGATTAGAATTACATGCACATGGATTGCGACGGATAAACCATGATTCCACAAATTTTCTTGGGCCCTATCGGCGTTCCCGCGCTAACGTGGTTACATTATGAAAATTGTAACCACGTAAGCACGTAAAGTTGTAACCACGTTCCACAGGCCGGCTTGTGGCGAGATTACCCCGCACGTCTACCAAAGTGTTACGGGGAGGAAATATATGTATTTACAATATATACAGTTACAAGGGTGCAGCTGAATGACCAGGGTAACACCATCAACCGGTCTTCGAGACACTTCAATCTCCTCTTCACCTGGCAAGGTCATTTTGTCCACAGCGGCACAAACCCGTACGTGACAATATAATAAAATTGCCTCGCGATGTGCTTTGTTTTGGTAATCCCAGTGGCGCGACGCGTTATCATTTTATGTTTGGAAGCCCAAGTGTGAGCATTATACGCTCACATGGATGTGACCCAGTGTTTTAGATATTGCGCGATTATTGCTTTGTTTGAGTGAGCCTTCAACTCGAATCTTCCAGCTCCATTGCAAAACACATTCACCGTGTTATACGTCCATCATTGCGAAACTTCCGCATCGGGGATTTATACCAGTCAGCCAAGATCCGCTTCAGTTCACGTTCATCGACCACTACCGCGCTTGTCACGATCGTCGCCGCCGTTTCTTTGGGGGCACAAGTTCGCCCAATAAAGTGTTTCCGCTTTTTCAGTTAACTGCATTTCCGTCGCCTCGTTCCTACACCGCGCCACAGTACAGTCAGTCGAACTTCGCTATATCCAAATCGCATCCTTCACAAAAAAACCTTCGTTATATCGAATATTCGTTATAAGTATAAATTCGTTACATGGTGGTATCGACCACACATTCAGGAGGGCTGACATTCAGGCACGTTGGTACCGATGCATGGCGGAAAAACTGCGCAACACTGGGCGAATACAGAATAGGCACACCGTAGCTGATATCGAAAAGGCGTATTTTAGATTTACTTCGCTATATGTGATAATTCGTTATATCCGTGTTAGTCATATCAAGGTTCGATTGTATTACTCAGTAATGGAAGGCCCAATGAGATTTATTATGCCTGTTATCCCGATGCGAAAACAGCTAAACTGCACTTCTGGAGCCTCAATTTTCGAACGCTGAGGAACAAAACAACGGAAGGCTCACCACTCTCGTCGTTCGCTGGCAGCTGCGGTTCGCTTGAGGTGCGAGCGGGCGTCGCCAACAAGTGGCGCGCGAGCAGCGAGGGTCGTGCGCCCGCTGCTGCGAGCTCCTCGAGGCTGGCGGCCCCCCACGGCGCCTCAAAGAACTGCCGCCTGAGTTCGGCCATGTTGCAAGCCTTTGACTGGGCACTCTGCAACAGGCGTAGAACCAACGATCGTGTAAGAAAGTGGTACAGTTAGCAAACACGGCGCCTGGTTGCGGAACATACAATATGGCGAGTCGCGATCAGAATTAGTAAGCACATTAACTGACAGGCGGACACTAGACGCAAAGTCCACGACTGAAGTGTCCGTACCATGCCTCCACAGGTTCACCCACTCATCCACCCTCGCAATGATTGCGCAGTTCGCGAAGAGGCACAACTGTTAACGTCATTTCCACTCGGTCACTCTTAGCCAACGGCTCACTCACTCACTCACTCACTCACTCACTCACTCACTCACTCACTCACTCACTCACTCACTCACTCACTCACTCACTCGCTCACTCGCTCGCTCACTCACTCACTCACTCACTCGCTCGCTCACTCACTCACTCGCTCACTCGCTCACTCGCTCGCTCGCTCACTCACTCGCTCGCTCGCTCACTCACTCACTCACTCGCTCACTCACTCACTCGCTCACTCACTCACTCACTCACTCACTCGCTCACTCACTCACTCACTCACTCGCTCACTCGCTCACTCACTCACTCACTCACTCACTCACTCACTCACTCACTCACTCACTCACTCAATCGACGAGTTTAAAATTACTAGAAACGGAACTACAAGAGTAGTCATGCAAGTTTTCTCCTCAATCACTCAATAAGCTTAAGGACACGCAAAAAGAATGTCAAATGTAAATGGTACGTCATTGTACATTCCAAATGAAATAATGAAGTGCGTAGAATGAGGTCCCCGTATTGTCCATCACTAGTCACAGTCCGCGTTACAGATACCAGAGCCTTACTTTCAATAACAAACAATCTGCAAAAAAAGACGCACACCGGAAGCATACAAGACAGGAAATATGCAATGCACCAACTAGCCCAACAACGTATTTTACTAGAATACCTTACTTTCAGTCGAAGAACTTTCGCAAGAAAACTCTCTCCGCGATTCGCGGCGTTCTCGCCCTCTCTCCCCCCAGCGAGACGCACCTGTTCCGAAGAGGAGGAGGAGGCGCAAGTGGTCGTGCTCCAGGTGTCGCGCGTGCAGCTCCGCGCCTCCACCCTGCGGGCCGCGGCCCTGCGAGGGGGAGGCACGGGCGCCGGCTCGGCGGCGTCCTCGGAGGCGCTGGAAGGCGCGCCGAGCCTCTCCACGCCGCCGCTGCTGCTGCTGCCGCTGTTGGCCAGCGGCTGTTGGCGCAGCCCGCTGCCCTCGTCGCTGGCCTCGGATTCGGCGTCCTCGGAGCCGCCACCGCCGCACCACTGGTGCACTGCGCCACCTGGGAACACGCGAGTGAGCGCTGCTTTGATAAGGGAGAGAGAGAGGCAAACCAGAGCGGAAAAGCGAGGAGGAGTTCGACAATTAGCGCAGCCAGGATTTATGTCTGAGGGGGAGGTTGCGGTTAAAATTTTACAAGAAATCATGGTGATATTTAAGAGGTTGCGAAAATAGCGCGCGCACACACACGTTCACATAAGAGGCGCCTTGGTGCTCGAGCCCTGGCACTGCCGACACTCAGAGCGACTTCCTCCTCCTCCTCCTAAAATTTCTCTATTCAATGCAGAGTGGCATAACTGACTCCACTCTTGTTAGCCACCTTTCCTCACTCAATTTCATTTCTCTCTTTCTGTCTCTGCGTGTGTGTGTGCTCGCTTTTCGCATTCATAATAAAGGGATGAAATTAGGGACAGTAGTTTTACCAGCACTGTATAATGAGTAGCTCGCATTCAAAAACGGTCCCTGAGCCATATGGCACGGAACTGGGTGTTTGATGAAGACATGTCTCCCTCTCTCTCGCACATACTAATTTCCACGCAGCACCAATGTTTCTAGATAACAAGCTGGGCAGTTATCAAACTACTGGCTAAAATAATAAAAATTGACAGTGGCTTAGCTCGGCTATGCCATGATATACGCAGTGAAAGCTAAGGCATAGCATGGTTAGCCTTGGTTAATCTTGATTGCAAGTTCAGGTTAGTCTGGTTGTCTAGCTATGTTGCGGCGTTTATCCAGTCGTTCGGCGCGCTGTCCGTCTGTTTCCTGGGCGATTCGTTTCCTCTTCATCTCGTTCCGATGTCGATTCCAGGCCTCCTTCTGCTTATCAGAATTGTAGCCGTCCATACTGCCGCCTCAACTGTGGTTGCGGCGCACGCGAGCTCTCCTTTTCAATCCTCCGACATGTTATCAGGCATGCGACGCAGCTGGCGAAGCGAGCGCAGGCGAGCGCAACGACACGAAGAATGCAGCGTGACGTCATACCAGACGGTAGCGGCGTAAAGGCGCGGCGCTGCGCAGCGGCGAACACCTGTGGCTCGGTGCTACTAGTGGCGCATGCGCAGTAGTGACTAGGGAACGAGAGAGAGAGAAATATCCGCGGCGAGGCGCGTGTTGTGACGTCATGTGCCTCCTCGGAGCACCGCCACAGCGAAATCGCAAGTTCGCGGCCAGTAAAGCTTTCTCTTTAAATATAGTGGAATCAGTATCTGGACGCGAGAGCGAGAAATTTGCAATTGTTACAAAAAAGAAATAAACGAGAAAAGTAAAAAGGACCTCGGGTAGTGAGGTCATTGATATTCATTTACCTGAAAAACAAGCAGTGGCGGTGACAGTGAGAACGAGGCCTCAGCTCAGCGGCACGTAGGAAAGGTCACTTTCGATTGCGTATAGTGGACATTTGCACAAAAAAATTACGCAACTGCGCGTAGGCAGAGAGCGTTTGTGAGGCGAACATCGAAAACTCGGTATTAAATCTGTTTCCCGAAGCTTGCACATATCTGTGGCCATATAGCCCCATAAAACTACTTCATTCTGAGTTTTCCTATATCCTGACGTGAAATTTACGTAACCGCCGACGCAAGCATCGGGCGGTGGCCAGAAGCGTTGTTTGAACAGCCTAATGAAGCGCTTTGTTCGTTCGTAGGAGGTCACTTTTGATTGCTTAAAAGCAGATAGCATTGCCTCCTTCATAGGTTCTTCTTATCTGATTGGCGGACAAGAGGCGAGGGGCGTGCCGATGGGACGAAGGTTTCGGCGGGTTCGAGCTCGCCCACTGAAAGTAGATAACCTTACGAGGAAGGCGGTGCCGGCGTCTGCGATTGGTCCGCTTCCCCTAGCTTGTTTTGCGGTGGTTGGTTGAAAATCGCGCCTACCTGTAACGGAAGCCGCTAAAAGCGATCATCAGCGAAGAAGAGTTGTCAGAGCGATGTCGTATGCGTGGGGTAAGGGCTCGACATCAGCATACTTTGACGCTAAAATAGTTATACGAATAAAAATCCCTTTTCTCCCGCAGCTCTGAGTAGCCATTGCCAGAGCAATCGTCGGGTAGCTATCTTTTATTCCCTTCGAAAGAGGGTAGTTTCTGGCTATTCTGAAAACAATAAAAAATGAATACGCAGTTTTTTTCGGCATTAATGCATCATTCGTGCGTGCACGTCACTTTGACGTGGTGAGTTATGGCGGTTTTGTGAGGTTGCGTCACAGACAGGCGAAGTGGTTGCACCCCGAGATATCTTGACCAATAGTGGAGGGTTAATGGTAAAAAAGGGGTAGAATTAAAATAACAATAATAATTTTATTTTGATCCGCCTAATCATGCATGATCGGTGCTTATACGTCATGTCAGATGGGAAGTTCTTGCGGGTTTTCATGACGTCGCGTGTGACCCAGGCAAAGTAGGAGGGGCCCGAGACATTTTTGACGAATGGTGGAGGGATATAGTGGCAGAAATGGAATAGAATTAGGAACATCCTTACGTTATAGCGCCATCGCAACGATTTCCTCGGAATCAAACGTTTTCACACGCTAGAAGTCATTATGTGTGTATAATTTAGGAGGTCACCACGAACGGCAGCATCCGGACCCGGCAGCTGTCTGGCTCAGGCGCGCACCCGGGAATCGATTGCGAGTCCTCGATGTACGCGATTCCCTTGCCTTCGGTTTCCTTCACTTTCGAATGACAATCCACGACGTGATGCACAGTCGCGGACAGAATAAAATGGACCACGGGATCTCCGAAAACGTTCAATCCCCGAGCAGCCTGTAGCAGTAACCAGTAAAACTGCCCACGACAACGTTGTTAGCATATTCTAGTCGAGGCCCAAATTGCAAATACCAGATTGCGTTGTGACGTTGCGGAGATATTCAGCTTTTTCTTAGATTTCATGGTCCGTAATATTCTGTCCGCGACTGTGCATTCGATACGGAAATTTCAAGGTGCGTGTCACCGCTCGACTTACCCTCCGAGAGTTTTCGATGGGTAAAGAAGCTTCGGCTTTGCGTAAAATAACTCATTCGCTATTCCGAAAGTCCTGTTCCAGTTCAGCTAAACATAGTTCCTTTAAAAAATCGCACAAGCCGCGGCGGATCAATGGTTGCTACGTTCTAATGCAGAGCAAAGAGGTCGCGGGGTGCGGTTTCCGGCCGCGACAGGCGCATTCCGATAGGGAATGGACACAACAACAACAACAACAACAACAACAGCAGCAGCAGCAGCAACAACAACAACAAAAAAAAACCAGGCTCGTGCGTCGTGCTTTTAGTGCTTTTGAAGGCCAACCGCAACGAAATTTAACTTTGGCTGAATTGGTTATACGTGAGAACTATATTCCACCGAAACAATCTTGGCAAAGCCAGAGGGCTGGTGATTGTACAATTCTCGTATTAGCCGCCTCTAAACCCCACCTAGGCAGGCGACGCCTGCACCCATTGGTTGGAAGCCATGACGTAAGTCCCAGCACGTCATTTCCGTGATTCTTATTTCAGCACGCCGCGGGCGCTGCTTAAACCCGGAGTTCACGCAGAGGAGCCGCGCATTCTCGGTTATGCGTGACTTCCGGCGAGCGGTAATGGCGGCACTTTCTATGATGCGAAAGAGTGAAATGGTCCACTGAGCGAAAACGCCGGCGTCTGCCACCTGTAGCAGCGACAGAGCCGGCAAACTACCAGTGGCCGCGACGCCACGTCACAAGCGCGCCTCGACGGAGCAGAGCGGGTGAGAGTGAACACCTGCTGCCACGAATGCGCGCCAGATGTTTCGTGAGGGGAGAGGGCATCGCCGCGACGCCACGTCACCGCTCGCTCTCGGAAGCCTGTATTATTCGCGCGTTCCTTGTCCACGCAAGCTCTCGCCTGCGCTCTAACTGCGCCTCGGTATAAGGCCAAGTGAAGACGAACCAATCGTCTCAACGCGTTCGCCCACCCGCGAAGAGTTAACAGCTGTTAACAACTGGAAGGACCGCTGCACGGCGTTCAGTCGGACATTAACGCTTTCGCATTCACAACTCATAAGAAGTGCTTAGGTGTCGGGGCATCTTTTCTTTAGTTTCGGTATCAAAAATGGCGTTTTCTTGCGAGCTTCTCGTGACGCTTCCACTTTAATTTCAAAGGTGAAATTTTGCACGAAACCTCCATTTCTACACTGTCTTCAACTAGCACTTTCGCGCGATCCAGAAATTCGTTGGAGTTGGCCTTCAAGGAAATCGAGTGGCTCTAAATAGCCGAGTCACGTTTAAAACGTTGCGCCCACGACGTGTTTGAGGTTCCCCAGTCACTTCCGTCTCAAGCAGTTCGCAAAAAGCACAGCCTTCGAGACCTGCTACTGTAACTAAGAAGCAACCGGCGCAGGCGCGTGGACCCCTCCCCTACAGGGTCTCTCATAGTCCGCGGTTTCACTTCGGGACTCTAAGCCTCATAACGTATTAATTTTAAAGCAAAGCTTCCTCTACGAGCCTTCAATAGAGAGTTTTAGCCCAGCGGGTTTACGGCCAGCGGAGCGGAGCGCGCGAGCGGAGACGCGACTGCGCATGCGCACCACGCTGAGGCGGCCAGCGGTTTTACGGAGCAGCGTTTACGCCCGCTGGAAAGCACTCCCCAGCGGAGGGTATAGACCAGAACACGCTAGTCTCGCACCCAGACTAACCGAACGCATACTCTCGCACCCGGGTTGCCCGGTCGAACGGCGCGATCTTGTACTGGGCTGCCAAAGTGTGTTCGCCGGCGACCAGTAGACATGGCAAGCGCCAGCTCTAGGGCTCCAAAGTGCGGAAATGTGCCCGTTCACACGGATCCAAAGTAGAAGTCATCTGGGCATCATTGCGTCGTGTTTGGATGCCAAAACAACCAGCGGAAAAGGAGCAGGTTGCTTAGAGCTGTTTGCGAAGAGCACAACACACGTAGGGAATCGTGCCGGTGCGGTGTTTTCAGCCTGCGCCGATTTCCATCCGCAACGAAGAATGCCAAGCTGCGCCACTGGTGGATAGCTGCAGTGAATAGGAAGAACTACCAACCCAGTGAAAATGCACGAGTGAGTATTCGATCTGTGTATATTTTGGTGCCACGTTCAACTTTGCGCCCTACAACGTAATACGCGGTTTGCTCCGAGCACTTTCTGGGCAACAAGCCTACCGCGCCGGTGCTTCGCCTTGGCTATAACAAAAAGGCAAGCCTTTTCGTGTTTTCATT
Organism: Dermacentor albipictus; assembly: GCF_038994185.2. NCBI lineage: Eukaryota > Metazoa > Arthropoda > Arachnida > Ixodida > Ixodidae > Dermacentor > Dermacentor albipictus. Next base: position 96,657,983 of record NC_091829.1, on the reverse strand, counting down.
CAGGCAGAGCTCCCGACGGTTTAGCGGAACAGTTGAGTTTGCGGTTAGCGATACTTGCAGCTGGTGCACGGAATGACCATTAAGCGTGAACGACAAGTTGTAGGCCTTGCTGGTGAGCGTTATTGCTAATGAAAGTAAACCGAAGTCTGCTCGTCACGTAGCATGCGTCCACAAAAACGTAAACGACTACTACTCGTCGCCGAAGGTGTTCTTGCAGCGCACCTACCTTTACGAGCTGGTGTTGCAGGTGTCATTCGTAACGAATTCATTTGAGCCTCCTGAGCTCTAAACTGCGTGCGGGCTGTTATGCGGGACAAAGCGCAAAATATAGGAAAATAAGGTGCTTAATTATTCTTGTATTTTGTAACAAAATTTTGATCGTTCTCACTAGTTTTTTTTTACTGTTTTCTTTTCTAAGGGAGCGCCAACAATCCGATGGCCTCGCACAAGCGAAACAGGTCTGGTACCAGGTAGCTGCAGTTGGTGGGGCTAATTTCTTGAAATGCAGGTGCTGTTGTTGTCTTGTACCAAAGGGGTCCTGATGATGCAGCTTTAAGTAGGGATGGTAATTTTACGTGCCCTGTCATGGTTTGTACAACTGTACACCACATGCATCTGTCATGCTCGCCCTGTTTTACAGGCTTTGACTGCAAATGTAGTTGAACATTATAACTACTGTAGTACTTCATTTTCCAGTGTGTGCAGGTTTAGCATCATATGCTGCTTGTTCGAGTGCTGTAGGCTTTTGTTCTGAATGTTGTACTCTTAAGTGGTCGCACGATACAATTGGCCTGGTGTATTTTCTATTTCATTTTGAGAGGACTTTATATCTTCGCAAAAGTGATGGCATGGGAAAGAACTACAGCCCTTCTTACTATAACATCTATTTTGTTTTCAGTGTGCAGGTGGTGAAGGGCAGGTGTCTGCTAACCAGGCAGTCAAACGACCTCGCCAGTTGGTTGCCAAGTGCGGCCAACCCAGTAGAGACCATTACAAACAAGACCAAACTGAAAGTGCAGATGACAGTGTTCTGCGTGCTTTAATAATATATGGCACCAACACAGTGCTGTAAATTCCTTCACAGGTTACGTGCCAAAAAGCTCACAGGTGTTCTATATAGCGCGCGGTTTGTACAAACGTAATAGCGTACCTACCCGATGTATTCGCTTCTGCAGTCTGCACAGCACTCAGTGTGTCCATTGTGGACTTGCACGAGGTCTTGAAGTTTGATTGAATCCAGACAGCGAAAATGACAGGTTAGAAAAAACATGAAACACGCCTTCCGCCCAGCTAAAAAGCCCAAGTTTCGCTTCCGCGCCGGGTCGCATCTCCCGGCGTGGCAGCCCAGGCCTGCTACTTCGCGGCGCTTGGGATAGATGGCGCGACCGGCGCTCATCAATATGGCGGCGCCCTTTGAATTCACGGTGTTCTGGTGTATACGCAGCGCGCGAGCGTGCGTAAGGGCGCGCGGGCGTGTATGGGAAATGCAAGACGGCAGCCGCGAACATGAACGCCGGCAGTTCTGCATCGAAGACGGCGACTGCCGCGCTGACCCGTACATTAGTACTCAGTACATTATTAACAAATAATGCACTGAGAACATGTAATATATTTTTATTCAACATTTCTTGCATAATAAAAGCAAGCGTAATTCAATTTCATTTCTCAGTAACTCCTATTCGAACCACTAGGTGGGGCAGCAGAGCGCCCCGCTCTTTACCCCGCTCGAGCGGGTGATCCGCTGGGCTAAAATTCTTTTTTCGTGAGCCGCTCCGCTGGCGCAACGGTGGAGACCGCTCCGCTCCGCTGGCCGTAAACCCGCTGGGCTAAAACTCTCTAATAACTTTGCCGACCATGGCTGCCGCTTTTTGCCGAGCAGAGCACGGTCGCGAGAAAAGACCGTGTGAGCAAGACCGTGCGCGCGCGCCATTTTACATTAGGCCATATACGTAGGAATGACTCGGCTTAATTACAGTAATCCCCATTAAGGTCTTTCACGTTGTGCTTATTTCTGCGCAATGCCACGTTCCCCATTATTCCTTCGACAAGCATCGAACATACGCCTTCGTGGCATCACTGCAGCGATGTCTCACGGCGTGTATTCGCATTAACTGAGTTAGCATTATTTCAACGTTACTTCTGAACATAAAATTTACATTACCTGTGCTGTGCATTCTCCGAGACGAAAGTAGACACGAAAGTACGCATTGTCGTTACTTGAATAGAGCTTAGTTAATCGCTTGAAAATAGTTTCGCTGCGCGTAGATTCCAAATGCAGGGTGTCTTTTTTTTTTAGCTGCACCAAATCTTTAAAAGTTTCCTGATGCACATAAGTCTAACCCTTGATGAGGGGGTCGTTACATGTAAGAGAAATGAAAGTTATTAATTGAATAATTCACATAATTACGCGAATTAGCTTTTAAATTCATTACCTTACGGCCCGTATTTAAATGTAAGGATTGTAACTAGTGCGTTCGCAAGGCATACCCACTTGGAACGAATTGCAAGGATGGCGTCGGTTGCGAGATATATGCGTCGTCAAACTTGGGCTAAAGATGAAGTGTTGTTCCACTTACTTTAAGAAAACGCCGTTTTTGCATCGAAGCACAAAAGTAACTACAACGCCAAAGCATTTGGTCGGACACCGAAAATTAATATCTCGAAATTGATGTAGTCCTGAACTTTCGTTCCAAGCGGATACGCCTGGCAAACTTGCCGGCTATAATTCGTAGATAGAAATACGTACCATAAATAATTACCTAAATGATCAATTCGTGTAATTATCCTTATTATTAAATTGCGCATTTCGATGTCTCGTAGAAGTAATATGGCCGGCCCACGGAGTAATTCAGCTCAAGGGTTAGAAATGTGCTACCTGCCATAGGCATTTGTTAATTTAAAAAACAATGTGGCGCAGATAAAAAAATAAATACCTGATATGCGTTGGTTTCAGGAGATCTTTATGTATTCGGAGAAAAGCATTTTTTTTTTAGTTCCATGCAGCTTGCGCACGGCCGCGCTTACCTGTCAGCTGGCTGGCGAGCACGACGGGTTCGGCCGCGTCGTCACTGTCCTGGCTCTGCGTCGTGGCTTCGTCGTGCAGCGGAGATTCGACTGCACACAAGTGCAACACTGAGAACTCGGTACACACCAACGCTCAGCAACAACGAACGCCTCAGCGGGCGCCACTTGCCCTATTGTGCACGGACCACTTTGTGCACTCGTATGACAAAGCTCAGCGCCCTTGTTAATCATATGCGCATAACTGCACCTGGCGTGATCCTCTCGAAGCTGCACGCCTGCATGTCGGAAGCCGACACTCACGGGCAAGTTGCTTCGTGCGCAGAATGTTCGGTCTGTAAGTTGTGCGTTATTAAGGTCAAGTCAAGTCAAGTTTATTTACAACTTGTACAAAGTACAGTGTTGAAGGCCACCCTGGCAAGAAAGCTGTAAACGTACAGCTTGACGAGGCCAGGGGGCCACCACCAGGCAACATCAGCATCGCACACATCCGCAGTGCAAAGAACAAGCTTTCGTAAGTAGCTTCAGTAATATAACACGTGGTACATATCGACTTCCCTGGGTATGAATAGATCTTCATACATGAATAATCATTACGAGCGCATTGAAATTCGGGTGAATAACATTAGTGTCAGGGAAATATATACTGTTACACTTTAAAAAATGAACATTATTAAAAGCAGTAATTAAAAGTAAGTTAAACAACAGTAAAGAATGTGCACGAGCAACTTACAAGAAATAAAATGAATATACAAGTGATGAGTACATTCTGAATAGGTATGGAAACCAACTAATTTACAAATTTCAAACAGGCGAAATATGTTCATCTCCCGGTATATCTCCCAATGACCAAAGTCCTTTAACGAAAGTCAGAGTATACACGTTCGAGCCATTAAGTTGCGGAGTATTCATTTTACTTGCGCTATCGAGTTATACTTTGTGTTCGCAGTGGTTCGTGAAGCCTCTCGTTCGAAGCTTGTTGCATGCGATGTGCGCCTCCGAGATGCCAAGTCCCGTTAATAAAGGGAAGCTGAAAGGTTTTCCAGAAAAAATGAGTGAACATCTGTACATAATGGTTTTCAACCCTCCGAATTCGAATATCGTATCGAAATTGAGCGAAAGAAAGCGCAAATATATTTTATTTCGACGAAAAGTGCAGCAGCGGACACGCCCAGCTCGCGCGTCTCGTTTCCGCCTGTGATTGGTCGGGCGCCTCGTGACGTCAACTCTAGTAACCGACCGCTGCCGCTACACATGAAGCGCGGTGCCAGGTAGTTTGGTGCTGTCTTTCTGAGACGGTAATGGAAAATTTAGAGAGACTGCGTTTTTCTGAGGAGTTTGGCGTTACTCCCTACATGTACGAGCCGATTGTGAAGAGCCGGCCTCTCGAAGAAGCAAACGATGCTGGTGCGAGCAGTGCTTTCGACGCGAACGAAAGCAAAGTCTTGGGATCTCCTCGTGTTGGAAATGCTCTTTGGTGAGTATGTTTTTTGCAAAGCGATCTAGTGATCTCGCCGATCTTTTGCTGATCTGGTGAGCTTGTTTCCGGTCAAACAACTGTAGTGTTGTGTTCCTGCATGCCTCCTCGTGGAACGTAAGCGGGGATGCGATTGTCGGCATTTTTGCGCTGTCCAAAGCTGTCGGCAATCTACAAAGACGGTTTAAACGCGTGAAAAGCTTCCCGGTTCATACAGTACGTGTAGTGACCTTCACCTGTTGACTACCACGTTGACTACCACTCACGTTGATTACCACTCACGTTGACTACCACGCACGTTGACTACCACTCTACATACACGCAGACGCACCAACAAAGGAATGCGGGGTCGATCGAAGCAGATTACGATGGCACGCACGCAGAAACAAGCGCGGTCAGGCACGGTCGCGGACGCTGCGAAGGAACGAAACACTAGAGTCGACGTCACAACACCGCCGTTTCCGGTCTCCGCTCGCATCGTCAGAGTCAGCAGCAGCGCGCGGCATTCGACGGGGGGCGGAGCTACAGCGCAATTTCAACCGACGATTACGTCGCTCCTAATTGAAAAAAAAAACCAAAATTTTACCTACATGGTTTATAAGGTTCCCGCATCCGTATATGAGCGTCTTATTGAATTCGACAGGCTCTTCAGCTTCCCTTTAAATTTCACTTGCGATAGCAAGTTATAGTTGGTGTTCACACTGGTTAGTAAGGAGTCTCTTCTGAAGCCTATTGTCTGTCAAATGTCTAACCGCGTAGGAAATAATAAAAAAAAGAGGGAAAACAACAACAACACAACGCTCCGCACCAACATCTCCAAGGCAACAGCCCTCATTCGCCGAGTGCATGCTACATGACTACACAATACTACGCATCAGCTAACAAAGTATTCGCAAAGGCACGTAGTTTATTGCTGGCACAAGGAAATTCTTCACTCTGCACCTGAAGCTGCGATTGATAAGCGAGAGAACGCACAGTCAGCCACAAAAATTTACAGGTCACGCGATTTGTGATAAAGCTTAGTTCCCGCGAAGCCTGGCTCCACAGCACTGGATTCAAAGTTTCAGCGTGCAGCAGCCCTAGTGACGTACAGAATAACCTATGAGGTTAGTATTGCCATGCTTTAGCAAAGCAGAAATTGACATTTTATTTGGAAACCGTGGTCTGTAAACTTCTGTGTACGCCAGAGGTATCGTGTACGACACCAGAACTGCCTGCACATTGGTTTTTTTTTATCCTTATTTATTTCAAACAATCTTTCGACACTGCCTTGAAGGGCACGGCTAGAGCTGAACAGCTGGCCGATTAGCCAGGGCGCTTTCACAGAGACAGTTAACAGAACTTCGATATCTGTTTTTGTTGTAGAGTGACGGATTCGCAAACTTCGTACCGATTATTAGCAATGTTTGTAAAAAAAATGCTGCCCTTTTTAAACATTTACCCTTACAACAGTTGTCATAATTAATTTTTTTCTCTCAACTGGAACACATTTATCCAAATTGCTCCAGTGGTTGTCTCATGAGAACATTTCTGCGCTTTACATGTATATACGAATAGTGAAATCTAGTGAAATCGGAGCTGGTCCTGAGCAAAAGTTCCCTCTGAGCTTTGTCAGTCAATTTTTCTCGAAATTAGCTTAATATGGATTACGTAAATATTCATCGCGCATATAAAGTCCGATGCACGCGGGACTGCATGGAATTGTTTAGGCGCACTATGGCCGTCTGGCTTGTGAAGATTCCCATCAGTTCGGTCAGTCATACCACTGTGTCATCGCAACTGACGGAGTGACTTGCGAATACTGCGAGTTAAGACGAAAACCAAGGATGCCGCATAGACGTGCCAACCTAACAAACGATGTTACAATCATCATCTGTGTTTAGGTCAATAAAAACGGTTCTTTGCAAGGAATATGGAACGATGTTTACTTCCTCTCCCGTTTACGTGTAGATGTTGCTTTCATCACCTAACCAAGGTATTTAAATAAAATGTCACATTGCCAATATATAGGCGAAGCATTGACAGCGATTGCGAAGTAGTACACAACTGCGTGAAGTAACGTCCGTAGCTTTAGTGGCCGTATATACTCCCGTAAACATTCGCTCACCAAATTAAATTAACAAACATGGTGTCCTGCGCCCACAGCCAAACGTGAACAGATCCAACTCGATCACAGCGAACTCTCGCTGTGATCGAGTTGGATCGAGTGATGATGAGCGCCGGCAGCGCGGAGGGAACGTATCGTGCTGCCTATTGCTTCAAGGCGTCTCCAATACTTGAAATTACGCGACCTCCCACACTAGGTGCGCGGGAAGACAGCGCCCACGAAGTCACCAGCCATCTCGGCTTGCCCACCGCAGATTAGCTCCAAGAGACGGTCGAGCTAAAGTTTCCATCTCCTGCTTTAGCTCGGCTAGGGCCGAGCTAAAGCAGGAGATGCGTGCTCAACCACCGCCCCCTTATAGCGCGCGCTTGGTCACGTGACGTCCAAGGTTGGGTGCTCGGAAAGATGGCGTACATAAAGCTGCGATCCTTCCCAGCTCGCCCTTGCACGCTTTCCCTCTCACACACAGTATACGACGCGCATTATGATCTTATCACACTTGAACTTTGTATGGAACATCACGGCGGCGCCGACTACGAAGGCGAAAATTCACCTGGAGTGCCCATATCATTTCTTGCGCAATAAAAATGGGTCCTTCGCGTTCGTAACGTGTGTCAGTCGTTAATAAGAACCGAATGGGAAAGCAGTGATGTTCCAGAGAGGTCTTCGGGCGTGAGGAAGTTGGACAGAGCGGGATGGTTAGCCTACAGGTCGTACGAGGGAAGATAACTGACTTACCGTCCCCCTCCGACGCGCACCGCCTGAGCGTGACGGCCTCGAGCAGGGTGTAGTGTTCCTCGGCGACCTGTTCGTGGCGTGGCGCCTCGTCCGGGAAGATGCGGTCCACGTACATGATGAGCAGCTCGATGACACGCGTCTGGTGCACAGTGTCCACTAGCGAGCTCAACGAGGCGCTGCCCTCACTGGGATAGAAAGACAGAGAGAGAGAGCGGCTCTGTTAAAGGAATACTGAGCGTTTTCGAAATTGTACAGAAACTGTAGCCACGCAGGTAAATGGATACGACACTTAGTAAGTATGGATGTTCAAAAACATAAGATATTATAATTTGATACTAAAGTTGGTCTTGCATTACCGTGACGTCCTAACAGAGCAAAAAATTCACCGACGATTAGGATACTCCCTAACGCGAAATTTAAGCGCAACTCTATAGGTGTTTTCATTTCACGATGCATTGGCTGTCGCGGACAATCTGTCTCGTGCGGCACGTTGCAAACGAGCGAAGTGTGGCGCGACTGCCTCGCTAATCGGGAGAGTGCGAGAGGTAGCGCCGGGGAGACACTTGGACGCGATTCAGAGTAGCCGCCGCAGACAGACCTCCGCTCATGCAGCGCTTTGTTTTGACGCGCTCGCCGCATGCCTTATCGATGGCGTCATCGGTGAACGAACGATGCGCGCTACTCTGACGCTATCTCGGAGCGATGTGGCGGCGAGTCCCTGTATAAAGGTTAAGCCCCATGAGCGCGATTTTGTGCGCGACAGCGACGAGCGACGCCTTCGAGCGACGGACCGGACCGTCGATTGAGCAGATCGCTCAGTCTTGTCGCGCGACCGCTCGGTTCTGCAAATCTAGAAGTCGTCGCTCGTTGCCCAGAAGTGCTGTGAGCGACTAGCCAATAGCGGGAAGCCGGAACTGGATGTACATCACTCAAGTACTACCGATTGTGGCACGGAAGGAGCAAATGATTGAATTTTTATAGTGCAGGGATAAGAACCTACCGGAACACCTTCAGAAATATTTTATGCTGCTTCTTACAGTAAAACACGCCAACTTAAGTTAATAAAGCACGCGTGACGCTATAGTTTCGGCGCCTATATTGATGCCCTTATACCGGCAACACTGGGGAGACGTGGCTCGAAGTCATCGGTCGCATGGGGTACGACTTGCAGGCGACGGGCGAACGCGACAGCCATCTTCATCGCGTCGCTTGTCGCTGTCGCGCGGAAGATCGCTTGCATAGAGTTTATGCTTAAATCACATGACAGCACGAAAATCACGCATACTCTTTGTAGGTGCGAGACGTCGCGTGCTTTTTCCTTCCTCTGCTGACAGGTCGACGCTGTGTTTATACGTTTTTCGTCCTTAACGCGAGTCATGTCTTATGATGATGACGATGTCCTTGCCACTGATCATAATTATGTTGGTGGGCTCTCTTCTGTTGCGGCGTCGCCTCATTCCAAAGTCAAGGAAAATGAAGTACTGGTTGTCGCCTCCGCGTCTTTGTATTCAGAGTCCGTTTTGTCGTACAGCATTGGATATGGCGCACCATCTCCCAAAATCTTTCTATCAGGACGTCTCTTTAGATTCAGCATTATAAAAAGCAATCTCAAACCATGGCAATCGAAGCAAGCGCGAACGAGACAAAACCAAGCAAACCAATCATGCGCGAGCAGACGATACGTGAGCAGACGATAGTACGAAACGAGCGGTCGCGATGAGGCTAGATACGAGTACGCAACGAGCGGTCGGGCGTGTCCGCATGACACCAGTTTCCCGCGCGCACGTCACCGCAGGGGCCGCTCTCATTGGTCTCCGCCGTTCGCGGCTCGCATCTTTCACATCCCGCTCCGCGTTCGCTCTTTCATCCTTCGCTGTTGTGTTCGTTCGCTTGGTTACGCTGACGCGGAGGCAGAAGCTGACACCGATGCTGGCCGCAGGAACGGGTGCCCAAGACCCGCGCTCTAAAGATTTACGGGAGTCGTACAGCAATAAAACTAGGTAGGATGGCGTTCTCATGGAGAAAGGAAATAAACTATCGTCGGATACAACTTTAGAAAAAAGGGGAGGCCCCGCCCAGATGACCGAAGCGCGACAGCCGACTGCCTCCGCGACTAAAATAGCACCGCTAAAAAAATCGTGCTCCTGAAACGAGCAATTCTCGGTATAAATAAAGACTTTTGTATTTTGATGAATGGTTTAGTAGAACTCTCATGTGCTACAGCAGATGCCTGATAGCGACAAAAAAATAACCGCGTGCCTTCTACAACGCTGCCCGTCGTCTGCTCTTTAGCTTTATTGCAAGTGACAAAAGTAGAAAGAGCAGCTCTGCACGGCTTTTGCGCTTGTTCGCATGTACACGGCATATCTACCACTCGTTTTCCAAGCTTAAAATGAATCAGTTGCTATTGAAAAAGTACTTATATAAAACAATGCATTTATCGCTGAAGAAAACGGCTGGCGCGACTTGGCCCAGTTCGAAGCGCGGGCGGCCTTTTCCTCCGTCGGCGAGGTCACCGGCCGTCCGGCTCATGACGTCAGTCCACAGTGCGAGCCCATTGGTGGATGCTCGTGTGCATCCGCGTCGGAGGAGTAAACGCCCCCTTTTTTTCTAAAGTTCTATCCGACTATAGGAGGGAACATTATTTAGATCATGCCACGAGCCCTCGCAAGCAAATTCTCCGTGAAGCCATCCCTAGATTTTTCTTCCTCTGAATGTCGGCCCAACAAGTGACCCTCCATGGTCGGCGGCCTCAGTCTATTGTGCTCGGCTCGCGGTACGTTTTAATCGACGCGCACTTAGTTCGGGCGCATTGCCAAGCAGTCCGCGAACGTTCTCTCCCGATATGTTTGCGCAGATTCAGGCATTCATTGTGCGACGTACAGGTTTATCGCTGCTACGTGCCAGTGCGGCAGCCGCACGCTGCTGTCGAACCCGCTGTGTTTGCGGAAGAGCTTGTGCTCGGAGCGGGCGGTGGAAGACGCTAAAGCTTACCGCTAGACGATCACGCGTTGGGCCCGCTCTCTTAGCTTCGGTTGTGTTTACACCAGCGCGCCCTCCTATTTATTCATTACTCCATAAAGGTTACTCAAAAGATTCAACCCAGAGTTCTGCGCGCGTTTATTTTGACTGCGCTCACGTGTCAAAGCTGCGGCGATCGCATTAACGGAGCCAGACAGTTTGTCGTGACCTACTGGATAGCGAAACTGAAGCAGCTGGGTTGTAGAAGCGATTACAGAAAATTACCTCAGGAGGTATGATGCTTTGCAGTATCTTTTCAGGGTAAATAAAGTGCCAGTAAAAAAAAAATTTGTAGGAACGTGTGCTGCAGTCTGATAGCTGATACATCAAAGACTTGCGCATAAGCGAAATTTCACGCCATTCGTAAGTACTTGATGGCGTCCCTAGAACGAAGAAGAACTGTTCCTGCGTCCGAGCACAATCGTGGTTGGCTGCACTCAACTTCGTATTGGGATGTGCGCCTTAACACTGGAAGCATATGCGTGACTCGGTCGAAATAGCACCTGACGCGAATGCGCCGAAGGAAACGCAATGAGCGCGCTGGGCACGTTCACGCCAGGCGTCATCTGGATCAAGTCGAGCACGCGCTTCAAGTTAAGGCGCATTTACGAATACGTCGGTTACGAGTGGACGGTACACATACCACGCGGGCTGCCTTACAGCACCAGGGCGTCGATTTGTCACCGCCACAGGCGTGCGAACTCCTGGCTAACCTCCAACGTGGACGAGAGACAAAGATTACGGACGACTTGGTTAAAGAAATTACGCATATAAGTTGTTTGTGCTAACGACGTAGACGCAAGACAACTTCTATTTCCTAATCACGGATAATTGCACTTAAAAGTAAATTTTCCCATCCAAAGATCTTGTATGCCCCATACGCCCCGCCTCCATGGTCTTAAAAGATCTTGTATAAATACCTGTATTTACCATTAATTAAATTTGGAATATTAGGTGATTTAGGATATTAAGTGATTGTTATTATTTTTGTACAATCAAAAAATGTGTTTTCATTTATTGTGGGCAGCTGAACTGTCTGCATTTATGGAATGTATTTTTCTTTTTTTTCGAGGGGGCAGGAACAAGTCAAGCCGTCTATTTCAGCTTTTTTCCCCTTACGTCCGCCCTCACGTTGATGGAAAAAAAAAATGGCTGTGGCTTAGGTAAGTTTAAGCCCAGGATGCGAAGCATACCAGCCTTTATTTTAGTTGTTGAGCCACTGTTTAGCCTGGTGAACTGCTGTTGCTTGGCTATATTTGGTTCGGCTAGACGAAGAAACAACTCATGCAGGCGAGCGCACGAGCTGAGACCCGGCTATGTAGCTACGCGGCCGCAAGCGAGCGCACGAGTTGAGCCTCCGCTTTTGCAGCTGTTATGACGTCATATGGTAGCTACGCGGCCGCGCGAGGCGCAGCAAGGAAGAGCGTGGTTGTGCTTCGCATAATAAAGGTTATTATTATTAAAATGACGATCTCGTTATGAGGCACGCCGATGTGGGGGACTCGGGAAATTTGGTCCACCTGGGGTTCGTTAGCGTGCACCCAAGTCTAAGTACACGGGTATAAATGAGGCCGCCGTGGCCGGGATTCGATCCCGCGACCTCGTGCTTAGCTGCCAGCTGTATTTCCCATAAAAACCTATGTGATCGTACAGAAATAGGGTGCGCGGTATGTGGGTCTCTTCCAATAGGGTTTGCGTGCGTCTACATGTTCCTGTTGAGACTTGCCTGGTGCGTAACAGCGTGGGGCCGAACACAATGGCGAGGTTTCCGGCGGGCATCTGGTTCAGGTGCGAGTGCGCCGCAACCCGCGCCAGGTGGCGCAGCAGAGCCGCCAGGGTGCGCGCGTGCAGGGGAGGCAGTTGCGTCACCAGCGACCGCAGCGCCGCCACCACGGCCTCTTCTTCTTCCTCGTCGTGACGGTGATCGCCGTCCCTGTTTTCATCCTCTCCCAGCTCGTCCTCGTCCTCTTCCGAGTGGTGGTGGTGGGCGACGCCGGTGCCACCGGGGTGCTCCTGCGCATGCGTATAACCAGCGATGCTTGTCATTTCGTAAGCAACGTCACGCCAGTTCGACGTTTGTTGCATGCTTGTACAGAACGCGCCTGCTTTCATAGATACAGCTTTGATAAACGTTGTCGCGTATAAACGCGACAATACTTGTATCGCATCCAAATGCGCGGACTGATCGACAGACTGCAACGTCAAAGTACCTGAAACACTGGAGCACATACGCGTTGATCGTTTGCTATACGCCATGAACGGCAGGCATCGGCCTCTTCGTTAGCCCCTATAAGCAACAGGTCGCTTAGTGAAGTGTCACTGGTTCCTTTGCCGGACATAATATCAACGGAGCGAGCCACCATGCAAGGTTCTCTTATAATTATTTTAACACTGCAGGCCTGGATCCATGGTTGTAAACGGGTCCTGTGGATAAAATGTGTACATAATCGTATCCTACTGCTTGCCCTCATTATCCCTCCTCAGACCCTTCTTTTACTCATCTCCCCTTCCCTCTGAGCAGGGTATCAGGCTTCAGTGTCTGTATTACCACAAGCCGACCTCTCCGCGTTTACTCTAAATTCTTTCTCGTGTCTTGCGCGAAGACAGCAGCACAAGAAATACCCTGAATTCGTTCTTCACAAAGCCTACACGCGTCACGTTAAACGAACGCGAGCTGTCAACGTGCTGATATCGGCACATTGCTCCGATGAAACGAATTGCGGAGCAGCCGCGCCTCAAGATCTAGCAGCTTAGAAAGAGCAGGTTCATCGCAGCGGACATGTTCAGCCCGAGCTGACCACCGCAAATTGAAAGCAAAGGCGGCGGCGTTTGCCATAATCGCGCAGCCCGTAATCGCTAGCACATTTGTCCCGTGCTTCTTTGCGCCCTTTGAACGCAAGCAAGAGACTCCGATTTGTGGTTACCACTATCGTATTAAACTAGATTCCCGATAGGCGCAAGGCGAGGGATGTGGCGTTGCGCTCTTCCGCCATGTTGTACTGTACTGTGGACGTTCGTGAAGGGAAGCCACGTAGGAATGCCGCCGTAGGAGGCCACTGCGTTGAGCCCCAGCGTAGTGTTCCTGAATATACTCCCGCAGAGAGCTGTGGGAGAATATGCACGGAAACTACTCTTGCGTTTTACGCGTGTACACAGCACTCCCCTGAAGAGTGCTCTACTTAACGTCATCTTATCCTAGCCATTTGCAAAGCCCAGTACACTATGGACACGGCAAACAACAGTTTTTTTCCACAGTCTGCGTCCAGCCACACGGACCTTGCTTCAGGTTCCATATTTCTTTCTGTATAATACCAAGCACACGCACCAACATTATCTATATTGCAATAGCTTTTCCCTGCTTTCCCCTTTTTTTCTTCTTGAACTGCATTATGCATGTAGTTTTTATTATACGCTTGCTTACTTGAGGACCTGACGATGCCTTTAGCGCCAGTGAAGGTGCCGAAATCAGAGCATTTCATACTCTGATTTGCTTCTGAAATCAGTTTCCGCGCATACTGCCATCGTCATATATACAAAACATTTTCGGCAGCGGATGTGACGCAAAGGCAATTGGCTCATGTTGTTCGTTTTAATTGGTTGGGCAATATATTGTGCGTGTTTATGCTATACATTGAAAACCTTAAAAATAAAAAAACAACGCGTTTGATGCCGTTTCAAGCTACGAATAAGACACACATTTGTGCAACACAAACTAAATTCGCTTGCAACTGACCCTGCAGGTGCGCTGCCCAACGGGGCACTAGGGTTCCTGTATATGCTCTCACAGGGAGCAGAGTTACGCATAACTTTCCCGGCGCCGCTCGCACCGCTATTCGCCGATAGCTATCACGCGGTGCAAAATGACAACTGTTCAACTGCGCCGCTGCGAAGCGAACTTTACGGGCGCGGCGCCAACTGGTTTCCGTCAGTGCCATCGAAATCGCAATCAGCGGACCATCGAGCGTGCACCGATGGGCTCCGAGTTGCAGGTACGGCATTCGACGATATTAGGTTAATGACTTTGGTAAAGTGACACGAAACACATCATTTTGACACTTGTATTCTAGTATGACGGGGTGCAGCGCACCAAACTGCACAAACCGCACGGAAGGTGGCACAGCTTTTTACGCGGTGCCGTGCGGACGGACGAGACCGGCCAGCTCCGAAAGGGACCAGGATATGCGAGGTGCGTTCGCCTTGTTTACAGGGCTGAGTTCGGCTTGTTTACGCTAAAGCAGCATTTATCTCGAGTAACACTCCTGTACACGCTGAAGTGCATACGCCTGGCATGAGAGGTCGTTCGCTTGTGCAATTTTTGGCGTTTATGTGAAGCGCGACACAGACGTGGGACAAAGAATGAACGACACGTCTTTGTCGCGCTGCTCATATACGCCAAGAATGTCAACTTACCAACACGCCCAATTCGCTGTGTTGCGTGTGCGATTGTTCTGACTATGCGGGTCTAGAAGAGTGTGTTCAAAACAGAGTAAATACTAGCTGATACGATTTGCCCGATGCACCCTGGTTTTTCTCTCTTTCTTTGTAAATTTTTTGTCGGCGTTCTGATTTTTCATGTAAGGTCGATTGATGTGCTGGTGTTAATTGTTTTGTAGTAAGCGAAAACATCGTGCGCTTCCGCTGATGAGACACCTCTGATAGCTTCAGCGTTTACTGCCCGCAATATGCGGCTTATTCGATCAGCCTTAGTCGACGTGAGGAATGTGAAATTATTTTTGTACGTTTTATAAGAGCTGTGTTATAGTAAATTAACCTGAGTAGCATGAAGAGATAAAGAAAAATGTGTTGTCATATTACAGTCTAACATGTCTAAAAACAGAACTAGGCGAGTACAAAATGGTTGAAGGGTCCCTTTAGAAATGGTGCTTGGCAGTCGTGTCGCTAGCTGCTGGGCGCTCTCCCAAAAGCCATCTCACGCTTTTTCAGGCTAGTCACGGTACCCATGTCACTCAACAAATGTTATTATTATTAGTAGCATCATTAGTATTACTGGGTAGTCTTAAAGTAGGAGACCCAAAGTTAGGGAACGCTATCGAGCGACCTACAAGAGTACGCGCATGCGGGATTTGGGCTTTCGGTATAGGCTATACTATCTGCTTCGGGATGCAATTTCGAAATCTTTGTTGAAGAACGTGAGCGAAAAAATAACTACCGAGAGAAGCGCGCAGCGTGGCCGGCAGTGTGCCTACCCGACATGTAAAACTATTCCAGTCTGTTTCTGTTCCAAATCGTCCATTAACGCTCCGCGATAGGTCAAAATGGTAAGGGTCCAGCCCATATGGGCTGGAGCCGAACCATTCTGACCTATCACGATGGGCTAATGGCCGATTTGGAATGCAGACAGATCGGAATATCTGGTTCTACGTCGTGCCGGCCCAGGCCGTACAGCATACCTTGGCCAGCGCGATGAAGTGCGGGTAGAGGCGGTACGTGAGCAGCGGCTCGGGCAGCTGGCGCAGGTACAGCTTGAGCACGTTGGCCACCACGTGCGGCGGCGAGTCGCTCAGGTCGACCAGGGTGGCGCCGTTCTCGAAGCACTGGCACAGGCGCTCCACCTTGGACTTGACGCCCGAGACGCGGTAGAGGCCCCGCACGCCGTAGCCGCGCGCGTCCATCTCGGCGATGCAGCGGCGCACGATGTAGGGCACCTCGTCGGCGGGCTGGCCGCCCAGCTCCACGCCGAAGGTGGTCATCTTGCGCGGCAGCCGCTTGTGGCCGCACCGGATGGCCAGCGTCTCCAGGCACTTCTTGTGCGAGGACAGGCCGCACTGCGTGTGTGTGCGCGCGTGCGCCCGTGGATATAGAGGAACACGCGGCAGGCATCGATCGAGTGGGTCGTGGTCGATTCACGCACACACAAGTTATTACAGTGCGTTTCATCAACAGGTCAGCAAACAGAAATTATAAAGATGAGACGAGCGAGTGACTCTGTCTATATATCTGCGCCTTCACTCTGCCTTTGGTTTCTGTTTATAGCATAAGCACCACCGCTTTTACTGCGATGGCAATTATGCGAACGCTACAGGCGAATTTTAGCCGTCGCTGTGACGTTCCGGATATATATAAGCATGTGCATATTTAAATAAATAAACAAATAGAATTGACCACCGGCTCGATTCCAAAAGGGGACACACAGCAGATAAGTCCGATGTTCTAGTCATTAGTAGAACACGTTGTAGGGCTAGTTGGTTCATAGCTTTCAAAATATGACGCGCCAACAGTGACAGCACACTAAGAAGTAACAAAGACAAAAAAAAAACGCGCTTCTTGTCTTTGTTCCTTTGTTCCATTAGGCTACCTAAGAGAGAGAGACAATGAGGAGGAAAGACAGGGAGGTTAGCCAGTGTAAGTACCGGCTGGCTACCCTGTGCTGGGGAAAGGGGTAAAGGGAATAAAAGGAGAAAGAAGAAGAAGAGGAGAAAAAAATAAGGAAATTCACGCAATAACGCACCTAAGGATGCCTCATCAGGTGGAATAGGACACAATTAAGAATATCCCGAGTGCCAGCCAGCGCGTTCAGACGATTGGCACGTTTTATTGCAACATCAATCATAATAGTTCCCTTATTTTTCATCATGAAGATGGTGGAGGCTGGGACAAAAAGCAGAGAAGCAGCTTGACGAGCTCCGGCCTTCCGGAAATAGACTTTGCATACCGAGTGCACATCGTCAATATCAAAAGGTCACATGCACAGCAGATAAGAAAAACAGCATTATCAACAGCATTAAATGTACAGCAGATAATACAAACATCATCAAATATATTTAATGCTGTTGATAATGCTGTTGGTCTTATCTGCTGTACATGTCACTTTCTGATCCCTGTAAACGAAAATAAACCCACATGGGAATTTTTAACAGGTGATGTATCCTAAAAACTCTCCATGCTTGAATATTTACTCCGATGTATGGCAGCAATACAACGGCATTCGCTCGTTCCACTCCGTTGACTAGGTGCTGGATGATAAAGGCGACACGACGCGATTTTACTCCGCCTCAAGACCTTGTTCTCTTGTACCATGGAGAAAGGAAACTGAGGAGAGGCACCAGGCCCTCCGCGCGATAGGAGAAAAGTGTGGAGGAAACGACGTAGTAGGTTCTTTTTTTTCTGTTTTTTTATTTCTTTGCTGTAGCGGCCACGCCTTTCGGGCCACAATGGCGGGTTTGTTATTGTTCCGTGCGCTCACACGCGTTGCTCCGTAGGTTTCGTACCGTGGCAAAGGTGCCGTGCGGGAAGGTTTGCGTTGGTCTCCGTGTTTTGTTGCGCTGCGTTATCCGGACCGTGCTCTACCGGATGTTGCTGTGACCAGGTCGGACAGGAGGAACTAAAGTTCGTGAAATGAACGCGCATGCAACGCTGTACGCAACGTACCGCGCCACGGCAATGGCTACGGACGAAGGAATATCTGCGGGAAATTTTGCCCTCTTTCGCGGAATCATGCTAACGTGCTAACGATTGCTTAGTGTAGCTGCGGAGCGCACTCGTCCGAGCAGAACGGTTGCGCGCAGCGCGGCGTGGTTTCGCGAGAAATGTAAAGAGAGGACAGGTGGCCCGATAGGCGGAGCAACGCCATGAACAACGCCAACTTGCGACTTCACTTTAGCTTCACAAAGAGCGACGTCAGGGCCTCTCCCACGAAGGAAGGAAACTAAGGAGAGGCCCTGACGTCACTCTTTGAGAAGCAAAAGTGAAGCCGGAAGTTGGCGTTGCTCATGGCGATGCCACCCTCCTCTCTTGTTTACATCTTTCCCGAAACCACGCCGCGCTGCGCGTGGTTTCGCGCGCGCTCGCGCAACATCCGGCAGAGCACGGTGCAGGTAACACAGCGCAACAAGACACGGTGACTAACGCAAACCCGCCCACACAGCGCCTTTGCCACGGCACGAAACCTACCAGAGCAACACGTGTGAGCGCGCAAAATCAGAACAACGCCGCCATTGTGGCCCAAAAGGCGTGGCCATACAGCAAAAAAATAAATACATAAATAAATAAAATAAAAAAGCAGCAACAAAAATGAGAACCTACTACGTCATTTCCGCCACATTTTTCTCCTAGCGCGTGGAGGGGGTAGGGCCTCTCCTTAGTTTCCTTCCTCCGTGGCGTCTCCTGAGTTTCCTTCCTCCATGTCTTGTACAAACTTCGCACAGAGAGTTTTAGAGCCCCCCCCCTCCCCCTCTTCTCCGCCGAAACATGCTGGCCACGTGGCGCTTCCCATGAGGCTGTGCGCCGCGCCAGCGAGCGGCCGCGTTCGGCGGAGTCGGCAGTGCCCATGGCTGACGGTTTGTTTGCATCTGTGAAGTAGCGTTCCGTGCCAGCTTCTCGTTAATGCTCTTTCCGATATTTCCTACCAGAAAGTGTTACAGGCGTGCCTGAAGGTCACTGTATCTCAGCTTCATATACGTTAGCTGTGATCACTTTGCTGACAACGATGAATACAAGGGCAACGTGTTCAAGAGCGGAGAAAGGCTTAGGTATACCACGAAACTTCTCGTTCACTCGCGATGTCGGCTCACATTTCCGACAGTGCTTTCGTGTTGCCTGACCTTAGCTTGTATTCTCCAGCACGTGAAATGCGACTTTTAAGTGCTTGTGAGTATATGCGGACAACATCCGGTATAATGTTTGAAAGGACCACGTAGCAATGGCAACAGCAGCCGCTGTCCGAGCGACAACGTCCGTGCTATAGTCGCGCATGAATGGCATGTACCGAGTTCGTGGCGGTGCTGTGTTGCCAGCGAGAAAGACCGGACTACAACCAACTGTTTTTATGTATCTGTGTGCGGATACCCTCGCCCGAGAAAAAGGGTAAGACGTAAGTACATACTGTAGAGAAAGCTTCTTACTGAGTGATGTGAATCGAATTGTTATGGCGCAGTTTGTTTTGATAGGTCGTTGCTTCTAATAATGCATGTATTAGCGTTATGCTTTATCCCAGACACTGATTTAGGAGCATACCTGCTGGCTCCAAATGTGAGGACTCGTTCGACAGATCAGCGATGTAGCTCAGTTTCAGAACCGGGAAACATTGTTTGGACGCTGAGCAAGTAGCGTGGTCAAACAAATGTGTGACTACGCACTTCTCAGTTTCACGTGGGCTGCCGCGGGTCATACTCACACGTAATAAATTCTTGCTACGCTACCACTATTTCGCACGACGTTAATTTTGCCATGAAGCACACGCACTTACATTTGTTTGCTTACTGTAACTATAACGCACTACTTTTTGGCCGCGAACGCCGGCAGCGTGCGAAGTCGCTTCGGCACTCAGAGAATTGCGTGCTATTTTTGAAAAACTATACCATTAACTTTGCATTCTCACTATTCTGACTCAACAGTTTTGTGTTGATTAAGGTCTTCTGTTAATTTCATAGAGGCAGATCTCATATGTGCGAGCATGTGAGTCGTAGTTCTGAAAACAGCACAGCTCGTCGCTAGGCGGTTTCGAGGCACACAATGTTGCGGCTATATATACTGGCACCATGCTTCTTGATGCGTGTCGCGTTTACGTTGGATGTCTTTCAAAGTTTTGCATTGGGCGTTTCTTAAATTTTTATGTATGTGATGGTTTATGTGCTTTCATCGACTTGTTTCATCGAATTTAATGCGGTCTGGTGCGTATATTTCGAACTTTGACCAGTAGCCTCTGCATCTAAATATATTCACGCAAACAGACGCGATACCACTTTTTATACTCCCGCTGCACTTCGAAAGAACTCCGTCCAGCGTGAAGTAACAAAATGAAGACAAAAAAAGAAGAAACTCCCAAGGTTCCACGCAAAAATTCCGCTCGCACGGAGCAAAATTCTACTCTGATCATACGGAGTATAATAAACTGTCAACCGGGGGATCGCTACAGGACAAGCACTATACTCCCACCTGAGAGTTGTTTCCATTTGCAGTCTAGCACACACAAAAGACAGCATTAGCAACAGCAATGCGAAATATTTTCGTTGGATAGAAACATTAAAAGAACACACTGAGACAGCTTACATGACGATAAAAAAAGGCTAACTCACAACTACAGAATGCTGTGTTTAACTTCCACATTTAGGGCAGAGTGACGTGTCCCATTTATGACGAAACGGAGCAATTATGCTTAACGCAGATACTGTTTAGCAGTGGTAAAATATCGGATACTGTTTAGCAGTGGTAAAATAGGATTAAATAAGAAACAGTACATAATTGCAGACTAATTTACAAAACTAATGAAACAACATTTAGCAGTTTAAAAAAAAAAGCACGCAATTCTTTTCTGGGTGACCCTTCCGGAGCGACATTTTCATCGCTACGTAAGTTTATTAACTCCGAAAGCTTGTGTCTCAACAAATGTGTCCCGTAGTTGGTTCTACGTAATTGTACTTTCCAAGCTTACGCATGACGAACGGAGTATTTGTGAACGGAGTATCTTCCTGTCCAAGCAGGCTCGTTGAGCATGAAAATGTTCATTGATATTTATTTCTAATTCTTATGTTAGGGTAAGGCAATAAGATTGTAGATAAGCTATTTGTAAAGTATGCTTAAGAAAAAGTAGTGCTGAGGGATGATCCAAAGCTACGTTATGTGTGTGTTTTAGCATTCGTTTCTCAAGGGAGTGTAGCATTCGTAAGTTCGTGGAAGTAGTAGATCCTCATACAACATGACAGTAAGTTATATGTGAATAAAAACGCGAGTTTTAAATAAGTTTAACATTCATGGGGAGAGTTCGATTGTTAACTTATCCCTACGATACTGGATAACCTTTGTGTAACATTACTAACGTGGTCGTCCGAAGAGATTGTTTCCCAAACTATTAGTCCAAGTATCTTAAATGTTCTGTGTCTATTATCGAGCTGTTATATATTAAAACTATATCAGTGACAACGTCTAATTTTGGACCGGGGAAGCACAGCCTTTGTTTTAGTAATATTAATTCTTAGTGCATTGTAATCAGTCCACTTACCAAGTTGCATTAAGGTTCTGTTTGCCTTATTGATAACGTCTCATAATGATATGCCGGAGTACAGCAAAGTCGTGTCACCTGCTTAAATTGCAAATTTGTTGTTTTATCAGTATCTACAGCATCATTTATATACTAGTTGAAGAGAAATGGACCAAGGACCTCCTCCTGGAACATCAGACAAAAACTGGTTTTACACGGGGTGAGTGGCCATTTATATTTACTAACTGGTGTCTGCAACTTAAATGAGAGCGGAGAAGGGCGAATACTTTGCCGCGAAATCCATACTTTTCTAGTTCCTTTATTAACAAGAATGATTAAGGTAGTCGAATGCTTTGTTAAAACCTTCAGAGATCTCCAGAGCCAAGTGTCCTTTCTCAAAAGCATTCAAAATTAGCTCCTTCTGTACTAATTGAGCGAGTTCTGTTAAGCGCTTTTCCCTGAAGCCAAATTGTGAAGTATGTATCATCTCACGCATATCGAAAACGCTAGACAACCTTCATAAAATTACTTTTTTCCACTTTTTGAGAACGTCGGTAATAGTGACACTGGCCTACAGCTAGCGATATTATATTTTTCTACTTTTTTATGTGACACGACTACCCTTGCGAGGTGCGTTTGTTTCGAAAAAAAAAAACGCTTTCTACTAAACAGAGACTGAAAACATGTTAGGCAAGGTGCCAAAAGGTCTATAACGTATTCGACGGGTTTCGTTTTAATATCGTCTGCGTCGCTTATAGAAATGAAGTTCAAGGAAGATCGAAATCACCTCATTCGTTATTACAGGGTTAAGATAAAAAAGCTCTTGTCATCGCAATGTTCAAAGTAACGCAGAACAGTGTCATTAGTTTCTCCGACATCGAGATTGACCAAACAATCATCGAATAAGTCTGCTAATCATTTCTCAGTAAATTCTTCATTATTCTGACGTAGTTTTCTTATATTATAAGAACGCGTTAAACAATTCGTCCGTGAACGCTTCAGAAATACATAAATAAACGGATAAATCAATGAACGCAGAAAAGAACAAATAAGCTAACGAACGAACGAATTAACGAACAGCAAAAGCACAGACGGCTGTGGAGCAGGACGCCATGCACGCATGGGCGAATTGCACGGGCGCAGCGTGGCCAAGCATCTGCCACGCAGCGTGGACCGACGGCGTACCTCCGAGCACTCGACCCCTTGGAAGTAGACGTAGGAGTCGCATTCTCGGCAGCGGGACGGCGTGCGCAGCTTGCGGAAGGAGTGCGTCTCGGCGGCCAGGGACAGGCACATGGGCCGGCCCGCGGCCCGCTCTGCGAGGCAGCGACAGCCGCGCAAAATAAGCGTGATGGCCCACTCCCGAAAGGAAACACTCACGCTCACACCCATATAATTACGTAACTTTCGATCAATAAACGATTCAGCAGGCAGGTTACTATAGGTGGGTTAGTATCAAGCAGTCAGTCAGTCAGTTGGTGGGTAAGTGAGCTAGGTATCAGATCAATCGACAAGTAGGCAGGTAAATGTTGCTGAAAGCTGGGCTAATAGCTTACTGATATATTTATTGACATGATACAAAGCGTCACCCGGTATAAATACTTAAGCGTAATTATCGCATCCGAAATGCGCACATACAGTGCGTAGCTAAAAAAGCGTTGAACAAACTGTTCTACCTCAAACGCACCTTATCGCATTACACCAGCCAGACAAAGCAGCTTGCTTACGTCAGCCTTATCAGAATGGCACTCGAATATGCCAACATAGTATGGTTTCCACATTCCAAAAACCACATTCATACGCTGCAACGCATACAAAGCAAAGCTGCCCGATTTATCTATAATCGTTTTAAACGCACAGATTCACCTACCGAACTTCTTTCTCGCGCTGGCCTCGCTACCCTCGAAATTCGGGAGAAGGTTGAACGATTGAAGTTCCTATGCTTGGTATTACACAGTGCGCTGAAGTTGGATCCCGCCACTTTTCTAAAGTACAAGCTCACTAGACCGACTCGGCATAAGCACGCATTCACGCTAGAGGAATTTCTTTGTAACAACAATACTTTTTTCTTTTCAGTCTTTCCGCGAGCTGTGCGAGAGTGGAACTGCTTAAATCCTGCTATTACTGCGCAGCCCACATTAGAAACATTTACAAATCATCTAGAAGAAGCAATCGCAATCACAACTTAGTGTTTTAGTTATCTTTATTTTTGTTTTTTTTTTGCTAGAGCAATTGTGTGCAGACCAACGTGTTACTCAATAAATGTAAGTGTCCATGTTTTTCTATGCTAACTCCTTGTTTGTTCAGTGTTTGCTCATATTGTACTTTCTTGATGACCATATGCCCATCCCTGTAATAATCCCTATCGGTATTGACAGTATTGTGAAATAAAATAAATAAATAAATAAATAAATAAATAAATATTATGAAGCGCGTTAGGGCGCTAATGAAGATGAAAACATAAGCACGAATGGCAAAGGACGGGCACTGATGATCAATTGCCTTTACTGCACAAATGACATTACATGCGTGCGTCGAAGTTCCAGATTACAATGACAGATCATTCAAACCACCCGTCACAATTTCGCGGCATTTTCCTGGGAAATAAGAAAGGTAGATATGTCGGTATCAATAAATCTATTATCTTGAAACTACAGACAGATGTAGAGGCCCAGACAGTGCAGTGAAAGAAATCATTGTAAACAACGTAATTTACGCAATTTTCGCTGATCACCTACAGCCTGCAAAATGATTGCGCAACAGTGCACATTAGTAGCTGCCTCAAAGAACATTTGCTCAAAGTTATTTTGGAATTTCAGTTCGGCGTACATTTCCAATGTCATATTCTCTCTTTATGTGCCACGTGTATGATTATCGTTTGTACCTATTACACCTAACAAATTAGAAAAGCTTTCAGTTTGCCATAAGGATTTCCTTCATGCTATTTATCTCCCAACACCCATTGAGAGAAAGCCTGTGGTGCTTCCCACATGCTGACGGGCATGCAGTTTATCATAGCCACTGAAGTGTAGTAGCACATACATGTCTAGCATGCTTTACAATCAACATCAGCGTTTCCAAGTAGAACTGAACTCAATATTTGTTTTCGTGTGCTGCACACGAAAAATGGTTGGAGCAAAAGCATTGCTGAAGCAACTTGAACAGCTCCCACTGCCCACAAAGGGTAGCAGAGCAGTGACATCTTATTATGAGCACCAACTTGAAATACTGAAATCATTACAGTAAAAGAAAAAAAAAACATTAGTACTAGACACAAATTTAGCAAGGTGCAATATTTAATTATCAAGCATCACGAAATATTTGAATATATGTTAGAAAAGTACATGTGCGCATACATTTATATAAATTTGTAAATAATTGTATATACATTAAACGTATACATTATGTAAATTTGTATATACTGACACGTGTACTTATCTTTATCGCGCAACCACGTTTCGCCGCTTAACAACTGTAATCGCAGAGCGAGGGACGCGCCTGCATGTATCCGACGTTTCTGGAAAGTTATCGACGCTTCTATCCGCGTGTCTGTTGTCGCCGAACCTTGTGTTATCAGATTTCATCGCGTGACACGAATGGTGTAGAACTTTGTGGAAGACACGCGGGTCCCATCAGTTAATCTGGAACATTCGACGACTGATCTATAAAAGCCGACGCGCTTGACCCGCTGATCAGATTTTCGACGATCGCCGAGCGTGTTCGCCGCTTTCGTTGTGCTATAAGTGTAGCCTGTTTTGTGGGCACAGGTTCGCCCAATAAAAGCTAGTTTTGTATTCCACCGTACTGCTTCTTTCTTCACCGTCACTACCACGTGACAATACATTTGTAAAAAGTGGAACTACTGTGATACTATTTAGAAAATTAATTAATCACATCACTTCAGGAACATGCTATCACACCGGGTCACTACTATTCCATAAGCCACCTATTATGTTCCCGCTGTCACGTACATTCACACATTGTCCTCCCACTATGTATCCTACCATCCACCCAGTACACCCAGCGTTCGCCCAGCACGCACACCTTTCATCCACCATTTACACAAGTCGCCCAGTATGTATCCCACCATCCACCTAGCACACTCACCATTCACTCAGCATGCCCACCATTGAGTCAAGTCACCCAGTATGTATCCCACCAATACATCCTACTGTCTACCACTGCGCCCACCATCCCCACAGTATATCCAAGATGAATTCCATCATACCCCACATGTTTTTCAACATACCCAGTACAATTTCCATGATGCCCAGCATAAAATTCGCGGTGGACAATGCTGGGATTTTCAATAGAGTAGGCAGGCATCAATCAAGTTTTCAATCATTTATTATGAAGGTATCGAATATCTTGCATGCAAATTTTGTAGGCGCGAGCTGCTAATGACAGTGCTGCCTGACTGGCCAGTTCTCAGTCGGTCAGCCAGCCAACAAGCCAAGCAAGCTGGCGACCAGCCAATCAATCCGTTCGCCCTTGCGGATACATCCGGTCCTTCCCCCCCCCCCCCCCCCCCCCCCTAGAAAAAGAAATGTGGAACACGGCCTAGAAGGAGTTAAGGTACCGTTGTCGTGGTCGGTGTCCAGCTCGTCGCCGGAAGAGACGGTCAGCAGCATGGTCCGCGCCATCGCCTGCGGGCTGGCAGCGGGACTCGTGTCCCCCGAGCGGTTGCTGCCGTCCGAGTCGCTGGCCCCGGCCCAGCCCGTCGGGCGCGATGCGGCAGCTGCGCGTGAAGACACGTTCGGAAAACAGTTCGTCCTGTACAGCACTCAATGAAGAAGCCTGGGCTATGGCTGGAACTAGTAGCACAATGCGCTACCCATTCGACCACTTACTACCTAGCGACATAGGTAAACGGGAAAACGGTTAGATACAAACATACGACCGATAGATAGAACCTGGAAAGTGCATGGATTATCAAAAGAACGCTAAGGCATTATAAATTGAGATAAATGAACCCTTACATCATACTGGCCCTGGCGTATCCAGAAGGATCCACCACGTAGATTGCAACGAAGTTTCACGACTCTATAGGATGTATAGCTCAGCGCGTTGGTTGAGCATATGATGTGATGTGAAAGGCGCGAAGACTACGGTGGACAAAGTTTAATAATAATATTTGGGGTTTTACGAGCCAAAACCACTTTCTGATTATGAGGCACGCCGTAGTGGAGGACTCCGGAAATTTTGACCACCTGGGGTTCTTTAACGTGCACCTAAATCTAAGCACAGGGGTGTTTTCGCATTTCGCCCCCATCAAAATGCGGACGCCGTGGCCGGGATTCGATCCCGCGACCTCGTGCTCGGCAGCCCAACACCATAGCCACTGAGCAACCACGGCGGGTGGTGGACAAAGTTTGGCGCCCTGTGTGTGAGTGTGTGTTCCTCTCTTTGTGCGTCGTCGTCTTCGCGCCTTTCACATCAGATCTTCCACGACTCCTTGTGTCCTTTGGTGACTCTGGTTCGTGCCAGATCTGTTGACGCGTTTTCGTGGCATGGAGAGAGACACTCAGTCGTAGGCATTGCCGCCTTGGATCGCAGCGTTTAACCAGCCGGTATCGCCGCTACTGTCACCACCCGGCGCATGCAGCTGTCACCTCACCACTCACCTTCGGAAGATAGCCTGGCTTCAAGCGCTGCCTGATCCAGCGTCTCTAGTTCGGCTTCGTGTATTCTGCGGGACTCGGTCCTGCGCCATACAACAATAGGTACGCGGACATTTGGGTCTTGCCAATTGAGCCACGGAGCACTGTCTAATAGAAATGCTGAGTGCACAGTTGCTAGAACGGCGTAGCGTATGTCTACTCCCTCTCCGGCTCAGCCTATCTGAGGAGTGAAGAACTAAAACATAATTCGCAGTTCCGCCGGAAAGGCGAAGCACCGATTGTGATAGCAAATTAGTAGATGGCTCTAAGAAGCAAGGATAGTACTTTTATTGCCCGCATAAGCTTGTAAACGTTCGCTTACTAACTAAATTAACAATGTAAGCGTGACTCAACCAGAACGTAGAAAGAACCAGACACACGGAGACAGCGCTGTCTTTGTGTGTCTGCTTCTTTCTACGTCTTTGTTCAGTCGCGCTTACACATTCTATCATGAATTCAAACCAGCTAGTCCATCAATGCGTTTTAACTAAATTAACCAGCACAATGTTATGCACGCATAGGTAAAGATGAACACACATCGCTCGATGACAGCGGAAACTGTCTGTGAAAACGCTGGAGTTAGGGATCGCGGCAGCAGCCTCGAGCTAATTGACCTCCGTGCATCTGTCGCTTCAATGCGTACGAAACGTCGAAAGCACAGCGCATACGAAGCTACCGGCACTACGCGCACTCTGCAAACATCGCAGAACGCTTTGAAGATGAGGCCCGCTCGGGCGCGCACTTTATCCACTTCGCAGACCACTTTCAAGACACGCGAGCGCCGGCAACGCGTCCCTACGGCGTCCGCGATTCGCTTGGCCAACGCCGTAGTATACGCCGCGGTTGTTTCCACTATGTACGGCAAGGCAGGCGAGGAGGACATCGAGGCACCGTAGCAGTCACCGGAGAACACCCCTGAATTATGGGGTTTTACGTGCCAAAACCACTTTCTGATTATGAGGCACGCCGTAGTGGGGGACTCCGGAAATTTCGACCACCTGGGGTTCTTTAACGTGCACCTAAATCTAAGTACACGGGTGTTTTCGCATTTCGCCCCCATCGAAATGCGGCCGCCATGGCCGGGATTCGATCCCGCGACCTCGTGCTCAGCAGCCTAACACCATAGCCACTGAGCAACCACGGCGGGTAGGAGAAACACCCCTACTTCCTCACGTCATTCCCCTGTAACGCCCACCGCAGGGAAGGCGTGAATCCGGGCCACGTTCCTTGCTCGCTCAAGCGTGATTGAACCGCGTTCGCCGGCTGACCATCACACGCTTTCACTAATACGGAACCTCACGGCGGCGGCGACGGCAGAAATGCGCCTGGAGTGTCCATATAATTGCTATCGCAATAAAACAACTCTGGAGCTCAACAACGCAGGAAATTTGAACACGATTCGACAGAGGAAGAAAGTCAGTTTCACCCGAAAGGCGAAGCATTAGACAGTTTTAGTATAGCGTACGCTATACCATTGCGTAGGCTAAAAAATAGCGGATCGTCACTGCGCATGCGCTGAACGCTGAACGAAATAGCGGGTATAGCGGGCGTACGCAACGCAAACGAGTTAGCGTTAGCATTTTTGCGGGGTTTGCGGAGCTTGCGGGAAACATGGCGGCGGTCCCGGCTGCCCGCTTCGAATTGAATTTGGTGTTGCTTTTGTAAAATGCACTTCGTTCGTAGCAAATGACTGTGTAAACGGCTTTCGCTTAGTCTCAGGCCGCTTCGACGACAGAGTATTATGGATAACGTCGTGGTGTTTTCGAGATCGCTTCTCGTTTCGAACGAGTCGAAGCCTAACGAAAGAAACATTCGAGATGTCAGCGCCACCTGTCGCTAAAAGCGCGAAATAGCCGCAACGACGGCATATGGCCTCTGAGATCCGAAGATATCGCCGGCCAACTAAAATTGTTGAAAACGTGCGCTGCTTAGCGTACGCTATATCATAGCGTGTAGCGTACGCTATAGTTGCGGACGCTAAACTAAAACTGTCTATTGATTGCGAGAGCAAATTAGCAGACAGTTATACGAAATAAGGATAGTAGTTTTGTTAATTAACAAGCATATGGTGTCATCACGCACAGGCAAACATGAACACATCACACTAGAGGACGGCGGACTTTCGCTGTCAAAACGCTGACGGGAGCAAGCGCGGCAGCAGCAGCGAGCGAAGTGACCTTCGTGCTGTTTATCACTTCAACGCAAACAACGGCTAGAAAACAGCGCGCACAAAGGCACGAGCCATCTGCACATCGCTTCCAAGATACGGCGCGCGCGACCGCGCGCCGCCGCAAAAAGAACGCAGTTGCTGGCGGAGTAGAAGCTGAGCGACTCCCTCCCCCTTTCCCTCTTGAGCTGCTTCTCTACATTTCCTCCGTTTCGCGCGCTAGATTGAGCCGCGGTAGTCAGTTCCCCTTGCGTCCAGTCGCGACATCATGAAAATAGTTGCGACGCCCGACACACTTGCGACACCCGACATCATGAATATAGTTGGAAGTGTCCGTGAGCTTTTAAAGTAATTAAATTCTTGGGTTTTACGGGCCGAAACCTCCGATCTGATGAAGACGCACGCCGCATTGGGGGACTCCCGATCAATTTTGACCAGCTCGGATTGTTCAATGTGCAACCAATGAACGGTACACGGGCGTTCTTGCATTTCGCCCACATCGATATGCGGGCGCCGTGGCCGGCATTGGATACCGCGACTTCGTGCGCTTAGCAGCGCAACGCCAAAGCCACTAAGAAACTACGGCGGATGGCGGTAAGCTTCAATCAAGGAACAACACGCACAGGTGACAAAGGATGAAACGTAAGCTTCATTATAGTTACACCTTCGGGTGCACGTTGATGAATTTGCGCTGACCCGCAGTGGTTGCTTGGCGGCTATTGTGTTGGGTTGCTAAGCACGAGATCGCGGGACAAAATCCCAGCCACAGCGGCCGCATTTCAATGGGGGCGAAATGCGAAAACATCCGTGTACTTAGATTTAGGTTCACGTTAAGGAACCCCAGGTGGCCAAAATTAATTGGGAGTCCCTCACTACGGCGTGCCTCACAATCAGATGGGGGTTTTGGCACGTAAAACTCCATAATTTAATTTACCTTGCGCTGTAGCAAGGCGCCGAATCCTCTACGTTTGCTGCAGCATGCTATTGCGGCTTCAACTAGGGTGCGCTGGGCGAAATACGGCTGTTGTCTCAGGCATTT
This sequence comes from Dermacentor albipictus, assembly GCF_038994185.2. Taxonomy (NCBI): domain Eukaryota; kingdom Metazoa; phylum Arthropoda; class Arachnida; order Ixodida; family Ixodidae; genus Dermacentor; species Dermacentor albipictus. The sequence goes on along the minus strand of NC_091829.1, from coordinate 96,627,820 downwards.
TGGCGCACCCCTTTGCGCATTTATTTCCTGCTTTGATTTATCACATACAGCAGGCTTCAGACGAGACGATAAGAAGTAGTTCAAAAGCTAACCTGCTAACGCGTGCATTTTGCGCTACTGGACATTACGGAGGCACATATGACATACATGAGGCGTCAGACAAAGGGCCTCAGGAACTAGCGCTAACGCTACGAATAACTTCTGAAACAATAAAATGAGAAGGAAATGTGCAAAAACGAATGCGGGAGAGATAGAGAGCATTCCCACCTCGTGTCTCCGGCACATGGCTGGAAGGCGAGCAGCTTGAGTTCGGCGGGGTGCCGTCCTGATGGGATCCGGCGTACGAACTCCAGGTACTGCGAGCCCGGTTCGTACAGGCGGCTGCTCTCGCACAGTGTCTGAAACTGCAGCGACATAAAGGAGGTAGTGTAAACAGAAGGATAACGATAACCTTGTTTACTGTCATCATGTTACGCCGTGAACAGCTAACCACTGCGCAAGCTCATGGTTCCCAATTCCGAACTACAACGACGACTTCTGTAGAACGTAATCTTTAACTTGGTAAAGAGCTTTACTGGGCTGCTTTTGCGAACAACATAATTTCGGTGCAGTCCGGAAGGGACGCTCCTTTGACCGTGTTGATTCGCCAACACATTAGACTAGCTGAATGTGGGAGGAAATGGAAAGACAAATCTTCGTGCCAGATTCGTAGCGGAGCTATTCAGCTGGGATCCAAAGCCTTGCTCGTACGCACAGCCCCATGATTCTTTCCAGACGGCGAACAGCTGCCATTGAGATCCGCTCTAACAGTTATCTCGTGAGGGCTCAAGTGAGCCTCGGTGGTGCCGCCGATTTGGACACGGTATCTCGCCAGACTTGTGCGTGACAAGTGACGGGTCGTTAGTTACGTGTTCTCAATTGAATATTTTTTTTGTAGTTTTGATATTTATCGATCACTTTTATGCTAGGTAACACTAGCTGTAATTCAGTTACTCTTTTTTCAGTAACCGATCACACGTAACTAGTTACTTTATTGACGAGACGAGACAAGCTGCAACATGCGATGCAGGTTAGAGCAGTTTAATTTGGTGGAGAACTGTGCAGCGTTCTCGCCGTATGTTCTGACAGGCCAGTGCGGGAGCTTGGCCGACGAGTTCAACCGGCGATGCTGGAGTCGATAGCGCCGGCCACATCGGAAGATGGTGCGCGGAAAAGAACTACGGACGCTTTGTTGCATTATTTTGGACCTACCGGAAGCGCTTTCTCCGAGGCCCAGCAACAATGGAGCGCTGCGATTCATGGAGAACCCAGGCGCGAGCATCGCCCCATTGAGTAACCACAACTTTCTACGCAAGGTGTCCGCAGGCTACACCACCCTTCCATCCAGCGCGCTCGTCTAGTGAGCTGTCAGTGTCGTTGCTGGTGTCGTGACAGTAAAGCGCGGGAAGATGACCGACGAAAATTTCGAAAAACGATTGTCGATGAAGATCAACAACGCGTGAAGGGCTGATGAAGACGCAGTAAAGAAGCCAGGCCAGCTCGTACTATTTAGCGTATTTGCGAGCTATTAATGAAGCTTTGGAGAAAAAGAACGTAGAAGTATCGGTTACTCGTTAGTAGTTGCTCAAGTACTTTCCCGAGGCCAGCAGGCGGTAAGTGTAACCAACTACACTTCTAAAGTAATTGTAATAATATTCCGCAACATTTTTTTTTCTGTAACGGGTACATGTATGTACCTCGCGAACGTCTCCTTAATTGAGATGATGCTGGAACATAGGATCCTGTTGTTGGAAAAAAAAATTGCAGTAGGGCATGATGTCCTTGCACTGCCCCGGTTATTTGGTCTCGCGAAGTTTAACAAGATCGAAAAAAAAACAAAAACAATCACGAGGTGTTCGACTTTTTCCTCGAAGCATTAAATTCGGGCGTTTTATTGCGAGAGCAATACAATAACGGAAGTTCGAGGTGCAATTGCGCCATCAGCGCCGCCGCAGCCATTGTCGCGTTGGCCAGCTCAAGGCACACGCGCGCGGGATGGCCAAAAGCGCCTCCGGAGACGAGGAGTGCGTTAGGCCGCGAAAATGGCGAGACCAAATAGACGCAACGTCAACGCTTCTACGTTCATTCGCCTCGGTGGCGCAGCATGGGCAGCGTTACGCCTTCCGCTGCGGGCATGGGCGTTATTGGCACGGGCGCCATAAGCACACGGCCGTTCCCGCTGAGGTGGGTATTCTGTAGCTGTCCGCCTTAGTGTACGTGAACATCCCGTCTGCTGCTCAAGTTCCGCATTAATAGGAAACATTGGTTGCGCTTTCTAGACAATCACATGTAAGAAGACAGGACAGGCGCAAACTAACAACTGAGGTTGAAAAAACACTTATGAATAAACCTCAGTTATTAGTTTGCGCCTGTCCTGTCTTCTTACATGTGATTGTCTAGAAAGCGCAACCTATGTTTCCTATTACAATGAACCAACTTGCCCAACAATGCCTCCTGCTAAAGTTCTGCATGCTTGGTGAGGCAGGGATACCGCGAGAAGGAGACAGGCGACCCCAGCCAACCAGGACTTCAGCAGAAGACAGAATGGTATTGTCCACTAGGTGGACACTTACAGAATACCCCCCTCAGCAGGAAGGGGGGGGGGACTGCATTCTGTAGTAATTTGCAGGCGCAAGTTGGAATTAGCTAGCGGAAGACAGGGGTAATTGGAGGACGCTGGGAGAGGCCTTGGTGTTGCAGTGGACACAAAATTGAGGTCAACATGAAGAAGAAGAAGAGATAGAAACACCAGTACCTGAATAGGCGCAGGAGCGGTGACGGTGTGCTGTAGCTGGAAGTAGGCTACGGTCACGGCCTTCATGGTCTGGTCGCACTGGCACATGAGCTCGCGAACCTGCTGCAGTACCTCCGCCTGGACAACACACAGGGGGAAGGAAGCGTTCGGACCACGGAGGAAGGAAAAAAAGAAAAAGAAAATTGTCTTAGAGGTGGGAGCGCCAGAAACATAAATCGGCAAAGTAAGCCGGCACCCACTCACCCATATATTTTCGCAGGCTAATGTAATTCCTAAAACACTCGCCGACACATTGGCGCTCACAGACACTTTCATTCGCACATGGCCGCAACTCGCATTCGCGTTTACTCCCAGCTCTCAGTCGCATACAGGATGACGTGAACTGACACTCGCTAACAATGACTTTCTTTTGTTCTCGCATAAACCAGCCCACAGTCTTGTACATGCTCGCTAGTTTGGCAGCCAGAAGTTTTGTTTTTTCGAGGGGGAGGGGAGATCACGCACTTGACTGGGGAAGGGGGGGAGGGCAAGCGCGTGTTGTCGCACATGGTTTTATGTCAGGTACCCTGGTACGAAGAAATTTCTGGAAAGGTGGCACGTGCCCCCCTTATCCCGGGTACATCCCTGATACTCAAATCCATTCAAGGCCATAAAGGCCATAGGTCTATATCACGTCGGTGAAATTATTGAGTCAGTGTACCCGTAAGTGAGTACGCCAAGCTATGAACTTATATGATAGTTTTGAAGCGTTGTCATAAAACTTATAAAGGAAAGGCTCACAGGAAATACGCCCTCACCACGTGATAGGCGAGCAGCAATGTCCAGCCGCCGAGCGTGCGGATACATCGTGACAGGTATAGGTCGCAGAGCCGATGGCGAGGGATGACCGCGACGCTGGCGTCACGGAAAGCTATCGCGAACGAAACAACGCTTTGAGAGCCCGGTAACCGCGGAGGGCTTACTACTCCGGAACCACGGAGCAAGAAATCTTAAGGAGTGGAAACTCCGCTGTTTGCGGCGACCAGAAAAGGTCACAAGCCCGCGGATATATTTTCATGCTGGCGGCACCTGGCGGCATGGGAAGGAATTACCGCCGTTTCGGTTGCCAGGGCAACCGGTCTAGCGTGTTGCTCCCGTTCGGCCGCGCGCGCCTGACTTCTACTGAGGGCACTCTCGCGCGCTTCTTTACCGCTTGTAGCCCGAAGAGCAACTGCTGCTACGCTTCAGCCATTTGAGCACAGTAAAAAATAAAACGCGTTCTCCATGACAGCTATAAGATGATACGTAGCTTCTGGTTGTCGTCTGCTTTGAGCGGGCGCCGTCGGAGTGAGCGCCGGATCTGCCGAAGCCGCCAAGCCGCCTGCCGGGCGCTGCTTTTTTTTTTTTCGCTGCGGCTTCTACGACGCGCCGCATGGTGCCGCCACTGCATAGGGTAGCGTCGGCGCATGCAACGATTGTGACCTTATCTGGTCGCCCGCGCTCGCTCGCGCTGACGGGAGTTTCACCTCCTATATGTCTTACTCCGTGTCCGGAACCAACGCGCGGGTTTGACCCGAAGGGGAGTAGGGACCGGGCGTCACGGGAGTTTGGCTTCCCGAGGCCAGCTGCCTCAAGTCACGCTCACCCCCGGCCATTTTCCTTTCTCCCAGATTTGAACAAACAGAGAGACGCCGAGTTCTGACAGGCAGAAGAGCTGAAGGAAATTGCAAGGCTGACTCAAATGGCCCTCTATTGAGGTTCAGAACTTCACAAACAGAAAAGGACGCACTCTGCCCAGTACCCTGCGTCACGGTAAAGCTCGCCAGCGGATTCCGTGGGCCTTCAACGCACTCGGCGATTGTCGCAGCACACGCTAAAACCTGCGGCATTAAAGAGGCCCAGCCGCTCAAACGGTCCGAACGATCTGTTGCCCTGCTCTGCCTTGCGTACGGCGCGCCGGATGTATGTCACAAGTGCACCTCCTAACAAAATACGTTCTGTGTTAGATCATTTATTTTGACAAGGTTATCCATGAATAACAGATGGGCGCGACGTTCCGCCAACTTTCTGCATTGCTTGCTGCGCAATGATTTCGAAATCATTGCCGAACGAGTGACTCTGGTTTCCCTTTGCCTGCGCTCGGGAATACCCACACGGTAATCCACGACGAAGCAGATGGTTCGGTGTTTTTGCACACTGTCAACTCTGCAGGGCGTGTCACCATCTATTAGAGTTGTAGAGTGGCTTTCTTTATTCCGCATTTGCCCATCGGTCGGATTTTGAGAGATCGCCGTTTGCGATAACGATCGACATGATCGATGCAAACTACGCGGCAGTGGCCAATCGCGAAAGGCACGTAGAACAGATAGGCGTTGCGGATACGCGGGGAGGAGGAAGATCAGCATGCGCTCCGGTACCGCAAAACGCCGTGCTCCTAACGGTCTTCCTTAGCGAAAGGACGCACAAAGCCGGTAAGTGACGTAGACAGCATCGGTAGAAGAGTCGCTCGTAACCGAATGCTAAAACTCTATTATATTTGTCACCCGCGGTCACACATCAAAGCACTGCACTACCGGAGAAGTCACACTCTTGACTGGACCGTGTACCGTGGTCCTCCGTGGCGCACCGATGCAAAAAGGATGGCTGGCGACGGAGCATGAAAAGGGTGCTAAAACTCCCCATTATATTTCTGGCCCAAATCAGGGTATGAGAGCTAGAGCAGCATTTCGCCCTCACAGAAGCCACTGTAAGATAAGAAAGCGCACCTTTGCCCTCTCTAGCGCAAGAAAGATGGCAGACGACCAGCAGAACTTTTTGTTGGGCTAGTTGGTGCATATTACTGAAGTACTATAGCGCCAAACAGACGACACAAGAAGAAGAGACACGGACGAGCGCTTACTAACAACTGATGCTTTAATGACGGAAACACACAATATATATACGCAAATTTGGCGGCGCAACTCGCGCATTGCGCCGTTGCACCGCCAACTCGCGCAATGCGCGAGTTGCGCCGCCAAATTTGCGTATATATATTGTGTGTTTCCGTCATTAAAGCATCAGTTGTTAGTAAGCGCTCGTCCGTGTCTCTTCTTCTTGTGTCGTCTGTTTGGCGCTATAGTACTTCAGTAATGGCAGACGACGGAGCACAAACGGGGCGCTAAAACTAGTCATTTATATTTCTGGCTCAAAGCAGGGCATCACGACTAGGGACCCTGCAGAAGCCGCTGCACGATGAGGAAAGCGCACCTTGGTCCTCTCTAGCGCGACGATGCGCTCGTTGGCCTCCACGACGCAGGCCTTGTAGGTGGTCTCGGCCTCGCGCGCCTTCTGCAGGGCCTCCTCTTCGACGCGGCGCCGGCGCTCGTCGCCGTCGGCCCGCTGGGCGGCCTTGTCGTGCTCCTGGTGTCGCTGCACGTACAGCGCGCGGGCCTTGCGCACGTTCGCCTCCAGCTCTTGCTGCAACGGCGGGAACAGGGAGACGGGGGGGCATCGGCCCACATGTGACACGAGCGGCAGTAGCAACGCTGGCGTCCCAATACACCGCGCGGTTCACAAGAGCTACGGCTCGCATTCAGACAAGGAAGGCGATATTCGCGTCGGCCCAGCGTCTATAGTCTTGAAGAAAAGAAAAAAAATCGCCAGGCTTAGCTTGGTTAAGCCAAGAATGCGTTGCATATTGCGCTGCCGCGCAATATGCGGCCGCGCGCGACCGCGCGAGTTGGGGCCCAGCTTTTCCTCCGTGACGTCACGCGCCGGCGCAGCGCCCCTAGCGGGAGGAGAGGGAGTCAGGTGGTGGTTGCGGCCGCGCGCGACCGCGCGAGTTGGGGCCCAGCTTTTCCTCCGGCTGTCGTGACGTCACGTCACGTGGTTAAATGGTGGCTGCCAGGCCGCGCCCAAGGGCTGAACTGAGTGATTGCAATATGCAACGCATAAAAAAAGAATAGCTTCATCGAAGCAAATTGATGCCTCGCTTGCGCTCGTTTGCATGCGCAATGGCGGTGACTTCGTTTGACGGTAGTGGTGCACCGTGACAAAGCGTGATGCCCACGCTGCAACTGATCTCTATGCGTGTTACGAGCTTAGCTTCAGAGAATAAAGGCTACTCGAAAGTTTGGCGCTTCTTCTGTGTCTATGTCTTGCATTGCCCAGCCTAAATTTGGCACCGGTATACCATGTGCCATAATGTTATTGCTGGGCCCTGCAGTAGGCGCGTCTGGCACTCTAAAGTGGTAATTCCAATAGGCGAATGCGTTAGGCTACGCTGAGAAACCGATCGTCATCATCGCCGGACGAGTAGCAGACTGCACCATAAGAAAGGGGGAAAAAAAGAAAAGGAATAAATCTGAAAAGAATGAACAAGAAAGTACAGAGAAATAGCGATAGGCTACGAGGCCGGCTGTGTTCAACGTAGCAGTTGCCTCACCATTCGCTTGAGTTCTCTCTGCCAGGCTTCCTTGAGCTGCTTACGCGCCTTCTCGTGCTCGTTCCTCCTGGCCGACAGAGGCTGCAAAAACAGAGGCAGGACAAGGTCATTGAACCCCGCGCACACAGACACACCGCTACGCATCCATGTGCGAACAAATAAAAATTGGCAGTGCCTTAGCTCGAACATACGTAGCGAAAGCGAAGGCATAGCACGGTTAGCCTTGGTTAATCTTCATTGCAAGTCCAGGTTGGTCTGGTTAGTCTAGCTGTGTTGTGGCGTTTAGCCAGTCGTTCGGCGCGCTGTCCGTCTGTTTCCTGGGCTATTCGTTTCCTCTTCATCTCGTTCCGATGTCGATTCCAGGCGTCCTCCTGCTTATCAGAATTGTCGCCGTCCATACTGCCGCCTCAACTGTGGTCGCGGCGCACGCGAGCTCTTCTTTTCAATCCTCCGACATGTTATCAGGCATGCGACGCAGCTGGCGAAGCAAGCGGAGGCGAATGCAACGACGAATAACTCGATTTGACGTCATGTGCCTCCTCGGAGCACGGCCACGGCGAAATCGCAAGTTCGCGGCCAGTAAAGCTTCCGCTTTAGAAAAGAAGGCGCTCATGTGCTCGCCTTCTGCTGTGGCTGTGTCTAGGGTCAAAAGCCTCAAGAGAGAAAGTGTTTAGAAGCGTCGGGATACGGACAGACTAGCCCACAGACTACGAACACTTACTTATGGATGATAAGTTCTGCAGGTCGCATGTGCAGCCTGACACCTTTGTTTCACAATGTATTTAGCAATAATATGCCATATGGCAAACCACGCGATAAAAAAGTGTGTTCCGTGAGAGTTCTGAAGTGTCAAACAGTACGGAATAGATTATCTTGGCGATGCGAATTTTCTTAAAAAAATACCTGGTACTACAAAACAGATATACTTTGCATGCGACGTGATGCACACAATACGGTGCAGAATGCACAGCGAGCGAGCGAACGAACGAACATCAGTCACTACGTAATGGAAAGAATGATCTGCCCGACACCTACGGTCAAGGGAGACGTTCGCTTTGCCTGGAACATATTTCTTCCCAGTGCGTTTAATACTTTCTTGTTGACTTGAAAGGAGAATAAGGATGCAAACCCATACACTAGAACGTGACGACTCTTCTGGACGTCTGTGAGCGGAGAGTGAACATGACATATTTAAGGCGACGTACACATTCCAGAACAGAACTTTCTCCTCGCAATTTCACTCACCCATAAACCACGGCTGCAATCAATAAGCTGTTCCAATCTTGACACAGACATGCGGTCTAGTTGTTCCCACGATTCTCAGTGCATTACGGGTACGTTTCAAAGGCACAATTGACGAGCCAGCTAGAGAAGACACAACAAACGCCAGCCGAGTCTTCCGAACCCTGCGAACGTTTGCGCGTTTTTTTTTTTTTTTTGTGGGGTGGGGAGCTTCCACCTCGACTCGAACTGGGAGGCAGTGGCTTGTGAATCTTAACGTGCCATCTTGAATTTTAAACGTTGCACGTAATTTAACTATTTCGAATGTAATTTAGCAGATATTTGATAGTTATTCAGCTTCTATCAGAAGTCGTCACATGGAATCACGCCCAGGAAAGCTCCTTTTAGCAATATCGAAAGCACCACTACTGGGGAGGGCATTCTGTAACTGTTCACCTAGTGGAATGCCCATTTCGTCCATTTCGGCCGCCGCTAATTGGCTGGAGCTGCCTACTAGCGAGAAGGAGACTGGCTGGGACCGCCTACCTTCTTGAAATCACTGTTGCAGCTCCAGCCAATCAGCGGCGGCTAAGAAACGAAATTGGCAATCAGCTGGTCGGATTCTTACCTGTTACCCCCCTCCCCAGTATTTGGCATTAACGTCGTCCACACACATGTCGAAACAATGGCCCGAGTAAGGCGGTACTGTATGTCTGTTTATCTCTGTTCGCGCAGTGTTCTGTTAATGAAATTATTGTCGGTCATGTCTGTACTTGCGTGCCCATGCGCAGCAGCGCAGCGTGCAGTGCGAAAGGGTAGAGTAGAAGTAAAGCAAGCGTGTTACCTCGACGAACTTGTGGTCGTGCAGCAGGGTGCAGTTGGAGAGGCAATTGTTGGCGTTGTCCAGGTCCTGGTCGATGGCCGTGCAGTAGATGGACTGGAACGGCAGGAAGCTCTGCGCCCGGCCACAGAGTACAATTATTTCGAAAATAAAATTACATTCCCTTAATACAAACACTCGAACCTCGCCAATACACTTTCCCGGATTCTAGGCTCTACTGCTGCAGTACCGTAGAGAGCTTATTAGACGGGTTCTAGCGTCTAATATAATTTCACTATTCTCCTTAAATAGTGTTCACATGAATGGCCTTCCGTATCCCTGGCTGCTCAAAGTAGACGCAGCAATTATTTCTGAAAAGATGCAAGACCACTTCGAACTGGCGTTTAAGGCATCTTGTAATATTGCGTTTTCGCGTACAGTGCGTAGGTACCTGTACCTGCTCGCACTTTCACCCCCCCCCCCCCCTGAACATATAGAAAAAGATTAAGAAAAGTTGGCGCAGGACATGGTGGAGAACTTCACTGATTTATAATCTAACAACGCGACTAGGGTCGAGGCCTGACCTCTACATTCGTTCTTGTTTCTTTCTTTTTTTTGTTCCTGCCTTAAGTCGCGCCCTTATATGTTGAATCATGTAGAACCAACAAGTCCGATCTCCGACGAGATGCCACACAAGCGCATCTCTGTGAATCATTATAAAAGAACGCCGCGACACAGCCGCGAACACAAACGATCAGTGTCCTCCTGGTAGCTAGCTTCTGTGACGACGCAATCAGTCTATCAGTTATGAAAAACCCGCTGTACGAGTCTAAATGAGCGGTCTCACCTCTTCCTTAAGGGCAGGTCGCATGGTCTGCGCCAGCTTGAGCAGGTTTCGGGCATGCTCGGCCTCTGCGTGCAGAAACAAGCCTCATGAACCAAAGCTTTCCTCTTGCCAAGCTTAACAACGACGCATAGAAGCAGTGCAACAAAGCAGAGCCTGAGTAGATGAGAACGGGAGTCCGCGAGTTCGCGCTGATTTAACTAGGATGCGAGTTAACGACGTGACGACACCTTCTGCATGCCTAGGACGTTTCCTTAATCCAAAAAAAAAAAACTATTACGCGTGGATGCTCTTGATATGCATTTAAGCTTATCGAAAAAAAAATTATTTACGGCATCCTTGACACTTGAACGCCGGTATTTTTTGTTGACAAGCCAGTGTCTTAAAAGGCTTCCTCTAACTGAGTTTAATAAGGCATTGCAAACAAGCACGCGGTGACGATCGCGACCAGAAAATATTACGCCAAATGTACGTTATAGGGGTATTACTCAGGCTCGCGCGTGCGCACCTGACCCTTCTCTGGATCGCACAGCGCCGGCGGAGCGGCAGTCGCTCCTTAGCACTTTCGCAGCAGCCCTAGCAGTCAGAGCTGTGACCCCTAACCCGCGGTTCGCAGTGAGTTGCGACCACGGCGGGTTCAGGCCAGTGGGGACAGGGTGAGTCTCAACCTAAGGTGTTTATTCACCTTAGAGTACAATGATTCCAACAGACAACAACAGCCACAACACATACAAATACAACACAAAACACAACCACAGCGGCGGAGCATTCCGCACGTCTGAGGTGAAACAAACCGCAAAATGTGGGAACCACAAAAGAGGCTGATAAGGGTTCAGCTCACCCAAAATGGTTCCGCGCTCGGGCCCTGGGGCGGTGAGTCGCACACAAAGGCCGGGCGCAACAGGGCAACGGCGTGCGGCGGTCTCAGCGGCTGATTTGAGATGCGGCCTTTCGCAAGCTCTTCCACCGTGAGACAAACGTGCCTCGGGGGAATAGCGCTTCTCCTCGAGCGGCGGAGAGGAGTCTCCCCAGTTCCAAGAAAGGGAAAGGAGGGAACGGGGTGCCTTGGCTGCAGCGTCGCGGCCAGGCGCGAAGAGCAGCGGGAGCGGCGAAGGTGCCCTCTCCCCGCTACCCTCCGCGAGCGAGCACGTGATTATCGCGTGATAACCGCGTGGCCGTTCCGGAGATATCGGGATGCGCGTGCGATCCCCACATCCCCCCCTCCTTAAAATAACCCTTTAGCCGCTAAGAGGCCGCCGTCACCTGAGGCTTTCCTGCGAGAGGGACATGCTACTCCGACAGCAACACGGTTTGAGTCCATGTTGGTGAGGGAGCAGCTCTAGCCGCAGACCGTCGTTGTCGCCGTGTAGGTGGTCGCGAGCCAGGCCGGAACATTGAACGATGCCACGGAGCAGCTTGGCAGTAACGGGACGCAGCAGGAGGCAAGAAGGCTGTTGGGTCCGGGTCACCTTGCGTCTCGGCGGCGTCACCTGCCCAGTCGGACGTGCCGGGTCCATGGTGGCGAAAGGGTCCCTGGATTTTTCTCGGCTGCCTCGATTACGCTGACGCGATCCCCGAACCAGCCTCGAGATGGCGCAGGACAGCTGCCTTTTGGTGTTCCCGGGGTTCGTTGTCCTCTGGTATTGGCGCCCCCTCGCGGGTTTCGGTACGCAAGATCGGCAAAGGCGCGCCGACCCACCCCTGACGATGGCTCGCACCTCGCTGCGCAGCAGGGGTCCACTCTGTCCTTGCGGGCGAAGTCTTTCGCTCGGCCTTGAGGCTGGATGCTTGGTTGCGGAGCTCGCAACTCGGTGGCGGGGTTGTGCGGCCCGCTTCGGCGAATTCTGCGCCGCTGCGACCATTCCGGACCGGAAGTCGCCCGCTGCACCTCTCACCTCGCTGTTAGCCGCTGGAGGATCTTTTCTCGCCGCCTGTTGCCTGCACTGCGCTGCTGACTGCTTGCGGCCTGCTCGTCCCCACCGGCAGTGGAGATGGTCTTTACTTTTTGCTTGACGGTTGTTGCACGGCTCCCGACGGGCGGTCTGCTGCTGCGACAATTCTGTTAGCCCCTCTCGCTTCTTCCAAAGAGAAAGCGCGTGCTCGCTCTGGAAGCCTGCATGCTAGACACCGGAGGAGCATTCCGTCCGATATCGCGCACAATAAAATAGCCTCCGCGAACCGGACAGAGTTAGTTCTGCCGAGATCGCAAGTTATAATACCGCACCGGGCTCGAACGTCGAGCCGTGCCACCCGATGCCGCTGCCTGCGGGCGCGGGAGAGCATTTTCCTCGGGCCACTCGTTCCCTCTGTCATAGTAGGGTTTGAGATCGCAGACATGCACCGGTCGGCTGATCGGTCTTAGCTTCAAGTCCGCCAGCCTGTACACGAGCGAAGAGACAGTCTCTCGCACCCGGTACGGTCCTGTCCATTTTGGCTCCAGAGAAGCTGAGAATTTCTTACTGGCGTCGCTCAGGACGTGATTCCGTCTCAACACCAGGTCGCCCACTTTGTAGTGAACTTCCCGATGAGAGCGGTCGTACTGCGCTTTCTGCTCGGCACGTGCAGTGCTCAGGTTCCGTCGCGCTTTTCGTAAAGCCTCCGTTACCTTCGCGCGCAGCCCAGTCGCATAATCGGCGCGTGCCGACGAAACAACCACTTCCGTGCTGCTTCGTTCCTGTAGAGTAAGTTCTCCCGGATTCAACAGCTCCCTCCCAAGGTTGAGGGTGGCGGGGGTATACCCAGTCGATCGATTCACTGTCGACCTGATAGCAAATCCAATTTCAGGAAGACAAGCGTCCCACTCATTGTGCGTCCCCGCAAATGCAACTAGCATGTGCTTGATGTTGCGGTTCACACACTCAGTGGGATTCGCCTGGGCATGGTACGTGGTTGTTCTCCTGTGCATAATGCCGAGAGCTGCACAAGAGTCCACGAAGAGTTTGGCAGTGAAGTAGGACGCATTGTCCGTTATCAGCTGCTCAGGATAGCCGAATCGTGTAAACACCTCGATCAGCTTTCCCATGATTACGCGTGCCGTCAGCTTCCGTAGGGGGAACAGTTCCACCCACTTGCTGAAATGGTCTGTGACTACGAGAAGGAATCGGTTCCCGCTCGGTGTCCTGGGGTAAGGCCCCATGACGTCACATGCCGCAATTTGCCACGGTGTTCGGCTATTGATCGGCTGCATGAGCCCGGGTGGGCGTCCACCACGCGGCTTCACGCGTTGGCACACGTTGCACGAGCGGGCGTAGCGCATCACCTCCCGCTTCATTCCAGGCCAGGTAGCAAAGCGGCACAACTTTAGATAAGTCTTAGGGCCACTTGCATGCCCGGCGATGCACGTATCGTGAAAGTAGCGTAAAAGTGCTCCTCTCAGCGTGCGTGGAATCACCGCTTTGAAGGACTCGTGTGTATCCTTCTCCGCGGGAATATATCTCAGCAGGACGCCGTCAGAGTCTAGCAGGTAGGAATCCAACGCGCTCACAGCATTACCAGCTGTTTCGGAGCGCCGCGCACCCGCAGCAATACCAGCTGCGTCCATGTGCGCCGCGGCCGCGCCGCCGGGCTCCCGGAGCCCCTCAAACACTTTCTTACAAAATGGATCCTCCCGCTGTGCCTCTAACAGCTCCTTTCTGCCGAACACGCTCCCCACTGAACTGACGCAGTCCAAGTGGTTCACGCTTTCGTCCTGAGAAGGGGGTTCTTTCGCCCTTCCTTCGGGACCAGCGCCGTCGAGCATTCTAGCAGTTACTCTGCTCTTCGGCTGAGTCACTGAGGGGTCACGATGGGTATTAATGTTACCCCTCCTGACAACCTCAATCGTCGCAGCGGTTAGTCCACTCTCAAGCTCAGTTTTGGGCGAGGTGAGTTGAGTAGTAATATCACTCTTCTCACAGTCAACGGGCGCGCGCGAAAGTGCGTCCGCCACAACGTTGTTCTTTCCTCTCCTGTAGCGCACGGTAAAATCGTATCGCTGCAGGAGAAGTGCCCATCGCGCGAGCCGGCCGCTCGGCTCTCCTAAGCGCCTAAGCCAAGTTAATGCCATATGATCGGTCTCAATTATGAATGGGACTCCATCAATATAGTAGTCAAACTTTTTGAGAGCGAAAATGATCGCTAGACATTCCTTTTCGGTCACAGAGTAATTTTTCTCTGCGGGAGTCAAAGAGCGGCTGGCAAAAGCTACCGGGCGCAAACTACCTTCGTGCTGTTGGAGCAAAACCGCTCCTAGGCCAAGGTCGCTGGCGTCCGTATGAATGACAAATTCTTTGTTCAAATCTGGTAGCCTTAACTCGGTGGTTTCCACGAGCGCGTTTACGAGGTTGCGCAGTGCCTCCTCTTGCTCGGGACCCCACCTCCACTGCTCACCTTTCCTCAACAGCATTGTCAAGGGGGCTTGCAGTGCAGCGCAGTTTGGGATGAACTGTCGATAGAAATTCGCCAGCCCCAAAAAGCGTCTCAGTCCGCCTATGTCTTCCGGTGACGGGCAGTTCAATAATGCCTGAACCTTGTCATCACACGGTAGAAGGCGTCCATTATCCAGTTCAAACCCCAGTAGCGTTACTCGGGTTGCTGCGATCTGGGTCTTGGTCGGGTTTAGCGTTATCCCCGCAGACCTCAGACGCTCCAACACGTCCCTGAGATGGCGTAAGTGCCCATCAAAGGTGCGCGAGTATACCACAACATCGTCCAGGTAAGCAAGAGCGTGGTGCCACCTTGCGTCACCCAAGACACGGTCCATCAGGCGCTGGTAAGTCGCAGGCGCACCGACAAGTCCGAATGGCATACGGGTAAACTGGAAAAGTCCCCTGTGACAAGTGAAGGCAGTCTTCTCTCGGTCACTGGGATCTACCTCCACCTGAAAGTATCCTCTGCTTGCATCGAGCGTAGTGAAGTACTTCGCTCCGCCAACGTTGGATACGATCGAGGGAGTGCTAGGAAGCGGATATGCGTCCTTGCGTGTCACCTCGTTCAGGCGGCGATAGTCAACACAAAGGCGGGGCGTCCCATCCTTTTTAGGAACCAACACCACAGGAAAACCCCATGGGCTGTCCGACCTTTCAACAACGCCTGTATCGAGCAGTTCGTCCAGAGCGCTGTCTAGTGCTTTCCTCTTAGCCAAACTCACCGGCCGATGATTACACTTCCACGGAGAGGCGTCGCCTGTCTCAATTTTGCGCCTGTATAGCGTAGTGCAACCAGGCCGCTCTGTGAATACGGCATCATATTCAGTCAGAAGCGCTGAGAGGCGAGCCTTTTCTTCCCCCGACAAACTGCTTGAGTCGTCCAGCAGCGGGTGGTATCGTTCGCCCCTCACTGCGGCACAGTCTGCCACCGCAGCGGGGGTTATGGGCTTTGCGGGAGGGGAGCAGTTCCCCTCCGCGCCTCTTTTCTCAGCGCGGTTGGCCGGACGGCATTTCGACCCGGCCGCAACCGTTCTGAGGGACCTTTTCGGGCAATCGTTTGGTCGGTCTGCGCGCGAAGCATCATCGAACGAAGTTGTCTCTGACGCTTTTTGAAATGAAACGAAAGGTTTCAGGGTGCCACATGCTCGCTCCCTATATCCTCCGTTGCAGACGTCAATAACAATGCCCGTCTTGGCGAGGAAGTCTCTACCAAGAATTATAGGAACCGACAGGCCGGGAAGGTGAGCTAGGCGCTGTCGCCTCACCCGTTTCTCCCACCGCACCACAAGCCTAGCAGCACAGCTCGCGTGTGCCGTGCCGCTGGCAAGTCGGAAGGTCACATTACTCTCTCTCAGTCGGATAGCGTTCCGACGGAGATGTTCACACACCTCGTCGCCAAATAGTGAAGCGCTTGCTCCTGTGTCTAACAGCGCAAAAAACCTGCGCCGGGCGACTGTAACCTCTATGAGCGGCACTGGCGTGTCGCTGGGTAATCCAAAACGACAAGCCAGCGGGGCAAGGAGTTGATGTGTCTCACTTCGCACCGCTGTAACCGCCGCCGGCCATGCAGCATTGCTCACCGGCGGCTCCGCTCGTTTCCCGAAAGCGCGTGCTCTCGGTTCGCAGGCTGTCTGCAATCCCGGGCGAAGTGCCCCGGCTGGTTGCACCGATAACAGAGGAGAGCCGGCCTTTGACGGGCTTGGCGTCCAGTGCCTCGCGCCGTTTGACCATTGTTCCTCTCTATCGACTGCTCCCTTGCAGGCACGCTCTGCTCTCGCATCATCGAGCCGGCATATCGACTACGATTCTGCATACCTCGGCCATCGGCAGCGCATGCTGCACGCATGGCATAAGTGTACGGGTCGAGAGCCCGGTCAGATAAGCCCCAACCGTTTCTCATTTGTCCGTCACTGAAAGCAACCGCACCACCTCCACCGGAACGAGTGCGAAAAGTGTCCCCGTTCCACGCGCATCGCGGCTCAAGTGCCCTCGACGCTGGGGGTGGAGGTCGGTATGAGCGCAAGGCGAGTATGTCCGCCTGTATGCGCTTTGCCTCCGAGGCCAGCTCATCCAAATCCCTGAACTTGCTGCCTCTTAGGTACGCTGCGAAGGTGGGATGAGCTTGTCGTGTGACTCTCTCCACCTTATCGTAGCTCGGAGCGGTAGGGTCAGCGGTACGATAAAGTTCGTCCATCGCCCTGAGGTACTCGAGCAAGGATTCGTCCGGATGCTGAGTACGTAGCTCCAACTCGCGCCGCAGACGACGCTCGTAATCTGCGGGCAGGAATTCCTCGCGTAATGCCGCTCGGAACTCAGCCAGCGTGCTAGACCGGTAGCCAGTAAGCCGGAACCAGCAGGCAGCATGATCAGTCAACGACACTGGTACGACGCGTTCCAGCATCTCGTCATCGGACAGCCCCGTTGCGCGCTGGTAAGTCAGCACGCGATCGAGGTATTCGTTGACGCTAACTGAATCATGATACCCGCTGTAGGTGGGTAAGTCCACCCTCACTCTCGGTCTAGCAGCGGCGGCAGATGTCAGCAGAGTGTTCTGCACGGCACCTGTCAACCTCTCAATCAAGCGCATCGCATCCTGCAACAGCGCCTGTTGAGGCTCGCTCTGGCCAGTAATGCCTGGCACAGGAGCAGAACGCGTCGAGCAAGTATGCCGCAGTGGCTCCATGCTCTCCGCAAACACTGGTGAAGGGTTCGGCGTAATGTGCCTCCCGCCTTCAAGGGTACATCCTGCCGGAGAGAGCGCCTCATGTGTCGCGCTACCCTCTTCGAAGCTTATCAAATTCCCAGGGCTAATGTTCGCCGCAGGGCATGACTGAGCGGTAGCAGTTACCGCCGCTTCGAATTGTTGCCTGTTGGTAGCAACCTGCGACAGCGTATACAACGGCTGTAAATCAGCCCCGTATGCTGCCATGGTTCGTTCGTGCAGTGGCAGTCACTCACACAAACAGACTCAACCTGTCACACCTCTGGCCCCACGTTGGGCGCCAAATATAGGGGTATTACTCAGGCTCGCGCGTGCGCACCTGACCCTTCTCTGGATCGCACAGCGCCGGCGGAGCGGCAGTCGCTCCCTAGCACTTTCGCAGCAGCCCTAGCAGTCAGAGCTGTGACCCCTAACCCGCGGTTCGCAGTGAGTTGCGACCACGGCGGGTTCAGGCCAGTGGGGACAGGGTGAGTCTCAACCTAAGGTGTTTATTCATCTTAGAGTACAATGATTCCAACAGACAACAACAGCCACAACACATACAAATACAACACAAAACACAACCACAGCGGCGGAGCATTCCGCACGTCTGGGGTGAAACAAACCGCACAATGTGGGAACCACAAAAGAGGCTGATAAGGGTTCAGCTCACCCAAAATGGTTCCGCGCTCGGGCCCTGGGGCGGTGAGTCGCACACAAAGGCCGGGAGCAACAGGGCAACGGCGTGCGGCGGTCTCAGCGGCTGATTTGAGATGCGGCCTTTCGCAAGCTCTTCCACCGTGAGACAAACGTGCCTCGGGGGAATAGCGCTTCTCCTCGAGCGGCGGAGAGGAGTCTCCCCAGTTCCAAGAAAGGGAAAGGAGGGAACGGGGTGCCTTGGCTGCAGCGTCGCGGCCAGGCGCGAAGAGCAGCGGGAGCGGCGAAGGTGCCCTCTCCCCGCTACCCTCCGCGAGCGAGCACGTGATTATCGCGTGATAACCGCGTGGCCGCTCCGGAGATATCGGGATGCGCGTGCGATCCCCACAACTTGTAGAGAAAGGCAATATATTCGAAAGAAACTCACGGCAGACTATTCTCATAGCAGTGGCAGCTGTTCTTGCCAAGGACGACAACGTCACAGGCATATTCTATTACGACGGAGCTCTCGCCTCCAATGTCACAGATTAGAACACGATGCAGCGCTACTGTCCGTTAACAACGCGAACAGGCTGATCCCCGTGAAATTCGAAGGCATGCAGAACTGCCACAAGAGGTGTACAGCGCAGAAAAAGAAAAAGAACGAGAAGGAAGCAGGGGGGTGGCTAGCGACAAAAGCATAATGCATGCTTTGAGCATCCATATGTGAGAAAAGAAAAGGAGGAATTTCTTTTCCATAATTGTGGTCGGGGCTGTGAAAGAGAACGTTTGCTGCGGTGAGGGTACCTGACCTCCTCATCAATCGCCTCGGGGTATTTCATTTGATACCCTCAACGCTTTTGCTGCACTCTTTTGAAGAAAAAAATTCCTTCGGAGCAATGCTTCCTGAACGGCGCTTGAACTTCGAGTATATAATAAAAATGTCGCAGAGGACCAGGAGAGACGCCCTTAAAGCAGTCTGTCACGGTGTCCATGCTGCTTTTATGCATTATTTTGCTGCAGATTTAGGTTTTCTTTAGTAGAACACTAACGGCAGAGGTTAGCGCATTCTAGCAGATGTCTGCTGACGCATTCCCTACATGACTGCTGGTTCTTCATCAATGAAGAAAAAAGGACGCAATCTTTTTAAATCCTTCGGGTAGCCCACGTGGCTGTTTGGAGGTGTGAAAAAAGGCTGGTAAACATTAAACCATGCCTAAAATCGTTAGGATGTGAGCCTTTTTTGTCAAGGCAGGTTTCAAACGCACATACTGGAACACCTTGGCATTTCTCTCTGAAACAATACGATCTGTGGATATAAGTTAGAGGGATTCACTTAATTTCTTAGCACTCCTTCACTAAAAAACAAAAAGATAGCCATACACTTCACCTGGCTGCTAAGCCTTCTCGAGCCGCTCAGAAACGCTTCAAGAAGTTAAAGTACTGCTTGTCGACCTGAAGGCTCGGCCGATAATTAGTCCTCCCTTGCCTCAGCGGACCTCCGAACTGAGATTTCGCGATAACGTTGTTCCCTCTCACACAGAAATCTGAAAACGCGAAACTAAATATGGCAAAAACTAATTCCTAACAGGACGAGCTAGACATACACAGGGAGAGGAGTCGGGCCGTAGGAACGGCTTGCTACGCTGTGAAACGCTCCTGTCGTCTGTAGTTATTTTAAGCCACTAACATCAAACTCGAGTGCAGACAGACTACGCTACGTTGCTACACGTCAGTTCGTTTTTCAAATTCGTCAACGCGTCGTCTGACAAACTGTTCGAGGCCACAAAGAAATCCTCTCTCTCTCCTTCTCCCCTCTCTCTGCTCCGGGTGCTGCGCGCCGCCGCGTCACCCTCGAGAACATTTCAAGAAACAACACTCAATGTGTCATAAAACAGAGCTCGTAGCTTTGTTTTTACCATCATTTGCTGCCGTTCGTGGCGGGCGATACTTGCGTTCCTGCGCTTAATCTTGTGCTGCGAGTGTAGGGGCAAATTGTGTAGACAAGAGTAGGGCAAATTAAGATTTGCCCCACGTTCAATGCTTAATTATCTACGATTATGCAGGCAGTGTCCTAAACAGGGCTGCTAGCGAAGCGCCTAAATTGCGGTCCATGAATGCAAATAGCCTTCCTACGTCCTAAAGTAAGACAAACATTCACGCATTCAACCGCGACGTCGATAGGGAAGGAGGGAAACTTCGCGTTTGACTGCGAGAGGCAAGCAACGCCTGTCCCTTATACCTTTTTCTTCTTCCACAGCATGGTATGCAATAGACCGACTTCGCGCCTGTTATTACTGCACTTAGCGCGCACGCATAGCGGGCACATAGCAAGCGAACTAGGGATCGGCAGCGGCTGGAAAATTTTCGTCACAGCTCGCTTCTCCGCAATATAGCTCTTAATGCGGCGAAGCCAACTTCCTGATTAACGTCATATACAAGTCAGTGGTCTCCACTTTAATCACGCGCGCGTTCGTGCATCAGTGCACGTCTGTGCCCAGACTTTATGGGGTTTGTGTAAACGTAGCTCTTGAGTTTGCGTGTGCGTTTGTGTGCGTGCGTGAAACTGAAAGCAATCGAGAACGACTGTGCTTACCGAGGTTAGCGCGCTTTTCGACGTAGCTGATGACATCCTTGGCGTACTTGGACCAGATCTTGGCGCGTCGCAGAGCGAATTCTACGCCATCGTCGATCCGCATCAGCTTGGCGTCCGCCTCCGGGCCCGTCAGCGTCATTGGAGACGCTGTGCAAAACAAGAGCACGGGACGATCACTTCGCGCCTCGCGGTAGAACGACGTGGCGCGTTTCTCTCAAAGCATTATGAATGCAAGGATCGCGAAACATATATTGTACAAACGTTATTTTTTTCAGCAGCTGAAGCTGCACGAAGATATCAAGATTATCTTAGAAACGTGCAATTGGCAAGAATTTGAACAACCATAGGTGCTGCGCACTACTGAATTTAGGTGATGACGTCAACGCGTGACAAAATTTTCGCCAGCTTTTCTCCTTCTTTATTTCTTTTATGTGGGATCCTCTCCTCCAGAAAAAAATAAATAAAAGCCAGACGTTGACCGATCAAACTTTCCTTTATTGTATTTTTCAATATGAATAACATACTTATAATAGCTACTGTAATGTTAATATTAACGAGACTCCGTTAGCAGCCGCCACAATCTCTGACATCACAGGAGTGACTTCGGGGATTTGCAAACTGCGTCGCCACTCACCTTGCGACATTACTTCATTTTAGCGACGTAAGAAAGCTCTCGTTAGGCGTGGCCGATTTGACACATTACATAAGGACTTCACCACATTAGACACACTTAACGGTTTCTATTCAGAGCAGGAGCGTTTTGAAAGAAGCACAATAAAGGCATTTAGAAATCAATTTCTTGGGAGCAATGCGTGTGACGCAGGACAAACCATAAAGCATGTTCAATATTAACTAGAAGGTGTCGCTTACTATGTTACGTTCCAAGAAGGAAACAATGCAAATCACAGAGGATGCAGAACCAGAAGTCCCCCCAATCAGGGCCCAATGAACCCGGGAAGCCTCAGAATGCGCAAAAGCGTGGTTTCTTTCTCTTTAATGGCATGAAAATAAATAGAGAAGTCATTTCGGCTGTGTCAATAACTAAACTTAAAACTTAAAAATCCGTATGCTCAGTAAAAAAAGAAACGCGTTAGTTCACAGTAAAGTATAAAAGAAAAGAGTGTAGCGTCACAAGAGAAGACACATCTTTGCGAAAAGTCACTCGAAACAGTGTGCGCGGATGTTGGAGGCATACAATTACGTTTCACACTGGAAATAGATTGAGGGCGATCGATTGATTAAAGGCGAATTTCGGCGTACTCACCGTAGGACCGTGACGTCGGCGCCTGCTTGTCAGGTGACAGGAGGTTCTCGCAGCTCTGCGATTAAAAAGAGAAGAAGAAAGAAAGCCATGCCGGCAACGCCTTACATTTGGAACACACGAAAAGTCGAAGTACTCATGGAAGCGTGATAAAAAAAAGGAAAAAAAACATGCTTTTATTTTATTTGATTCGTTCAGCTTCGACTGGGACAGCGAATGACGCTGTAACACAGCCAAACCCGATCATAACAAACCCAGGTACAGTGAATTACGCGCTATGCATTGAACACGCCAGACTTTAATAGCAATTACCGTGCAAAATAAACACATTAAAGCGAACTGGGCAATGGATGTATCGAACTCCGAGCGCCTACAAGATTCCTCGTAAACCTGCCTGCAGTGGCCCACACATTTTTTTTGTTTTATTATGCAATTGCTTCTTCAGCATTGTCTTTCTTTTTTTTCCTTTTTCGGTAGTGTGGGCGAGCGCGCTTGATAGCATATACGGACAAAACCGGAAAATGCGCTCTCTTAACACGTATCACGACAGAGGCCTATGGATCGTCCCGGGTTGCTGTGTTACTAACAGACTTTCACACGTCACAGAAAAAACCTAACCGATTACAATTACTTTGAACAAGAACGTCACTGACTGCAGTGAACAATTTATGTCCCACGAAATTAAGCAATTACCGAAGCGCAATCGAATAATTTACGTTACTTTGCGCCCGATCTTTATTAGCATTGCACAAATACAGCAAATAGGAGAGCTGTCCTGAGTTTTTTGGGGTGTCTTCTGCAACCATTCACACGTATTTTACCTTCGCTAAATCATCATCATCATCATCATCATCATCATCATCATCATCATCATCATCCTGTTCTATGTCCACTGCAGGACGAAGGCCTCTCTCTGCGATCCCCAATTACCCCTGTCCTCTTCGCTAACTATTGCTTATCAAATTTTTTCCATAGTCACCTTGCCTCGTTTCTTTCGCGAAGAAATCAGCAACGATATTGAAAACTCACTATGTGCGCGGGGGAAGAAAGCACGATGTTGTAAAGCACGAACATTGTGGTTACTGAATGCCGCAACGTTCGCACGTGGATCCTTTATGAAGCTCAAGACTTACATTACTGGGGTCCGCGGAAGGCGCTCCGTATAGGGCGAACAGGCAGAAAAAATTATGCGTGGCTCTGCTATCGCAAACACCAGAGACCAGCGGAGCTGGGGGCAGGCTAGTAAGGGAGTGCTAAATCACTCCCCAAGCTCCGCTGGTCTCTGGTGTTTGCGATAGCAGAACCACGCATAACTTTTTTCCGCTGCGACAAAGAGGACCGCCGAAGCGAGCGTGGGTGTTTTTATCGGAGAGAAATGACGTCACACCCGCTGTTTCCCGGCCGCACCACTCCTTCTCACCCGCTAGAATCCACCCACCCTCGCCGCGTCGCTATGCTGCGCGATGCTATTTTTATACTCTGCTTTCACTCTCTCTCAGCTCTTTCTCCCCCAGCTCAGCGAAGCTGCGGACGTCAAGAGAAACCCAGCGAGGTTCTAATAGCTTCACTGCAAAAAAAAAAAAAATGTCGTCCGAGGGTAATTCCCTGGCATGAACGTCCAAGTGGCCAGCGCTATCGAGGAGTGGCAGCGCCGGTTGAAATCGTCGGCGAATATGGAGTTAAAATGGGGACACAAATATTTAGCGTTCGAGTCTGCCTGTCTGAACAAGCGAATCCGCGAGCCTGCTGCGTGCCGGGAATGCGGACGTTCTCCCGTAGTTCCCGCGAAATTCAAGCGTTCGACGCTGCATCGTCAGCGCGTACGAAATTGAAAAGACGTGCAGAGACAAACGGACGACAGAAAAAGGTAGAGCGCTGGAGCTTTTCTAGATTCCAACTAGCGCCAATTTTCTTCTTTGAGTCCCCTGGCACAGCTTGTCGCGTCAATAAAGTAACTAAATGCACGTAATTTGTTAGTCACAGAAGGAATCGAATTACAGCGAACGTGACCGAGCAAAAATACAACCAATGAACACAAAACTGCCAAAAATGTAATTGGTTACAAGTGATTATTTCATCTGATTCATAACGTACAAGTCTGGTTACTTACACGTGCTGCTGCTCCAATAGTCCGGTCGCCATAGTATATTTAAGCACGGTCGCGCAGGTTTGTTCCATTGCATAAACGAACTCGTCATAAACGCACACACATTTCCGTTATTGCCGGGTTCGGATACATCGAATTACTTGATATATCGAACTCTGTTTCGTGCGCGAGCCTGCAAGTTATAACCGCGTTTGACTGTAGTCGCACCTCACACAGGTCACTTCGGTTCGTTTCGATTTCACTGAATAGGCGCGGTCGTTGCGAGAAAGTTGCGGATCTTCGCGGCTCTCGTTCTGCGAAACTTCCTGTGAACTCTACGTACATTTAAAAAGCTCGAAACAAATAGCGTCGGCGAATCTCGTTCCCAAATAAGCTGATTACGCTCTCGCAGACTAACCTTGTGTGCCAGGCCCTCATTATACCCCGTCACCTGCCCCAACAATGTAAAATAAGCGGCCTAACAAACCTAAACACAATCGCCTTCAAGCAGGTTCCCATCGACAACTTGTTACTTTTCACTGTGCCAACGCAGCGCGAAGACCTGCTACAAAAACAAAACTAAACAAAACATAGGAAAGTGGGGCGCGATAAGCTTGACCAACCGAAGGAAAAGTAAGGCACTACGAGACGACCGCACAGGACGCACTACAACAGGGCCACCAATAGGAGCACTCGCCGAGTGCATTCGGGAATACATCGAACGGTTCGTTACGGCCGCCCTCCGTGGGTCAATCAATCGACGCCACGTATAAGCGGCCTGCAAGACCACAGGGTGAAACGGCGACGTTCTAGCCCTTCCATTCAATAAACCGCAATTCCCACAAAAAAAGCAGCCATGTCTATATTATATGAAAGATCGAAGACACAAGTTTGCGGACGTGTACTGCTGAGACGATTTCGAACGCCTTCGAATAATTCCATACGTTTTCGCGCGTTATTCTTACGAAAATACCTAAGGTCCCTCCCCAATCTTGGTGGTTCCTCCCCAGTCTTGACGGTCCCTCCCCAGTCTTTGACTATGTGACCTGCTAGAGTTACTTTTTCTGTAGACAATGTCAATCGTCTCAATAAACTGAAACTGAAAAAAGAAAGCTCTCCGCTATCTCCTGTACGAAGATGGGACGATTGCCCTCCGGACAGGTTTAGGGCACTTGGTAGATGACAGCCCTCTCACAGAAGAGGTAATCTTGGGACCGTGGCTACGTGCCTCTGCGACGTAGACAGCGACAAAAGCGCTGCTGCGATTCTTGAAATGCACCAGCCTCTACGACTGCGTGCGATTGACTCGCCGATGATAGCTTGGCGGCCTGTGTACGAGCGCGAAGTGTGAACTTCTCTGTTCCTTCTCATCTTTCAATGCCCATCTCCCTTTTCACAGTGTAGGGTAGCCAACAGGGCTCAGCCTGGTTAACCTTCCGGCCTTTCCCTTATGACCTCTATTTTTCTCTCTCTCTACCCCCTCCTTTTCTGCGCTATTCCCACAAAGAGAAAAGCAAGACATGCGGACATATCGGAGTACGTGCGAAACGCTTGAACAGGTTACGAAAAGAGCAGGCACTTTAGTAATTCTTGCGTGTACGCCCTGACACACCGATTCGAAGATATTCGAAGATTAGAAGATATTTATCGCTACGACCGTGGCCGCAATATTTTTCGCCCTGAGCTTTCCTCACGCTGCGTTTTCTTTCATTTTCTTTTTGCTCCGCAACTCTACCTTTCTGACGTAATTAAAAAAAAATATGTTTACAAATATACAAACAGATTTGTTTCGTGCAAAGAATTATAATAAGAAACGATAGTACACGGTCCATGAATCCAGTGTTTTCGGTCGCGAGGGCGTCCTGGGCGAAGGCATGATGTCGTACGGAAGTGGCGAGGAGGGGCTCGATGGTGTCCGGGACAAATCCGCGGAAAGAGAGCGCCACCGACCTTTATTCCTTTTCTTTTTTTTGGATAGCAGTGTCGCAGACCGGGCACGAATAACTTTGCGGAGCGCGATGTTGTTGGTGCCAGAACGCGGGTCACAGCCGGCGCCAGTGCTGCTACTTTGAACACGTGCGCTTTTCAGCCGGAAACGTGTCGGAGATCAGGCACTTCTCGTGCTTGCCACGGGTTGCGCAAACTGCGCAGCGTTCACAAGATAGCCTGCTAGCACCGAACGCCTCTTTAATCAGACATACATCGGGTGCACGACTCCTATAGTGGCTCCAAAATACGCCACGGTGCTATAGCGCGAATGCTGCGGGTCTGGTAGGGGCGCGAGCGGACTGCGTCATCTATGCATGCTAAACAAAAAAGTGCTTTTGACACTTTCTTTCTTTCTTTATTCTTGTGCGTGACATAGGCGTTGGCCGGGTCGCGCGAAAGTATCTAGTATGTTTCTATTCTGACTCTTTAAAATACTCCTTTTGACAGCATTTCTGTGTGTTCGCGTTTCAAAGGTATATTTTTTAATCCTACTCTGCTTCCGATATTTTTTGGAAAAAAGAAAACATTGTTCGTGCTTTTCTATATTTGTTTTTGACCCCAATCATAGGAGAGAGAGAAAATACATTTATTCGGACCATCGAGGTGGTTGCTCTTGAGGTCGAGTGGGTGGGGTCCTCATTCCAGGACTCCACCGGCCATGGCTGCTCGACGTACTTGCTGGACGAGAGCTTCTTGTCCCGCCAGGGTATCGCCGGTCAACTGTACCTCCCACCGCTCAAATGACGTGCTAGGAGTCTTTAAGTGTTGAGGTCAATCATAGGAACTATAATTAAAGGCGCAACATCAAAAAACTAACCTTCCCATCAACTCTAAATAAAGCCTTTTTTGTGTTTCTAATAACTGTCACGCCACTTTACAGAAAAGAAAAGTACAAGGAGTCGTGTCCCAAGCTGCGTATCACTGAACGTATGATTTCAGCTATACCGTTATGCTTTTGCTCGAGCTTCTAAAGCGAATGCCATAAGATCTAAAAAAAAAAAACGTAGGCGTCACACAGAGAAGCATGGCACGCTAAGACACTGTAAGGCTACTGCCGATCATTGCCAATTATTAAAGTGATTTTCTCGTTTCGAGCAAGTTTTCGCAGACGAACGGCGCAGACTCACAAAAGCAGAATCACGTTTGTCCTGCACTGGTGGTGAGCCAGCCAGCGAACTCTAAAAAAAAAAAGTTGGCAGTGGCCTAGCTCGGCTATGCTAGGCTATACGTAGCGAAAGCTAAGGCATAGCAATGTTAGCCTTGGTTAATCTTGATTGCAAGTCCAGGTTAGTCTGGTTGCCTAGCTATGTTGCGGCATTTAGCCAGTCGTTCGGCGCACTGTTCGTCTGTTTCCTGGGCGATTCCTCTTCATCTCGTTCCGATGTCGATTCCAGGCCTCCTCCTGCTTACCAGAATTGTCGCCCTCCATACTGCCGCCTTAAAGGGAAGCTGAAACACTTTTCGAAAAAAATGAGCTCTCTGCGGCATTCTACAGTTTTGAGTCCCCTGAACACGAATATCTGGTTCAAAAAAGGCGGAAACAAACGCAAGCGGCTGTTTTTTCAAGAAAACGCGCACCAGCGCCTCAGGGCATCGCGCGAACGCCGCTGTTGCCCGTGATTGGTCGGGGCCGCTGTGACGTCGTTGGCGGTAGTCGCCGGTCGGCGCCGCCGCATGTCTCCGTTTCAGAGCGTAGCACCATGCCTTTCTCTCTGGTAGCACGCGGTTCTGCTGTTCTGGCTTCATAGCTGAGTTGTAAGATGGAACGTTCTCGCTGTCTCCGACAGCTTGTATTTTCCCCGTACATGTTTGAAACCACAGCCGATACGGAAAACGATGGCGGCAACGGCGGCAACGACGATGTTGAGTGTGCCAACAGCGAGAGCGATGTGTGCACCTTCTCGCGCGCTGGAAATCTTAGCTAGTACGTATGTTTTTTTTTTTTTCGTGTAGCTGCACGTTGCAATGACGGGTGACAAAATGCGCTAAAGTGTCACTGGGAACATGCTGCTGGAAGAATTCCGAAGCACTAACTTCTCATTAGATTCTAAACACGGGTGAAATTCCGCGATGTCAAGCACCTTGCCGCTGCTTGTCTAAAGTCCCGTGTTTTTTTCAGCGTTGATACACGATCGCGAACATAAGTGCCGCGTTTCAAAGCGCGCACATGCAGTGCTGTGAGGTACAGTCATGAAAGTTGCTTATCATACACATCCAGAGATGACCAGAGGTATTATATGTGCCGTATTCATAACATGGTTCGACGACTTTGCCAGTGTGGCTCGATCAAGAATCGGTATACGTGCTCCATGCTAGTGTTGACATAAAGATATTAGGCAGTTTTAGTACCGCCGTGTGGTAAACGCGATGACTGAACCGCACGTCGAATGTCACTAGGCAAGCCTACACTCCATTTGATACCTCAGGTGCAACGCTGTGGAAGCTACGCACGAAGTCCGGTTACCAAAATTTATTACTGCGCGCGTTTCCGTCTATGTTTCGCAGCGTGCCAGCGGCTTTTGCTCGCGCGAGCATGCACGTGAAGCTGCCGTGACGGGCTGCAATTAAAAAATACCGAAAAGAAATTTTTTTAAAAGAACGTGTTAGCAGCCGTATAAGTGCACGGATGGTATATTCTCTTGTAGGAGAATATAGACGGAACAACGCCGGGCTTCAGTCGCGCCGATTTAACTTGAATACCGATTGCCCGCATCGTTGTCAAGCTCCGATGATAGTCACTGTCGCGGAAATGGTCCGAGCACAGCACAGTTGATTTCGTCGGCACGAACTTATCTCTCCTCACCGCACGTACCCACTGCGCTGCAAGCTTCTTTTCCTTCGGGAATTCGTGAAACACCACATCGTCTCGCCCGCCTGTGTTCGCGCAGCCGAATGCTGCACAGAACGAGGGCATGTTGGGCGCCCTTGGCTGTAGGCACTCACGCAGCACAGAAGGAAAGAACAGTTTACGAAAATCGCAAAACAAACGTGAGCGGCGGCGGCGGCGGCAGATCTCTCGTAGCGTCGTTCAGTAAAGCGCAGGACGGAAAGAGGCATGCCAGCGCATGCCAGCACGCCGGTCCGCAGCTCGGTTGGCTTGGTCTCCGCCCGTGACGTCGCTCTCGCCGGTTCTCTCCTCTGGCAACAACCTCACCCGGCGCTCCGGGAAGCGATGGGGGCGTGTCCGCGCGGGTTATTTAGAAAGCGATTTCCGCCCCTTATAATAACAAAACGAAAAAAAAAATTTTCGGAACCGTAAATTATTAGGTCTGTTCTTCCCAATCCCAGCAATTCATGGAAATTGAAAACCGTTTCAGCTTCCCTTTAACTGTGGTTGCGGCGCACGCGAGCTCTCCTTTTCAATCCTCCGACATGTCATCAGGCATGCGAGGCAGCTGGCGCAGCGAGCGGAGGCGAGCGCAACGACGAGGAACGCGATGTGACGTCGTACCAAACGGCGGCGGCAGAGAGGCGCGGCGCTGCACAGCGGCGGAACACCTGTGGCTCGGTGCTACTAGTGGCGCATGCGCAGTAGTGAATAGGGAGCGAGAGAGAGAAAGAAAGAGAGAGAGAAATATGCGCGGCGAGGCGCGCGTTGTGAGGTCATGTGCCTCCTCGGAGCACCGCCACGGTTAAAACGCAAGTTCTTGGCCAATAAAGCATTCGCTTTAAAAAGAACGGGCCTCCTGAATGACCCGACTCCAAGAAAGGGTTTCACAACTCGTGTTGAAGAACTCCGGTTAGCATTAATGACAGCGTGATTGCTTCGCCTGTCACGTGTTTATCATTTCGGAGTCGTCACGGGTGCGTAGGAGGAAGCGAATTCTTCGCTCCAAAGCCTTAGCGACCGCTTCCTTCTCCCCCTCCTGAAGGATCTCGACTCGTACGCGGAGCAAAACCGACGCTGGTGGCCGTCGGGGGTGTTGCGAGCCACCGCTACGGTCTTTGCGTGCCTTAGCCTGCGTTGCGCAGTTCTGCCAAGGCACGCAAGCTTTTTTTTTTTTTCGGGTTTCTTTTCCACGCAAGCGTCCAGTGCTTACGCAGCAAAAGCCTATTTTTCTGTGTCGCGCATCCAGTGGCATGCCATGTAGTCATTCAGTGAAGGACGCCGCGTTGCTCCCACAGGGGTTGCACGGCGCAAGTTAAGCTATTTGCATCGCGCTTAGGGAGTTGGTGACGCCATGCCAGGTCCCGGACAACCAAGGGTCATCTGCGTGTCGAGAATTTGAACGCTCTGTATGCTTGCAGAGGGTCTTTTTTGAAAGCGTGATGAGCGCGACTGTAAGTTGTCGTGCTGTAAGTTATGCGGTGACAGAGGAAAAAAAGAATTCCGTGCAAGCTTGGCTACTTTGCCCCTCGAAATCTTTAAATGTGGCAGTGTGATGACCCCCCGCACGAAGCTCCTTATAGCGATACTAAGAAGAATCGCTAAGATCAGCTTACTGTGGTGAATGACTTCTTGAACACTTCAATTACACTCACATTTGGCGCCAAATTGGGTGAGGTAAGGGGGGGGGGTAAAGTAGACGAGAGCAAGAAAACTTTTTTTAAAAATGAAAGAAAGGTATATCAGTATATCATGACGTCACGGATGTTAAAGAACCTTCACATGTATGACACTTTTTTACAGAAAAGTTTTCGAGACATGTGTCTTGGATTTCACTAGAACGCAATGCTGTTTTTTACCGATGCGCTATTAGCTGGTGCAAAGCGTATGTTGTCTAACATTCTTGACGTCGCGAGGAACTTGTTCCGGAACATGAAACCCGCCTTTCAATTTGCATTTCTTAATTGTGCGATTACGGGGAAGGAGCTCGCAGTAAGAAGGTCGTTTCCGCCATCCGAGATTCCAGAAGAGCAATTTATCAAACCGTCGTAATTTGAGATTCTTCTTTAATACCTCTTTCGATGTCCATGAAACTATGCTGTACGTGCGAGCCAGGCATAGTACATAAATACAAAAAGATAGATTACGCCAGGAGACAAAAGAGACAGACAAAATATAGACAAAGAGATAGACAAGAGACAAAAAGATAGATTACGCGCGAAATGAACCGCTGGACTACTCGGTTCGTAGCATAACTTAAGAGGAAACGAACAGGATAGGTGCTATAAAAGAGTAGTAGATAGGTACTGCACAGCAGAAAGTTTTACAGCCTTAAGGGTGCTTCTTTTTCCCACGGCTGTAATTTTTTTTTTGTTATAAGCGACAGTGAGTTCTAATTACGCCTGCCATGAGCGAGGCTGTGGTTGAAAATTCTATATTAATTCGGACCACCTGGTGTGCAGCGAAATATCTGAGAGGAGAGTTTGACAGCGGTGTATTAAAGTCACAATCAAAATCTTATTACGAGGCACGGCGTATTAGGAGTCTCCGCATTAATTTCGACCGTCTGGGGTTCGATAACGTGTATCCAATGCACGACATGCCATATTTCTTTCTTTCTATTTTTTAGATTGAGTCACTGTTTGTTTTCTTGCCAGCGTTTTGTATCTGAATTGTCTTCAAATGTAATTGAACTGTACTACGTGCACCACTCACTCAATGCTTCCCTGGAGGCCTGCGAGGTATTTCTCAATAGAAACGAAATAAAAATGCAAGAGCGCTTTTTGCGAACCGCCTCCGTCGGAATGCGCCGACATGCTCACCACCGCCGTGCTGCAGGCACTGGGCTACGGCTGCTGGAACTTGCAGTTTCCGTGCACTGTCTCTGCCTCAGGTATACCACGACGCTTACGCATCCAGAAGACTCGCAAACGCAAAACTCCATTTGTCCCCATCAACGGTTCGATCTAACTCTTTAAAGGTGAGGGTGCTAGTTAAGGGTCAAACTGACACTCTTAGGAGCTCATCGCTTTTTTTTTACTACCTTTCTTTTCTTTTAAGTACATTGCGGTACTCTATTAAAGGGTGCACACGGCGGCGCGACATGCGCAATTTTCGCACCTTGGAAAGCGTGGGAGAGCCCGGTTCTGCAGCAGACGACTCACGCTGTAGGTGAACGCTGTTTCCTCCCTACGCGCATGCGCAGTGAGCAATTCATTCGCACTGCCTCCACCGGTGCGCGCACTTTGAGCACTCTCAACGCGTGAGCCGCACGCTCCATGTAACAGTGGACCGCACTGTAACCAGCTGTTCCGCGCTACTATTTAAATTTATATTAAAGTTGCGTAACTAAAGCAAACTAACAAATTAATTTATACTGATAAAGTACCCTTTGAAAACTCTGTTGCCGTTAATTACACAATAATAGGTCGATTATTATTATTATTATTATTACTACAAGTTCCTTTTTTTTTACATTCGCGCCGAAACCATAACTCCGGTATCAGTGCGACGCCACGGATTTCAAAGCATGTTTTTTCTTTTTCGCATTTGGGTCGCGTTGGCTGAGCAAAAGTTCGAGGAACTTGCCGCATTCAAATGCCTTGGGCTCCTCTAGAATACAATGCAGTCAATATTCTCACCGTTAAGGAATTTCCTACGCCCAAGAAGACATTGTTATAATCCATAACGTCACAGCAAGCTGGAGCAGCGTCGCCACCAATCTTTTGTGCTTCTCGCCATTCTTTTTTCTGGCTTACCGAGTAAATTTGCTCGCTGTAAGAGCGGTGTTTCTGCCATTGCGGAAGAGTAATTTTACTGACACAAAATAAATAATTTTTATCTTTAGCGTCCCTCTCTAAGCAGACGCGGTTCTTACAGACGGGCCGCGAGAGAACGCAACTTCTGGAAATTATGTACGCGCGCGGTAACGTTACTCCGGGGGGGGGGGGGTTGGGGGAGGGAGGCGAACCCCGACAGTGGGGTGAGGTCTTACCCGCGCCTTGCCGATGGCACTCGTGGAGCCCGTGTCCAGGTCTCCCATCAGGTACTCGGACACCCTGCACCACGAGGAGAGAGACACCAACGTCAGGGGATGAGGAAAGCAGCGTGGCATAGTGACAGCGAACAATAGAGCAGAGCGCGTTTATTTAAGAGGACGGCTTGCGGCCATTTTAGTTAAACAGCATGATTTGTGGTTAAAGGCCCAGACCCGCAACGCGTCTGCTTTAACAGAACGAGAGAGCGGAACGTTTCGGGCATAGCGCTACCACGTAGCGTGGTTGCTAACAGTCTTCTTTTGAAACCGCTAACTTCTTTACAAATAACTCGCTTTCTTTCGAAAGCACGGCCAGATGACAAAGACAGATGCCAAATTCCCGGCTGCCGTGATACCACGCAGTTAATGTAGAGCAAATGGGATGTATACAGCTCTATTTTGCATTCGACAAGGGTTATCTGTGCAAGTTCCACATGAGGTCACAGGTGGCCTGCGGTGGAACTCGCTTTCAGTTAAACTGCATGTTGCTTGCTCATGGTTAACGAAGCGAAGCCGAAAATATCTACGCGAAGTATTTCATTTTCCTTTTTGTCGAATAATGTTATGGAGCAATGGGGCGTGACGCTGAAGACTAGCTCACTATCGTCAAATATGACTAGGCGAAAGAAATTGCGATCGGTTCGGCTAGCCATCTTGTTTATGCGCCATTGCAGCAGATCGTAAACAACCTGTAAATACACCTTCTTTTTCTTGATTACGTAATCACTTCGCTGCTTCCGCCCTGTAACAATATCCTTATTTTAGGCCACACTTGCAAAGTTAGAGGAAAAATCAACTTTTATTCCCTCAAGTATTTTTTATGTTTCTTCCTTAAGCGGTTCAGCAGTGGCACGGACAGAATACATCCACTGGTTATCATACCGTAATTGCTAAAAGTGCGCACATTCCACACAACTATACCAGCGCATGAGGGTATACGCCTAATTGTCGGGCGAGTTGGTACAGGTTTTGAACAAGAAAATGACGGTGAAACAGAAAAAAAAAGACCAGAAAGAGAAACAAGGAGGTGGGGGGCGGGGAACGGAACACACAGATAAGTGAAGGGCAGGGCGCCCACCTAATCTGGGACTTCAAAGCGAGACTGTATACACGAGTTCCTCTTTCGACGCGCCCTGAAAGAAAAGCAGGAAAATGGCGCAGGGAAACTGCATTGTCGCGAAAGGTGTGTACGAAGCTACTCAAAGCGAACGCGATAAGATTAGAAAGCATAGGGCGTTGAGAACGTGTTTT
The DNA here is from genome assembly GCF_038994185.2 of Dermacentor albipictus. Lineage (NCBI taxonomy): Eukaryota > Metazoa > Arthropoda > Arachnida > Ixodida > Ixodidae > Dermacentor > Dermacentor albipictus. The sequence continues at coordinate 96,593,950 of NC_091829.1, read as the reverse complement.
CAAACACGTTCACGTCTCCTCCACCGGCCTGTCCCTTCTGCACCGGCCCAAACACAGAGGCAACGAATTAAGCATCACCTCATGGGAACCTGTTTGGGCCTTCACGAGGTCCGCACCCGCCCAATTCGCGGCCTGGACTACCACCCAGGTCGACCACCTGGCCTAAAGTTTCCGACGCATGGTCGTCTGTACCGGCCGCTCCTGGACTTCATCCAGGAGACAGACGTATATATTTTTGTTTAGTTTATGCCGTAGAACATAGCGGCAGCAATTTATTTAAAAACTTGGAGGCCGCTTCAGCTTCGCCTTTAAGAGTGCAACGCGATGGCATTCAAATATCCTAGACTATACCTCTCACGCTTCCCGGCAACTGCAGCGTATGTAACCGCAATGTTTACCGGGAAACGCTGGTGGCTAACGCTATGCACGAAGGCGATGTTTGTGGTAGAAACGCGGCCTCTTGCGTGGGCCGATCCAGGAGATAGTGAAGTGCCGCACCAAAAAAACAAAATAAAAAGATTAAACTATTTACAGATTTCTGTAACTGTTTCGCAATTTTATATTAAATACTGAGAAGATTTAGCATAAAACGCATGCGCTGTCGGCGTCGTATTTCATGACATTTGTTTGTGGGCTGTCATTTTCAAAGTTCCGAAAAAATAACTTTAGACAAGGTATGAGCAACTTTAGTTATATAATGTGGAAATATAAGCATGTATACCGCATGTCATATAGCAAGGCAATATATATATATATATATATATATATATATATATATATATATATATATATATATATATATATATATATATATATATATATATATATATATATATATATATACGTAACTATATACGGAAATTTTCACCAATGCCGGCGCCGACGTCACATTTACTGCGAGAAGGGGCCCTTTATGCTACCGCGTTAACAAAAAAACTAAAAACGAAGCTTGTTTTTAGCTGACCAATGCGGTGTGCCCAGGCTGGTTTACCGCGGCGTCCTCGCGATTACGTTGAATGACAGCAGGCCCGGGGCGCACTCGGCAAAGTTTCGAAAGTGAAGCTTTTCTTTGCGAATTTATGTCGCCGCGTTTTCGTGACCGTGAGAGCCGCGTGGCCGTTCTAGCTGTCACCGGATAGGCCAACCAATCACAGCGGAGGAGCCGCGCGTACGTCACAGCCGCTGGGTTCCGCGCATCACCACTGCGCATCCGGAGCAGCGGCGGCGCCGGCTGGGGCTGCACGCATCCGCATCGCGCATCCGCGGCTTCACGCTAATGAGGAAGCAGACGCTCCTTGCGGATAGAATGGACATGAATGGCGCTACGTAGGTATGCGCATGCATGCTGCCTCTGTCACGCATGCGGATTGTGTGTGTGTGTGTGTGTGTGTGTGTGTGTGTGTGTGTGTGTGTGTGTGTGTGTGTGAGTGAGTGAGTGAGTGAGTGAGTGAGTGAGTGAGTGAGTGAGTGAGTGAGTGAGTGTGTGTGTGTGTGTGAGTGTGTGTGTGTGTGTGTGTGTGTGTGTGAGTGTGTGTGTGTGTGTGTGTGTGAGTGAGTGTGTGAGTGTGTGAGTGTGTGTGTGAGTGTGTGAGTGAGTGAGTGAGTGAGTGAGTGAGTGAGTGAGTGAGTGAGTGAGTGAGTGAGTGAGTGAGTGAGTGAGCGAGCGAGCGAGCGAGCGAGTGAGTGTGTGTGTGTGTGTGTGTGTACGCACGCACGCACGCGTGTACTCGTGTTTCGATTACTCACACAAAGCTTCGCTCTCTGTAGATTGCAACTCGTACGATCTCCTACATTTATTTTTCTTTCATTTTCCCCCCTCCTCTTTACCAAAATGACATCATGAAAAGAGTGTTCTCATCCTAATCCACCCCGGCGGCTTAGTGGCTATGGCAGTGTGCTGTTTAGCACGAGGTTGCGCTTTCTATTCCCGGCCGTGACGGCCGCACTTGAATGGGAGCGGAATGCAAAACAAAAAATAATAAAAAAAGAAGAAAAAAAAACCGCTCACGTATCTCGCTTTCAGAGAACCCCAGGTCGTCAAAATTAAATGCGGAGCAATCCACTTCAGGGCGTGGTTCACTTTAAGCGACAAGCATTTATTCTCCGTCTGAGGTCTCAAGAACACTCGTGCTTTTCTTCTTTGTTTGCATTCGTTCAAACTTGAAAGTTGACTCAATTATTGCATTTTGCCAGCGCCGTCCAATCCTTCGCCTATTCCCATCAGCCGTGTGTCCACCCCTATAATCACCACCCCCACCAGCCAGAACACTACTTGTACAAGTAGAGGAGCATGAGCTCGAAGAGGCCTAAGTGACTGCAGAACGTGCCGATGGGAATTCGGGATGCGCACTCTCGAGCAAAAGTGTACAGACTATACGTGCTCTTTGACGTCAAAAAAAAAAGAACTCGCGGACGATTACGATACTGTCTAATGCGAATTTTGAGCGCAGTTGTTTAGGGTGTTTTGAATTCGTAATATATAGTGGCAAAACAAATTGATTCTGAACTTAATGTTTAAAAACAGCGCTAAAAACGTACACTGGACAACGGAAAGGAGGATGGCCCACACACGGCGATGTGTGTTCCCCATCCTGCTTTCTGTCGTCCGGTGTAAGTTTTTAACGCTGTTTTTAAACATTATGGAAAACCACCAACTCGCCCAATCTGCCGTTCTCTTTCTGAACGACAGGATCCTCTCGGCGGCGGCGCTGACTCTCTGCCCGGGCAGCTTGTTTCGCAGCAGCGACATACGAAGCATTTCCAACGGTTGCGTCGCTCACTGTTCACAAAGAAAGCGCGAACACGGGAACGCTTCGCTCGTGCGGAACGCGTTCTCTGGCGGTGGCGGCACAGGCCAAGTAGCGCATGCGCAGTGAGTCTGAAGCCCACGATGGCGCCTTGTGGACGCGCTCGCGGGCTCGCCGCATGCCTGGTCGCCGCCGTGGAGAACGTCTCGTTCGGCACTCCGTTTTCCTTCCCACCCTTTCGTCATACTCTCCTAATTATTCTCCGCTGCACCCTCCTCCTCCACTTTCATCCTCGCGCTCTCGCCGCTTTCGCCGTCCTTCATCCCCCGCTGAGCTTCGCGTTCGCTCTTTCATCCTTCGCTGTGCTCGTTCGCTCGGTTACGCCGACGCTCAACGCAGGAACGGGGGCCTAAAGGCTGCGCTTTAACAAATCTTTGCAATCGAGACATAGAAAGCCTGAGGTTGACTACTATAGTCCAAGCTAAAGCATGCGAACAGAGCGGTTATTCATCAAGTTTCGAGTGTGCGTCTAAGCTACGAACAAGTAACTTTTAGAGAGCAGCTCTTAGGCGCCCGGTCCTGCGTTGTGCGTCGGCGTGCCACAGCGTAACCGAGCGAACGAGCACAGCGAAGGAAGCAAAAGCGAACGCGAAGCGCACAGCGGGGATTGCAAGACAGCGATAGCAAAGAGAGCGCGAGGAGGAAAGCGGAGGAAGCCACCTCGAAGCACCACCAGATGGCGCTCACATCCGCGCATGCGCGGCGGCGCCGGCGCCGGCCGTCCGAGGGAAAGAAAAAAATCTCGCCGTCACTGCTCTGCAATAGTGGACTTCCAGCGAAGCTGTTGAAAACCACCACTACAACAGCTGAGGGTGGTATGCAATGCTTTATGGCTTTCGAGTAATGATAGCAGTGCTATTTTACAGTCATGGTAGGAATGTGTTGCTGCAACATTGCAATCATGTTGCTAGGTTGCTTATTTTACATACGAACGGCTAGGGATGTCGCAGCCCACGTTGCTACCTGGCGTCAACGCGGTAGCTTGCGCAACAGTAATCTTTGCAGCGAAACATATGCGGCGGGTGCTACGTGCTTCGCATTGCTAGCACGAGCGCGTTATAACCAATTACGTGGTTTGCATGCTCTGTTTGAGCTTATTCTTTATTGAAACGCATGCTGTTTTGTATGTTGTATGCGCGACTCTAAAGACTGTATGCACTGTTCGCTGCACTTTGCCGCGTGCTTGTAGCCTCTCTGCCTTACGGGGCTATGAGCCGTCGCATTTTTATGCTTGCTTACGGGGACACGAGTGTTCACGGGGGCATGCGCCGTTGATGATGATAGCCTTCTGTCGACGGACGCGATAGAATCCCAGGATTCTAGCCATATACGGCGTCGCTGTAAAAAAAAGAACCAGAAAGCTCGCCTTCGCGCACAGCGTTCGCTGCAAGCGTTTCCCAGTGACGATTACGGTTGCATAAGCTGCAGTTTCCGGAAAGCGCCAACTGCGTGTGGCCGGTCTATATATAGCACCGCGCGTCGCGGCTCTGCGAGTCACTGCGGCGATCGGTGCGACGCCTCAATATATACCGAAATGAAAACATGTATAGAGCTGCGCTCAAAATGCGCATTAGGGGGTATCGTAATCGTCGGTGAATTTTTTTCACGGAGACAGTGGTTCGTAAGCCTTTTCTTTTTCTACGGGCGTAAACGTGCAGGAAGCAGTGTATGGTGGGCACGTAGGTAGAAATACATAGCCGTACAAAAACGACGTAGACGTACAAAAACATAGACGTACAAAAATTACAAAAGAAAAACAAACAATGGCAAAGCTTTGAACAGCGTAGTATTTATATGAGCTAGTTGGTTTCATAGCTAAGACGAGTTGGAACAGCTGACTTGGAAAAAAACAAAAAACAAAGGACTCACGGAGACAGACAAGGACGTCGCTGTGCTAAAAACTGAATTTCCCATACGAGGCACGGACGTTGTATGCCTCTTTGATTTTCTGTTTTTTTTTCCTATTTTTTGAGCGTGCACTTCTACATACTGTTAAGAATGGCGAGCTGCAATGCAAGATTGCCACCCAGTTACGACCGGGGAACAAGACACACATCCCCCACTCTCCGTCGCTTCAGCTAGGATGCGTTCGATGAAGCGGGCTTTGTGCTGACACCGCCGCCATCCTCCAGCCCCATCGCCGTTGTGACGGAACGAGTTCGGCGGGCGAACTATTGTGCCCGAGCTCCCCAGCGCGGACCTGATCTGTTACGCGTGAGCGAGCTGCCGCGGGAAAGCCGTTTTTGGTTGCTTCCCACACGCCGTCCGGGACGCAGGACAACGAACTACCCACCATGGCTCCGAGCTTCCCGGAACGGCGCCCCTCTGACGTCGGCGCCGGACATCGGAATGTGTGTGCCTATGTGTGCGTAAACTGTTCTGCGGGGCGGCGGCAAGTTGACAATGAGTAAACGAACGTTCGCGTCACCTTGTATCGCGGGAGGACCGAGTGTTTAAAAACTGCTGTGGTGCGAATGCCGGACACACTTCTCTCGTGCAGTAATGTTGGACTGACACTCTTTTTCTCAAGCAGTCATGTTAGACTGATTTAAATACTGTAAATAAACCCATATTCCTCGTTCTCGATGAGAAGCAGTTCTTCCCTTCATCAACGTACTCAGCGTGGATAAGTTGGACGACGGCATGGGCCAGCTACCTTCGAATTCATGCCGGACTCCAATCTTGACAAAGGATCACGAGCGATGGGATTGAGCCCCCAATCCTGACAATACGTAGCCGGCCGCAATCACAAAAATAAATTCAGTTGTTAGTACAGCGACGTCCTTGTCCTGTAGTTCTTTGTCTTTCTTCAGCTCAGCTGTTCAAACCCGTACTATATTAGAACAGGCCCTGCAGTAATTCACTGAGCAGTTCCTGCCCTGTTCAGTTAAGAGTGCAGTGTATATGTACCACAAAATAGGTCGTTATCTGCCGTTATCATCGCCGTTTGTCGTACGGCTCGAACGGTGCAGCACCACCATTATCACCGATATCGACCCCACGCATGACGGATGACAAGAAATAGTGTGAAATTCGCTCCATTCTGCGGTCATTCGATCAATCAGCCAGCTTTATTACTTGATTATCAAAAAAGAGTGCGGGCACAATGAGTGTACCGACAGCCAACAGGTTAAATACCGGTCCCCAAAACAAACTGGACATATGCAGGCAAGCCAGAGGGAGAAATAAAAATTTTAAAAATAATAGTAATAGAAAAGGCCGAGTACGGATTTCGCTTTCAAAACCACTTCGGCGTTACCAAAGAAGCGCGATATAGCGGTGATTTGCGTTTCCAGGACCAGCGATGGCATTCGCCAACTGTCAGCCATATGTCAGCCGTGTTGCGTGATGTGGCATAGTAACGTGACACAATCGTATATACCCCTTAGCCACATACGACCACTTTTTCATTCATGCGACAACCGAAAGATCCGCAGGGGTCACGCTTTGTAGCAATCTACTGCGCTCTCGATGATTCTTTTTAAATTAGCCGCGCCGCCAGGGCAGCTTAGTGGCTATGGCGCCTCGCTTCCAAGCTCAAGGTTCCGGGTTCGATGACCATAGCGGCGACCGTCGGAATACAAAAAAAAGAACGCACTTGCACTTAGATTTCAGGTGTACGTTATAAAGAACAGCAGATGGGCAAAATAAATCCGGATTACTCCCACTACGCCGTGTTCCGTAATCACATCACCGTTTCCGCACGTAAAACCCCAGAATGTGCGTGTCTTCTTTTTTTTTTTCAGGTCACCTATCGGGCAGGGGGGCCCAGAGATGCGAAAACAAATGTCAGATGATGGGGTTTACGGGGACACTAAATAACCAGATTATATGAGGTTTATTAGTAAATTATTGGCTACAATACCATGAAAGGCACTCTTATCATAGGATTAGGCTCGGTAATCAAGAAAGGGCGCGAAAACGAATTGCGGGTTGAAGTTCCCGCACCGCCTCGTGACGTCATGGACTTGAACAGCGCCAGGGTATCTTTTTCTTCAACAGTAATGATCGACTACATTGTGTTCCAAATGAGGTAAGAAGAAGCCACAGATCGAACTTAGCAAGTTTAAAAAATTTACACTTAGCTACAATGGTCAAAATACGAAAACAAACAAACAAAACAAACATTACTTTGAAATCCGTGACGTCACTGTGAAATACCTGCCCTCGGAATTCAGCGCGAAATTCATGAAAAATGGAACTTTGACCTTCATTTTTTGTTACAGTAATCAACCAATTACCCCGATATTAACGAAAATAGAGTTCTGAAAGAGCATTCTATTGGTTTAAACTGACTAAGTGCTTCTTAATAATTATTTAAAGTGCGGCTTGCCACAGAGCATGCTCAGTAATTAGATGAACAAAAAGCGACACCAGATAAAGCAATGTATCCTTTTGCAATGTAGGTACTGCAGTAATGAGTTTGTGCATTCATCTTTTTATTGGAAAGAAAATTACATCGCATTGCAACGAGTTCGCGCTTGTGTAGTCCGCTACCACAACGGGTATACAGTGCTCTGGAACATCGTGCTTCAAGCTCGATCGCTTTTAGCATCGCGCCTCTAATGACTCGAGGACTTCTCCGTACTCACATTCCACACTCGCTAGAGGCCGTCGAACGAAGCGAGCCGGTTTCGTACTATCCATTCGGTCGAATAAATCGGGGACTTGGAGACCACAGACCGGCTTCAATATTAGCGGTCCATCGAGCCGCCTCTCGCTTCGAGGACAGGTCCGTACTTACAGACGCGACACGCAGGCCGCAGACGGCAAGGGTGTTACAGCGCGTCTCGACGCAGCACCGGAACTGATAACACGCTTATCACCGAGCCGGCAAGAAAAAGCAAACGCGCACACGCGCAGTCAGTTGCGCGTCGATTAGCCGCCGGTCTTGTGGTTTCCGCCCACCCGCCGCGCGTGTAATGAGGAGAATCGAAGGTGATAACCGCGCCGCGGCAGTAAGCAGTGCCGTAAGCAGCGCATTAAGTGAGACTGTAAGCAGTGCCCGAAGTGACGATAGGCGAACGGTTTAACGCCCCGAATATCAGCACCAGGACGCGAAGGGCGCACACCGCGGTGGGCTTGCGGACTAATTCCCGCCGTGCTTTTAGCTGGAACAGCTATTTTTAGCTATTAGTGCGAAGCCTTATTTGAGAACTCTCCCAGATTTTCCCGACGGTGGCTGCTTCCTTGCCGAATGTGTTTGCAAATGTACATACAGGGGACATACGAAAGCACCCACGAAACAGCTCGGATGAAGCTTGAACGCTGATCACATATTTCCTGCTCTGTTCGACGTTACAACAACAACAAAATTAAATAACTTCCTGCATAAAACCTGTCCACATAATATCGACTCACAGATATCTCAAAATCAGACTGATGATCTGTTAATGGATTGGTTAATTATAGTTCAATATTGTTTTTTACAAATTTAGTCATTCGGTACGTGTCACTGGGGTCGTGCGCATTTTTGACCGATACTCCAAGATGGGTACTGTCCCAGTGCGACACAAGAGGTACAGAATCCCTAAATGTTGATTGACACGTGTCCTCACTATACTCTTTGCCTGCACCTGCCATCGCCAAATCGTATGCGCATATCCGTTGGCTGTAAAACTTTTAATTAAGCACCTGTCTCGCATAGATTGCGACCTGTGCGTTGGACTTCCACGAGTTTCTTTTCCGTATTTTTTTTCTTCTTTTCTTTTTGCACTGTAATGCGATAGGGCCACGATATGGAATCGACAATGCGATTCTAAATCTGGCAGCGGAAGATAGGGAAAGTCCGCCAGCGCAGGCTGGCGCTAATGATAACTGACGGGCTTTTAACCTGGCTGCTTTTCCCCAAAGATCCTTTCTCAATTTCTCACGGGTCACTTGGAACAGTCGTAGCATGCGTGCTGCGCACAACTACTTCGTCGGTATCCCACTTAACTCAATAATTTAGCCTATGGCCCGAATTTACACCTATACCCTGCAGAGAGACGCATATCACCCTTGTTCTTAGCATGGAAAATCACTCCTGCTGGCGTGCAATCAGTTGCTACGACAACTCAGCGGCAAATTAGTTGTGCTTCATTAAACGGAAAATTGTGATCTACGTCTCAGTATATATTGCCAGAACCTACGAAAGCGACCGGCCTGGAAAGACGTTGGTCCCTGGTTCGATACCCAGACGAGGACAAACTTTTTCGTCAAACTGCGAAGCTTTTTGGCCGAGAAACACGTATTTACGTTGTAGCTTGGTGCTACACTCGTGCGGATGACAATATTTCTTTCCACTGCTCGCTCCTAACGTGCCTTCTCAAGTACACGAAGGCTATTCGAATGGCGTTAGCGTAACTGGGCCTCGAACGTTCTGCTCGTGATTTAACCTAACCTCATTTCGGCGTAGCGAACGCTATACACCAATAGACTATTTGAATCGTTCATGAGATTTAATAGCAAGAGAGACGGCAAAAATAGGGAAGTCACCAAGACGTAGTTCCGGTTTGCCACCCTTACGCGGGTAGAACATGGTTAAGGGATGAAAAGAAAGAAAGGAGGGCGGAGGAGGAAGGAACTAGCGGTTGTCTTCATCACGCTTACAGTCGGTCACCGAGGCCAGTCGATTTCGTAGGGAACTTCTCAAGCGCACCCTTCGGGAGTTCTGTTTCGCGACTGCTCGAAATATGCACCGAAGACTTGGCGCACGCTACACCATTATGCCGTGCAATACGCCCGCCATTCCCGAGCATTTTATTGCACTTACATCCGAGCTTACTTCTTTACTCTTCGTTACATACGCCGCAAGTGCCTGCGTGTTCCACCGGCAGCGTCCAGCTTGGCATTCTCACCTATGCCCTGGACGCAGGCTGCGTGTTGCTGACTGCTCTTTGATTGGCATTTGATAGCGAGTCATGCCGCCGGTGCCCTAAGTTCACTTGAATTGCTGACTACAGACTTGACATGAAACCTGATATTGGCTTCATGGATGACATTTATGAATGTTTCTCATCAGAGGGTTGAACTTGCTTTCAACTTTGCGCATCCCTCTTGCTATGTCATCGTCATCCCTCATCACACCTTTGTGTCCCCGTTCCCCCTCCCCCTATGCAGAGTAGCAGGCTAGAGCACCTTAGCTCAGGCCGACCTCTCTGCCTTCTTTCAATTAAATTATATCTCTCTATCGCTGTGGAACTCCCCCTTACGAGATTCGTTGTAAAAGTGCGAAACCAACGAAGTTCTCCTGAAGCGTACAGTGTACATAAAGTAAGTGGCGCTCGGCTGAAACCGTTGCAGCGTTTCTCCCTCTGCCCGAAGTACCTGCTGCTGAACGCCAGGGCGAGGTGGTCGACGGCCTCGAAGCAGGCCTGCGACGAGGACGATCCCCCGGGCCCGTAGTCGTGGCCCTTGACCCGCTGGATGAGCGCCGAGGCGGCGACCAGCAGCTCGGCCGACTGGATGGGCGGGTACTTCTCCAGGATGGAGCGGAGGATGCGGAGCACCTGGCCCAGCCGCTCGTGCGCCGCCACCAGTCGCGTCTCGCGGCGCTGCTTCTCTGCACACGGTGTGGGGGGCGGGAGACGACTCGCAGTCAAGCACTTTGAGCATTGCGTACGTTCAGACTGGTCGACGCGACATTTAAAAGGAAAGTTAAGCTAGCTCGGGTGCCAACTTTCACTTCCCTGTTCAAATACACTTGACACGGAGCACTACCTTCGAGAGACAATTGCTAGAGCAATTTGAATGACATTTGTTGCATTTACGAGAAAAAGTAAAGCTGAATTCTACCGAATGTACGAAGCAGAATTTAGATTGAGCACCTCCAAGATTTAAAAAAAAAGAACGAAAGAAAACGTAAGTACGAAATTTATAAATGTGTAACTGTTTACCAAAAGCAGACATCCTTTCAAAGACAGATATAGATTTCTCAAGCCACTCCTCCTTGTAGGAGTCGCCGGGGAAAATCCAGCTCCTGGAGACCGCTTCCTTGGAGTAACGGCAACAGATCCGGTTTCGGGGGCCGCATACGCCGGAAACGATTTCGGGAGCCAGAAACACGGCATTTCGGCCATGCTTTCCGGCCATGTTTCGGCCATGTTTTTCCGTGTGCACGGAAAAACGAACGTTTTCGCACTTCTCCCTTTTTTTTTTACTCCCGCAAAGAACGTTTTTGGACACGTTTGGGCTATTCCTAGCAGATATTGCTGGTCGGTCGATAAAAATCATAGTGATGTCGAATAAACATTGGCATGTAACCACGAAATTATGGTTTTATTATCGACAGCAAGGCGCTAGAATTGAAACATGTATAACGATAGTAGAGTTGCGTACGCACTGAGATGTTATGTATGATGGAGTGTGGTGGCACTTGCCGCCGCCTCGTTTGAAATGGAAATTAACAATATTGTTGTTGTGGTTGTTGCACATCTTTTGTACGTTATTCAAACCTAAACAGTTCTTTCTTTTCTTCTAATTTCACTTTACCGCGTGTATTTCGCCATACGGGGCATACACACACACACACGTACACACCCACCGTGTGCCTCCGGCGCGAAGGCCTTCCTGAGCCTCCCCAGGGCCTCCTTGAAGGCTCGGACGTCGTGCGTGAGCACCAGGATGTCCTCGCGCTGAACCATGGCCCCCGTGGAGGCCGACGCGCCGCCCCCGTGGCGGCCCTCGTCCCGGGCCCCGCTGCTGTCGTTGCTGCTGGCGCTGCTCGCGCTGCTGGCCAGGCTGGTCGCCGACTGCGCGCGAACCCCGAAGACGACGCAATATTTATTTATTTTTTATTTATTGATACTGCGGTCCTGTTACCAGGACCTTAGCAGGGTGGATACAAAGTGAAAAACATCCAAGTCAATATACAGCGATACATAACATAGGTCACTCGCGATGTACAAATGCAAGCAGTTACTGAATAACACACAGTAAATCACTCGCTACATAAACATAGGTGCGATTCAAATAATGGCAATGAGCATTGAGTTACAAGGTCATCAGTAAGATTATTCCATTCAACAATAGTTCTGGGGAAAAAGGAAAATTTGAAGCAATTCTTTTTAGTAATTAACGGTTTTATTGTCTGTGAGTGTCGATGACGTGTAGCATAACCAGTAGAGAAAGTGATAAAGCGTGATGTATCTATTTTGTAGTGCCCCTTTATGAGCTGAAATAAAAACTTTAAACGGCATGTTTGGTTCCTTTGTGTTACAGGTGGCAATCCACTTCTCCTGAGAAGCTCCGTATGCGACCATACGAATTATATATGAATCGTACTGCCCTTTTTTGAACTTTTTCTAGTTTAGTAATGTTTCTTTTAGTAAAGGGATCCCTTATGACAATTGCGTATTCCAACATTGGTCGAATGATGGCATTGTAAGAAAGAAACCGCACAGGAGGCGTAGCGAATTTTAGAGAGCGTCTAAAATATAAAATGAATGACAAAAAAAAATACATCCGCCGTGGTTGCTCAGTGGCTATGGTGTTGAGCTGCTGGGCACGAGGTCGCGGGATCGAATCCTGGCCACGGCGACCGCATTTCGATGGGGGGCGAAATGCGAAAACACCCGTGTACTTAGATTCAGGTGCACGTTAAAGAACCCCAGGTGGTCGAAATTTCCGGAGTCCTCCACTACGGCGTGACTCATAATCAGAAAGTGGTTTTGGCACGTAAAACCTCAAAATTAAATTAAATTAAAATGAGATAAGTCACGTCGGTTAAAGTCCAGAAATTGCACGGTGACTTATGTGGGACGCTGTAGCGGAGGGTGCCGAGAAGGAGACAGTCAACGGTATTCGTTAAAATGGGGAGAATTCTTACGTCTATAGGCGCCTGCGTGCAGTACAGTGTGCCCGTAAAATCACGGTACATTTCTGACCGGTCGCAGGAAAGCAACAAAACAGGACAGAAACGTGAAATCTTCACCTCAATAAAAGGGAAGCTCTCCAAGTTTCCGCAGTACGACGTGCAAGGGCGTGCGCACGCAGGTGATGACGCAGGTGATGACGCAGGTGATGACGCAGGTGATGACGCAGTATCGCGAACTGCGCAGCCGTGGTTCAGCCAACGCCACTCCACGCGTGGACGGTACAGAGGAAAGCTCGGCGCGTTCTGTGGCTTGCTAAATTCGAAACCGGGGTCAACGTGCAACGCGAACATCGTCGCGGGTACAACGAAGCGCCACCGCATAGGAATAACACTGATCGGTGGGATAAGCAGCCGAAGGATACCGGCCAGTTTGCTGCACAAAGCCCGTTCTAGTACGCCAGCGGTATGTGACGTGTCTGTAGAGGCTACACGGGCGAGTTACCCAAGGAAACCCAAGAAATCTGTGCGTGCGTGTGCTCTACAATTACTGAACAGCTATAAACTTGGAGAGTTTTCCTTTTATTGCGTGAAGATTTCGCATTCTTGTCTTATTTCCTTGATTTCCTGCGACCTGTCCAAAGTGCACCATGACTTTACGGACACACTGTATATGCTCTGCGTGAGAATGGGGATCGGGGACACAAAGGCCGTAGAGGAAGAGGAGGGCGGGAAAGGGGGAAACGAAAGGCACGAAAATATGTGATAATGGCACGTCAAGGTAAGACGTGCCAACGTCAGCAGGTTAAACTTTGTCAGTTAAGCCAGTGTCTTCGGACCTCCTGGGGTTCCTTAACGAGACAGTAACGATGAACGCAAAATAAATTTAGACAGACAAAGTATGCAGGCAAAACTCTACTTTCGTTGATTTTGCGATAATACAGTTTCATTGTTAGACTAAAAACTGCAGGCCGAGTTTCGGTTTTCCGAATTTCTAGCCGACACCTAGGGCCGGTAGGTCAGTTTGACGTCACGTTTTTGCAATTTTTCTTGCTTTCTTGTTTGGGCTGCTGTGGCAGTAAAAATTTTTGAGACGTTTAAGCTTAAGTCTTTAGCGCTTTTAGAATACGATACAGTCAATTCATAGCGACACAAATTTATATAGTGCTGAGTTAACGCCGTCGAACCCATGACGTCACGGCGAGGTGGTGCGGCAACTTCAAGGAGGCGTCGCCACCCGTTTACGCCTTACTGCTGCTGCTGCTGATGTTTGTTGACGTGCCCTTTGAAACGGGGCGGTGGGGACAAATAGTCAGCTAGCCTGCTTGATTTAATAAGCTTTTACTGCATCCATGGCTATCTAAAATTTTCCCTATCTGATCTAGATCTTAATTTTGTATTTAAAATCTCTGTCACTATACGGTACCATTACCCACACTTGCAACGACTCCGGTTCTATCAATATTTTCCCTGCTTTCATTCCACCTATAATCTAATCGTCCCTTATCTCCACCGCTGCCCAGTTAACCTTTTCTGACTTACCAAGCGTCCTCGCACGGTGTCTTTTCTTTTGGGGAGGGGGTGGGGGGTATTGTACAATGTGAATTAGGTAGCGCTGCAAAAATAATTTTACTTTTAGTTTTCTTTGGAAACGTGCACCCAATGTGATGTACACAAGCAAGTGTACTATGACTATAGTCGGAGGTCAGCCTGCCATATTGTCTGTTTATTTAGGTATTCATTTTTACTGGTATAATCTTTGCCCTTGGCTCAACAAGCATAACAACTGAGCAAGCAACGATTGCCTTAAACAAAGGTGTTACTGGATTTAAGAACATTTTGCAGTCTGCCTCCATGCGTTTCGGTGCAACTCCGCTCACTCACTCACTAACTAAGTAACTAATTAACTAGCTCGCTCACTCGCTCGCTCACGCACTTACTAACTCACTCACTCACTCACTCACTCACTCACTCGCTCAATCACACTCGCACACTCAATCACTCGCTAGCTCAATCGCTCACTCACTCACTCAGTCGTTCGCTTGCTCGCTCGCCCAATCGCTCATTCACTCACTCACTCGCTCAATAACTCACTCAATCCCTCGCTCACTCACTCCCTCGCTCGCTCACTCACTCACTCACTCACTCACTCACTCACTCACTCACTCACTCACTCACTCACTCACTCACTCGCTCACTCGCTCACTCACTCACTCACTCACTCATTCACTCACTCGCTCGCTCACTTGGTCGCTCACTTACTCGCTCGCTAGCTCACTCACTCACTCGCTCAGAACTCGCTCAGTCGCTCGATCACTCACTCTCACTCACGCAAGCACGCACCCACGCACGCCCGCGCACATACGCTCCCGCAGTTATACTCGCGCAAAAGACGCTGCGGCACATTCGAGAATTTCAGAACGGGGTACTTAAGACACACCCAAGCGTTGGGGACGCGGACTAGGCTGCGGGCCCGTCGTGCACATTTGTGTTCGCTGTGCCACTTTCTTTTTTATCCAGCGGCCGTGGCTGTGCTTTATTTTGCACGTCCGGCGCTTTGCGTTCCTCAACGTTTGGGCACACTAATCTAAAACTCTCTATTAGGGTGCTTTAGAAATAGCGGACTCAAAGTTAGAGGACGAAATATACACCGGGCGCAAAAGAAGTCTTGCGAAGTTTGGGTTTTTAGCGTTTCCTACCAAACTCGTCGACCTAAATTCGACTGGTTCCCACCGCGCTCTCTGCCAGCTCGGATTGCAGCGGTGCGGAGCCCTCGCGAGATATGAGCCAGCGACAGCCTGCCCACAGCCGAACGCATACACTAGCCCTTCCCAGAGCAATCGGAGTGGCCACCCGATCGAGTTTGTGTCGGACCTCGGTCGCGCTCTCATGTTGAAGGCGAGGTCGTCTCCGAGAGCTCCGAATAAACCGGCATCTCAGCGCAGGATTTTCGACCAGCCGGAGTGTACCGCAGAAGCTTATTCGTGATCCTCGCACGCCACTTGCAGTGAGGAGAAGACGACGTGCCCACCTGGCGGGCTTCGGGTGCGGAGGGTCCCATGGTCGCGCGTCCACCGCCCGGGTCGGACGCAGGAGACCTCGACTGGCCTGCGCCACGTGGGGCCGACGGACCCGGATCCTCGGGCTGAAGGGTCTGCGCAACAGAAAGAAATAAGAGTTTATTTATTTACTTATCACACGTTACAGCTACGTTCCTATACGGATTGATGTGTTCATATAGGAGGTTGTGGCCAAGTACTGCACCAGGGTGGCCAATCCTGCTCTGGTGAGGGAGTGTGTTACCGGTTCTGGTCACCGGGATCAGGCCACACTCCAGGCCTGCTTGTGCAATTTTATCAACACGCGGATTTTTTTTTTTATTCCGGTGGAAAATTGCCGGCACCGGGATTCGAACCATGGACCCCTTGCACGCGAGGCGGGTGTTCTACCTCTACGCCACCGCTGCATCTATACGGAGCATTCAGGAAGGGAGGAAAGTGAAAAAAAAGGAAGACCAATCTGCGACAAAAATTGAATAACCTTAGAAATATGTACGCTAATAAAGGAAAATACAGCGCTACAACCTTAATACAACTTCAACAGCACCTGAAGACAAAAAGAGAGAATGTGCACATATTAAACAAAACTCGAACAAGCAAACAACCCCCCTAAAGAAAAGCAAATGAAAGCAAAAAAACAGACGGACATCGTACATCAACAAGAAGCATAATGTGCACGGAAACGTTCAAGAGAAAGCTCGCGATCAATAATTGTTATTATGGTATCAGCGAGAGCAGACAGCAGCGTAGCATATAAGTTACAGGTGGGATTTTTTCCAAAGATTCGTTGAAAGCTCAAATTATTTCGAAGCCTTCGTGATATACACTGCGGCCTTTCCAGAAGACCGGAGAGAGGGGGAGGCGGCGGGTGTAGACGTTATTATGCAACAAGACATGATACGGTAACAAAACGGCTAGTTTCGTGAGGCTGAAAGGAAATGCGTAGTTTCATTTCTGTTACGCTAAAACTTGGATCTATTTTACGTGAATTATACCGGGTAGTTTATCGATTGCATAGGAATACCGAAGCTGAACAAAAACGCAGTTTCGCCCGTAAGGCGAGGCATCGATTTCGATATAAAATTCGCGGACAGCCATACGGTGTAAGGATAACACTTTTATCGGCCGTATGAACGCGTAAACAGTAACTTGCTAACTAAATTAATAAGCATAGTGTCAGCGCGCACAGCAAACATGAACACATCACACTCGACGACTGCGGACTCTCGCTGTCAAAACGCTGGCGCGAGGAAACGCGGCAGCGGCAGCGAGCGAATTGACACTCGTGCTGTCGATCGCTTCAACGCAAGGCGAGTGCTGAGGACACACAGCAAGCACAAAGCTACGAGCCGCCGACGTGCCTAGACTCCGCCCCCAACGCAGATCGCTCTCAAGATACAGGCCTCGCGACCGCGCGCAGCCGCCACATGCGCAGTTGCAGGCGGAGAGAACTCCCCCTCCCTCCTCTCCCCCCGGTGCTTCGCAACGCTGGGCGCCTTGCGCAGGCGAGATTATTGAGCCGCGATCGACTAACGCCCCTTACCGATCGTCAGCTCCCCTCACACGCTTTCACTCGGAATACAGCGTAGGGCGCGCGGCGACGGTGTTATCACCCTAGGACTTTATACGGAACATGACGGCGACGCCGACGGCAGAAATGCGCTTGGAGCGCCCATGTTTTTGCTATCGGAATAAAAGGAAACACAGAAGCGTCTACTATTGTGTGAACCGGGACTATACCAGAACACACCGAGATTTTCCGGTTCTGTACTTCAGATGAAAGGAAAACAAATACAGTTGAAATTGCGCTTGGTTACATAACTTGGGACACTTTTGGCCCTTTCTTTCTAAACCATCACGCATACTACAGATAACGGCGTATCATGTTTATTTAACTGTGCAACAAGGGAACAAAAGTGAAAAACTTCACCACGCAAGTTGATGGCACACTGGCCTATGTTCGGGAAAATGCTAACACGAAGAAAGGGTAAATGACCTTTCAAGGATTCCTAGCTGCTTCGAATTTTACAATTTAATTCAACGCTGGAGTTATACGTGCCAAAACAACATCTCATTATGAGACACGCCGTAGTGTATGGGGGGGAGAGTTGCTTTTGATTGATTTCGATCAATTGGGGATCTTTGACATGCACCCAAAGTCCCCATCAAAATGCGGCCGGTATTTGTTCCCGCGGCCTCGTGCCTAGCGGTGCAATCAACAATCAACGTCATAGCCACTAAGCCATCTAGGCAGGTTTCCGCTTCACGGGCAGAGAACCACAGCGCGTGCAAGCCCCCAGTAAGACTTGTAAAAGGTCACTGTAGCGGTTGCTTCCTGGCCACAACACCGGCAGAGGGTAAAACATGGCACGTGTTGGAAAATCCTCCCACCACCGGATGCGGCGTAGCCTTCATGCGCAGGTTGCGAGTCTGAAAACTGTAGGGTAGACACGTTTTCACGTTTCTGGCTTGTGCGAAACATACCCGCGGAGGCTGAAATAAAAAAAAATGAAAAAAAGGAAGGAGAGTGAAAAAAAAACTTGCACCAGGAAACGCGAATGGCATTCAACGCCCAGCCACGCTCTAGCTTGGCACAATGTCACACAATAAATATATTTCAAAAAAGTTGCTTTAAAGGGACAGCTGCTTTAAAAGGTCACACGCTTCATGCCCGTGAGCCGTCTTCTTCACCGGCGGTGCAAGCGGTAGTCGCGCCGCTACACCATAACACTACTCTAAAGCAATAAAGCATTGCATACCCCCCCCCCCCCCCCCAGCAGTTGTGGCGGTGAATTTCAACAGCTTCCCTACCCACCCCCACATGGCAGTCTTCCCAAGCGGTCCCATATCGCCTGGCGTCGCCTCCAGACCCGCACCTTTCCGTGCCCCCTAGTGTATTCGCACATCCACCCTGGTGTCATTGATCCACGCTGCTGCCTGTGCGGCGACGTTGCCTTCTTGAACCACATCCTCTGGGGCTGCCCGGAAGATCCCCCGCCCGCCGACCTCGTCTCGCCACCCCCCACCGACGAACAATGGGAGGCTCTTCTCTCCAGCACCGACCGAGACATCCAAAGACGGGTCCTGGCACGAGCTGAAGACTCCATCGTGAAGCACAACCTGGAAGCCTACGTAGCTTAGCCTCCCTTATCCCTTCCCCTTCTAATAATAAAGTTGACGCTCACTCACTCACTCACTCACTCACTCACTCACTCACTCACTCACTCACTCACTCACTCACTCACTCACTCACTCACTCACTCACTCACTCACTCACTCACTCACTCACTCACTCACTCACTCACTCACTCACTCACTCACTCACTCACTCACTCAACAGCTTCGCAGGACATCCACTTCCGCAGTGCCAGGATGGCGAATAATTTTTTTTTATTACGCGATATTAAAGTAAATCCTGCCGCTTTTATGCGACACCAGCTACTCGTCGTGGCACGGCAAACATAATGCAATGGTAATAAAAGGATACCTAAAAAAACGCAGAATAATTTCGTTGTGGCATGCCGGATCCCTCTGAATAGCGGAGTGTTTACATAGCTCGGCTCAGGATCGCTGAGAGGGCAAGAAAGAACGGTACAGCGAAGAAGAAAGAAAAAAAGTACAGAAAAAGGAGCCCGACAGGCTTCGCCTCTTGTATTATCGATTTCCGAGTGGAGCTAATTATCGTCGAATACTGTCGCCACAGTAGGAATTTCCGCTTCTTTCTGATTGTCTTGTCCGGCTTCTGCAATAGTGACTTCTCCTAATACGTTTACTTTGCTATTGTTTCCTTTCTCTCTTTTTTTCGTATTCGTTACAGTAATTGACCTCTTCAATTATGCCGACTTTGCTGTTGTACTCAATAATTTTTTTCGCTCTGTTCAGCCAAATTTCGTTCTCGCCGTTCACTGCTGTCCTTGTCCTTTATTTCGTTACTCTTCCTGCTCTGATTGTAGCACGTTTCCGAAACATGCCAGCTTTGTTTTTCTTCCACTTCTTTTGTGAATTTCGCACAATATGGCCACTCCAATCTTGCGGAGTTGGCCGTTATTTTTGTTAGTTTCTTTGTTCCTCTCACGCTCATTCTTTTTTGTTTGCCTTGATTGGTTTTTCGTCGCTGTTAGTTCTCTGATATCACCGCGTTTCCGCACGCGCGTATTGTGTCGTCACTTCTTTTCGTGTAAGAACAATGCATTGATCGAGCTCTCTGATAGGCTTTCCGAGATATAAAATTCAGTTTCTTCTGTTTGAGTCTGTATTTTTAGTGTAATTATTATTATAATTGTTTTTTGCTTTGGCTGCTTTTTTATGACGGTTGCCAGTTCGCTCGGTACGCTCTTCTTCCTGCTTATTTCAGGCGCAGCTGAGGGCCCTTAGCGAAAATTAATGAGAAGAACGAAAAAAAGAAAAAAGAGACTGCAGGCAATTTCGGCAAGCATGCAAAATATGTGGGTGCCGTTCAGAATCGTTCCAGCGAGAAAACTACCAGACAAATTATTCAGGGCTTTTATATTAACAAACCAGGAGACGAGCATATCAGCGCATCATTAAAGTCACTACGCTCCGTTTCATACTCAGAAGTCCACGCAGTGGAAGCTATACGAAAGTAGTGCGGCGGGAGAATGTATCACTCCGCGCGTTTTGCAGCGCAGTTGTTTTCGTTTGCGGCTCTTTCGGGGGTTAACTAATTAAAATATTACAACAGCGGCTAGTGGACGTGAGGTTGCGTGAGATCGCGTACTATTCGTGCACGTTTGCGCTTTCGGTGTGTGACGCACTCTGTTTTGGTCGTGACAGCAAGCAGTGTGACGTGGCCGCTGGTCGCATAAATATATTACTCCCGCTCGCTCTGCGGTAACAACAAAATAAAAAGTTCATATTCGGCTAAGCCTTCCCTGTAATAACTATTTCGTATCATGCGAAATAAGAAGCAAGACGCTTACGGTGAATCCGGCAAATCTCACCGGGGCGCATGCGTGTGGGGTACTGTGGGGGCGACGATATGATTGGACGAAACGGAGCATCAGGGCGCCCCGCCCCGTTGCTTACCGGTGCGATTTGCCGAATTGGCCATTAGTGCTACATAGAATTACGTGGTCCGTACCTATTTACCCGCGGGGGAAGGAAGTGACTAGCACGGAGTATCTCTGGATAAATTTGAAGCCAGGAAAGAGTTGGCCCAATGCTTGATCCTGTCACGGCTACAGCTTTAGTCTTCCAATTCGGCGTACGCTTTACAAGAAAGGGTGCGATAGCAACTGTCGATAGCAACTGCGGCGATAGCGGCTGTCGCACCAGCAAGTTGCAAAGAAGACGATTGAATGCGCACGTTGCAATAAACGTGCCGAAGTTGCACGAGCACATTGGTAGACAACGTGCACGAAGGAGTTGGCAAAGCACACAAACGAGTGCGCTCCGGTTAGACATGTGCAAAATTTGGTGGTGGTAGTGGTGTTTATTGGCATTCGCTTCGAAACGGAACGGCGACAAATAGTCACCCAGCTTGCTTGATCTGTAGTGAGGCTTCACTGTACCTATCGAAGTCTGGGATTTCTCCTATCTAATCTCTATTCCTACTTTAATCACTACATTGTATACCGTTACCAACGCTTACAACGACTGCGGTTCTATCAATCTCTTGCGTGAATTCTTTTTCCCGCCAATACTCTAAATGTCGCTTACTCATCTCGACTGCTGAACAGTTCATCCTTCCATACTTATTTATTTATTTATTTATTTATTTATTTACTTATTTATTTTCTGAAAGGTCTCTTGTCGAGACATTATATGAGGGAGTGGGCTGTTAATGGCAAACTTACAGAGAGAGGGAGAAATGAAGAGGAATGGCAAGCAAAAATATTACAAGTCAAAACGGGGTGTTTCCGATAAGCTGCGTGAATGCAAGTGGGTCGACGGTAGTGGCAACTTCGGTGGGCAGGCCTTTCCAGTCTCGTACTGTGCGTGGAAGAAATGACCGCTTAAAAGTCACACTACGAGTTTGTGGGGGGGGGGGGGGATATATACTGCGTTAGAGTGACTGGCGCGGGCGGTGCGCTGTTTTCCTTTCAGGTACGGGTTATCACAAGGCAATTCGTTGAACCTCAACGCTTTCTGGAAGGCAGACACTCCATACGGGTCTCGCTGGATGAATACTGCGACGTACCGAGTCGGCTCCGAACTTTTGTTGCAGCACACACACACACACACACACACACACACACACACACACACACACACACACACACACACACACACACACACACACACACACACACACACACACACACACACACACACACACACACACACACACACACACACACACACACACACACACACACACACACACACACACACACACACACACACACGCCTCCTCCCGTGACGCAGATTTGCTCCACTTTCTTTCTTTTCTTTCTCTTCTTTTTTTTGTCATCAGGCAGCCATCCCGGGCTTCAAATAGCGAGGCCTCTGCGTTGTCGTACAGATTTTGCCTCCTGACTTCTTTGACATTTTTGTAAATTTCGTAGCCTTTTTTGTTTCCATTAGTTGCATCCAATTCGCTGTCTGTTCCTCTCATGTTATTTTTTATGACACCTGGGGAGGTATTCTATAGGAGTCCAACTAGTGGCTTGTCCATTTCGGCCGCTGCTGATTGGCTGGGTCCACTCGGCGCCTCCTCGCTCATACAGCTGCATCCAATCATCAGCAGCGGCCGAAATGGACAGTCCACGAGGTAGACTCTTACAAAATACCCCTCCCCCCTCCCCCACCCCTGGTTGTCTACTTGCGCTGTAAATTACTCTGTACCTGATTGCCAACTTTCTCGACCTCATCCTCCATTCCACGTTCACGCTTTTGAGGTACAAATACATGTGCACTTTAGCCGGCCATTTATTTTCACCTATGTTCCCGAGTCTTTCTTGAAAACAAAATTTGCTGTGCTTCTCTGACTTAAAAAAAAAAGCCCAAACCATGTAACTTTGCCCAGCCTCATTTGTGGTTTTACCGTGGGCCCTTAATGCCAATCGGCGCACTGGGCATTGGTTACCTTCTAATTAACCCCCACACGATTTCTCATTTAAAGCAAAGAATTGCATTTGCGAACGTTAGCACCAGCGGCTTCATTACTGTTTTCCAAACTTCTAGCACCACTTCGCATTTATTGAAGCCCCGAAGTGCTCTGTATTTCATTATTGCTGCAATACGCTTAGCCTTCATTTTTAGATTAGCTTGGTCGTTCGTTCTTTGGTTTATGAATACACCAAGGCGTTTATATTGCTTGATTATGGGTATGACTTCCTGTCCTGCTGAATTGATAACCCATCATTACTTGTCTCTCCATTAAAGGTCATAATTCCCGATTTCTCTGCGCTAAACTGGAGGCCTATAGATTAGTCGCTGCATTGTCCCGTGCATTCACAAGTCTAGATGAAATGAAATGAAATGAAATGGGATGGGATGGGATGGGATGGGATGGGATGGGATGGGATGGGATGGGAATGGAATGGAATGGAATGGAATGGAATGGAATGGATGGATGGATGGATGGATGGATGGATGGATGGATGGATGGATGGATGGATGGATGGATGGATGTTATGAGCGTCCCCTTTGGAAAGGGGCGATAAGTTACGTCACTAAGCTCTTGCTATTATACTACTTAATGGCCTACCTAGGTAAAAAAAGAAAAAGAACCTGTGGACGTCAACCACTAGCCCCATCTGTCAGCGGCGGGTGCTGTGCGGTCGCTTCACTCAATGAGAAACGTGTTTTAAAAAAATGACTACTAAGCAACGCTATTCCTTAACCACTTCGTTTAAATATTCTGTAGGTCATTCTGTCAATAGGTGACAAGTTTGGTTTTATTTCGGCAATTTTCCTGGGTTCGACGGCCACTTTTCTGTACCATAACGAAACTCCAAGCGACGTGTTTGTAGATTGATACCACAGAAATAAGTCTCCACCCACCCAGGTCACTAAAGTGACGCAATCAATCCGTGTACTTGAGAAGTTTGGCTTAATTCCCCAATGGTTCTGAGGTTACAAACATATAAAAGCCCTTCTGTAAAAAACGCGCGCCTGCGAAGTCGCTTTACAGGGGTATGCACCTTTTATGAGAACATCGGACGCACAGAAATATATGCAAATTGTAGAGTTTTTAAGCAAAATAGCTTTGCTGGAAGGCTGAAAAGAGCGGACGGCTTGTATCTTAAAAAAAAGGAACTATGGGGTAAACAACTTCTTCACTTTCTTCCAGATTTCGCATTCTCTGCGACGTTCAACGACAATAAGCCGGTTTTAAAGAAAAAAAAAACGAAGCAACCACAGCTTCAAACATCAATTGGACAATAGCTTATAGCTAAATCCTTATAGCTAAACAGGAAAATTGCGAAAACGTGCAATGACATTTATCGACAATAATCGCAGAATTCGGGAACTACGTTACGACGTGACGTTGGGCTATGTTGGTGAACTGAACACGTGGGGCGCAGAAGGAACAACCACAATGTATAATAATAATAATAATAATAATAATAATAATAATAATAATAATAATAATAATAATAATAATAATAATAATAATAATAATAATAATAATAATCACTTCAATTCATACAACGTGTTCCAGCCTGCATAAGCGTTGCCGCTTGTGTGCTGAGCTGGGCAGCCAGGTTAAGCACATGAAACAATAGCGAGTAAATCATAGTTGAAAAGAAGGGAAAATAAAATAAATTAATAAAGGATAAACAACGCGGCGCTTCGCCGTTTGTCCGTCTTCCCTTCTGTGGTGTTCCTTCTGTGGGCAACGTGTTCACTTCCCAAGAATTACATACGGAGAACCGTTTCTGTCGGGTCACCTAGAAAATCGAGAAAGTTGTGCAGGCACAAAAACAGAAAAAGGAAGAAGAAACTAGGAACCTGAGCGCCCTGTTCTTTCTGTAAAACGATGAAATACACGGGAATCGCTGCGTTTACAGAAGCACGGCCGCTGGAGGAGGAGGAATAAACTTTATTTGTGCGCAGCAGACTTGAGGTCTATGCCTCTCTACCTAGATGACGGCCTCGAGCCCTTGGGCCCTGGCGGCATCTTCGACCTGCTGGATTGCCTTGAGTTGGTCTTCCGGCGCACAGGTCAGCGACGCGGTCTCCCACTGTTCTCTGGTCTTGTGTATTTTATTCTGTGTGGATGTTGTAGGTCCGCCTTTTCTTGACAGAATCTACATCTATCCGTGTAAAGGTCCGGGCAGTATAGCGCTGGTAGGCCACCGGGTTCGGATATGTATCTGTAAGAGGCACCATGCCGTCGCTTGCCGTCTACTCAGCGAGGTGCATGCCGGGGGGAAATGGGCCCTTCCGAATTTATAGTGTTTGGTGATCTGATTAAAAAAACAACAATAAAGGCGCGGCCTATACCGCGTGAATTGAAAACGCTGTCATCACTGCGGCGCCAACAGTCGGGGACTGTTGGTGCCTGGGATCTGCATAGAAAATACGCGAGGAAGACGCTTCGAACGCCATCACCGATGCTATACAGTTTTATACCATAATTGCATTCCGTATAGGGATGACCGACAGCCCAACCTGTGACCACTGCGGCCATGAAGAATCATTTGGCCATATTTTGTGTGCCTGCCCGCAGTACAGTACACAGATGGCATGCCTTCGCCACGAACTTGACCAACTGGACGACCAAGCGCGAACCGAAAAAAGAATTCTACAACATCGAAAGGACCTACCGTCACAGAAGAAGGCCGTGCAAGCGCTATTGCTCTTTTTGCGATCTACCGGCCTGTGTGAACGACTTTAACTGGAACGCCTTTTGTGTGTGTGCCTCCATGTGTGCGTGTTTTTTTCCCCTTTTTTTAGCGTTTTCATCTCTGTCATCTTTCTAACCCCTATCCCCCATCCCCAGTGTAGAGTAGCCAACCGGAGACTCATATCTGGTTAACCTCCCTGCCTTTCCTCTTCATTATCTCTCTCTTACTATAGAGGTAACTCTGGCGCTAATGTCTACGGGAGCTGCAATGGGAGCGGTTATACCAGCATGGGAATTACGGGGAAAAAAACTTCGTCCTTCTGGCTACAAACAGCTTTGCGACACTGTAAACTCGTCATTTTAAACCACGTACTGCGTAATAAATATTTAAATGAACATCGTTAAAATTGTCCGACGGCCGGATCGGAACACAGGACCTCCAGCACGGAGGACTGATGTCAAAACCATTGAGCACGCGTCGACAAGCGGCGCGAAACGCCCTTACAAATTTACCGCGGGCATGCCATGCGTCTTGAGACGCTTGGCGCGTTTCGATTTGGCCACATCGACAAGCTCAGTCGTTGAAATTAGTAGCGATTGCGCGCGTTCGCTGGGTCTTCTGCACTTCGAAGAGTAGAGATTGCTCCGAAATTTACGGCAATGAAGGCACACAAGGCCTTACACAAAGCCACAAGAACGTCTGAATCCACAAGCACGAAGATTGATTGATTGATTGATTGATTGATTGATTGATTGATTGATTGATTGATTGATTGATTCTTTAATGGTTTATCACATATACATGTGATGGGAGGCGAAGGGAAAAGCCATTCAAGGATGGCTTGAGGGAGTCCTTCGCCCCACGCTGGCAAAGACAACAGCAGAGGCACACACGTCCTGTTCACATGGTCGTACACTTTTACAAAACCATCATATTAAGCCCAACATTGCCATAAACCTTGACAAAACCATAAAATTAAACACATTAGTTACTGTCCTACGTAGGACATCATGCGTTAACATACTTTACTTCACCTCAGCATCGAATGACAGCACATTTCAAAACAATGTACGCTTAGTAATAGTGAAGTGATAGTGAATAGTAATAGTGAATAGTGAATAACCCATGAAGATAGAATTATGACAGACATAGTTAAGGCGATATTCACGCAACAATTTATGCTCATATGTGTCTTGTACTCTAATTATTTTAATTTTTTTAAAGAGCTCCACAGTAAAATGCCGGAGTGGC
Source organism: Dermacentor albipictus (assembly GCF_038994185.2). NCBI lineage: Eukaryota > Metazoa > Arthropoda > Arachnida > Ixodida > Ixodidae > Dermacentor > Dermacentor albipictus. The sequence continues at coordinate 96,567,282 of NC_091829.1, read as the reverse complement.
ACATTCTCAATTATTCTCAAAATTATTTTTTTGCATTACTAATAGCCGCGACAAATTCGATTGTGTTGTAGTCCCCCAGACCAAATGACAATATAGTTTATATAGGAAGCGAAGAGGGCGTTATAGATTAACAATTTTATTGACTTCGGAATTAAGTAGCGGTTTCTGTTCAAAATTCCCGTTATTGCACCTAACTTTTGTAATATCGCATTGATATGCTCATCCCACTGCAGTGATTCTGAAAAATGCGCACCAAGTACTTTAATAGACCAAACTAGCTCTATCTCTGAGCAGCGATAAACTAGATTACGTACTACTGAAACCTTCCTGCCTATAGAATGAAACATCACAGCCTTTGTTTTCTTTGTATTTATCTTTAATTGGTTATTATCTGCCCACGTGCTTAGTTCCTCTAAAATGGCATTACCTTTATGAAAAAGTTCGGCATCTGGTGAAGACGAAACAAATATGCTAGTGTAGTCAGCATAAATTATAAATTTACCGTCTGAAGATATATGGACTATGTCATTTATATATAAATTAAAGATATACTGTTTTTATACTGATACTGTTTTTACAGATCAGACAGATACATGTACTTCCCATCGTTCCCGTGGTGGGTCAACGACTGCAGCGCCAGAGTTCCCTCTAGTATATATTGTAGGAAACTCTATGGCCGACGCGTCTCATCCCCGGCAGCTATAGCGCCGTCCGGTGCAACTACGGCTGTCACGTTCACTCCCATTACAGCCCGCCCGACACGGCAGGCCGCGCCTTTTCTCTCTTTCTTTTTTTTTATCCAGCAGCCCTGACAGAAGTGCCAATCGCCGCTATAATTGACAGACAAATAGCAATAATTGTCCAGAGTAAGGCATTAAATATTTTAGGCTAACAGTGTCACTCTCATCATATCGACGCAAAACACCCGGTCATTACAGTTTGGGAAGTTTGCGACCCATCGCCCAGGAACTGATTTGTTTGGGGGGCTGGGAACGCGCTTCTCCCGCAGCAAGATCATTCGGAAGAACATCCACATGCTTCACTCATTCTCCCTGCAGACTAGTGCAACGGCTGTTGTAGTCACTCGTAATATACGAACGGAACGAATACACGACAACATAGAAGGGTGAATTTTGTGACTAAATGCGAATCTAATGGCGAAGCCTCCGCGCTCCGCCTTCGAAATATCGAACATTCGCGCACCTCCGCTCTCAAGTTTCAAATCGAATCAGCGACGACGTGAAGGTTCGGCAACGAAGCGCGTGGGGGAGGGGGTGGGGGGGGGCGCTCAAAGCGTGTCCGCAGCCGTCGGCAATGCGAACTTCGCGTTCTCGTCTCGCCCGATGTGCCTGCCGGTGGTGCGGGCAACAGGTAGGTCGGCGCGCGCTATATTTAGAGCCGCGGCTCGCGGGGGAGGGAAGGGAGAGGGGAGTGAGGGTAGCCTGGCCACACAACACCCTCTCTGGCCACATCGGCCAACGCGCGTCGACGGCGACACCCGAGCAGCTATCGAGCTGTGCACACGCGCCTCCAACGGGGCGCTGTGCAAGCCGGTCGATGTTTTAGCGGCGTTTTGGAAACGATCGCGCCGCGTATCCCACGTGCGAACCCCTGGCAGATTGCGGTCAACTGTAAAAGGGAACGCTCCGATGCGAGGCTTTCGTTTTTGCTGCCGCTGTAGCTGCAAACGCCAGCCGCAACCAACGTAATCGTGGCCTCCGAGATGGGGCGGTGCGCGCCGCGCAATCTCAGAGGCTTTGGTTTACCACACGCGTGTGGCAGAAAGGTGCCAGCGCCACCAATCGCAGGTCGTCTGCTGCAAAACTTGGCGCACGTTAAATTAAAATTAAATTATGGGGTTTAACGAGGCAAAACCGCTTTCTGATTATGAGACATGCCGTAGTGGAAGACTCAGGAAATTTCGACCACCTGGGGTTCTTTAACGTGCACCTTGTGGGGATGCGCGACCCTCGCGCCTCCCCTGATGTTTTTCCCGCATAGCGCGTCTCCTGTGGTCCCGCTTCGCCGCGTGGCCTGCGTGACGTCAGCGCGGTCGATGTGGTTGAAGCGCGGTCCGAGAGATGGCGCGAGTGTTGCGCTGCTAACGCCGCGAGGTTACTTGGGCGCCGAAAGGAAGGCGCTTGCTCTCTTGGCTTCGAGACTGGAAGCGGGACGGACGTGCTGCACGTGCAGCCACCCGCTTCCCCGGCGAGTCGCCGAACAGCGCGGACATTCCGCGCGCGCGGCGACCGATGCATCTGCGAGACCACCTCGCGTGGCCGCCTTCGAACGCGCCACGATTCGCGTGACTATACACACGAACGACCAGGCGTTGGGATCCAGCATGGGGCGAACATATTCGCTCGCGAGGACGCGGTGAGTCGGACTTCTAGATTTGTCGCGCGCCCATCGGCATGTTTTGTGGATAGCAACTCGGCTAGCAGGCATTGATGTATGAAAGGTGCAATAAATGCCCTTGTGATTGTTTGCACTACTGTGTTGTCGCTCCTTTGTCCCAAGAGTACGGTGCGAGAAGCCCACATAAGATCCCACAACCTAAATCTAAGTACACGAGTGTTTTCGCATTGCGCCCGCAGCGAAATGCGGCCACCGTGGCCGAGATTCGATCCCGCGACCTCGTGCTCGGCAGCCCAACGCCACAGCCACTGAGCAACCCCGGCGGGTCTTGGCGCACGTGCTCTGCACTGATGTAATTCCTAGAAAAAATGGAACGGGCTATAGAGTTATATTATTAGAGGTATACCCTCGATCGCTTTCAAAAGATAAATAGGCAGCGATTACGTAAAACCTTCATACCGGCGCTGTTGGATGCACGAGAAACATTATGTAAGGGGGCGGGGTTGTTTCAGCATATTCTTAATTACGGTTAGCTTTCGTTAAAATCAACATTAATTTGGCATCATAGACACCCCTGTCGTCATAGACGACAAAAAGCAGCGGTAATGTGCGTTTCAAGTACAGCGGTTGATGTAGAAATCGAGAACGTTGCATCATCGTTAGAACCCTACTACGCAATATCATGTCTTTATATTCGCTTTTAGGAAAAGAAAAAAGGAACGAAAAATGTTTTTTTTTTATGAAAGAGGAACGTCAGGAGGCGCTAACTTATTTACGCATATGCGGATGCTGCCGTGATAAAAGAAAATATTAGGTTAAGCTTGACCGATAGATTATTTTTCTAGAAGTCTATCACCGCTTTCTGAGTGCCGATATAACACTTCGTAGAGTAGACGACGTCGCTGCTGCTCCTCAGAACCGCTCGCGTCAAAACGGACGAGCTGACGTCATCAGCACGCGACGTCCTTCAACGCCGCCCACTGTGAGTTGGCCAGTGCCGACGTCGCATGAGAGATACCATAGCTGGCAACAGGGGGCGCCACTCTCATTTCTCGTTTTTTTTGTCATTTTCTCGCTTAAAGAAAAGCTCTGTTCTCGCTACGAATGATGAATTCACTACTACAGAAACCTGCTATTTCAACATAGCCGGACTTATTATTTTCCTCTAGTGTTCGTTTAACCACAAAAAGCCCGAACACTATTCCTCATCAAATAAAAATACATAATTTTGTTCACTGGTATTTATTTCTGCCCATTTATAGTGCCGGAGCGGCATCGCGACCGACATGAGCTCGGGGTTGCTGAGCATGCATCGGTGACCGCTAGCAGTTTGTACGCATTCCAGCCTAACCTCGCTGTAAACCGATTTACACCCCTTAAAGGTGCTTTCTGTCTGTAATTTACTCACACCCTTAAACCTTTTACGGGTGTAATAGACGAATTTGCACCACTGGAGTCCCTTAGGGGCGTAGATCAGTTTACAGTGCTCGAATACGAGGGAGAATCAGGAAGTCTATGCCCCTATTTTTATCAGCAAATATAGGGTACATACTGGTAATTACAAACACACGTACTATTCTACGTACCGTACACAATCTTCCCACATAGTCCTCGCACTGGTTCAGATATTGCAGACGATTCAGTGAAGCAATCATTCGCTTGCTTTTCATCATGTCGTCCAAGTGCTTAGGCCCCCAACGACAAGAAGCCTTCCAGTAACCTAAGGGCCCATGAATAATGGAGTAAACACTTCCATACTAAATGTCAAGCTTCCGGGAAATGTCCTTGAGGCGCACACGCCGATGCGCTTTCACCGTTGCATCCACGCGGGAAATGTCAGTCAGCGACGCACGCGGCCTCCCCGAACGCTCATTGTCATGCAAGTCTCCACGGACCTTCTGCGAACGCACAACACCACCACCTCATATTTCTCAAAGCGAGACACCTTTCCCCATACGTGGGCTGCATTTTCGCAGCGGATTTCGATGGGCGTTCATACCTCGCTCCATAGAAAACGAATCACGTGTGCATCACAACCGCCGTCTTCAACAACTGACAGCATCGACGTGTCGAGGAGCTACCGGCAGATAAGGCCGGGCCGGTCGAAGAAAAGTCCACGGCTTGGAATGCATATATTAATTTCACATTTACAGTCGTAATTTGGCTCAAAAAATAGAGGCAAGGACTTTCTGATTCGACCTCGTACGTTCGGTGGAGGTGCGGGATAGCGCGGGACTTCACTACTCCATGGTGGACGCAGACCGGAACCAGTAACTATTAATTAGTAGCAATTTGCTGAAATATCCGCAACTAAGGGTGTGTGTGCCAATTCCGGCCAGCAGCGGAGACACCTTACACGTTGACAGCTGGGAAGAAAGCTTCGAGTCCTACTAATGGAGCGCACCTGGAACAGTACGGAAGCCCCCTCTGCGATGTGACGCCGCCTGATGTCGACGAGAGTAAGCTAACAAAGCAGATATCATAGCCGTATTTTCACACTTTGCGTGTGTGAATCTATACAGGAAAAAGCACGACGCAGCTTCCACTAAGTGCGTAAGAAAGAGTGCCTACGTTTTCGTGTGAGCCAAGACGACCTCAACACCAAGTTTTCCAACCTCAGCCGCCATCTTGCTTGGGCAGCAAATTACCTTGCATTGGTTCCCACTTCGATGCGGTCTTGGTAAAGGTGTCTTGTTTGCAGGCTTCGTCGGAATTGGAACGAGGCTTAACATGGTCTTTGCCCACTTAGCTGTCTATTTAGTCGTCTAAGGTGAGTATAGGAATAAAGCCCCTATACTCCCTCTAAATATGTACCTCAAAAAACGCCCCTATGGACTTTGCGACAAGATTAAAGCGCCTAAATGAGAATTTCGAAGCATAAAACTCGGCGTATCGGCAATGATTCGCGACGTTAGCTCGTTGGGGATGCTGGTACATGGTACTGACTACCGAGTATCGGAATATGCTAGCAAATGGTGTGGGGAAGGAAAACCGTGTGCCCAGCCACCGACTTAGTCACTGCCGTCCTCTCGGTGTTCTTTCTTATTTTCACATACTCTTCGCCGGCATCACTAAACTAAAAAAAAATTATAATTTGGCCTTTGAGGGCTTAAACAAACAAACAAACAAAACAAACAAACAAACAAACAAACAAGAACGGCTTTTCACGTCCTCAGCATAGCAGTCGGTGATAAAAATCGACTCGAAACGAGATTACGTTCCGAGTTGTTTTGGTATCCGCGGAAGGATATTACTGCCTGAACTTTTTTTCTCTCTCTCTTCGTTGCCCAACCCGACGATATAGCCGCCGTGTCGATCGCCTGCTCTTGACCGCGGGCCGTTCTCACAGGTGGATGGCTTTTATTATATGTTTCTTCTTCCCCACTCCGCTTCTCTCTTTATATGTGAGCCTGTGTGTTCACGAAGTGAGGTGGCCCTTTTCTGGCGCGCCGGCTTCCGCCCTGGCACCGGCTATCGATCGAGAGCGCGCGCATCGGGTGGGGAATTGGAAACTTGCCGCGGAAACGTGTGCGTCCCAGCCACTCGACGGGAGACCGCACGGTGCGGGCGATGCATGTATATGGCTTCTCGAATTGCGCGCGCGACACCCACGCCCTCTGTTTCGCTCCTCTTGTGAACACGGCTCGTTATGCCACGATATAGTGTCCCCCCGCCACCCCCTCCCCGACTCCCAATTCTTCGGCTCCACCCGAAATCTCGATCGCGCGGATACATGAGACATGAAATCGCCGCGAGAAAACCGAGCCCCTGTGCGGCTTTTACTATATGTTAAAACGATATAAAAAACGACATTGTTGCCGTGGCAATATAGGGCGGTCGCACGAGGCGTCTCGCGCCGTCGCCACCGGCGACGCGGTGCTGCTCCGCGTACGACGGCGCATGCGCGGTTGAAACCGCAGAGTGCGCCCTGCCCGCGAGTCTTCGCGTCACGTGATCTGGTGCGGGTGCCAGGGTGAGAGCGCGAGGGCGAGCCGAGGAGGCTAAAGCCCCTTAAACTTCGTAAAGTAGCGACACTCTCCTCCTCCGCCTTCACTCCTCCTCATTTCTCCTTTCTTTCACGCTCCCTTCTCAACCGTGCCGCCGCCTACATTGCTCGAGCGTAGCAACGGCGCCAACATGCGCTCCTCGTCACTCCGTAGACGCTCCTCCAGCAAAAATGGCGCTGATGCACGGCACGAGGGCCCACGTGATGCAGTTAGGCCAATAGCGACGCGGCATGGGCCTCCGCCAGAGCTCGCGAGGAGGAGGCGGCGGCATTCTTCAAAGCGTGGCAGTACTTTACGAAGTTTAAGGGGCTTTAGAGGAGGCTGGTGTTTAGGCTGGTGGCTTGATGCGCGCCGTCTTCCGGCGCGCACAGCGTCTGATGCCGAGTTTTATGCTGTTTTTTTAAGGCGCTGTACTATACAGTTTAAATGGCAGCAGCACGAAACGTTAGCTTTAAGGACGAGGCGCCGACGCTCGTGTAAGCGTTCGCGGTAATACAGATTATACGTTCCGCGCGTGTCTGTGCTAACACCAAGCGTGTTCCATTGGTAAGCGAATATTTACAGCAGTTTATACCGACGGCATAACTACGCGTTTTTTTTTAATAGCGCAATAATTGGCTACCGCTTCTATAACGCTTCGCCTTTATGGCGATAGTGCAACTTTTTCGACACCTTACAACTCTGACGGTGACTAATTTCCAGGTAGCAGTAATGAAGAAACTAATACAGTAAAAGCTCGTTAATTCGAACCGCAAGGGGAAGCCGCTTCAGTTCGAATTAACGAAAGTTCGAACTAACGACAGTGAAGCAGGGCAACAGTACACTGCGATTTGAAAGCAGTAGGGCATGTGAGAAATTTGGCGTGTCAGAAAGTAATGGCGTGTGCCGCGGGCACACGCCATCTTCAAGTCGAAGCTCTGGGTCCGACTGTGCCACACCACCGATGTCCACCGAAACGAACGTTTGCCGAGGCTTAACACCATCACAATGAATCGCGACGGCCGATGCCTCCTAAGCTGAAAACAGAGGTGCACAACCGATGAAGACTGCCGAGACAAAGACGCTGAACATGTGAAGGTGGCGAAGGCCCTGATTCGTTGGTTCTTGATTGCAAGCGCAGCTGCGAGGTACTTGATTCGCTGTGCTTTAGAGCTTGCCGTGCCATCTCCGCACATTAGCAGCTGTACTAGATTTGCAAAGCCTCCGAGATTCGCAACAGGCAAGAAGTCTCGGAGGTTACGTAGAACGGAGAGGCGGCAGCCGCCGCTGCCTTCTGGCTGACCCCGCGTCGGTTAGATTTTTTGCCGATTTTGCCTTCTCTCGCCGTTCTCTCCGTTTCGGAGGCAATACAGCCTTGTGTGTAGGCAGTAGGCGCGCTTCTCTGGCCGTGTGCCAGGCGAGCGTAGTTCGAATTATCCGTGAGGGAACCTTCTCGCGTTCGAATTAACGGACTTTTTTATACATAGACTTCAGTGGATCTTGGCCGGACCAAATCGTACAGTTCGAATTATCCATAAATTCGAATTAATGAAGTTCGAATTAACGAGCTTTCACTGTATTATACTGTAAAAAATATATTATAGGGTTTTACGTGGCAAAACCACTCTTTATTATGAGTCACGCCGTAGTGGAGGCCTCCGGAAATTTCGACCACCTGGGGTTCTTTAACGTGCACCTAAATCTAAGTACATGGGTGTCTTCGCATTGCACCCCCATCGAAATGCGGCGGCCGTGGGCGGGATTCGATGCCGCGACTTCGTGCTCAGCAGCCGAAAACCATAGCCACTGAGAAATCACGGCGGTTTACAATAAAAAGAAGTGTCACAATTGCAAACTGACAAACTGTTTCTTTTATTTCGATTAAAAAAATGAATTCTGGGGTTTTAAGTGCCAAAACCACCGTCTGATTAGAGGCAGGCGATAGTGGCGGAAACCAGATTAATTGTGACCACCTGCTTGCTGGTCTTTAACGTGCACCCAATGCACGATACACGAGCGTTTTTCCACCTGCCTGCCCCCCCCCCCCCCCCGCCATACGAATGCGGTGACTGCGCCCTTTTATTTTCGTATCAATTAACGCTGACCGTGCCGTGGTAGTTCAGCGACTGTGCCTTTTAAATTATTGAAGTCGAGGTCGCCGGTTCGATGCTGGCCAGGCCGGCCACATTTCAATAGGGGCGACGTGCAAGAACGCTCGCGTACCGTGCATTTGGTATATATTATGCGGCAATACCGTAGTGACATCAATGCGGCCCCTGTAGTACTTGATGAATGTCAGTATTCTTTAAAAAGAAGTAGCAGTTTCGCGCGAAAGGCGAAGCACCGATTGCGATAGCAAATTAGTAGACACCTATATGAAGTAAGAACAGTAGTATTATCTGCCGCATATAAACTCGTAAACATTCGCTTACTCACTAAATTACCAATGATATAATGTGTAAGCGCGACTGAACCAGGACGCAGAAAGGAAGACACAGAGAGCGCTGTTCCGGTGTGTCTGCTTCTTTCTACGCCGTCGTTCAATCGTGCTTACGCATTCTATCATAGATTCAAACGAACTAGCCCGCCGAAACGTTTTAACTAAATTAACAAGCACGGTGTGACGCGCGCACAGGTTAACAGGAACGCATTTCGCTCGATGACCGCGGCAACTCGCTGTCAAAACGCTGGAGCGAGGAATCGCGGCAGCAGCAGCGAGCGAATCGACCTTCGTGCATCTCTCGCTTCAGCGCGAACGAAACACGTCGAAAGCACAGCGCAAACGAAGCTACCGGCACTACGCGCACGCTGCAAACGTCGCAGATTGCTTTGGAGATGAGGCCTGCGCGGGCGCGCACTTTGACCACGTCGCAGATCGCTTTCAAGATACGGCAGCCGCCCCGGAGAACGCCCCTCCCCCCCCTGTCCCTCTCTCACCTCACCCCCGTGCCTCGAGCGCGACAGGAGAGGGCGCGTTTCCGGCCCGCCTTCCTCGCTCGCATACGCGTTCAAGCGTCCTTCCTTTCCCTAGATCACTATCATCATCATCATCATACGCGTGATTGAGCAGCCGCGTTCGCCGGCTCACCTTCGCACACTTTCACTAGGACACACAGCATACGGCGCGCGGCGACGATTTTGTCGCCCATGAACTTTATACAGGACATCACGGCGACACCGCCGGCAGAAATGCGTCTGAAGTGTCCATAAAATTGCTATCGCAATAAAATTATGGTTGATCCTCTTTCACAGGAATCGGTAGAACACGAAAGTGAAACGCGTCTTCAGAAAAGCAGTTGATTGCACGTGCACTGCGCAAATCCGCCATAAACCACAGGCGTTCGCAAACCGTACAAACGAAACCGAACGGCTCATTAGTAAATCGCTTCGTTAACACGTGGTCCGTTGCAGCGAAACGCGAACGATTTACGGGTCGGCGACCCTGCTGCAGGTTCGTTTGGCGCGAGGCGTCCTGCTGCCGAGTCGATTCGGCGAAGGTACGAGCATTTTAACGCGATGGCGTTAAGGATTTAGCTTAAGGTTTTAACTGTTTAAATGGCTAAGTTTTAATTGGTTAAGGTTTTATATTGTTTTCATGCCGTCACGTAACGTAAGTGCATCCTGATGGTTGCTATCATAGTGTGCACGTGGTTGTTTGGGGGTTGACCGATCCCGGAAGTAAAATTTTCGTTGTTGATAGTTAGCGCTTGTGCTCGTCTTCGTTTATTCTTGTGTCCTTGTTATGTTGCGCTATACAGATACCTTTCAATGATAGCGTTAAGGAGCCCGTGTCGCAGAAAACGGGGCGTCGGCGTCCAAAAAGAATTTCGTACTACATTCCGATCCGCCCAAGCACTTCTCTACGACCTAAGTTGCTCATACCTTGTCTTTCATTCGTTAAAAAGTTATTCCTCAGACTTCTGAGAACGGCAGCCCACAAAACAATCTAATGAAAAAAAAAACCTCCGACAGCGCATGTCCTTTATGTTAGCTCTTCTCAGACTGAAATATTAAAGGCGCGAAACAATAACAGGAGATCGACCCACGCAAGAGGCCGCGCTTCTACCAGAAAGCTAGCCTTCGTGCATAGCGTTCGCAGCCAACGTTTCTCGGTAAACGTTACGGTTACATAAGCTGCAGTTGCCGGGAAGCATGAAGAGCAAGCAGTAAGGGGTCTTTAAACGCTATCGCGAGCCACTCCTAAAAGCGAAGCTTAAGCTTCCTCCACCTTTTGCCCGGCTCCGTACAGTGTCTTGGGCAGCCAGTCGAGTTGCGACACGCTCAGCTTCAGGAATGCGAGTGGCAGAGTTCGCAGCGTGCCACCCAAACGCGCGATAGAGTTCTGCTTAACGCTGGCATCTCTGTCGCCGGATCAAAATGAGATTCGCCCAAACCTCCTTGGAATCGCCAGTCGACGTCGTTGCCTTTCTGCACCAGGACTTGAGGGATATGATCTGGAGATCTGATCATTCCGTGACAGGGCTAGAAGGCCTGACCTCCCGGTCCCAACATGGGACTAGCCAGGCAGGTGGCAACACCTTGTACAGGACCAGAATAAAGTGTTTTTTCCTCCTCCTCCTCCTCCTCCTCCTCCTCCTCCTCCTTTCTGCACCACTTAGAGCAGCAGTTGCCTTAGCTGGTGCCATCGCAAGCGAAGCAGTATAGGTGGCGTGTAAGCGCTGCTGATGCATCTTGAAGCTGCACTCCGTAGGCGACGGGGCGTCACAGGCTAATCGCTCGCGAAATACAAACCCTGTGCGGAAACTGCGTGCTCGCCTAAGCAGAAGGCCTACACCGCCTACACCTGGCTACACCGCGTTAGAACCTCCGCTGCGCTGAGATTACCAATATGCACCCACTGTCGTTGCTCGTTAGTGCCGTGATGCAGTACCGCGCTTGACCCCTCCTAAATGGTGCCGTCTTTGTCAAGAGAAAGCATATTTTACGCGTTTGCGCCGACGTAACATCCGTTAGAGGAAGTTCATGGTGGACCCCGGCATAAAACACTTTTGTATTGAAATCGTCGTGTACATATAGAATCTAAAAGTATAGGGGCATAATTACAGCGGTGAAAAAAAAAGCAGAAGCCCACAACAAGGTGAAGACAGAACTGGCTCATGTTATGGGATGTTGTGGGTTACCATTAAACAAAAATGCGTTAGCAATAGGAGTGCCAAAGTGGAATATATAGAGGTATGTATATACAGTTCGCTCTTCGTAGAAGGGGGATGCGTGTCGCGCAAGCTCTCGAAGAACCCTTTGCAATGTAGTGAACGCGGTTAAAGTCACGTATTCGGGATCTCAAAGAGGTACTACGTGATTCTAACGCATTTCTCTGGCATTTCCGCTAAATCGCCATTGAATTTGTTTCTCTTTTTGAACACTGCTAAATGCGTAAAAGGATACTCAAAACAACTATAGAGCAATTTTATACTTCAACAACCACAACCTTATTCGCTCAACAGGAATAAGGTTTACCTTCGCGCAGGCGACCGAGGGGCGTCGGTAAACGTATAAGCAGCGTTAACGGCCAACAGACCGGCACGAGCGAGCCAACAAGTGGTCGGAGCCGCCCAAAACAAGCCGAAACAAGCGGCGTGCCTTGTCCGGAAATAGCTCGACGCCGGGCTCCCGTGCAACCCCGGGCAAAATCCAGACGGAAGCGCGGAAAGTTTGCCACAACCAGAGCCCGCTGAGAACAAGAAGAGCCTGTCCGCGGATAAACCCAAGCTTAAGAGGAAGCGTTAACTGGGCGCCGACTCCGGGTTCTCTATCCGAGAAGGTGCAAAACGCGAAAATGCTTTCGCGAGAGAGCCTCTGAACCGCTTCGAATGAAATTGGCTGCATTTGAGAGGAGAGAGAGTTAAGCTCTGTTGACTGCAGGGATCAGGGTTACACATTAAACTTTTAATAAACAACAACAACGACGACGACGACGGCAACAATAATAAAAATAATCAAATCTGGAGAGCCATGAAGCCCAATAACCACGATAGGATACTGCAGAAACATAGAGAGAGAAAGAGAGAGAGAGAGAAAGGGAAGGAGAACGGCAGGAACGTCCACCACGACAGAAACTGATTTGCTACCCTAAATAGGAGAACGGGGAAAGGGGGGAGGGTGTATAAAAAGGTCAGAAGAAAATTTACAAGAGGCAGGAATTCTGCGAGCGACATAGCCAAACAGCAATCGTCATAACTAAGCGCATCGGTCGTACAGAGCCCACACATTTATTAAGAAATGGAAAGCACAGGGGAATTTGTGTGTAGTCTTTAGTTGAAGTGTAGCAATGGTAAAGTCAAATGAAAGAGGACTAAAATCTTGCCGCCGGTTGGAGCCGATCGCGCAACCTCGGCGTTAGGCGCATGGATTGCACCCCCCCCCCCCTACCAGTTGTCTCACGGCGGCGGCATATCCGAACGTCGCCATTCACGGGTATTTATGTATGCGTAACGCTGGGAGTGTCAGCCAGCACCACTCAGGACATCGCGGCGGATGTGAAACATCTCTTTGACCGACGCGAACTTGAGGAGCAGGCGGCTGACGAATAAAACCCTCGCACGCTGCACCTGAGGGCACCAAACGTACGGACGCTGTGCCAAGCCTACCTATAGGAGGCTATGCGTAGCGAAATCTCGCTGAACACTGTTAAGCCGTCGAACGATTTAACGCACGCGACGACTGCACCACTCGTACACGCCCCAGTCACGTATGTGGCGTGAAAATAGTGTCGTGGACCCGTGGAAAACAGCCTCTGGTAGAGGCACAGGCGCCCTTGTGATAAGGGGGACAGATGACGATACAGATAAGCCGAAAGAGGCAGCAGCCAGGTCGGTCGCTTCGGTATGTGTGCTTCTTCACACTGGTCATTAAGGGCACATTCACACCGGCGACTGACAGTGGTCGCGCGACCAAGTTGGTCGCAAAGCGACCAGTCGCAAATGGTCGCAAACGGTCGCCTTTCTTGAAAAGCGACCATTTTGGGCCAGTCGCTCTCTGCGTGATTTTTCAGTCGCGCGACCGTGGTCGCAAAACTGATAAACCAATCAGCGGCGTGCCGGAAGTGATCTTTCGTGTGTCTACATCCGGCCTCCTCCGGCGTCGCGTTCAAATTCCGCGTAGATTCCGAGAGTTCTCGCTGAGAACGATAATATCCGGGATTGCGACTTGCGGGTCGCGCTAAGCCGGGCTTGCCGGTGTGAACATCAGTCGCCTTCGGTCGCTTTTTGATTGCGAGTCGCAAATGGTCGCGCGACCTCCTCAAGTCGCCGGTGTGAATGAGCCCTAAGAGCACGAGTTTGCACCGTCGGGCGTAAGACAGTTGCAATTAGCGGTACAGCATTAACGTGCGCTGCTTATCAGCGGGATTGCGGCTATACACCGGAACGCAACCGTAGCATATAAACAACCTCTGTGTCCATTAAACGTTGTCGAAGTTGAAACCACTGGACTCCGGTTTCCGCTTGTGCATTGCAAATAACGCTGCCCAAAGTGTTTTTTTTCCTTTTCTTTTTATTACAACGACCGTTCCGTCACAGCCGACGTTGCATCGTATGCAAACAACCTTTGGCGAGGCGAAATGGGCGTTTATATGAATTATGATGGAGCTGGACCGTGAGCGGAGTCGTTGTGCTTGTACTGGGCTTAAAAAAAATGAAGAAGAAAAAGAGGAAAGAAATGTTTCCGCACGTGGACTAGTTGCGTTCATGCCAAGTAATTCATTTCTGAACCAATTGGAAAGTTGGCTCAATACATTGTTGTCGTTGCTCTTCGTTTTTTGTTTGTTTCGTTCATTTGTTTTGGAAAGACGTTATTCGAGGCGATGGACGTAAGCTTCTACGCGTTAATGACTCGTCGAAGCGTTTGAAGATTGAACGTTGCCAAATTAACAATTCACTCGAAAAAAAAAGGGGGCAAGATACCTGTTGTAATTGCGAAATGGAGGGCACCGAGTACACATAAAAACACACTCGCTTGGTGTGCCAGTCATCCGCGGCAGCGGTTTCGCGAAGTACACGTATACTCTAATTTACGGCGAGCTGCCATTCATGTTGCTCTTAACATTCCTTCGCATTGCATTTTTCCGCAGTGTAGAAAAAAAAACAAAAAAAAAACACACGATGATTTGCGTCGCACGTTAATTCGCGCGCGCACTTCTCCAAACTGGTGCCATAGGCAGAGTATATATTCGGAGGAAATATTAGTGTTGCCACTGACGGAGTTAATTTTTTTTTTCAATTATAACGCGGCCCAAAATGTAGTTCCTAACGGAGGATTTGATTAGTGAACTTTATTTAGTGGTGATGATAACGCGGTGAATTTGACGTCTTGCCGAAAAGACGTCAAAGACTATTAATCCAGTGCTGCGTCGCATTTCGTAGTAGTCATTATCCTACGTCCACTGGACGCAAGAGGAAGGCCTCTATTGACTGGCCCCAATCTTCGAATATCGGCAAATTTCCTCATTTCACCACGCCATCTTATTTTCTGCCATCTTTGACTGCGCTTCCCTTTCTCGCAGTACCGATTCTCTCACTCAATCTAATGGACCACCCACCCCACCCTATACTATACTATACTATACTATACTATACTATACTATACTATACTATACTATACTATACTATACTATACTATCTGCCCTACACACATCACATGTCCTGACAAGCTCCATTTATTCCTCTCAACGTCAACTAGAATGTCGGCTACACCTCCGTTCGCGTTCTAATCCACCACCGCTGTCTTCCCGTCTCTCCAAGTTGCGCCTAACATTGCTCGTTCTATCGCTCATTGTGCGGTCCTTATACGCTTCATTTCAAGCTTCTTGCTGAACTGCAAGTTTCCTTGAATTCTTCCCCGAAACGCCCAGTGTTCAATGAACTGCCAACTGCGCCAATGAAAAAGAGATACATAGAAAAGCCTACGCGACAACGCCTAGAAGCGGATTCGTCGTTTCGAAAGACATGAAGAGCGCTTAATTTATTTTTTCTGCTGTATAACTCTGCCATACGAAATCCTTAGCCATAGCCACAGCTACGGCTCCTCTCAAAGCCAGGATCTCGCTTTGAGGCGTTGCTGAGTCGATCAACTAATCAATACAAGTGTTGACACCCTTCGAAAAGCGCTCAGATTCTATAGTGAACAGAGCACGCATCTTCACATCACCGTCATCTTTTTTTTTCTGTTGAAATCGTCTTGCAAAGCAAATAACCGGTCTTAAACAGTTAAGCGTTAAGCAGCGAGGCGATTAAGAGGAACTGTGCTCCAACAATGTTCTAGCATATCTGGCGCACAGCACGGCTTGCAACGACAGGAGTCAACCGAACGCCGCGCAAACTGAACGGCTAAGTCGTTGACCCGCTATGCACGCGTGGTCGCGGAATCAAATGCCGGCCTCGGCGGCCACATTTCGCTGGGGGCGAAAAGCAAACTCGCCGGTACGTGTGCCTTGCATTGTGTGTATTTACAGATCCCCGGGTGTTTAATAATTAACACGGGAGTCTAGCTTCCACTACGACATGCATCATAACAAGATCGTGGCTTTAACCCGTAAAACCCCATGATTTATTATTATTATTATCATTATTATTATTATTAGAGGCGGTAAGCCTCCTTTGGGCTTGGAGTAGCACGTGCGAACCACCTTCTTCATAGGCATGACCAGAAGTCCAGAACGTGAAGTCTGTGTGGGTGCATAGAGATGATTAGGATAATGCTGCGCGGTTGTCCTCGTTTCGGTGTGCAAAGGAGAAAGAATAAAAAAAAAAGGTTGTGCACCACAGGCTTGCCAAGTTTCACAGGAGTTCCTTTACGCAAGAACAGAATGGAATGACCCCAGATGCCTTCTCCGTGTTTGTGCGCACGAATTCTCTTCCCACGTTCTCTTATTCCCTCCTCCTCGTTTTTCTACCCTTTCCCCCCAGTGCAGCGTAGCCAACCGGACAGTTAATCTGGTTAACCTATCTGCCTCTCCTTTCTTTCTTTCTTTCTTTCTTTCTTTCTTTCTTTCTTTCTTTCTTTCTTTCTCTCTTTCTTCCTTTCTTTCTTTCTTTCTTTCTTTCTTTCGTTTTCAATTAAACCTACCCACCAATTCAAATACCCGACACACGCTCTCCGAAGCGCCTGGACCACTTCTGGTCGTAAACTGGCCACCGAGTCTCGTCGATATCGTTGCGCCATTATGTGTCGTCGGAACGTCATGTGTCGATGAAGGGGGGGGGGGGGGGCGATGGAGGGGCGCACAACAGACACGCGCCTCCCTGTCTGAAATTCTAATGCATTAGAATTATGAGTGCCAGAGCGGGAAGTACCAACTACCTTGGTGTCATTGCTTGCTGGCTTTCTTTCTGATGTGGTTCATAAAGCCGGACCCCTCGGTTTCCTTTCTTCTCGTTCACACACACACACACACACACACTATATATATATGCTGACAAACGAGCGGGGGCATCGTACAAAGCCGGCGCTCGCGAGAGACCAGGCGAAGCCCTAAACAGAAAGAGTTGCCGCCCGCGCCACAAGCGGAAGTGGCCACGCTGCGCCCAGATAATATCGCGCGAGCCGTTAACACGTGCACAACGTTTGCTTGCTTTGAGTCACATCCCCGCAAGCGAGCGGCCCGGATGAAATACGAACAGCGTGACCTCGCCGGGGCTTTATGGCCGCGCGGGCCATGTGGTCGCTCGCGTAGCGGGCTTCGCTGCCGTACAAGCTTTTCCCGCCACGCGTACTACGTGGTCCCGCGGCGTCGTTGCGCGGGGCAGCTAGGCCTCACCCGAGAAACGCCGCCGGAGCATTAAATATACGGTCCCGGTGGTGGTGATAGCGACGCACTTGGTGGTGATGTGGCTGCCACGGCGTTGCGGCGGAGACGGGTTTTATAATTGGTCCCGGCGGTGGCCCTGTCATGAGCCCCCTTCCCCTACCATCTGTGAAACACACACACACACACATATATCCAGTGTGGTTTAACATTAAATGGCATTTCCAGCTCCAGTTTATAGCTCATGTCCGACGTAGACCCGGGTATCCTTATGTACACACAAAGAGGAGGGAGAAGAATTTATTTACACAAAGGCAGAGAGGTCGGCCTGAGCTATACGCACGTGGCTCGTTATGGCCTCCTATGGTGCACTGGGGCACGGGGAAGAAAAAAACAGCGTGATGACGAAGAGAAACATCACCAATCATACTCCCCGGCGTTGCGCTATCTCCAGATCCAAGTGTCATGGTCCAGTGGCTCGTAACAAGGCTAGAACCACCCCTATAAACACGGAAACGCTGTTTGTCTGGCCAAGAATTCAAAACGGCGTCATCACATAGTGCCTGCTATCGACGTGTGCAATCGAAAAGACCAGCTTCTTACGCTCTCGCGTATATACGCCGCCCAAACGCAAAGCACGCGTGTAGGAGTTTCCCTTCCTACTGAAAAAAAAAAACGTATTCCCCATAACTCTCATATTCGATAACATCACATGACGTTCGGGAAAACCTTTTTTTATGCGGTCCTATATATTTCATATTGGATTATTGGATATGGGAGTTATGGGGCATGTGGATTTTTCAAATGGGATGGTAACCGACATGCAGTGATCAAATTTGAACCAGTGTCACTGCAAGCTACGACAGTTCCGCATGGGAAACTACGGCGCGCAATCAGTGCAGCGGTTCATCCATCATGATGATGCGTATACAGGGTATGATGGATACAGGGAATGATGCGTATACAGGGTGTCCCAAGTATTATGCACCAAGATTGAAAAAGAAATATGCAGATGCCACGTAGGTGGACAGAACAGAGTTAACGTTGTTTGCCGTCGCTTGGCAACCATGCGGCGGGTCAATATTCATCACAAATGCCTGTGTTTTCAAAGAAGCGTTAAAGCGCTTTCGGTGCTTTGTATTGGAGTACTTCTTTATATACATGGGCCTAACATTTTAACAAGTGAAAAAGCCATATCTGAATGAAATAAACAAAGATCTTGTTCGAGGCGCCGTATTTGTTGTAAAGTGCATGCTTAGGATACTCGATGAGCAGGTGGAAAACGTCCTGGTCGCCGTGACCGCACCAACATGTTGGAAAGGACACTCCCTTAATTCCAAATAAAAAGTGCTCGTCTAAACGGTTCCGAGGCCCAGACAATGTAAGATGGTGTCGACGCGTCGTGGAAGCTGGGGGTCTGGCCGGTATTCAAGCTGCGAGTCCACTGCATGTAAGAGTGATTTCTTTGTGGTCCCCGTGAACCACTTCGAAACGCATCACATATCTTAACTTAATTCCTCACATTTATGGCTGTCTTTTCTGATTGAAAAGAAGTTCGGAAGCCTGCTACGTTGAGCTCTTTCTTGCTTTCTTTATGTTGCAACGCTTTATCCGAGGGAGCACTTCGAGACTACAACCAGCAACGAGGTCTGTCGACTTCAGGAACTGCACCAATACACGTGTCGCTTTCTTAGCTTGCTAAACATGTAGCCACGGTCCAAGGACCTTTGTCGCCGAGAATGATCTTGAGTTGAGAATGATCTTGAGTTGAGATTGTCAAATACGGTAAGGAGGAGAAGGCGTTGGTAGTCGGGGACAGGCTCAAAGGACAGAGATGCTTGATATACTTCTCACAACCGCAAATGTCGCACCAAGGTGTTTCACACGTCCCAATCAGCAATCCACATGCCTTCGTTAACCCGACACCCTGTCGCAAGCGATAAAATCCTGCTGCATCGCAGCGGTAGAGGCCTGGTGGTAGCTGCAGCTTCAGGGAATGAGCTGGGATTCGCCCTCCCCAATTTCAGGTGCGAGGAGTTCTGTGTCTCTGCGTGCACTAGTTTCCACCGGGCCTGAAACGCACGACTGAAGCGGACGAATAATAGTTAAGCTTAAACCGCCGTCCCCCTCGCCGTAAATCTCTCCGCATGCACCTCTCCTCCTCATTGACCCCCCCCCCCCCACCCCCACCCCCTCCCACGGCAAATATCACGCATCGCATTTGTCCTCGTCGCATCGCTGCGTGGACGTGTTATATAACGTCCGTTCTCACGAAGAGTAGCTTGTATTTCGGCGCTATAACTTTGTGAACGGTGAAGTGCATGATCACAAACATTCCATGGCGTTATAGTTCTGACCTGTGAGGTGCGTAACCACAAACACTGCGTCGGATTACGCGTTGCATCGTGTGACATTAAACACTATCGTACGCATCGCGTTTGGTTCTGCTGCATTGTTGTATGCGCTTCATAAAAGCTTCGCTCCCCATAGATGCCATCACTTGCGTTGGATCTGCGTGCATACTTTTCTATGTACACGAGTTCGAAGTAGCGTGTCGTGCGCCCGGTTCACTTTTTTTTTTTCACGCGTCCGCGTCTGTCAGCGCTAAAACGAGTTTACCGCAGTCGACTCACCCAAGTTGCAGCCCTGAGCGCGTTCAAGTCGTAGCGGAGATACTTTACACGCTTTTACGTGGCAGGCTGCAAATTAAGATGGAGCGCCGACGCCCGTATCTCTGCCTACGACAACGTGTCAACCTTCTTTTTTATTTTCTTTGATATACAGAAAGAAACAATTATCTGCAGCAACAAATCTACATAAGATGCATAACTATAGACCTGCCGGCAATCATGATATTTTAGGTCCGTTTGAGCTTTTGCCTTTTTTTTTTAGCGTTTCGGGTATTTTCTGCATGTCATTTGTGATTAGTTTACGAATCGCTGGATCCAGAAAAAGGCTTAAAGGTTCGTTTTCACGGTTCAAGGGTTGCGCGCCCGTCGCCGTATCGCAAGCGAGAGTGAACACGATGGGGAGGATGTATTGCGCTACAACGCCTGCAAGCAGCGAAATTCATTGCCAGAGCATTCTCGCTTTTGGTTATGCTGCCTATACGCATTGAAAAAAAAAATTAATTTCATAACGGCATATCAGACAGCAGGCAGAGCGAAACGATTTCTCTCTTTCGAGTTTGTATGTTCCGTGAACAATGACAATGACGAACATGTGTTTTTCTTTTTTTTTTTTTGTTCCACTCGCGTGACTTCACATTAAAGGGCTATACAAGGTTTTGCTCAACGAGGTCATTTACGGCCGTCAGCGGTGTTTGCAGTTCGTATATCCTGAATTTTTCGCTTGTTTGTTAAGCCTCACTCACACTGTAGGCCGACCCGACACCGATTTCGGTTTGCCGAATGCCGGCGACAGCGTTCTTTACCTTCGTGTCGGCGCCTCTGTCATACTGTACCAATGCCGACAATCTGCCGACGGTCGGCGGAGAGCTCGGTGTTCGTACAGTTTGACGGAGGCGCCGATACGAAGGAAAAAGAACGCTGTTGCCGACAGTCGGCAACGGCGTTATACAAGTGTTATATTATACATCCTGGAAAACACGCCGAAATTCTGTTTGATTGCGCACATCGGGTGAATCTGCGATACTTTCGGCTAGCCCAAAGATATGTGCAAAAGAAGTGGAATATTAATGCGATTATCATATTTTGCCTATAATTATACCATTCTTTGTCGATACCGTAGACAGTAAATGGTGCAAATATCAGGATAACCACTATAGATTCTAAATAAAGGAGTCTTCTGGGATACGCTGTGTCGCTGCATGGCTTGAATGCTAGTCGCGTTAACATATATAGAAAACCATCGGGAGATAGGTCCTGCCGGAATTGTATCGCTCAAACGTATTTCGGAATGTTGGTTCACGGCACTTAAAATGTCCAGACGATGTCTTGGTCAACTTCGCTCAGGACAGTGCTAAATACGTGAAAAGAATATACGTAGGTTTCATGAATAATGATCACATTTTTTCGTGGAGTAGTGAGGGAGAATTCGCAGAAATTTGTTTTCGCGTTTGCAACAAGAGTTTCATGCATTAACTGGGCGATTTAGTTAATTAGACGTGGGCATAGCAGCGAGCAAGATGGCTTCCGAGAAATTGAATAAAAGTAAGAATGCCGTTTTTGCCAATGAAACTGAGCTAAACAAGAACGGAAATCCGTAAAGGATCGCCTAAGAACCGTGTAATCCCGCAAGGGATTTGATAAAGAGAGCAAGCCGCTTACGGACGGTTATAAGAGCAAGCGATCAAAGTGACGCGATTGCACAGAAATGTGGCTAAGTAAAGCCACATGCAAAGACCCACTGCTACTATGAAAAGAACGACAATAAAATACACAACTTTAGGAAGCCAGGTGTCGAAGTATGGCCGGGGGCAAGCAACCTGCCTGGTGCCGCTCCTGTGATAGAGTATTTTACTTGAAGGAAGGAAATAAACAAGTAGGGATGTTAAGAACGGCCAGCTGCAGTGCAAGTTTTGCCGGCCAGTTGCGACAGTGGCCGCAACTTTCCTGGAGCGCCGCCGCCAACCTCTAACCACGGCGTGACTAAGTCGACTTCGTGTCGGGAACAATACGCGCGTCCTCCACCGTTACCGTTACCATAAACCGCCACCGTTACGCTCTAGCCTCGTCGCCATTGTGACTGAATAAGTTCGGCGGGCCAACTATTGTTACCGAACCCACCAACGCGGACCTGATCTGTTATGAGTGGGGGAGTTGCCGCGGGAACTTCGTCGGAGACCTGTTCCCACGCGCCGACCAAGACGCAAGACAATGGCTACCCGGGCGCACTGCGAGGGTCCGCTCCGAGTTCTACGAAATTCGTGTGATATCGGTTTCGGACTGAGAACCTGTGTGTGTGTGCATGTGCGTGTGCGTAAACCGGCCCGCGGAGAGGCGGCGTGTTTACGATGCCTGGACGAACGTTTCCGCCACCTTGGAATCGGGGGAGGACCGAGTGTTTATAAACGGCTGTTGTGCGGATGCTCGATACAATTTCTTACGCAGTCATGTTAGACTGAGACACTCTCTCAAGCAGTCGTGTTAGACTGACGTATTTTCTCTCGCAGTCATGCTAGACTGATGAACTGCACGTAAATACTGCAAATAAACCCATATTCCTCGTTCTCGATGAAAAGCAGTCCTTCCCTTCATCAACGTCCTCAGCGTGGATAAGCTGGACGACGGCATAGGCCAGCTACCTTCTAATTCATGCCGGACTCCAATCTTGACAACGGACCACGAGCGATGGGATTGAGCCCCATATCCTAACAGGGAGCACCACGTCACGCAGCGATCCAACTGGCAAGCCAATCTCCCGCAAGCCAACTCTCCCGTGAAGCCATTCGCACCGCTTTTTGCCCTCCCAGTATCGGCCCAACGCGTGACCTCTCTAGTACGCAGCAGATTGACATGTTTGGTTCCCGGTAGTTTTTATCAATGCGTACTTGTTCGGCTGCTGTGGCGTGGCTTTGCCCGCTGAGCAGGATTACTAAAACATACCACGCGCTCTACGTGAAGATCACGTGTTGGGCTGACTCGTTTTACTTCAATCGCGTTGTGCAATGCTCTGTCCTAGTTCTCCCTTTCCTCCACGATATTTGACCAGAAAACGCCGATTACGCAAGGGCGGGGTTCACCACGCATGCGCACTTGGAGTAAAGCTCTAGCGGTGATGGTAACGGTAGAACGTCAACGAAATGCTTAAGTGTACTCTAACGATCGATGCCCGTTCATGGTGCAACGACTGCTCACGAGCACCGTCGCATACGGCAAAGACCAGTTTGGAATTAGGCGTTTGTCATTCGTTCAACCTTTTTGTGCCTTTGTCAATCTCGCGCCAGCAAAGCCGGCTACAGTATATATAACCAGATATATATATTCCTTGTTATAACATATTCTTTAGATGATGAAGTTGTGCTCTAAGGACCAATGCTGTCTGAAGATGTACCTTTCTTTTTCTTCATTAAGATATATGCTGTTATTGACTGAAGTTGTGTTTCTCAGGATGTGTATGTTGTACTGTAAATTATCTTGCATTTGTTATGAAATGACTCGTACTGTTTGTTGTATATACTATATGACCCCCTCTCCTCCCCCCCCCCCCCCCACTGTAATGCCACACTGGCGCTGTGGGTTCTGTAATAAATAAATAAATAAATAAATAAATAAATAAATAAATAAATAAATAAACAAGCCCAGCCACCTTGTTTGATTTCCTTCGCACTTTCAAATCCACCGCACTCGTAGGCGGTAGAAGGGGAACGATGAGAAAGCTAAATAACAACAAAGGTTAGCCTCGCCCTATTTTCTTAATCGCTTAATCGATTAGGAAATTAGCCGCCAAACCCGCGACGAATAAATCGACTAATCGGTAGCCGCATCGATCAGTATCGCAGCCCTGCATTATTCCAAACTAGTGAGCCACCTCTTTCGGCAACCGGTTTGTCCTGTATTCGTTTAAATACTTTTAACGTCTTCCTTTCCATGCTTTTCGATTAAGGTTAGTTAGTTCGGCTTCCTTAAACACAGGTCGCGTCTGCTCGTTAGCTTCTGTGTACAACAGCCACTCAGAGCAGTGCGGTAAGCATTGCACTACTACTACTACTACTACTACTACTACTACTACTACTACTACTACTACTACTACTACTACTACTACTACTACTAATAATAATAATAATAATAATAATAATAATAATATGCGAAGATGGGATGTCGGAGAAAAGAGCAGGCTGCCGCATTCGGCTTAAAACTGCTCCAGCTGAATAAATATCTGCTGGCTTTCTAATAAAAAAAAAGAAGTACCTATAGAAAAAGGCTGTACGGTACTCCTGTTGGCCGTTAATTAATTAAATAGTCATTACTCAGCAGCTTTTCGACACCTTGTGCACCTTCCTTTCCTGCGACGTCTGCGGCAAGCTTGGTCTCGCACTGCCATTGGCTTGGCTCGTCACTGAACCGCCTTTGACAAGATTCGGGTCGCCTTCGATAAGCTCAACGTGCGCCTTTGTAGTTCCGACAAGGCGGGGATTATTATTGCAATGAGTGTACTCATATAATATGCTATTCCTTTGCGCATTCCATCAGTATTCCGATCAGCACTCCGCCCACGTTATCACCGGGATCGGCATGCCCTGAACGGAAGCTGATAAGAACAGGAATAGAATCGAGCGATAGCAATCCTTGCATAGCAGTGGCACAGCCAGAAATTTCGTCCGTAGGTTGTGTGAGGGAGTAGGGTGTCGCAGACGACAAAATAACGAAATCGAGATGTGACCGCACGAAAACACGCCCTTGCGGCGCAACAATCTTTTTTTGGTTGAGCAATACGCGAAGAGAGGAATGCAACGAGAGGAATGCGGCGTTGGCCACAGGCGAACGTCTCCTTGAGCGTCTGATGCCGCGACCAAAGGACTGAGCGAATAAAAAGAAAGCACAAAAAATTTAATTATGGGGTTTTACGTGCCAAAACCACTTTCTGATTATGAGACAGGCTGTAGTGGAGGACTCCGGAAATTTTGACTACCTGGGGTTCTTTAACGTGCACCTAAATCTAAGTACACGGGTGTTTTCGCATTTCGCCCCCAACGAAATGCGGCCGCCATGAAAGAAAGCGCAAGGCTTGGTCGATAGAGCAGCGCGCGTCTACTCATGACCAGCGTCGTATGCACCGGCACGACAAAACAGAAAGAGGCGCGGTATACGTCTCATCAAAGGTGGTGATTTCAAATGTGCTTTGAGGGAGTGGTTAAAGGAAAAAAAAAAGGATTGAGTGACGAGGCCCGTGAGGAGGGAGAGCGTAGAGTTCGGAGGGCGCCGCAGGACCGCATTTGCGTCCAGGTCAGCAGGCTGCAGGTGCAGCCTGTGGGTCAGGCCCGGGGAGGCCTCTGGCTCGAAGTGGCAACACGTTTCCGAACAGATTGCGTTCCTGTGGTGTGATAGGGCCAGCAACTTGATGTTGCCGCCATGTTGCGGACGGAGGTGTCGAACTGTTTGCGCAGCGTGAATAGGAATTCTAGGCAAAATCCTAGGATGGTTTCCAGCACATGTGGTTGTCGTGATCGCTGTGCATGACTGCGCAACAAATTTTTTTTTTTTTGGGGGGGGGGGGGCAGTGTTGATGGCAATTGCAACAGTGCCCTCGTCGCCCTCCGATGCGATGACTTGTGATGTCGGCATTGTAAGATTACTTCCCCAGTTAAAGGCCTTTGATAGTCTCTGTAAACTGTAGCGAGGACAGTTAAAGAGGAGGTGTTGAATGGTCTCCTCGCTACCGCAGTCATCACACGAGGCGTCGTCGGCCCGCCCGATTCGGAATGCAAAATACTTCGTAAAGGCCACTCCTAGCCATATTCGACAAAGCAGAATAGCTTCGCGTCGGCAGAGTCCAGCTGGGATGCGAACGTGGAGAGAAGAGTCTACGTGGTGCAGCCGGTTGCTTCGAAAACTTCGCGTGTTCCTCCACATGGAAGACGTGATACCTCGGGTGACCATCCGAAGTTTACCAGCGGCGCCTGTCCTTGATAACGGCATCGACTCCGCTTCGTCACCTTGAAGAGCCTACCGAGCAGCGTTATCGGGTTGTTCATTAGCTATGACGCCGCAGTGACTTGGAAGCGACTGAAATGTCGCGTGGTGTCCTTTCGCAGTCAAAGTATGGATTAATTATCTAATCTCGAATGCTAGTTGCTCGTTTCGTCCGCGCCGCAGGGATGATAGCAAAGACTGCATTGCTGCCTTCGAGCCAGTGAATATTGACCATCTTCGAGGTTGTTTCTTGGCTGACGAGACGAAGTGCAGCGCGAAGAGCAGCAAGCTGCGCAGCCGTCGATGTCGTTGGCTGGCCCGTCTTGAAACTGACGGTGGTGGCTCTCGCTGGGAAAACCACGGCTCCAAAGGAACACTGGAGAGCTGCTGATCCAACTGTATAAATATATGCACCCGGCGACAAAATATTACGGACCATGAAATCTAAGAAAAAGCTGAATATCTCCGCAACCTCACAACGCAATCTGGTATTTGCATTTTGGACCTCGACTAGAATATGCTAACAACGTTGTCGTGGGCAGTTTTACTGGTTACTGCTACAGGCTGCTCGGGAATTGAACGTTTTCGGAGATCCCGTGGTCCATTTTATTCTGTCCGCGACTGTACGTGGTGGGCGTACCTGTCATGCAAAAAGAGCAGAGTTAGCTGTTTAAGAGCAGGTGCTGACAGCTCAGATTATTTTTTATTCCTGTCACCGAGAGATGCGGTGCAGGTCGAGCCAAACACCATGGAGGTATCGATGGATTAGTTGCGGGTATTAAGGCTGGCGGAAGGCCGGGCGCAATAATCCGAAGTTGCAACGCAAATTGATGCCTGCGGCCTTTCTGACGGTAGCGTTGCAAGATGATGGGAACGGGCTCGGGCTAAGTGCTCAAAGTGCACTCTGAGAATTTCCAAGCCTCGGCTAATGTGCATTTTGGCAAACCAAGACAAGCTATGAGAGCCCGAGCTTGAATAGCCTGTAGAGCACGAAGATTTGTACTGCAAGCGTTGGTCAGTACGAGCAAACAGTGTCTCAACAAGCCCAGAAAAAGAGCCCTGTACAATTCCAACGTTGCGTGCGCTGACATTACCAAAGTATTTCCGCCCAGAAACTTCAAAATCTGGGAGATTGCTGTCAGGCGCTGTTTTAAGTGGGTGACGTGCGTGCTTCATGAGAGATCCCTCTCAATTAGTATGCCAAGAAATCTGCGAGCCTTCTCATAAGAAATGATGTGAGCACTTATAGCGTAGGCGTATAGGGTGTCACTGGTCTGCGAGCGAATGCCACCGGTGCACATTTCTATACACGCATTCGTCGCACCCACGCCGCACCACCGCCTTCCTTCTCGCGGGAGGAAGCACTGGCATTACGCCAGTTACAAACAGCAACTTTTCCAAAACTTGTCTCTCTCAATAAATTCTACCCACACTTTTATGCAAATCGTTGCCCTGGCTGTGGCAGCTCGCCCACAATCTTCCACGTCACGGTTGAGTGCACTGAAAACCTCTTTCCTCCGTTGCCAACTCTCCTTTACCCCTTACGCAACGAAGAGCTCTGCGACGATGCCATCCGCAAGGGCCCTCCCGAGGTCCTCCGAGCTGTGATACAACGGGCTCGAAACATCGCTGGAATCATCTTAGGGACCCTGGACTGAGGGTTCCTCCCACACTGCTCTCGCCATTCAAATATTATTAATAAAGATGTTTTTACTCTCTCTCTGACGAGATTTCAAGACTTTGGTTGGGAGGCATAAAGCTGTCAGAGTGCGGCTTTTTGAAGTCATGCACGTATCTGAGGACGTGTCACACCTGGAGTCCATATGTTGTCTGCGTACATTGATATCTTGATCGCTGCTCGCAGATGTTCAACGAGACCAATGAGTGTGAGGTTGAATAGGGCGGGGCTTAGTACTCCGCCTTGAGGAACGCCTCGGTAGGTGTAGTGTAGTGCGGTTGTCGTGCGGTAGCCTATTCTGGATACTCTTGAAATGGTTGGCCTTGGGGGCCGAGTTTTTCAATAACACGTACAAACACACAAAGCTACCTATGCTCGCAAAACACATTAGCGTAGACGCACACCACACCAGCACTCGAAAAAAATAAAAATAAAACTAAAATAAAATAACGAAATTCTGGGGCTTTACGTGCCAAAACCACGATACGGTTACAAAGTACGCCATAGTCGGAGGCTCCGAGTTAATTTTGACCACCTGGGGTTTTTTAATGTGCACCCAATGCTCAGGGATTTTGCGTTTCGCCCCCATCGAAACGCGACCGCCGCAGCCGGGATTCGATCCCGCATACCTTATTTTGTTGTAGCGCAAGCGAAACAAGGGCAACAGAAACGCACATCTGACACACACAGCGCTATGCGATGCGTGTCAGGTGTGTTTTTTTTTTAGTAGTCCTTGTTCAGCTTGCGCTACAAGAAAATAAGATATGCCGTACCAACAAGCCCCTATAGCTATCGTCATCGATCCCGCAACCTCGGGCTTAGAAGTGCAACTTAAAAGCCGCTACGCTACCACGATGGGACTTGAAAAGCTAAAACGAAAATCCTTACTGACGCGAGCTTCGCCTCGCAGCTATTCGCATTGTGGAGAAGTCAGCTTCGACGAGCTCCTTGTTATGCGTGTATACAGACGACACGGAAACGGCATCAGTGTTCACCAACCATACATCTGTAACTGGCTTGTTAACATCCATGGGCAAACCTGCAGTCATTATCTACAAGAAAGAACCATTATTTGTGTTTAAAATTTTGGTACAAAGTTAGAACTGGATATTTTAAGACACACACACAACACACGCACGCAACCGCGTGCGTGCGTGCGTGTGTCACTTTTTATTGAAGAGAAAAAATAACGGAAAAGTCTGCCTAAGGTGACGCTGTGCTTTTATCCATACTTTCAGTCTATGCAGAAACTTTGCAAATTCTCTCTAATATTTCTGTATTGCGTTGTTCACTATGGACTTTTTGTTTCTTCAAATCGCTTTGTACAATAAAATTTTACATTTCCTTGCTTAAAATTTTTTGAATGAAATACATAGCCATCATTTGTATTCCTTATCAACGCGAAAAGAGAAATTATATCTCATATTTCCGGCCTGCTGGAGTACCTCTATACCATCGCAGTCACGAGGGGATAGAAGAACAAGCGCTAATTCACACTTTTTGTTCACCAGCACGGGCGCCTAATTATGTAAGGCATGCGTAAAACAAATAGCGCATGCGCGGAACAGGGCTATTACGACGAAGGTATCTACACGTGCTCCCCGAGAAGAGCTCTGTCTCTATTCGAAAGGTTGATTGATACATCGATGAGATATTCACTCGCACTTGGTGATGTTAAAGGAGAGTTCGTACCCTATACCTTGGTGATCGTGTTTATTTCACGCTTCTTTTGTTACAAGTATATCTAACACGCTAAGCCACGAAAAATCGTTACCATAGGGTTCGCAGTATCAATAAGATAACGAAAGAAAATTATAAATGCCCCTGCAAAAGCACTGTAGACGAGCAAAAAGGCGCTATGCGGCCTGAAAAACCTGCCATTGTCCAAGTGTCAACGTCACAAAGCGAATTTCGCTTTAACGAGGCGTCGTGGCCAGTTCGCTGCTGCGTCACATCATCGCGAAAACGCCGGTCACATCGGCCGCTCCGGAAATCCGTCCCAGGACGCAATGTCGGTGTCATTCTGTGCACAGTCATTTCGTGTATCGCATCATGGGGGTAGCTGCACGAGCACGCGCGCCCAACAGCCATAGACAAGAGACCGCCAGACAACGGAGGGCGTTTTTTCGAGGCGCTACGGGGGCGACGGCCCGCGCGTCGCCTCCGCCCGGCACCCAAAACCAGCGTGGGCCCCAGGCAGTCACCGCCGCGTCGGCTCCGTCATCTGACCCCGTCCTCCTTGGGAAGGCGAGCGCGGAATGAGGAGAGCAGGCGGTTAGAAAGTGGTTGTTTAAAAGCCGATGGAGAGGGACGCCTTTATTCTAGCACCAAAAAAAAAAGAGAGAAAAAGCTATAAAATCTTGCAAAAACGAGCTCGCACGCCGCAACTGACGCGCTCTGCGCTAAACAACCATATCTTCTCTAATGTTGTCAGTTGCACACAGCACTGTTTGCGCAATATCGCTCATTGGAAGCGCACAAAATGACTCGATGCAGGCACTGCATGATGCCGCCAAAACGTGCACTTTGGTTTCTTCGCATATCGGTACCAGCTAGGGTATTTCGCGGTTCGCAGGGACAAATAGCGTCGGCAGTGCTACATTTCCTTCGAAAAAGAAAAATGTGTACCAACGTTGTGCGAGCACTACACCTGGCTTCCTTCTCAATTCAAGAGCTACTGAGCCACCTGTGGTACCTCAAAAGGTATTTCGCTGATGAGCGAAGGAACTAGGGTTCGAGTCCCGGCCGCGCCGCTCCCACACCTTTGTGGGTGGGAATGCGAAAATATTCGTGCACTTATAGCATAAACCTATTGAAAGAACCCGCATGCCATTCCAATAATTCTATACGTATGCCGCAGGATTTTCGTATTATCCTTATGGAGTCTATATGAATTCTACACAAATTCCGTGCAATTTTCATGAGCATGCAGCATACAGAAAACATATGGAATTATTGGACTTCATACTAAACCTATCAGTGGGGATGTGACACCCATAGGGTCAATGCCATAATCGCATATGATTATATGGGTTTAAGTGAGAACAAATGTGCTTCTATGGGGGTCCCCTATGACAATACTGGCATCTGAGCACGCTTTTTTATTTAAGCACAGCGTTTAAGAATCCCAGATGGTCAAAATTGATCTGTAGCTCTCCACCCTCATATGGCGCCCCGCAGATTCCGTAAATGTAGGACGAATTGTGCGGGAATCATGATATGTCTCTCTCTCTCTCTCTCTCTCTCTCTCTCCGTCCATCCGTCCGTCCGTCCGTCCGTCCGTCCGTCCATCCATCCATCCATCCATCCATCCATCCATCCATCCATCCATCCATCCATCCATCTATCTATCTATCAGTTATTTGCGTTAGTGCGCTGGTTTTCATAGAATGTAGGCAACATCGTAGAGTAAAACTTCATAATAATGGCCTCACGCTGTTCACCGGACGTCAGGCAGCACTACATCTTTCTAGGCACTGCGATTCGTCGTTGAACGTTAACAGTCTTAGAGAGAAATCCTGTGACGACGATCACAAAAGGCAGAAGAAATCGGGTAAGCCAACCCGAGCGACTCATACATCAACGACTTGTGAATGTGTTTATATACATAACCGTTTTTTTCGCACGCCTTTCGAAAGTACTAAAGGGGTCACTCTTTTACCACTTCCAGAAATCTACCCAACACTTTGCAAATGTTCACACTATATCCGGTAGAATTCCTTCGCTGTATACACGAGTCTTTTCATGTACGTCGTTATATCCGAGCTTAGTACTTCCACAGACCGCGATGTATCTGACGCATATTCCTGTATTCTGCGCTAGCTCTACCCACGCCGGCGTCTGGTGCTGCGCGCTGCAACGATCACTAGCAGTTCTGATATCGACGATTCATCACCGACGCCTCGATCGGCGTCATCGATGTACAGTCGCGGGCAGAATAAAATGGACCACGGGATCTCCGAAAACGTTCAATTCCCGAGCAGCCTGAAGCAGTAACCAGTAAAACTGCCCACGACAACGTTGTTAGCATATTCTAGTCGTGGTCCAAAATGCAAATACTAGATTGCGTTGTGAGGTTGCGGAGATATTCAGCTTTTTCTTAGATTTCATGGTCCATAATATTCTGTCCGCGACTTTACGTTAACGACGTAATAAGAAACGCCTAATGCCAATGCGTACTCAGTCGTTTCTTTCTTTGTAGATTTTCCTTTTAACAGCGCTAACTACTCAAAACGCCCCGCGGAAATTGTGCATCGTGACCGAATACTATATGATTGCAGTTAAAGGCGCCCTTAAGCCACGCAAAGTCCAACGTATCATTTCTTATACGTCGTGTTTGATACTCGAACATTCATGTCTAAGCGCCATAAACGCAACACGAAGGCCATATAGCATATCACGTTTGATACGCTAGATATAGATAGTTCAGTTGTGGATATAGTGCAGGAAACTACCGACTAATAAATAATAACTAGGTTATTTTTTATTCAAATAATACTCCAATGCATTTCTTTGTACAGTCGCCCACAATACTTTACGTACTACGGGATCTGAGAAAAAGTTGAAAAATATCCACAGGCTCACAACGTAGTCAGGTGCTCGCATTTCCAGCCACTTCTAGTATACGCGAACAACATGGTGATGTAAGCTTTTACTCGCTACATATACAGGTTGCTCTGGAATTCAGTGTTTAACGAGATCCCGTGGTTCGTAAACATTTGTGGGTGACTGCACCAGTGATTTAATTATGGGTTTTTTACTATCCAAAACCACGATCTCCGGAATAATTTGGACCACCTGGAGTTCTTTAACGCGCACACAAAAACTAAGCACACAGGTGCTTTTGCATTTCGCCGCCATCGAAATGCGGCCGCCGTGGTCGGGAGTCGATCCCGCGACCTCGTGCTTAGCAGCCCAACACGGCAGACGCTAAGCAACCACGGCGGATCGACTTTACGAATACACTCTCCATGAAGAGTGAGCAGGTTCTTGGTAATTTCCCTGACGTGGAACAGCAATTAGGCTTTCCGAGCTTAAGACGCCGTTAATTAAAAACAGGCGTTACTTTGTATCGACGAGACACTACGCCTCTCGTCGAATTGAGCCGCACGCAAACGCCTGCGATACGCAAGGACTCCCAGATTCCTTTTTTTTTCCCTAGAATTTATTTGTCGCTGACGTCCGGGACACTTGCTCGCGCGCTTTAACGGGAGCCCTCGGACTCCGGTGGCCAACCCGGGGCCACGCGTCGGGGCGCAAATCCATCAACGAGGGATTACGAACCGCTCAAACGTCCAAGGGCGGACGATTGGGAGAGGAGCGCGCCAGCGACGGGACGCGCGTTTAATGAGCGAGTGGCCGCTGGTGCTTCCCAGCCGCGAAGACGGTGTCAGACTGAATCACTAACTCAATCGCTCTCGAGGAGGACCGAACCTCCTCCCCCCTCCCCCTCCCCCTTTCCCGAGGGGGGGGGGGGGCAAAGAGCGCTCCCGTACTCGTATCCCTCGATCGGTGAGGCGTGGGCGCAATCAGGACGCCTCGCGAAATCCAATTTATCGGCGACCAAAAACGGCACGAGCGGTAAAGTTGCGCGGGGTTTGCGAGAGTATATACAGTCGCAAGTGCAAACACGCAGCTACACTCCGCTGCTGCAGCGAGTACGTATATATCGTACGCGGCGGACAGCGACAGATTGACCTTGGCGACACTCGCGACCTCTTGCGTCGACGTCGTCTTCTGCACGTCGCTATAATGTGCTCCTTAGCCAGGCGTATACGTAGTACATGGAACGCGGCACGAACGCGTCGAAATCGCCGTAATCCAATCGTCCTGTCCACTGCAGAAGGAAAGCCTTTCTCTCTCTCTCTCTCTCTCTCTCTCTCTCCTAGCGAACTCCGACTGCCCCCCCTCCTCCCTGTCTTGCGATGGCTGGTGCTATGCCTTTATATGACTGCAACGTTCCCGATTTCACTGTCCTCTGGCGCGTACCCGACTATACGGGTCCCTTCTCTTGGCCCCCGCTCTAACTCCGATGGGCCGCTGTATACAAGCTGTACGTACGCATTACTTGGCTCGCCCAGCTCCATTTCTCCCTCTTAATGTCAACGAGAACATCAGCCTATCACCGTTCGATCTCGCTAATTCGCCACCGCTGCCTTCCTGTCTCTTAAAGGTACGCCTATCATATTTCGCTCCATCGCTCGTCCAGCGATCCTTAGCTTCGCCTCAAGCTGCTTCATTGTGTTGTCTATCGGGGCTCGAAGTAAGCCCTCCAGCCTTCTCGCAAAAAAAAGAAAGAAAGAAAAAAACAACGGTTCGTTAAAGTGTTCCAGCGTATCCTTTCAGCGGAATAGCACGCATTCCAAAAGGACGAGGACGAAGGAAGCGACATGGATTTCCAGCGCTTCGTGTATATACGAGTCGCTTCGACTGTGCCTGCTCCTTCTTTTAACGAGCGCTGGTCTATATACTGAACGTAATGGATTACTAATGAGCCTAGTCGGCCAGTAGTACATCATATTTGCATTGTTCTTTTTTTCTTCTTCAACGGCTGTCGTTAAATTCCCCGGAGCGTCCTGTCATCTCCTAACTTTCCGGTTACTCAAGGAAGCCACCGCAATAGCTGCAGTTCGATTCCCCAGCCACGAGGAATTTTCCCTCGCGCAAAGGCGTTCGCGTTGACGACCCCGCAGTGTGGGTTTCCTTCGAGAATGAGTTCTGCGAAAGCCCGCCAGTTGGAGGATGATTCACGAAAGGGAAATTCGTCGTCTGCAAAAAGAAAAAAAAAAGAAAAAGAAAGAACGAGAACTCCGGGTTTATCCGCTAAGAAAGCTTCACAGCTGAAGAAAAATTCGCCTTATAGCGCCATGCATAACCAGACCGGGGAGCAAAGCCTTTCCGGAAGAGTGTTTACGGACTAACCAGGAGGCTAGCAAATCGCGGAGCGGGCCCGAACGAACCGACAGCTCGAAGTGTGGGGACCCCGAGTATGACAACACTGAATATTAAGGGCCCCGTGTCGCAGAAAATACGGCGTCGGCGTCCGGCTTTGCCGTGAGCGAAAATTCCCGTACATATTTAGGTACGCGCGTATGCCACGCCTTGCTACACGGCATGCGGGACATGCGGGTTACATTGCCGCACCATTCTATCGCCGAAGTTGCCCGTACCTTGTCCTGCAGTCTCGCCGAAGTTATTGCTCGGAATTTTGAGAACGACAGCCCACAAACGAACGCCACGAAACAAAACGCCGTTAAATCTTTTCAGACTGAAACGAAATAACAGAAGATCAGCTCACGCAAGAGGCCACGCTTCTACCAGAAAGCTCGCCTTCGTGCATAACGCCCGCCGCCTGCGTTTCCCGGTAAACATTACGGTTACGTAAGCTGCGCTTGCAGGGAAGCGTGCAGTCAGGGACATTTGAATGCTATCGCGCTCCACTCTTAAAAGGCGAAACTTAAGCGCCCTCCATTTCTTTACGGGTTTCCTTGTAGCTGCGTGCGCTGCTTCCAGACGGGATGCTGCAGTTTCACAGTTCAATTTATTTCAGCAGGAAATGTATTAGCATGCTGTAATGGGCGTATTGTATGGTTCCCCCCTGTCCGATATCACTTTCTCTTAGTCATTTCATTCGCCCCTGCTTCGCTGAATCGCTTGCTGTCCAACAGGAGCACGCAGAGCAAGCTCCGTAAGGAAGCAAACATTATAATTTTGCTTCTCGACTTTCCCTAGAATTGCTTCAATGTTCGAATAAGTAAAGTACATAAATTTAAAAAAAATAATGTTTCTAGTACGTCCGCCATAATCTTGGACGTTGGCAACGAAATTAGTTCAGCGCGGAACTAAGTCCACAAGCACAATACTCCTTTCTTTTTCTCGACGCAGTCTACGGTGTCTTTCTGTTGCTTACTAAATGATGAGATAGCGGCAAAAGCTGCAACAGGAGGACCGGATATCTGAATCATCAAAAATAAATTGCGAGGAATTGTAGGGGAAAAAACAAAAGAAACAAAATTAAGAATAAGAACGAAAGACCAAAATAAACGGGGGGGGGGGGGGCAGCGAGACAGCGCCCGTCTCGGTAGCCCAGTGGCCATGGGGTTAAGAGGATGAGTACGAGGTCGCGGGATCGATTCCAACCACGACGGCCGCATTTCGGTCGCAATCACGCCGTAGTTTTGGCACTTTGAATGCCACAATATGTATTTTTTTTTAATAGCGGTCGAATAGAGCATGACCTAACTCGGGTATCAATAGTGGAGGCAAATTTGGTAATAGCAATATACGCAAAATTACCTCCCTCCTTCTCAAATGAAAAAATAAGGGCGAAGAAACAGAGGGAGGCAAGCCGAGCCTTAACGTTGATGGGACGGCATTACGAATGCCCCAGAGTGAATTCTAACTAGAAATGAGCTCCCTTTCTCAGTAGCCTTTTCTTGTAGAATGACTACGTGATGGCACTTTTTTTTTTTACAGCAAAGCTGTTTATGGCTAGGGTTCCGTGGATCTTTAGTGTCCGCCAACAAATCTGCGTGTGCAAAAACTCAACTCCAGAATTTGACGCATAGTCGCTTCATTCTATGCAAAAGCTTAAGCGTCTCATCACTTGTATATGCATTTTCAGTACATCTTAGTTTTTAATAGGCATCATGTTCAAGATCAGCAGACTTTCAGGTAAGTATTTTTTATGCTTGCTTACAGGGGTATGAGCGATTGAGTATCTTATGAGCGATTGAGTATCGATTGAGTATATATATATATATATATATATATATATATATATATATATATATATATATATATATATATATATATATATATATATATATATATATATTTTGCACGTTGTAAACGCCCCCCCCCCCCCCGACTCTTTTCTTTTTAATTTCATATTTCGCACGTTGTCAGCGGACGCTTCGACAGCCGATTGAAGGCGCAAGAGGCTCCTTTGCGAAGAGAGGTAAAGTAAGTTGGGGAGGAAGGGGGGAGTCTATAATCGCGGATAATCTCCTGTCGCCGCCCGTTCTTCTGGAAAGCTGTGTCGCACGAACGGCTTAGTGAATCTGACATCCTGGGAGAGGGTGAGCCAAAAAAAGCTGCAGTACAAGCTCTTGCCCGCACAACGCATCCTCCTCGCCCGGTATCTGCAGGCTCTGTCACCATCGCGACGGGCTTAGTCGCGCAGGGGGAAAGGTCAAGGGCTGTAACACCGCGATGCTACCGTCATGTATAAGCGACTGCGCAGAGGCGACTGTGATCTCTGGTCTGTACCTTTCAATCTCTGCATAGACATTTTCGTTTTGTTTCTTGCCATTTGCCATTTTTCTTTACGCCTGTTTCAGATTTCTTCTTGCCATTTCTGTTCGGTAGGACCGTCCCAATGAACGATTTCATGAATTCAAAACTGGAGCCTTGCGGGCCGAAACCACGATGCGTTATATTCACAGGCACCTTATCTAAGGAAACGAGTTCACGACCACAGCCGCCGCGGCTGCGATCGAACCTGCGACCTCGAGCTCAGCAGCGCGACCGCTGCTGAGCTTGAGGCTGTTTTTTCTTTAACGAGCTGTTTATCGAGCTGTTTCTTCTTTAACGCTTTCAATTTCTATCGTTACCAAATGTTCAGATAATCACGCCCGTGCCATGCACGTTCCATTTACAACCTTAGACATGTAAATTGTGCGCAGTAAAACGTGCGAACGGTACCGCTTGTGCGTTTTTGCTATCTTGCGCTCACTTGATTATAGGCTCTAATGTGAAATGCATGCTTCCCATTGTGTGACGCATTCTTTTTTCTCTTTTTTCTCTTCTGTGTTTTGCCGCGCTCCAGAGCAGAGTGTCACCCGAAGAAAAGGGTTCTAACGCTTTGTCATGAACTCGTTTGCTTTAACATCAATCCTTCTAACAACTGTCGTTGGCTATGGTGTTGGACTGCTGAGCACGAGGTCGCGGGATCGAATCCCGGCCGCGGCGGCCGCATTTCGATGGGGGCGAAATGCGAAAACACCCGTGTACTTAGATTTAGGTTCACGTTAAAGAACCCCAGGTGGTCGAAATTTCCGGAGTCCTCCACTACGGCGTGCCTCATAATCAGAAAGTGGTTTTGGCACGTTAAACCCTATAATTTTAAAACAACTATCGTACTTGTCGATATAAACTTGCAACTGCATTGTGGGCCGAGGGAAAGCTTCTGTTTGAGAGTAGATGCCCTTCATTATTATTTAAGGCGACCTCAAGACACGAACCGCGCGTGAAATATATACTTCTGAATGCGGATATAATGGCCAATAATTTGTCGGAACAGAGCTTTTAAAATGTTGGCTCGCCATGCATCCCGGCCCTGCAAAAATGGATGTCCAGCGAAGCTGTTGAAAACCACCAGTACAACTGTTTAGAGGGTGTATGCAATGCTGTACTTCTTTAGAGTAATGGTAATAACGGTAATCTAGAGTAATGATAGTAATGGTAACTTTGGCAGCACGCCGCCGCTGGTTGTATTGCCGTTTATTTTTCCTTTTCCAACGACAACTCATCGCCAGGGCCAAGAGGGCAGTCGAAGCCAGAGGGTTCCTGGACTAAGGAGCCTTCCCACCTTAGGGTGATACCCGTCCTTGCTCGGGACACTGTTTCGTATAATAAACGCTTCTTCTCTCTCTCTCGCCGCTCCTCGTATTCGCGTTGCTCTTAGGGTGTCCTTATTGCTCGTTTCCTACTCATAGCGGTGCTGCAACAACAATGAAATCAGTTGCTAGGATGGTTCCCTTATATATGAAAGGCTAGTGACGTCACTCCCCACGTCGCAACCTGCCGTGGCCGCGGAAGCTTGCGCAACAGTAATTTTTACCGCGAAACGTATTTGCGGGGAGTGCTACGTGCTTCGCATTGATATCAGGAGCGTCTTATTATCAATAATGTTGTTTGGATGCTTGTCTTGCAGTTGTTCCTTATTGAAACGAGTGCTGTGTTGTTTGTTGTACGCATGATACTAAAGAATGTATGCACTTTTCGCTTCAATCGCTGAAGGTTCTTTCTTTTTTTCATCGCTGACGTTTTTGGGGTTTTTTTTTTTCGTGAGGACGCGCCGCAAAAATGCCGACCAACTAGAGATTGACCGCTTCGCTGTAACATGCTCCCAAAGCCGCGGGAACTCATACTTGTCAACGTCATTGTACTGTCTTGACTCAACAACTTTCTAAAAAAAGAATAAAAAAAAGAAAAGCAGATGTTTTGCTACCTGTGCGGGTGGCATCGTCAGTACGGCACAAACGGTCCAACAGAGCGAACACGTAATATCACATAACGCATATTTTCACCTTAGAATGTGACTAATAATGAACACATTTTTTTTTCGCATAATGATGGGAAAACGTTGGCACAGAAGCCGCGATAGGCCCCTAGAAAACTTGTGGAATCGTGGTTTATCCGCCGTGGTAGCTCGGCCCATAATTCTAACCGTGGCCCTCTACCGCATGTTTACAGTCGCTTTGTAGATAAAAAGGGTGTATTTCGCTCTATTGTAACATCTATGCACTGGCGATGCCATCCAGGTATAAGTGGCGAAACTCCTGTGGCTTGTGCCTGCTTTTATGACGTTGTAAAGCCAGTGAAAAGACATTGACAAGCATAACAATTTTTTTGTTTTTTATTTCTTGTTTGTTACGAACAACATGTGAGAAGAGGGGTCAATCCTTTTCAGAGCGATACTCTAAGACGCAAAGTATATATCCTTAGGAAGAGTACCAGGCCCACGTGTACGCAAGGCTCCTCTTACACTAAACTTGCCGTTGCCTCGGCGATCGTCACGCTACCGTGCAGTCTCGCTAGCTCTAACGTAAAAGAAGCGGCGGCGAGTCCTAGTAACTGGGCCATATATTCTGCGAGTAAAAGCCTGCCGCGCAATGTGTATGCAGTCCTTTCTCCGGGATGGCACTAAATACGAGTCGACTTGCGAAATCGTCCAGATTCGTCGACACGCAGATGAAAAAAGGCCGCGAAATTGCTTTCCATGCGGTTATCTGGTCATCGGGGGATCAGTGGGAATGATTACGCAGACAGGGCCTTTCGAGCGTCGTGCGAAGAAAAACCGCCGCGCTTCCAATTACACTCTCTGGGATGGGCGCTCCGAGGCGAGTCCGCCACCTGGCACAGCAGAGTGGAATATCGCACGCATACAAAGCGAATCAGACTGCACGACATAATCTATCCGTTGCAACTCAATCGTCGTCGCCCGGACTTCACTGACGTGAGGCATCGCTTTCTTTTTTATTTTCCTTTTCTGTCTTTTCGATTGGGTTGCCAGGCGGCATAACGTCGTAATGAAGTGCAATATAAGCAAGCAGGCCCGTTTTATACAGATACTGCAACGTCTGCTTTCGTTAGGAGTTGGCTTCCCGAAGGATGACAGAAAACCAATGGAAAGGACCGACCAGACGATATTCTATACTCGCGTACAACTTTGTGTGGCAATGAAAGGAAAGCTACGGAGGTAGAGCACGCACAAGTGAGAGCGCTTCTGAAAAGAGTCCCGTGTTTTCGTCCGCGTTAGTTTAAGCTGGGGAAGTGAAAACATAAGCACGCTATTATCAACAGCTAAACAAGACAGAACACACCACTGGATGTAAACGTTTACTTATTCCGAGGCTTTTCCCTTTCGCGTCTGGGCAAACGCGAGACCGTCGCACGTGGAAGCTGCGCCGATTCAGCGTCTGTTCCGAGCAAGCAAGAGTACTGTCAAACGCTGGCGGACTACTTGGCGCCGTAGCACACGTGCACCAGCTCCGCCTGCGTAGAGCTTTCACTTCATTGCCACAGAAAGTTGTCCGCGAGTTTAGTTGGCGGCCCTTTCATTTCCTTCTCGATCCTCCTGCTCCCGTACGCCGCAGTATAGCTTAGTGGCTGTGGTCCTGCGCTGCTGAGCTCCGGGTCAGTTAAGGGCTCGATTCCAACCGCGGCGGCCACATTTCAACGGGGATGGAATGAAAAAAACGTGTGCCGTCTGTTAGGCGCTCAATCAAGAACTCCAGGTGGTCAAAATTGATCCGACGAACCGTCGCCGCCCCCTTCCTCCCAACCCTTTATGGGGCGTGGCTAATTAATCGTAACGTGGCTTTGGCAGGTGAAAAAGCCCGAATTCCTTTTCCTCCTCGTTCTGGCGAACACCGGCTCAAGTGACGACCGAGCTGAAAGAGTCGTCCGAAAAAAAAAAAAAAAAACCCCCGAAGGTATTGACGGAGACGGTATTGACCCGGCCGCCCGGCACGTACAGGTAAGTCCACCTTAAAGGGAGCGGGCACGCCATCACAGCGCCATCGCAACTCGCACGAGCGTGACCTTCTCTCCGAGCTTTCATCTCTGTCGTGCTCGTTCAGTCGTGTCGATCTATGGCGCCGTGCGACTGCACGATCCGGCCGGAAAAGCAAGGCACCTCGGCGCGCTCATTAACGCCGTGTCGCGCGTTGCGAATTGCGCGAAATGACAGCAGCTGGTGCCGGGCATTCGACCACAGTGCCGACGCCGACAAGCGAGAGCACGCTGTATGTAGTCGAATACACGTTCATTCATTCATTCATTCATTCATTCATTCATTCATTCATTCATTCATTCATTCATTCATTCATTCATTCATTCATTCATTCATTCATTCATTCATTCCTGCGTCGCGTTCGCTAATTCGTACACTTTACACGCAGCGCGAAAACGTGAAAGAAAGTGGGCGATATCCTTTTTCTTTCCAATTAAAAGGGCAATATTGGGAAATACCGAATCGTTTTGGACTACAAGAGCATCAATTAAACAAAAAGCTCTACAGTCCTTAATATGGCGGTGACACGCTGATCACCAGAAGAAAAAGAATGAAGCTCGAACTCGAATTGTCTAGAAACCTCGCGCCGAAGCTACGTCAGTGTCACGTGACATCGAGGCTCTACATTAGTATACTTTTCTCGTATTTGGGCTGCTGTGGCGCAGTTCGGAGTTGTCGAAACTCGCCCAGTCTGGCCCTTGGTTCCTTTGTAATGTAATCGAGTCAGTTTTTTTTTTTTTTTAGCCGATAAGCATTTAACTATGCTCGAGAAGACGGCGTCGGTATAAACGACACAAGGGCAAGCTGGTGCAGAAATTTCAAAGTGGCGTCGCAACCCCATTCTAGATTTTTTTTTTTTGCATCTTTTGTAGCTTAATTGTAAAGCCAGCTCTTAGGATTGGTGTCCTCCACCCCCTCCCCCCTTTTTTTCCTTCTTCTGGTATTGTAGAAGCGTAACTTACGAAAACAGCCCACGTTAATTGTTCTCTTTGGTGCCTCTTTAACATAACGTCTCGCTCGGCCGTACTGACGAACGGTAACCTGTTTAATCCCTGCAGGCCGCCGACCGGCCAAGTTTCGTCATCGTCCAATCTCACGACTCTATAACTTTACCAATCGCTGTAATCAGAATCCGGCAACTCTCGCTTCCAGAACGTGGCATGCTCATACGAGGAAGTCCCGAAAGTAAGTTTCGTTATTCATTTTCACACAGAAACTCCGTTACCAAAAAGGAAACCTCACGACAACGATATCAGCAAGCACTATTACCCCGGGCGCAGGGCATTCCCCCTGCCACATTCTAAATTAAATGGACGACAGGCGGTTACATTGAGGTTCAGGATTGGGCGAGTTGGTATTGCATTCTAAAATTGGTACAGCACAACAGGCTCGGCTTGTTTCTTCCTTTGTATGTTGCGCTGTACCAGTTTTACGGTTACATTAAGGCTTCTGCAGGCAAGAACGTACCATAACCCAGTCGTCGTGAATAAAATTAAAGCGGACTGCCGGCTTTCCGTATATTGTAGTAAGTGTGGGGGTTCGCTCGATTTAGAACACGTGCTTTGGCGCTGCTAGCTTGGCGTTGGCCGGTGGTGGTTCTCGAGGTGAACAGTGGTGGCAGCCGATGCTGCGCAGTGGAGGACCAACTCAGGGCTGTCCAGAGGGCCCGTGTGACGGCGGAGGGGCTCGGCGTCTCTGTCTCGACGTGGGAGCGGCCCGAATCAGTCCCAGGCTGATCCCTCGGGACATAAATGAAGTTCTTCATACCATACCGCGGCATCATAAATTATACACCTTGCAGTGTTTTCCCACATAGTCGCTACCGACACCGATACATTTGTCGTAGCGTGCAATCTGTTTGAAAGAACCGCTCTGGTAAAACTCGGTGCCCTGCGATGCTAGGAATGGTCGCACAGTCTGCTCCACCTCAGCACTGTTTTGGAAGTGACGTCTCGAGAGTGCTGCTTTCGGTGCAGGTAACATGCGCCCATCCATACCGGATAAACAGCACCCGCTTCCACAGGCGGCCACGTTGTCAGCACGCGTTTGTCTGCCATCGTGATTTGTACTCGAATAACCCCGGGCACGCCGGTATGCTGCTATGCTCGCTCTCTTCTTCGGCGCTCTAGGCGTGCGTCATTCCTCCTCCGCTGACGCTTATTCCGTCGTTGAACCCGCAACGGGCGTGGATTTTTGTGGCGATTGTTTGTTTCACCTGGCCTACCATCTTTTATTTAAAAAAAAAAGAACTTATTTTCGGAACGTCCCTCGTATAACATCACGTGCTCAATCTGCTCGGTGGGTCGCGCGCATTTCATAGATGGACATCACAGCTCGATCCTTTTCCTAATGCGATCACGAAAAAGACTGCGGTGAGCACCAACTGAATCAACAACGTTTAGGAATAACGGACGCTCTTGCCACTTCAACTGTGACGTCATAGGGAAAGGCTGCGATGCTGCTCGATCGAAAACAACAGTAGCGCTTACGCGAATGTGGCAATAGCACATCGCATCATTCTTTTTTCTAAGCGTTCCGTATACACCTAAACGGGACGTTTAGTATTCTCGTAAATGCCCACTGGCGGTGCGAAATGGGTGTAAGGACAGGAGAGAAGGGCCAAGTAGGAAAGGCGTTGCCCAACAAATGCGACCTTAAAGGAACACCGTTGTTGAACATTCGACATGTCATTTCTTGCATAAAATGAAGGTACTAACCCTCTGAACAGTAGAAAAATAAATATAGGCAGACGTCAATGTGCGCCAAATAATTCATATTACTGCTTGTTCCTAGAACTACTTTCTGCTTTAGAGATCTGGAGGAGGTGAAGGAACTACGAGAAAGAGGAAAAACTGCGGTAACTGTTTCACACAGTGGCGGGCATCTAAACCATGGGCATAAGTAGCGACGTCATGGTTTGTTCTGTGACGTCATGACTTGCTCCGCGTTCCTCCGCTCTCTGCGGCTGTCAGAAGTTATAGCGTAGCCAGAATAAACGACGTCACCACACTTAGCTCGTGCGTCATGACGCCAGGATAATGTCGACGATGAGAACTCCGGTCTTTCAAGCCCTATACTTTCGTGGAGGAAGGAACGAACTAGTGGGGGAGCATTGCGAAAACGTGATTGAAGCGAAACATGCCGGCCCAGCACGTGATCGTCACGTCTGAGTGCGCGGTAGGTTTTAGTGATACCGCTCTGCTGGTAGAGCCAAGGCTGAGTAAGCCTAACTAGTCCCGCGTCGAATGAAAGCTACCGGGAACCAAACATTTTCCGCCAGTACGCTGGGTCTCAGAGATTACGTTTTGGGCCGACATTGCAGGGAAAAGGCGAAAAAAGTGGCTTCAGGGAAAGTTGGCTAGCCAAGGCCGGCTGCGCGGCGTAATGCCCCCTCCTAATTTACTTGCTTAGTCCGTGACAACTTAAGTATCGAATAAAAAATCTTACCTGTCGCAAACTTCCGGATGGTTACGTATCGCTTTCTTCGTTTATGTTTTTACAAGTGAGAAGCACGTGGTAAGAACCTCAAAAATGTTTCAGCATACTTCTTGAATGCAACATCCGGAAAGTCGCATAAACGGGTGAAGTCGCCTCCATTGAGTTCATGTTAAACCATTAACGCATCGCATCAAGCGGAAGAGCGCAAAAACCGGGACGCCC
Source organism: Dermacentor albipictus (assembly GCF_038994185.2). Lineage (NCBI taxonomy): Eukaryota > Metazoa > Arthropoda > Arachnida > Ixodida > Ixodidae > Dermacentor > Dermacentor albipictus. The sequence continues at coordinate 96,522,944 of NC_091829.1, read as the reverse complement.
GGTGTTCCTTCTCCTTTGCTCATGGTCGAGGCGCGCTAGCTAAAAAAAAAAGAAAGAAAAAAAAGAAAAAAAAGACACGCGCAAGCTCGTTTCGGACGCCATCGAAGGAGGGTTTTGATGCGCTACACGCATGCGCTGACGAATAACATCATGATTCATGGTGCGCGAGCATCTCATTACGCTGCTAATGCTTTCACATTGCTAACGATGGCGCTGAGCGTTCGCCATACGAAACTTATGAGCAGCCGGCGTCTTAGCGTGACGTCGCCGCCTACCTAGAAAATTTGGTGCACGGTAATTAAGGTTAGATCTCGAACAAATACGAGGCAGCGTGCGTTTTGTCCAAGAAAAAGCAGACAGACCTTCATTCTTTACGGAAACTCAAAACGTTCCGAGTTTTCGTGATCATTTATAAGAGTGATTAGAATATGACGACACAGGACAACGTTTCGGAGGGCATATGGAAAAGTGCGGAGTTTCCTATTCACGGCTATACGTGTTAATTTGTTCAGAAAAAGAGTATGATCCATCTACACATGCCTTAACCCCTTCTAATTATTGTTATATTCAATAAAAAGTCTACGAATAACGCTATCGACGGGCTATCGTAAATTTCTGCATGCACGTAAGGAGAGAGGAAACGCGAACATTGAGAAACCAAGCTGTCGCGGCACGCGGCGGTGTTCATTCGCTCCAAGGTGAGCAGATAACGGTGCCCCCCCGACGACACGCTGATCCGACAGGAAAGCAACGACACAAACGGGCATGTCACACGCCCCGCTCGGCGTGCGACTGAAACCACACAAACGTGACAGATTTCGCATCGAGCGCAGCGTTCTGCTCGCCCCCGTGACACAGTGCTCGCAAAAAAAGGTTCCTTCGTGCAAATACGGCAACGGGCATGCGTGTCGATGCAACGCATACACAGCACCCGGCGGAATCACCGTTTCCTGTGCGCGTCCATTTCAGAACGCTTACGGCATAGTGCCGTAATCATGCGATGTGGAAACTTGCAGGCATTACGAAAAGAGCGACGCATCGCTCCCTCCTATACACGGCCCGCGCAGAGACCGACGTCGGGTGGAGCTCTGACACTTGACGCGAGTCGACACTTCCAGCGTCCAGCGATGACGCGCAGCCGGAAGCAGTGTGACAAATTCCGCGACGACCACCCCACCCGCTTCCGACCACGTAATGTCGCATAGCACGCACACACACGCAAAAAATCTCTAACCGGGAGGAGCACGTCAGGCCCGGCACGCACGCCAGGCGAGGACGATCGAAGCGGAGCGAAGCGCATAGCGGCACCTGCACGGAACATACCCGTGCGCGGCAAAAGGGTTCAAAAAAAAAAAAGAGAGAACGACGCGCTGCGATGAGCCGCTACTAATTCGGCTCGCGCGCGAGAGAGAGGGAGAAAACGCGCACAAAGTCCCGGAGGGAGAAGGAGAGAGAGAGAGAGGCGGTCCCCCTACCTGGATGATGCCGGGCAGCGCGATGACCACTCCGGCCGCGTAGCTGGCCCTCCTCTGGCGACACGTCTTGCAGAGCGCCTTGGCCAAGTCCACCACGTTGCGATAGGGCAGGCTGGCGCGCCGGCCGCCCGCGCCTCGCGGCTCGACGGCCGAGCCGCCGCCGCCGCCGCTCTTGGCAGCGCGACGCCCCCCGCCGCCGCCTCCCCCGCTCATGGTCGGAGTGGGCGGGCGACGCGAAGAGTTTTCGGGTGGGCGAGGGACGCCCGGATCAACAGGTAGGCGCCCGCGCCCCGGAGCGGCCCACGGAGCGGGCACCCGCCATCTTCGGCGAAAGCGCGGCCGAGGACGTCGCACGCCGCCCTCCGCCGCCGGAGCGGAAACGAAACCACGCGGCGACTCCGACCGCCGGGGACGACGACGCGCGGGCCACCGACCACTCACTCGGCGGCAGCAGGCACTGCCGTTCGGCACAGATCGGCGGCGGTGTGTGTGTGTGTCTGTGGCGCACACGGATTGCTTCTGCCACGCCCGGTTGCCAGCCACCCCGGCGGCACGCACCACGTTCGCTGCCAACACCTGCGCGCGCCGGGCGAACGACGACGAGGCACCGTGCGCGAGTGTGTGAGCGCGCTCACCTGCGGCGATGGCCCGCCGGCGCTTCGATCCGCGCCGCTCGCGCTGCCACCGGCAGCGTCGGGATGTGCGCGCGGAGGGAGGGGGCGAGGGATATTTCGGTGGCCGCGGCCATCGATCCACGTGGGACCCTCTGCCGGAGGAGCACGGGCCGCCAAAAGACGACAGCGACGCCGCCACAGGTGGCGAACGCCGGCCGCCGTGGCAAGGTCGACGCGCCTCTCCCTTCGGGCCCTTCGCCGTATAGCGGCCGCCTCCCGGTCCTCCGCATCCTTCGCTTCGCCGAGGCGAGGAAGGAGGGGCTCGCCCACAGTCGCCGGCAGGGATGAGGAATCGTTTCTGTGCCAGTCGGATTCGAACTCGCGACGTCGACGTGCGAGCTATCGCTCCGTAGTCCCAGCACGGTCGCGTTTAGTGCGGCAGAAAAGTGTACGGCCCTATACGAGGCCAAGCGATCTCCGCGAGGCCAAGGTTCACGTCCACCTTCGGTCCGAAACCAGCCTTGTGTATCAATCCACCTTTTCAGCCTCACATATACCGAGTACAACCATGGACTCCAGAAGCGGGGAGGCAGGAGGGGCTTGAGCCCACCTGGCCCTCGGAAACGAGGGGGCTCAACACCCCTCCTTTCCCCCGCCCCTCCTTTCTCAACCTTCAGCTTCCCTTATTCTTACGCAGGACACACACAACACACATGCCAACTGTGTTATCGCTGCGCAAAGAAATGTCGCCCGCTTAAACCAAGCAGGAGAGTACGCGCAGTGACCCTTTGCACTATCTCCCTTCCTAGACACCATCCGCGTGTGAAACGCACGGAACCAGCACACGTCACATAGAAACAACTTCATACGGCGCCCCCCGGCGTCGCGTACTTCGGGAAGCTGAGGGGAAGGGTCTCAGCCTGTCCTTTCAACATCCGCGAATGTTTTGAGCCCAGTCACTCGAAGAACACTCCCGAAGCCTCCGAGCACGCGTGTGCTGTCAAACTTCGGATCAGGCCACATACGGATGAAAAGAGGAGGTTGATACACGAGGCGTTATGCTTGAGAGAATCGGAAAACTGCATTAGCGCACCTTCTCCTCCGTATCGCGAGTAAAGAAATCGGTTATTTGGCCGGGAGGATGCGTGGCGCACGCGCGCGATAACCGATTTGCAAGACGTGACAGGTGTATACTCTCGAATCTCGACGTGAGTGTGCGTCTTTCATGAATGCTATCATTGTGGCAGTACATCAAGTTGATGCGCAGCGCCCGGGCCTGATGTGCAGCTCGTGTTTGTGTTTTCGTCTTCCTTATCGCCTACAACCGCGTTTCATAATGCCATTAGCTAACTTTTCCATTAAGCGATAGCGCCCACTGCTTCAAAACGTCTTTGACTCGCAATAGTTCGAAAGTCTCCCATGACGAATGAGAAGGACGACAGTCTCCGGGGTATGGGGTGCTAAGTACAGCCGTTACTGAATCTCTAAAGCGAGGCTTTCTGAGCACACGCTCCCAGACTTTCCTGACCGTGGCTGCTGGGCTCTTGCCGAGTAGGCCCGAGCATCGCGTATAGCACGTGACATCGAGACCACGTGCACGCGACGCCACGTCAGCGCGCGCCAGCTTCCATCGGGCCATGGGCGCAGGAATGAAACAGGAAAAATAATGGTCAACCTCCTCCCCCGCGTCTCGCGTCGTATACGTACACCTGTCCTCACCATTCTTACCTCGTGACGTCACCGCATCGACGTCTCGGCGTGCGTACCCGTGAACTGCCGTTTGCATTTTCCGCGTAGCTCGTGAGCGGCGCACTACGTGACAGCGCATTAAAGATGCGGCCAATACGGTCCATGAACATAAAGACAGCAGGCGATTGCGCGTTGCATAGCTAGAGGACAATAAGACAATTGTACGCATCGCGTTTATTTGTATAGCAATTAAGGAACCGCTTCGCGAACGCTTCGCAAAGATTGCACTATGTGCGTCGGACCTGCATATTTTTTTTAATGTTTAATTCAACATTTCTCCTGGTCAGACTCTGTCACAGACGGTACTATTCCTCTCTTTTCAATTATACTGCGTGGACAGAACATCAACCATGCAGCCTAGACTGACAGGCCGACATATTATAACTGGAGTATTACTATGGGACGAGTGTGCCCTGGTTATTGCAGCGAAAGAAGGCATCTTAAGCTATTTTAGATACGCGCTGATACTCAATTTCGCTTCTCAAGTCGTCTCAGCAGTTAAATCAACTGTAAACTTTACAGTGCGTCTCAAAAAAAAAAAAGCTAGGAAATAGTTTCAAAACATTTGTACACACTGTATAATGATAAATCACTCACGCATTCACGACAATACTTTCATAATTCTTTTATACAATTTCAATAATGAAAAACTCGCAAATTTTGAATAGCATTTACGTAATGTGTAGTTTTTTACGCAGAAGGAGTTCATCAATCCTTCGCGACAAATTTTTGCCCATGTCTTGCGCTAGCTGGTTCCAAGTTGTGCCTGCAAATATTCTCAATTCCGATTTATTAATTTCACCGCCCCACCCAGTTCTTCACCGTCCTCGATTGTACCTCCCCTTCCAACGGCACCCATTCTGTGACTCTAATGGCCCCCCGGTTATCTGCCCTACGCATTACGTGAACTGCCCATCATCTCCTTTCTTTCCTTGTAATGTCCACTAAAATTGCCTTTGCTCCCGTTTGCCTCTGATCCACACCGCTCTCTTCCTGTCTTTTAACGTAACGCATAACATATTGGAGCGCAGCTCTCAGGCGCCCGTTCCTGCGTTGAGCGTCGGCGTCCCTCGGTGTAACCGAGCGAACGAGCACAGCGAAAGATGAAAGAGCGAAGGCGGAAAGCAGAGGGGGATGAAAGACGGCGATAGCGAAGAAAGGGCGAGGAGGAAAGCGCCAGGAGGAGGGTGCAGCGGAACCATGAGGAACCATACTTCTGTAAAGCCAAATCGCTTTACAGAAGTATGCTGTTACTCGGTGTTATTCCTGTTTTTTTCTGTTAAAGTGCCTTTGCCATGTCATTGCATTGTGTAAACCATTAAAAGCCTTCATTTTTTTTGCTATGTGTGCATGACTTAATTCTTTTTTTTAAGTTATGTACCAGATGCAGCCTTTATGTAATATGTTTATATATTGCTATGTGGTGTAATGTGACCGCCGTGGGCAGTGTTTCTTTTTGTGTATCTTCTTTTTTATGACTTTGTATGCTACTGCCAAATAAGGGGGGCCGTTGCTCTGTCAAGCTGTTGAAAGACAGTTTTTACTTCGGTCCCCCTGCATCATCATGTATGACGTGATGGTCGAAATAAACTTACTTACTTACTAAAGCGAAGGAAGGAAGGTATACGGCGAAAGCGTGAAGGCTGTTTCACATGCTGCGACTGCAACGACGAAAATCGGTGCTGTCGCACGCGTCGCAATGCGATTTTTAGAGGGCTCATTTCACATGATTGCGATTTTAACAATGCGACTGGTGCGACGCCCAGCGTCGCCAGGTTTCGTGGCACTGCCAGGTTTCGTGGCAACTGCCAGGTTTCGTGGCACACGCTGCATAATTCTTTTATTGTAGTGAATAAAACGTTTACACTATAATATTATTGACTTCGTTTGATTAGAAGCAAATAATATGTACGTTTACTAATTTAAAATTTTAGTTAAGATTTGTCTTGGAGTGCGCGACGGCGGTTTTGGTAGTTCAGTGCGACATGGCGCACGTAAACAGCTGTTCGCAGGTGGTTCTGCGCCGTGTGTTGTCTCATCTGCCTTCTACGACCGTTTCGTTCTGCCTGCGCTACAACAATCTCCAAGATGACCTATCGACCAGTTCATATTGCTACCCTCACCGCATATGCAGTATTTGGAATTCGGCTGCCACGAAGTCGTCATGTCAGCCCAACAAGATCCTCGCGCTACCCGTGCTCAGCGCCAGCCTCTGAAGAAATGATGCGTGTATATTGCCCGTGATTGCGCATATGTGGTGCCTGCTACTAGCCATATTCTTACGCCAAACGCAACAAGAAGCACCAACCCGAAAGCACGCGTGTGCCACTGAACGAAGACTCAAATGATCTGTGTGATTACGACGTGGAATGAAAATTGTGTTGTGAAATTCAACCTTAGCGCTTGCCTGGTTCGTCCATCGCCGTGCTTGCGCTGCGAATATATATATGGGAGCCCTCTCTAAATATTTCTAAAGGCGCAAAAGCCGACGCATCAAATGTTTCGAGCAGTTACCGTCACTTTTGTAGAAACCTGTACGTTGTAACATAGCATTCTAAAAGACACGCTTCTCGCCCACTTTGTTGTCCTGTGTCTCGCGCTGGCAGTATACTCGGAACTTCTAACAAGAAGACCATATCAATACGCGCTATTCATACTGCAGGATCGTAGGCCCACGGCAGGCGCACTTGCCGTAGAATTTCTCAGCTTTCTGCGCAGCCTCGCACGCCTCTCACGGTTAGCCTGTTTTGTGGAAATAAATATTATTATTATATTATTAATGTTATTAAATATTATAGTTTCTTCACTGTAATTTATAGCAATCATCCAGATTTCTTAAGCTAGTCATGCATTCAACCTCTATTAGATCAACATTACGACATGCTTATGGGAGTCATTTCAAACTAGATTGCTCAGCCAGAGAAAGTACAAATGCAAGCCTCAATGTTTATTCCAATTTGGTATTCCTAAACAGATTATATTGACAGAATTTTATGCCTGCTTGCATTTCCTGCAATTCAATGTTCAGAGCTGGAAAAACTGATTCCTTTTCTTGCTGTCGAATGGCTGCTTCAATGTCGATAGCAAGCTATAATTATTCATTTCGAAAGTGTTAAGCAATGACTATATGTCTAAGCTTATCAATGCGTTTTTGTTCCACAAACACAATTAAGTTTTCTCTCTCCCTCTCATTGACAGCCATGGAATGAAACCGTTCACTTTCATAAGTATCAGGATGCAAACATTCTGGAGTTTGTCCTGAGCATTTGTCTGCATCCTACAGTGTGCATGTTTGTATCAAGTTCTCGTGTTACAATCGCAGTGATCTACGCATATTGTTATATTGCAACAAACAAATCTATTTCACTTTGTTTTCAAATCTACAATGTGGCCATGCAGTAACGACTGCATTAATAAGCAAAAAAGAAAACTGCAGATTCAGTGTACGTGTTGGAATCTATGCGAAGTGAAGTTTTTGTCAAGTGGTGAATTAAACGCTGGTAAAGTAACTGCGATATATACAATTTGTCTTATATTCAACAATCCAACATGTCATCTTTTGCAAGGTTTGCTTATGCACCGCATAGGTCACAACCTTAATGTCATGTAATCTTTATGCATTACACTGTTCACAAACCATACCGAAACGCAAACGGCAGTTAATGTAGATGCACGCTGCGAGACATCAACACAGTGACGTTTGTTGAGCAAGGAATGGTGCGAGGTGTGTGCAGATGAATGAATGACGTGCTTATGTACTTATTTATTTATATACCTCGCAGGCTGCAAGGTTGGAGTATTATGTAAGAGGGAATAAAAAAGTTGTTACAAAAGGAAGAAGCGCACAACATTAAGAAAAACACCAGCAAAAAAAGCAGTACCAATACATTGCACCAACTAGCCCAACGTGTTTTACTGGCACAACATTATACAATACTTAACAAACAATAACAGATAAAGTTACTGCCCATGCACCCTGTACAGACGGTAAATCAGCGAAGCTGAAATGTGCAGCCCTGGTGTTTATCACTGGGTTAATTCCAATGGTTTATTCAAGTCTTTCTATATTATTGGTTATGTCTGTGTTTCTTAATGAGGTTATGCACATGTTTGGCTTGGGTTTATCACATTGTTTGTTTGGAATGCCACACATTGCACTTTGCAATATCACCATCATGGAAAGTGCAATGAGTGGTTCATTGTGTTAATCCAGCGGGTCCATCAAAGTCTTTCTGGATTATGTTACGCACTTGTGTTTTGTAATGCGTTAATCATAATGTTTATGACTCAGTTATGCACTGTAGTTACGAAGTGACACACCGGGGCTGCACATTTCATTTAATTAAATACAGGGACACATTTTCGAACCTATTTGGAAGTCTGAGAGAGACTGCTGCACGCGTGCTCTGCTGCTAGAGAGAAACGACGTCACTATCGGTCTAGCCAATGGCCCACCACACCTTCACTGCGAGATAATAATGACATCATGATCTTGTCTTAACCCCATCCCTCCTGTGTCCCTTCCCTGCAATAATACGCAGATAAATGTATGTTTGAAATGCATAAGCATTTCTATGTCTACTCAACACGAAATGTCTCCGTCCATCATGCAAGACGAATGCAATAGCTCACACCCCCTTAAACAATGGCTCATACCCCTACACTAGGGTTTTTGGGATCGGACCATGAGTGTTTCGCCTAGGCATACACAGCTTCACTGTAAAAAGAATGAACACCTTTCTGCTAGAGACCAAGACAATCATGAGGTGTATTAACAAATGAAAGTTTATTGAACATGCCGAGTAAATGCTGTTCGACAAGCAATAAATCAAATTTACACAAAAAGCAGAAGCAAGCTCTGATGTGTGTCCATACAGATCCCAACAGGAAACGCATCCATCTCTGAAGGTGTAACAGCAACCATGCTGACACAAGATTCTCCCAGTGTATTTGCATCTACAGCATCCATAATTTCTCTAGGCAGCCGATCTCGACAGAATGCTAGCTTCTTCCTCTACAATGCACTCTCCACATCTGAGCGTGCATTGTAGAGGAAGAAGCTAGCATTCTGTGCAGATCGGCTGCCTAGAGAAATTACGGAAGCTGTAGATCTAAAAACGCTGCGTTAATCTTGTCATCACGGCCTCCGTTAGAAATGGATGCATTTCCTGTCAGGAAACGCACATGAATTTTTGCTTCTCCTTTTTGTGTATGTTCAGTCTATTGCTTGTCAGCGAGCATTAACTCGGTGTGTACATTAAACTTTTGATTGTTAGATCATCTCGGTTTTCTTGTTTGTCCTATGTGTTCTCTGGTGCCATTTGCAGCCAGGCTATTCGTTTTTTTTTCTTTAGACTGCAACAAGTCACTTTAATGGCCGTCATGATACGTTATAAAATCTTTTATTTGGCCAATGTAGCAAGAACGTACAGTGTGAAGCAGTAAGAACAGGTTGTGCTAACTTCTAATTAAAAGGTTTATTGTGAAAATGCAATGATATATAAAGGTTACCACAAAGTAGTACAACAATAAAACCTGATAAAGACTAGTGCTTGATGAAACCAAACATAAAAGCAGGAAAGGGATAAAATACATATAGATATACAAGTCCAGGGAAAAAAAAAACATTGTGATCACCAAGTGTGCATGTGGCTACCTTCCAGGAAACTCACTTTTTTCCCAATGGCATGGAACTGGAAGAATGTGCTTGCATAAGCAAGCTGTCAGTCTGTCTATTGGAATAACAACAGTGTTTCTTGAAAGGTGCTGGCATGCAGGATTGGCAATTGTAATGATTTTTTCCTGCACTTGGAATTTTTCTCTATTTTCTTTCTGTAGCATTTTTATTTATGTTTGGTTTCATCAAGCACCAATTTTTATCTATCTTTCAAAGATGTCTTTCTTTTTCTGGGGAAAACTCGGGGAAGGCAGAAGATGGAAATTCAAGACGATGAGCAACATGAGAACAAGGTGAAAGTAGGAGCCAACGTTTCCAAACGTGGACCTTGAAGAAGACAAGTCCACTAGTCGAGACGTTGGCTCCTGCTTTCACCTTGTTCTCGTTTTGCTTATCGTCCTTTTTTTTCTGGTAATTTGTATAACTCGCCACATTTTTACAAATGAACGTCAGTTGAAAGTTAGTCCTCATCCATATCTAGTGTCATCCTGTTGATACTGCTTCATGCTATGCACTCTTGCAACATTTATGTGCGTGTGTGTGCACACGTGTGGATTTGGATGTGAGATCGGGCCCTTGGGCAGAGGTATCATTCTTCTCCTGTACAGCCTTATGAATTCATTAATCATAGTGCAACAGAAATGCGATGGACAGGAACGAAGTGAACACACAGAGCGCTTCGTTCTTGTGTGTTGTCTATCTGTTTCACTTTAGTTAATAATGAATACACACAAACTCATCTAGTTTTCAGTTATTATGTCAGGCTTATAAGCCCGCTTGTGTCCTGGAATATTTGCATGGCTATGTATCCTGTAATTTAATTACTGGCCATGTGCTTGCAAGTCCCGTGTCAATCTCCTGATTTTCCTGACAATCTTGTGTGATGTGCAGGCCCAGACAGTTTCTGGTGAATCCATGCAGGGTGTTGTGCAGGGTGTAATCTGCACTACAAGTACTGCTTTGATTGCGTTCAGTTCAGCTGTTCTAGGTGTAGGATGACCTGGAATGGTACTCACTTATATGGGGTTTAGTTTTATGTAGTGTCATACTACTGTTACACTGCTATTGCCAGATCAGTGTACTATATGTGCCTTATGTTTGCTTGCATCTTCATGATTAGCAACCTCCTCTGTGTGTTTGGCAGTTGCATATAGTCTCCTGGCCTAATTGTTTACCCCCATATTCCACGGTATGGGCCTGTTGTGTTTCAAGTTCAGGTACTCCCGAGGTTGTGTTTCTGAAGGGAGGGGTAGTCGTCTTTGCATCTCATATGCTAGCTGGCATAGTATCTTGGTACGAGGTTCTGAGCTCTTGAGACAAAGAATTTGTGCTGCAGGCAGCAATTCTACTCTGTCTAGGTGCTTGTTCGTTAGCTCTTTCTCATAGAGGTCTTCAAGCATGGTACAGTTGGAAAGACCTGTTATTACTACCCGATGCCTGTATTCGATGAGTTGTCTTTTTTGTGTGCTGCAGGTAATTCATACCGTACCATACCTTGGACACAAGCAAAGCATCTGCGATTTTCTATAGTATCCACTCGTCCACCCCCATCATTTCGAGATTATTCTTTTCACCAGGTGTGGAAGTTGCGTCCAGGCATTGCATACTTGTTTCACCCACGTGCTGGTTCTGCCGTCATGGGCTTACACTTGCTGAGGATTTGTGGACATTGACTTGCGGGCATATTTGTCCAGCTATGTGGATCACAATGTGCAATCTGGGGTAGTTCTTGATTCTAGCCTTTCTTTTTTTCCGACGTCGATATGAGCTGACTTATCAGAAAGCGAGAGGCCAGACTGGCCAAGAAAGTCTGCAGTGTTGTTGAGGGCTTGTTGCATCATTCTTGATTTCTGTATAAGATAGCTTTCACATAGACTGTAATACGCCATAGGCTGTAGTGTTTCTTGTAGTATGCCCGTGTTGTTGGTGTGTGTGGGTCAAATGTACCTCCAACTCTGACCTGGAATTTTCTGTCTTGCAGAAAGTTACTGTTTAAGTGCTCTACCAGAAATGTTTTTGCTCATCGTTGCTCTTATTAGAGCAGCATAAGGTACTACTGTTAAAAGCCTCTTCATTCTTTCATAAGCGGTATTACACAATGTCCTGCGATAAAGTTTCTGCTGCTTATGGCCCACTCATAACTGCCAGAAAGGACAACTCTTGAAAAAGGTTTTCTTTGTGCTATGTGTGCGATGTAGTATGAGCATTCATGCCTTGACATTTATACATCTGTAGAACCAGCTTCCTGACACAGTACTTGCTATACCTGATCATGCTTATTTGTGCAGTGGTGTTGAACAATACATATTGATGCAATGAATATTTACAAACTCGAATTATCACGAAAGATGGTTGTTTTACAATTCTGCCCTTTGCTTTCTATTGGTGTTAGATTTTGCATAAGCATGCTGCCCTATGCAGTAGTATTTTGAAGTGTAAGGGTTCAATAAAAGGTGATGAACTAAATCTAAGTGCAAGAGCTTTTTTTCTCACCTACGACTCCCATCGAAATGCGACTTCCATGGCTGGCATATCAATCCCTTGCCTTGAGTTAGCAGCAGAATGCTATAGCCACAGTGGCAGGTGAACAAATTGAAGAACAATATTTCTGTCTATAATTTTTTTTCTTGCCTGTATGTAAGTAAAGTTTGGAATAAGTTTGTCATTGCAAAAAAGCCCAGTATGTGGTCTTTTAGTGAATAAACCACATATCGTGTATAGTTGAAATGCAGAAATTTGTTCTAAAATCCTCAGGTGATATATGTTCTTGCAAGTAGCATGGTATTTCATTACTTATAAAGATAGTAATCGCAGCGGATATCGTTATATGGTTTTACACACTAATATATGTGATCACAAACTTATTAGAAACTTACTAGAAACATGTAAGGCATGAATGTTTCTGCACACTTGATCAGCTGTGAACGTGCAAGAACTGCTTGTACCGGCCGACTTCACAGCACAGCTCGATTTTCTTTTGTTCAGCGTGTCGTTTTATACTATTTTATACCCACAAGAACAGGCCGTTTGCCTGCTTTTCGCATTGTTGCACGAGTTCTACATAATTGTGCAGGAGGGTACGTTGTCACTGTGCCACTATAGCAAGCAATTTACTTAATATACTAGTTGTACAGTTAGTTACCTTGCAGAGCAAGTGTTCATACAGATGCAGTAAGGATACAAAGTCCGCAACATAGTCAATGTTTATTGATTTTTGTGCATGAAAAAAAAAATTATCCAGAGTAGAGGTGCAACTTAACGTGCATGTAATATTTTATTCAAGCCACGGATTTAATGCTATCGTAGCAAATTCATTACGATAGCCTACACTTTTGCTCTGTCAAATTTAATAAGAGGCAAGATAAGCTTTCAAGATGCATCGGGAAATTCGTGATTGAAAACCGACAAGAAAACGCAACTGAACGGTACCGCGTTCAGCGCAACGTTGAAACTTCGGGTACTTTGCTGTCTTGTCATTTGCCCTTGCCGAGGTTGAAATAATTCAAGCTGCTCCGTAAGCGCGATTTTTGCAAGCTACTCAACAAAAGAAAATTGTGACAACCTCGTCGTCTGCTGGGGATCGAACACCTCCTAGCACTGACAACTCGCAAAGGCGTACGAAGCAAACGTGAAAATGCACTTCATTTGCTGTGTAGCGTGTCAACAAACGCATAGCAATCGGAGAATGCAATCTGCGGTACAAGTTTTTTATTCTCCTTTCGCGTACGTACCGAATTCGACGATCCCCGTTTCCGCGCATTGCACTTGTCGGACGAGACGCCATTTTCCAAAACAAACCGGCGAAATAGCTCCGTTGACAGCTCTCCGCGCAATTTCGACGGAAAATCGCAGCGATCGGTGCGACGGTGCGACTGTGCGACCAACCGGTTGGTCGCAGCCGAAAATCGGGGGGTCGGCACTGCGACTGCGATTTTCATCGCAAACGACGGAAATCGCACTTCCGGTGCGACGAAAATCGCATCATGTGAAACAGGCATGAGACGAAAATCGTACTGCCGCGCAAGACATGTAATGCGACGACGATCGCCAGAGTAGCGCGCGTCGTCTGTTCCCCGATGACGCCATCGATAAGGCATCCGACAAGCGCGTCAACCGACACTACATGTGGAAACAAAGCGCTGCATGAGTGGACGTCCGCCTGCGGCGGCTGCTGTGAATCGCGCCTAAGCGCGATTTGCCTCGCCTCTCGCCATCTCCCGATTGGCGAGGAAGTCGCGCCACACTTCGCTCCGTTTGCAAACGTACCGGACGAGAGAGATTGTCCGCGTGAGCCAATATATCGCGAAGTGAAAACACGTGCAGAGCTGCGCTCAAATTTCGCATTAGGGAGTATCGTATTCGTGGTTGATGCTTTTCCGTTCCACCGCTCCTTGCGCGGCCCTTTAATTCTTATCGAGCCTCTTTATTAACCTCACAGTCCCTGATTTGATGATGCCAGCCACCTAGAACTCATTTTACAGGTGGCTATACGCGGGGTGTCTCATTTTATCGTCAACGCAACTTGTAAGTGTCAGACGTATTATGTACTACAATTCTATTTATTGAGCTAGATTTCTCTGAGGCGCAGATATTACCTGCACAAGAAATGAAAGTCAATACTTCGCTAATTAACAAATATCCGCTGACTTTAGTCTAATCACCTTATAATAGATATTGTAGTTTACGATAGTAGCCGGTGTCCTTGAAAGTCACATTCAATTGCAACAAAATTTAACAATGACACAAGTTTCCAGATATGCATTCCCAACGTTCGCAACGAAATGCATGGGTGTTCCAGAAAACGTTTACCCTCAGTGCAAAGCAAGGTGTTTTATTAAAAAAAGTAAGTGGAACAGCAGTGCATTTTTACCACAAGTTCGACATTCTTTATCTCAAAACTGGTGCTATAGCTTCAAAAATTCGTTCCAAATGGATGCGCCTTGAAAAATCACCGGTTCCATTTCTTCTATTCCTGCGCACGCGCTAAACAGCTGAAAAGCAAACTGTAGTGACATTTTGCTAGTTAATCAATTACGAGTATACCTATTTCCCGTGCAAGTAATGCGCCCTCTTCGAGTATTCCAGCTCAACAAGTAGATTTGTGCCAAATGTCACAGACAACCTTAAAAAAATTCCGTCAACGTTAAAATAAGAACACCCGATATATAAGCCGATTCGTTCTACATGGGCAGTACCGTTTGAGCTATAAGAGAGTTTTAGCCCAGCGGGTTTACGGCCAGCGGAGCGGAGCGGGCGAGCGGAGACGCGACTGCGCATGCGCACCACGCTGAGGCGCCCAGCGGTTTTACGGAGCAGCGTTTACGCCCGCTGGAAAGCACTCCCCAGCGGAGGGTATACGCAGCGCGCGAGCGTGCGTAAGGGCGCGCGGGCGTGTATGGGAAATGCAAGACTGCAGCCGCGAACATGAACGCCGGCAGTTCTGCATCGAAGACGGCGACTGCCGCGCTGACCCGCACATTAGTACTCAGTACATTATTAACAAATAATGCACTGAGAACATGTAATATATTTTTATTCAACATTTCTTGCATAATAAAAGCAAGCGTAATTCAATTTCATTTCTCAGTAACTCCTATTCGAACCACTAGGTGGGGCAGCAGAGCGCCCCGCTCTTTACCCCGCTCGAGCGTGTGATCCGCTGAGCTAAAATTCTTTTTTCGCGAGCCGCTCCGCTGGCGCAACGGTGGAGACCGCTCCGCTCCGCTGGCCGTAAACCCGCTGGGCTAAAACTCTCTATATACTCAACGCCATACACTCAACAAATTCTCGGGGGAGGGGAGGAGGGGGTTCGCTTGGAAAGCTTCGCATTAAAAAAGAAGCGGAGCCCACAGACACGCATAATCAGAAACGCGGCTCCGCAATTTGCGTCCGATACATGGAATGCCACTACAGGCGCGACGTCCGCATGCCGGCGTAACGTGGATGGAATTCGTAATCTCGCGACGATATTTTTGGCCACATCAAGTGCGACGCGTTCCTGCGCATTTTTTGGCGGGCTTATGTCGTCACGCCTCGCGGGCTGGTCGAATATTCCGTGCGCGAAGGCTGCGCGAGGAGTGGTAGTCTACGCGCTGCATGCGCGTAGGACGAGGGCGAAGCGAAAGCGAACTTGTTTTGACGACAGCGCAGGGGGATGTATGGAAGGTATCAGTGTATTAATTAAAATTAAATTATGGGGTTTAACGTGCCAAAACCACTTTCTGATTATGAGGCACGCCGTAGTGGAGGACTCCGGAAATTTCGACCACCTGGGGTTCTTTAACGTGCGCCTAAATCTAAGTACACGGGTGTTTACGCATTTCGCCCCCATCGAAATGCGGCCGCCGTGGCCGGGATTCGATCCCGCGACCTCGTGCTCAGCAGCCCAACACCATAGCCACTGAGCAACCACGGCGGGTTATCAGTGTATAGGGGGCCGCAGAGTTTCTCGTAATTATTTACAGGGGGAAACCGGCCGCTGCATCATGCTGTGCTTGAACGTCGGGAAGTGGTGGCTTCGCGAATCGGCGTCTTTCTCGGTAATGCCAAGACAATGTAAAGACGCGTTTGGATAGGAGCGTTCTGTTCGTTGCAATGGTTCATCACGTTCTTCGTTGTTCTGTAACCGTACTTTATTCAGGAATTGTAACTCGTGCTGCAGGATGCAGTCATATGGAACGTGAAACGACCAAAGTACACGTGAGTGCGTTGGGTAAGTACTCCTGCGTAAGCAGAGAGTAAGTATTCGTAGGAACTCGTAGGTAATTGTGTGTCCTGAATCCCCCTTTCTTTGTCCGCGTCTTCTAAAGTAAAGGCCACTTCGGAAAGGCTAAAGCTCGCGACCTGTCCAGTGGCGCGGTACAATATGGTGGCGTAGACTGTATCCAGTGTACAGGGTGGCCAATCAGAGATTTCTCTAGGCTACATGCCACTCGATCGTTAAGCTTTAAGGTGACAAACTGCGAATTACTACGAAAGTTAACACAGTATATGGATCGGTGCTTTCATGATTCGTCAGCAGCGAATGAGAGATCCCCCGTCGCGGTGGCTGAGAGCACGACGTCTGATTTCAATAGAGGAAGTGCAAGAACGCCTTGAACTTAGATTTAGGTTCACGTAAAAAAAAACCAGGTGCTCAATATTTTCAACAAAATAATTATGTATGATGTACTGCATGCAAACGTGCACAGTCTGCCAGTCAGTCTAATAACTGCAAGTAAAAACATTCGTTACGTATAGCAGGCTGCTGTTTAATAATAATATGTATACCTCGAAACCCACACCTCACATATACACATCTTTAAAACCTCCTTGCATAACGACACGCCTTTCGTGAGCCAATTCCACCAGGAATGCTTCCCTTTGTCAACTGGAGTTGAGTATACCCGTTCTTTTTTTTTCTTCTTCCTTTCTTTATTTCTTTCTTTTCTTTTTTGTCGACCCTTGCTATCCATGCCACTTTCCGCGTCAATTTAAAACATAATTATCTGTTTCATAGATAAAGTCGTTCTTGCACAATCTGCAAAAAATAAAAGTTTTATCTTCAACAGAGAGAATTACATTCTCACTTCGACGCAGAAAGTGGCAAACGTATTTCGCGAGCCGACACGTCACGGTTAAACATCGCAACCACACAGCTCGTCGTTCCTCGTGAACTCAAATGTACACGTGCCTCCAAAGCTCTACGTAGCACGCTCCGTTTTACTTCGACAGCAATTACGCGGACGTTCGAGGCACACAGCCTACTCCGCCACCGCCACCGTTGTCGTGCTGTCCTGCTATCGACGGCGCATGCGCCGTTCGCAAGCAGAGATTTAGAAGGAGGGCTCCCGATGTGGAGTACGTTTGGCTGCAGCAATGAGCACGCATGGCACGCATGGCAAGCATGGCAAGCATGAGCAAGCATGGCACACACGCATGGCGCAAGGACACTAGCGTTTCTTCTCGCTGTTATGTTTATTTTCTATAGTCTGAGCAGTATGGTCACTAAACAAGCTAACCTTATCAAATGTTTCACCGGACGCTGACAAACGAAGGCGATTATTACATCTGGTCTCATGTTGTCCACTATCATGGGCGACGCCTACGATACCACTGCCAGCGCTCTTCATGAACGGATGGACACATGGATGGACGCTATGAGCGTCCTCTCTGAAATAGGCGGTGGGTTGCGCCTAGCAGCTGTTTTCGTTATTTTGCCGAAAGACGCACCCACCTTATCATTTTTTTAGACATAAAAATTACCAGCATCATACTCTCAGATAGATTAGTGGGACTGGACTGGACTGGAAAATTCCTTACTTTCTTGCGAGCAAACTTCCAGCCACATTTTGCTAAACTCTCTTGCTGCCATAAAGACAGCGTTAGAGCGCATTTCTTTCTGCCCAGCAGGGGTTGCCTTGTCAGAAGCGTCTCGCCAACATTTTGGACTTGCGTGTAATTTAGAACATCGTCCGAGAAGTGCAAGGGCAAAACTAAACCATGCTACCACGATCAATGTTTCGCCGTGACCGGCCGTGGTTGCTTAGTGGCTATGGCGTTGTGCTGTTAAGCACGAGGTCGCGGGATGGAATCCCGGCGACGCGGCCGTATTTCGGTGGGGGCGAAATGCCAGAACATCGCGTGTACTTAGATTATTCAGTTGCACGTTAAAGAACCACTGGTAGTCCAAATTGTTCCGAAGTCCCCCCTCAATGTGGTGTGCTTCGTAATCAAATCGTGGTTCTTGCACGTAAAACCCCGTAATATAAATTGAGTTTATTGCTTCGCACTGCGGCGAGACTGGCAATTTTTTGTCACCCGTAGTTCGACAACGACCCGTCAGCAACACCCTAACCTGATAATCAGGCATTAAACCTGCTTCGTTTTCTTTGCGTTCAATAGCTTGCAATAAAGTTTGGTGGTGCTTGTGAGTGATGGCCTAACGCCTGCTTATTACAAAAAAAAAAATGTTCCGTAGTATATAGGAAGAGTTTTGTAAAAGTTGCAGAGCAACCCTGTGCTACTGTAATTATCGAAACGCAAGAGCACAACGCTGGAATCTTCATTTCTTGGGCTCCGTCAACAATATCATGGCCACAGCTGTTTGTGTTGCATTTCTAACGTCAATGTAGTAATTGCATTATAGGTGAAACAGTGTCGGAGGAATTACAAGTTGCAGAATCGCTCAACAACGTTTTCTGTTCCGTATTTAGAGTTCATAACGGTGAAAAACCCATATTTTCGACATTGCAAAGCGTTCCACCTATTAGTAATATTATAATAACGGAAGAAGGTGTTCTAAAGCTTTTACTTAACATTGATACAAAAAAATCTTCTCGTGTCGATGCGATACCCAACGCATTCCTGTTCCGGTATGCCGAGTGGTGCTCTAAATTCTTATGTGTGATTTTTAATAAGTATTTACAACTATCCGAGTTGCCTCATGACTGGAAGTTTGGAAAGGTTGTTCCAGTGCCAAAAGGAGGAGACTCATCGCTGCTTTCTTCCTATCGACCCATTTCTATACTCTGCACATGTTCCAAACTTCTTGACCACATTATCTTTAAACATCTAACAGCTTATCTTGAGCTTCATGGTTTTCTTGACCCCAGGCAGCATGAATTTCGTAAAGGGCTTTCAACTACTACTCATCTTTTAGAAACCATTCATGATATCGCAGGTAGTCTGGATGAGCAAGAGCAAATAGCTATTATTTTTTCAGATTTCGAGAAAGCATTTGACCGGGTATCACACACCAAACTCATGATAAAATTGAAACCTATACTTAAAAATGAGTCCCTTCTTTCTTGGATTCAAGCATACCTTATTTCGAGACGGCAAACTGTAAACATAGACGGAACACATTTACGTTCAGGACCTGTACTATCCGAAATCCCACAGGGATCAGTGCTTGGGCCCTTATTTTTCTTAATTTTCATCAATGATATTGCACAGGAATTGCCAGTTAAAATAAAACTGTTTGCTGACGATTGCGTTTTATATAAAGAAATCCATAGTCCCGCTGACCAATCGCTGTTAAATACCTCGCTGTCTACAGTGCAATCATGGTACAGCACATGGCAAATGAAAATCAATGCGAAAAAAAACTGTAGCGATGACCGTGACGCGGAAACGACACCCTTCAAACAACCAGTATTCGATCGATGGGCAAATTTTAGACCGCGTGACAAGCTATAAATATTTGGGTGTAGTTATCAGCTCGGATTTAAAGTGGAATGAGCACGTGTCACACATAGAAAAGAAAGCCATGCAGAAGCTTGGTTACTTAAGGCGTTGCTTAAGAAATTCACCCCATGAGATAAAGCTACTAGATTACAAAACTTTCGTCCGCCCGATTCTTGAGTATGGGTCCATCGTCTGGGGTCCACATAGCGATATTAGCATAAAAAAGGTGGAAAAAATTCAGAGAAAGGCGATAAGATTTGTATTCAATTCCTTCAGCCGGTATGCATCACCAAGTGCTATGCTCGAAACAGCAGAACTGGTTACCCTGCAAAAACGGCAATTTAAAGGACGATTAAAGTACACCCGTGAGCAAAAGTATACGGACCACGGGAGCGCGTGCCAAACTGCATCGACGCGCCGTCTACCGACGCGGTGCCTGCTGTCGAGAGGGCCGCTAAAGCAGCGGTGCGCATGCGCGTCCCATCATATCTGCTGGCCTGACACGCAGCTTTGCCTGACGTCGCTGTGGTGCTCGTAGACTAAACGTCCACTGGGCGTCGTTTTCGCTGTTCCGTCGCATCTGGGCCATTCTTTTACGCAGCGGCTGCGGCTGGGCTGGCACGCGCGTCCGCCGCGCTTCGCTTTCATTCTTTCTTTGAGGGAATTATCGCACGCCGCACTGCCTTCTCTGACGCCTTTAGATGGCTCGCACAAAGTGGCCTTCTGCGGCTTTGTATTATCTCGAACTGTTCCAATGTTTGCTGCCGCAGTGAGAAGCAAGATTTTGGAATCGGTGTCCGCCGTCGCGTTAAGAAGCAGAACTGAGTTGCAGGCGCTGCTATGCTCTGCAAGCAGCAGGATACCAAAAGGAGAAATTAGCGGCGCCATACTGCCTTTATTTCTTCAAACCCTTCAACAAGCCTTCAAACCCTTCAACAAGAAATGCACGCGAGGGTGTCACTACAGACAGCTGCGACAACGCTTAGTCTATAATGTCGGAGCAAACGCGTATGCACCGAAACGTTTGCTTGGAAATACATTTAACTCCCACCAACCTTGTTTCGTTGGAATTAAATGTCTGTCAGTATCTCGAAGTTTTTTCTTTCGTGTTTAATGTTAAAATTTTCATTCCGAAACAATTCATTGGGGTTGGTGTAGCTGCTTAAGATGAAATGTTTTCATACGCTGCACTGTCAGCGGTTTTTGCTTGTCGCTTTTGTAATTGATGCGAGTCGCTGCTCTGCTTGCATGCCGACCATCTGGACGCGTCGCCGTCTAATTGCGAAAAATGTCGATAAAAAGCCTCTGCACGATGGCGCAAATACCGCTGTGGGGTTTAAAATTTTCCGTAAATGTATTACCGTTTACGCATTACCGGATCACGGAACAGGTTTACAGCAGCAACAACGCTGTCAGCGACATAATTTGTGGCGCGTCGTGTGTACACAGAGCACACAAAACTGCAATGACCTTCCATAGTCAACTTATCTGCTGGCCTAAAGCACTCATTAGCGCAATATTCCTTAAAGCGCAATTATTATACGATTTTGCATCTACGAGAAATCTTGTGCAGCCCAAAAACGTTCATACGTATCGCAGTGGCACAGAGCGTTGCAGGATGTTGCCGCTTTTGACACTATTGTAGCTCCGGTTACCTGGTGATTAAAGGTAAGAAATTTAAGGGTGAGGTTAAAAAAACAAAAATAAAATACATCTACGTAAAATAGAAAGGCGCTTCCGTATAACACAATCACAGCGAATACGTGGAAACACGATATAGGCGGCAGCAATAATAGCTATGGCATTGAAGCATGAAGTATTGAGTATTGCCAACTTACCTGTTATAATGTCACGTAATAGAAAATGCGGTGCCTGTAGAAATTCAAGTGGCTTAGTGAAAGCAGTATCAGGTTGAGAAGCGGCGTTTAGCCAACGTTCATAGTTTCGTACGGTGACGTTGCGATATCAGTATCTTGTATCTTAAGATACGCGATATATTCTTCCATGTATCGGAAATACAGATACTAATACACGTGTTACCAGACGTATCGTGAAAGAGATACAAGATACCCAAAGACTATATGAAAGATAGTATCTTATATACATGTACATTCGACACTGTCCAGCACTGGTTGGGCCAAGCCCAAGTGGTGCAATACAGCGAGGCAGACTCTCAGCGTTGCGGAAACTTGTGGGAGTATAGGATGGCTTGCACGGCGCGATAGAGGTTTACGTGAGGATAGGTGTTTGCAGTTCCCGCCACACAGCTGCCTCCACCAGAGTGAGAGTTTCACGAGGAGGGGGATATAGACGGCGGGACAGGCGGTAGTGACGGAGGAGGTGTGAATGGGTAGTAGCTATGGGTTCCACGCGAGTTCCTTGTGCGGCGGCGCACAGATGACATAAGCTCGGGCAACGGCGTGCGCCCTTTAGTTCCCGCTGAGAGAATCGTGGCCAGGAGTCCATACTATAGTCATGTAGCGGAAGATGGAGGGTGCATTGGGAAGCACACGATAGGCGCAAGGGGAGATCTGGCCTCGTAGCTGACTGCCACATGCCTCCTGCGAGTCGGAAATGAGGATGACACCCTCACGTTTTGGGCGTTCCACAAGGGGAATGGCAATGACCGCTTCCTCCTATTCAGCCGTGCTAGTGTCCCGGAAGAACGTCGTGGTCACTTCCTGCAGGTTGCTGTAGACGACGCTGACCGTGTGGGCTGAACGATGGGGTATCTTTGCCGCATGCAGGCGAAGTGTACGAATGGGCTGGTCGCCGTAGCGGCCGAGTCATGCTTCACTTTGGGCGAACGACAAAGGTTGGAATTTATCGCGGCGGCAATTATACGGACTCTCTAGGCACGTTTGCACCGATGCACTGGCTCTGTTGTGCTGTCCCACTATGGACGCCGGATGCGCCATTCGCGCGCCCAGGGTTAGAGGGTACCCAGAAGCGGAGAATACGCTTCGCTCTAAAAATGACGTAGCGAAGTGGACGCACCCTCTGCACTGCGCTCGATCGGCCTGCAATGATGGCGGAGCCAGGACGGCGTCCTCCCTTCAGTTCGTGGCGCGAGCGTTGTATGCAGGCGCAGTGCAAGGACACTAGCGTTTGTTCTGAGCTGTTGTGTATGCGCACTGGTCTTATCATAACGAGCACTAAACATCAAGCTAACGTATCGAATATTTCACTGAGTGCCCAATAACGATGACGGTTATTATTTCCGGTGTCATCACGCGCGCTATCGAGGTGCGATGTCTGCAAAACCACTGCCGGCGCATTCACGGATGGATGGGCGCTATGCACGGGCGTACCATTTGAGATGGGGCAGTAGGTCGCGCCACCAAGCTCTTTTAGCCATTTTGCCGAATGTCTTCCCTATCTTATTCCTTCACAGGCAAAATATTACCAGCATCAAATTTCTGAAATTTTTTGCCACCAAACCTTCAGCCGCATTTTATTAAGCTCTGTTACGGACATCACGCCAGCGTTGTGAGACACTTGGGGTCAGAGCACTTCACCAGATGAAGTCAACGCTGGCAAGGCAACTCCAGCCCTGCAGGAGTTGCCTTGCCAGCGGCGTAGCGCCGACAGTTTCCACTTGCGTGTAGTTAAAACATCGTCTGACGAGTTCGAACTCAAAACTAAACCCCGCTATTGCTGTGAATGTTTCACCCTGCGGGCGAAACTGCGCATTGCTGGTCACCTCTACTTCGACAAAGACCCGTCAGCAACACCCTGACCAGATAATTAGGAATTAAACGTACCTCACTTCCATGCGTTCAATAGCTGGGAATAAGGTTTGGTGCTACTTGTGAGATGTAGCCTAATGCCTTCCGATTGAAAAAAATGTTCGTAGTATATAGGAGGAGTTTTGTAAAAGTTAGGGAACAACCTTGCGCTACTGTCGTTCCCGAAACGAAAGAGTACAGTGCTAGAGTCCTCGCTGCATGGGCTTTTTCAGACATCACCTGGGAGCTTTCGATGGTGGACGCATTGTATTTCTGTAATCACTCCAGTAATACAAATTGTCAAAACATATTTCTCCTTGATTCTTCCGGTTTCTTCACATCGATTCATGCATTCTGGGGCCGTATTCTCAGACGATGCAATTTCGGCGATGCTATGCACCGCGCCCGACGCAGTACAGGGGGCGTTGTACGATTCCAGGGGTTCATCCCTATTAGCCAATGCGCGCGCACGGAAAGTGACATCTCCGGAAGTGACGTACGAAAGTCGAAGCAGGTCACCGGCGACTTCTTCAGAGTGCCGCGGGCAGCTACAGACGTCGGGTCTGGGTTTTCCGAAAAGGAGGGTAAAAAGTTTGTTGAAATAAATGAAAAGACGCGAGTGACGAGAGCTTCTGGCTCTTCCTGCTTCCGTGTCGCGCCAGGGAAGAGACCCCTCAGTCCAGGAGTCCAACGTCTGCCGCGGGCCCGACCGGCCTGCCTAACCAGCTGCTGCTGGTCGCGCGAATTGTAGCTGGACAGAACCGCCTCTTCGGGAGCTGGGTTTGCGATTAGGGGAAGGCTGGGAGTATCGGGGCAAGCCTCCCAGCCTAATTAGATGAAAACTGTCAATGAGAAAATTGTAGAGCAACATCAAACACTCCCGATGCAGCTTTCTGCTGTAGCGCAATACGTACTAAATAAATGTGTGTGGCTACGATTTGTTAGTTCCGTTTCCTGTTATACATGTACAGCAGTGTTGCTTACGCTATTGCCATTTAGGGCGCCTCTATTATGGGCCTCCGTTAGAATAACCTGATCAGTTAATTATTAGTTTCCTATCTTATTTCTTATATAACAATGTTGTTTCTGTTATTACAATTGCATAAACACAGTATATCCACCACCTCTGTAACGCCTTTTGGCGCCTGAGGGTATTCGGATAAATAAATAAGTAAATAAATAAATAAATAACGGTCATATTACGTTGAAGTGACACAGCCGTTCGAAGCCCACAGGACGGACTTTAGGCAAATACATATAGTTCCCATCATGCCCTCTGGCTGATATTCGCCATGCTTCCAGCTCACGTAGACACTAACGTCACAGTCGTTCCTTCTATATTAATTCTTGCTGGAAATCCCACGCGTTAGAAGACTCGCATATACGGTGGCGCCAGATGTGCCTCTAGGTAACATTGTAAGAAACTCTAAGAACGAAATAAGCCCCCAAACCGTTCTTTATTTCGCGTGTTTCAGCGACGATCGTCTCTCGTTAATATATTTACGGCATTAGACATGAAAGGAAAAGTTTTGTTTACATATGCTTTTGTTTACTTACTAAAGCGAGATTATTGCTGGCATCTTTGATTATCTGAATGAAGTTTCCGAATGGTCATGTGTAAACGTAAGGACACCTGGGCGAGTTGGCATTGCAACATGATGAAACATCGCGAAAGCCCAGAACACGGCGACGGAAACAAGACGTAGCAATCAATCTAAACAAAAATTTATTGAAAAAGAAAATGCGTATACATGATAGCGGCGGTGATCTATTGGCATCCCCTTCCGAACGGGGCGGTGATAAATGGTCATGATTTCACCGTTGCCAGCGCAAGCAAGACGAGGACAGAAGGAAGAGCGACTTACACACACACACACACACACACACACACACACACACACACGCACGCACGCACGCACACACACACACACACACACACACACACACGCACGCACGCACGCACGCACGCACGCACGCACACACACACACACACACGCACGCACGCACATACACACACACACACACACGCACGCACGCACATACACACACACACACACACACACACCTGACACGCCCCGAAGGGGATCCCGACACCACTAAAAATATCATTCCAGACCAACCCCACCCCCCTCCCCTCTCACAGACAGGCAGTCATCCCGGAAAAGAATTATGCTGATGCTATGGTAAGTTCTGGTGATCGGTTTAGGAAATGTTTACTCTTTGCGGAGATGCACGCTACGTGGTCCTGAATCTGAGGCCCAATTTTGATGCTCAGCGCGGAGACCGCAGAGCGCAGACGACTAAGCAGACGACAGTGCTACGCTGCCAACTGCAGGGAGCGGATAAACCCTGACGTCGCGGCATAAACGCAAGACGCGTCCGTGTGTTTTCGACCATGCAATTTTGCCGGCGCTCAGAGTGTCACGCCGTATACTATAATCACAGTTAATGGACATCTAGAGGCATTTCACTGTCGTCACGGGTATACCTTTATTGGCCGTAAGAGCTCCGTTGCACTTGAGCTGGTTCTATTCGCCGCTATCAACAAAATTAGATTTTTCGGGGCCGATACCGGTGTCACTATACAGCACCCGCGAGCACTAAACGGCAGTCGCTCGTACGGCGGCGCTGTAGGCGTGTCGGTCGTGTCGTGGGGGTGGTCTCATTTTGGCTCTACGCTCTGCCTGCTCAAAAAAACGTTTAAATTTTGGCGTTTGGCATAAACCTACGAGGCCGCTAAGTGCCTCAAAAAGGCATTACGCGCAAGGACGGTGCCAGCCACCGCTGTGTTTCGTAAACTATAAAGTTTAATTGGTGTGTTTCTGTTAATTAGCAGCTTTTCCGTCATCATTTGTTGATAAAAAGCATTCAGCCCTAATTAGATAGAATAACGGCGTAAGAAGAGCACTAGCACCACGCTATCCCCCCCCCCACCCCCTCTGCCGTTCGATCAAGAAAGATGTAATCAATAACTTCGTATCCACACCTTTCTGCGTTTTGGTAACATCCTCCCCCCCCCCCCCCAAAAAAAAAAAAAGAAGAGGAAGAAATCAAAGTTCTGGATAAACCCACGAGAAGGAGCACACGTATAAACAGTACCAGAGCGGAGACAAAACTAAAGATTCAGTTGTAAATAATCTCTGTTGATGAATCATTCACTTCGCCCGTATTTATAAATAAGCTCAAATGTTTTGAAAATAAAGACAAGTGCTGAGTGCGGTGACCAACGTGCCGGCCATAACTGCACGGATGAATGCGGCCGAAGTACTCGGGGGTACATTGAGTTCTTGGGTACTCGTGGCTAACTGTGTGTCCTGTACCTCCCTTTGTTTATCCGCGTCTTCTATCTCAAAAATCCATTTCGGAAAGGCACGTGACCTGACAATGGCCCGGTACAATATGGTGTCATACACTGTATCCAGTGTACAGGCTGGACAGTAAGTGATTTGTCTAGACAATATTGTGACACGCTGACGAAGGTGTTTTAATCCTGGTCGGAAGACGACGACGCTTGGCAGTTCGCGCGCTGTCTACCATGTTGTCAGCTGCTGCAATTATTGTAAATATCTTGTAAATATACGTCTGACTATTTTTAACCCCGTAACAATATGTCACTGGATTGTTAACTTTCAAGGTGACTAACTGCGAATGCCTCCACAAGTTAACAAAGCATATGATTCGGTGCTTTCATGATTCGCCAGCTGGGAAAGATCGCCCGTCGAGGTAGCTCAGAGCACAAGGTCGCGGTTTCGATTCCCGGCGGCCGTACTTCAATATGCCCTTCTTCTTAGTTTTAGATTATAGGGGTATTACTCAGGCTCGCGCGTGCGCACCTGACCCTTCTCTGGATCGCACAGCGCCGGCGGAGCGGCAGTCGCTCCCCAGCACTTTCGCAGCAGCCCTAGCAGTCAGAGCTGTGACCCCTAACCCGCGGTTCGCAGTGAGTTGCGACCACGGCGGGTTCAGGCCAGTGGGGACAGGGTGAGTCTCGACCTAAGGTGTTTATTCACCTTAGAGTACAATGATTCCAACAGACAACAACAGCCACAACACATACAAATACAACACAAAACACAACCGCAGCGGCGGAGCATTCCGCACGTCTGGGGTGAAACAAACCGCACAATGTGGGAACCATAAAAGAGGCTGATAAGAGTTCAGCTCACCCAAAAGTGGATCCGCGCTCGGGCCCTGGGGCGGTGAGTCGCACACAAAGGCCGGGCGCAACAGGGGACGGCGTGCGGCGGTCTCAGCGGCTGATTTGAGATGCGGCCTTTCGCAAGCTCTTCCGCCGTGAGACAACCGCGCATCGGGGGAATAGCACTTCTCCCCGAGCGGCAGAGAGGAGTCTCCCCGGTTCCAAGAAAGGGAAAGGAGGGAACGGGGTGCCTTGGCTGCGGCGTCGCGGCCAGGCGCGAAGAGCAGCGGGAGCGGCGAAGGTGCCCTCTCCCCAGCTACCCTCCGCGGGCGAGCACGTGATTATCGCGTGATAACCGCGTGGCCGCTCCGGAGATATCGGGACGCGCGTGCGATCCCCACAAGATGGACGTCAAAGAATCCCAGGTGCTCGAAGTTAATGCGGGACGCGTTTACTACATGACGTCCCTTATAAGCAACAGCGCACTTTCGTGACGGTAAAATCCGTAACTTACTTTAAATAAATTTCATTTAATAAACAATCGCATGTATAACCACAACGCTGAGAAAATTGACCTTCTCCCATTCGCGCGGTCTCGCATCGCTGCCGTTCTGCGCATCCACTGCCACTTCGAGGCGAGTTGTATACTCAATGACGGTGAGGCAACACAGAAGCGAGCGGCGAGGTAATTAAGTATGAAAGACATTCGTTCGAGTGGGGTAACATGAGAGAAACAGTCAAATGAGAGAGAGAGAGAGAAACGTTATTGATCACCTAATCGGAGTTATGGCAGGTCTGGGTGAGGCCTTCAGTCCAGGGCTCCACTGGCTCTTGCGGCTCGCTAAGCTTGGTCCAGGAGGGCCCATTGGCTCCCCCGATCCTCGCTTGCGAGCAGTGCCTCCCACTGCTATACAAAGACCGTGACCCTAAGAAAAGGTGAGCTGACGTCACTTGGCCGAGCCGTACATACTCACGTTATGTGGGCCAGCGTGGGTTTTGAACCGCACCACGGGCAGGTGTCAATGCAATATGTCGGGTGGTTTTTGTGTAAGACGTTTAGGCGTGGGTATGAATTGGTTTGTATGCGGCGCCAGTTTTGGGCTTGCCTTCTATTTAGTTCGGAGTGCGGAGGGCCATAGGTCCGTCTCTCCATCCTCCAATTCTCTAGTATGCCTCGCACTGCAGGCGGAGGTTCCTCTAGGGTTCTGGCCGCTGCTCGGTCGTTGCTACCTAGAGCTACGCGGTCTGCCATTTCGTTCCCGTCCAGTCCACTGTCCACGGTGCACCACGTAGCCAAGTATTCTTTGGGCGCTGCGCCGTAGCAGTCCCCGCATGAAGAGTCGACACGTTGCCCGCGAGTCTGTAAGCACATGATCCAACTGACCCTTGAAGTCGGCGTCTGGTATCGCCAGTGCTATTGCCGCTGCCTCTGCTGTGCATACCGAGGTAGTCTTAACCGTAGCGGTTATCGTGGTGCCTCCGTTGCTTGCGGCGATAGCGTAAAAGTCCCTGCGAGTGGTTGCACTAGCGTCCGTGTAGTTGGTGGCCGGATGCTTGTCGAATCGCTTCTGCAGAGTCCTCGTCCTGGCCTACATGCCTGCGGCCTGCGTGGTACCTAGCACTGATATTTCGTGGTATGGGTGAGACACGGACGTGCTGCCTCAAATCTCGTGACAACCATGGTCTGTGTCATCTCCGCAGAACAGGGGTCGAGCGTTGTATCCCAGTCTTCGGAGAATAGAGCGGCCCTGGGGCGTAGAGCTCAGCCTTTCTCTTTGCGATATCAGAACTGCAGCAGCATGTTCTTCGTATTTGTTGTGCGTACCCAACCGCTCCAGGCGCTCCGTGCTGACTGTGTTCGGGAGTCCCAGAACAGATTTGTATGCCGTTCTGATAAGGGTGTCCGCCTTCTTCATTTCAGTTGGGTTAAGTTTTTGGAACGGCAGGCCGTAAGTGATGCGGCTAATCGCAAATGCGTGCCACCAGCCTAATAGTTTCTTCTTCCGGGAGCCTGCGTCCAACTCGCCATTTCATACGCGCCACACTCTTCACGGTTGGTTTTAAGCTCCGAATTGTGACACTGACATTACCGCTTTCTTGGATAAGTAAGCCGAGCACCCTCATTTGGGTGACTTCACGAATGCCCTGGCCAACGAGATGTCAGTCTATCCTTGGTGTGGCAGCTTTCTTACGACGCTTGCTGCGTACTCGCACGAACTCTGATTTTTCGGGTACGCGCATCAAATCCGCGTGCTTGGTGAAGATTACTACCTTGTCTATCGCCTCCTCTGATAGGTCTTGTTTTTCTCCATCTTTTATCCTTTTCTCCCCCGGTGTGCTCACAACGTTATGTCATCGGCGTAGATTGTACATCCAGTCGGCCAGTCACGCCTCATCCCGACGTTGAAAAGAAGCGGTGACAAGATTGAGCCCTGTGGAGTTCCTCGATTGGGCATTGCAATGACATCAGAGCGCGTATACTGCCATACCCAGTCGTTGCCTTCCTGTAGCGAACGAAGGTAAGGACGTACCGAAACACCCTTCGTCCGCAACCAATAGACCTTCGAGGATTGCTTCGTGAGAGATCATACCAAAAGTCAAGTGAAAATAAAGGAAAATTACCCCCTCCCGTACCAGAAAGTATAACGGGAGCAATCTACAAGACAGATGGCGAACGCAGTTTGGCACGAAACGCCAGAGGTGTTCAACGGTCCGTTCGTAATCCAACCGGAACGCGTCCTGAAGTGGAAACGCCAAGAGAAATATCAAGTCTCAATAGGACAGAAACAATTTTTTTTTTTTAGTTTTAAGGGATGCTTCCTTGCCGAGTACGAGGCACTTTTTGACGTATCTCGCCTCTAACGGGCAGTACGTGTTTAACGAAATGGCGCCACCTAGGAACGGCGCAGCGAAGAATTAATTTGCCGTTTGAAGCACAGAGTTTCATACGATATGTACTAGAGGGAAATATAGCGCTATTGTTCACGAGAGCTGCAAGCAGCATGATTAAGCTAAAACGTAAATGATGGTTATTACGTGGATTCGCCTAAACTCGGTCCCGTTGGCTTCAGACGACTTTGCGAACTGATCATTTGACACGAAATACGGTGTTATAGATAAATAAATAAACATTAATAAAACTCTCCGGTGGCAGCATTCGAACACAGGATCTCTAGTACACAAACCGGATATCGAAACAATTACGCACACGTCGACCAGTGGCATTTATAGCGGGCAAGCGAGCGCGTTGAGACGATTGGCGCTGTTGTGCCATTACCACCAGCCCGGATTCCGAATCTACAAGATGCAGAATATATCCTGCGAACGCCCTTTGGACAAACCCGGGGCTGCGCCGAAAGGCACAGCGCCCTAAGCTCTCCCTTGATAAGTCTAGATGCTGAGCAGTCAGGCAGCCGCGTCCTAAGGAGAAGCATCGGCGAGTGACATGTCCAAACGTGCAACAAAGTGCTAAACAGCCCGGCGCCGTATTCTCTTTTGGCTGGAGGTCACCGCGCGCGGCAACTTTGAACCGGGTGGCCAGCGCGGTCGCTGGTTGGACCTCTCGGACGACCGTCGAGTGTTGGCTTTGTATGGGGCCGTTTGAGTGACAACCGTTTCTCGGGGCTTTATAAGCCCCGGCGCCGCCGCCTGGAGAACCGGATCCACCGACCCACCGGGAGCTGAGTGCCTCTCTCGAGTGGAGTGGGATGTGTCACGCGTTGGAGTCTCGCCGGACGTCGCCGTGCGGGAACAGTCGCGTTTGCTGTGAGCTCTCGGCCCCCGTGCCGATCCGATCTTGTCCTGTATAATGACCTGTATATAGTGTATAACATCCCTTTCGTTATTCTCACCGACGCCTGACTCGAAGTCTTCGCTACCAACGCTCCGTCACGAAACGGGTGACGAGCGCTACGGGACCACCTCAAAGTCGTAACAGCGCATTTCGATCAGCCAGTTTCCCTACAGCAGAAACCGACTCATCAGAAACACCGCTAGTGCAACACGACACTATGGATGGCAGCTGAACATTTAAAGAGAATAATTATGTACGATGAACTGCATGCGACCGTGCGTAGTCTGCCAGTCAGTCTAATAACTGCAAGTAAAGAAATTTCTTACGTATAGCAGGCTGCTGTTTAATAATAATATTTATACCTCGAAACACACACCTCACATATACAGATCTTTAAAACCTCCTTGCATAACGACACACCTTTAATGAGCCACTTCCACCAGGAATGCCTCCCTTTGCCAACTGGAGTTGAGTATACCCGTTCTTTTTTTCTTCTTTCTTTGTTTGTTTGTTTGTTTGTTTGTTTCTTTCTTTTCTTTTTTGTCGACCCGTGCTATCCATGCCACTTTCCGCGTCAATTTAAACCATAATTATCTGTTTCGGAGATAAAGTCGTTCTTGCACAATCTGCAAAAAATAACACTTTTATCTCCTAAACAGGGAATGACATTCTCACTTCGACGCACAAAGCGGCGAACGGATTTCGCGAGCCGACACGTCACGTTTAAACATCGCAACCATACAGCTCGTCGTTCCTCGTGAACTCAAATGTACACGTGCCTCTTAAGCTCTACGTAGCACACTCCGTTTTATTGCGACAGCAACTACACGGACGTTCGAGGCACACAGCCTACTCCGCCACCGCCGCCATTGTCGTGCTGTCCTGCTATCGACGGCGCATGCGCCGTTCGCATGCAGAGATTTAGAAGGAGGGCTCCCGATGTGGAGTACGTTTGGCTGCAGCAATGGCGAAGCGAAGCGGACGCCAGCGCTCCACTCGATCAGCAGGTGGCGGAGCCACTTTCCTGGCACAAGTGTTCTGCGCACGCATGGTGCAAGGACACTAGCGTTTCTTCTCGCTGTTATGTTTATTTACTATAGTCTGAGCAGTATGGTCACTAAACAACAAGCTAACCTTATGGAATGTTTAACTGGGCGCTGGCGAACGAAGGCGATTATGTTGGCGAGACGCTTCTGACAAGGCAACCCCTCCTGGGCAGAAAGAACCACGGCGCCGCCTACGATACTACTGCCAGCGCTCTTCATGAACGGATGGACACATGGATGGACGCTATGAGCGTCCTCTTTGAAATAGGCGGTGGGTAGCGCCTAGTTTTCCTTATTTTGCCGAAAGACGTACCCACCTTATCATTTTTACACATAAAAATTACCAGCATCATACTGTAATATACATTAGTGGGACGGGACTGGACTGGAAAATTCCTTACTTTCTTGCGAGCAAACTTCCAGCCACATTTGACTATACTCTCTTGCTGGCATAAAGTCAGTGTTAGAGCGCATTTCTTTCTGCCCAGCAGGGGTTGCCTTGTCAGAAGCGTCTCGCCAACATTTTGGACTTGCGTGTAATTAGAACATCGTCCGAGAAGTGCAAGGGCAAAACCAAACCATGCTACCACGATCAATGTTTCGCCGTGACCCGCCGTGGTTGCTTAGTGGCTATGGCGTTGTGCTGTTAAGCACGAGGTCGCGGGATGAAATCCCGGCGACGCGGCCGTATTTCGGTGGGGGCGAACTGCGAGAACATCCCGTGTACTTAGATTCAGGTGCACGTTAAAGAACCACTGGTAGTCCAAATTGTTCCGAAGTCCCCCCTCTATGTGGTGTGCTTCGTAATCAAATCGTGGTTCTTGCACGTAAAACCCCTTAATTTAAATTGAGTTTATTGCTTCGCACTGCGGCGAGTCTGGCAATTCCTTTTCACCCGTAGTTCGACAACGACCCGTCAGCATCACCCTAACCTGATAATCAGGCATTAAACCTGCTTCGTTTTCCCTGCGTTCAATAACTTGCAATAAAGTTTGGTGGTGCTTGTGAGTTATGACCCAACGCCTGCTTATTACGAAAAAAATGTCCGTGGTATATAGGAAGAGTTTTCTAAAAGTTACAGAGCAACCCTGTGCTACTTTAGTTATCGAAACGAAAGAGCACAACGCTGGAATTTTAATTCCTTCTGCTCCGTCAACAATTTCACTGCTGCAACTCTTGGTGTTGCATTTCTAACGTCAATCTAGTAATAGACATTGTCAAAACACAGGCCTACTTTTTCTTCATATCCATTGATGCATTCCGCGGACCTATTGTCGGACGATTAATCTCGGCGATGCTATTCGTTGCGCGCGACGCAGTACACAGCGCGTTGTGCGATTGCAGCGGTCCTGCTCCACCAGCCACTGAGCGCGCACGGAAAGTGACATACGAAATTCGAAGTACGTCACCACCGACTTCTTTGAGCGTACCGCGGGCAGTAGCGGAGGTTGTTTCTGGGTGTTCCGAGGAGGAGGATAAAGCACTTTTTGAAAGGAATGAAAAGACGCGAGCGACGAGAGATTCCGATTCTTCTTGCTTGCGTGTCGCGCCAGTGAAGGGACTCCCCAGTCCAGGAGTCCAAAGGCTGCCGAGGGCCGGACCGGCACGCCACACCGGCTGCTGCTGGTGGTGCGGACTTTAGTGGGACAGAACCACCTTTTCGGAGGTTAAGTTCGCGATTATAGAGAAAGGTTGGGAGTATTGGGGCAAGGGCTGCGCAAAGATACTTGGGGATTCTATCATGAGATACGACACAATATACCCGGGCAACAAGTATTTGAGATACAGATGCAAGATGCTATCGCAGTTAATGTTTCCGGTTCGATAGTTTTCATTTGTATCTTAAGGTACTTCGATAGACAGTGACAGTGACAAGAACTTTATTGGATTGTCCTGAGGAACTTGATTGGGGGAACCGAAGGCTCCCCGATCAAGTTGGTGGCTCCGCCCACGACGGGACAGGGAGATGGTGACTCTCCGCGACGTCGCGGGCCCTCTGGACGGCCTGTAGTTGGCTTTGGAAAATTTCTTATTATAGATCTCTATAATGTTGGAGCAAACGCGTATGCACCGGAACGTTTGCTTGGAAATACACTTAACTCCCACCAACCTTGTTTCATTGGAATTAAATGTCTGTCAGTATCTCAAAATGTTTTTCTTTCGTGTTTAATGTTAAAATTTTCATTCCGAAACAATTCACTGGGGTTGGTGTGGTTGCTTGAGATGAAATGTTTTCATACGCCGCACCGTCAGCGGTTTTCGCTTGTCGCTTTTGTAATTGATGCGAGTCGCTGCTCTGCTTGCATGCCGACCAGCTGGGCGTGTCGTCATCTAATTGCAAAAAGCCAATAAGAAGCCTCTGCAGGATGGCGCAAATACTGCTGTGGAGTTTTAACTTTGTCCGTAAATGTATTACCGTTTACGCATTAACGGGTCACGAAACAGGTTTACAGCAGTAACATCGCTGTCAGCGACATTTTTTGTGACGTGTCCTGTACACGGAGAGGACGCAAAGCTGCAGTGACCTCTCATACTGTACTTATCTGCTGGCCCAAAGCCCCGTCTAGCGTCATATTCCTTAACGTGCAATTATTTTACGATTTTGCATCTACGAGAAATCTTGTGCAGCCCAAAAACTTTTGATACGTATTGTAGCGGCACAGAGCGTCACAGGACGCCGCCGCTATTCACACTACTGCAACTCGTAGCTCCGGCTACCTGGTGATTAACAGTAAGAAATTTAAGGATGAGCTAAAAAAGAAAAAAATATATCTAAGTAAAATAGAAAGGCGCTTCCATATCACACACTCAGAGCGAATACGTAGAAACACGATACAGCTGGCAGCACTACAGTAGCTAGCTATGGCATTGAAGCATGAGGTATTGAGTAGGGTAAACTTGCTTGATAAGGCCACATAATAGAAAATTCGGTGGCTGTAGAAATTCAAGCGGCTTAGTCGCAGCAGTACCAGCTTGAGAAGTGGTGCTTAGCCAACGTTTATAGTTTAGCACGGCGACGTTGCGATAGCCAGTATCTTGTACCCTAAGATACGCGATACATTGTTTCATGTATCGCAAATACAGATACTGATACACATCTTACCAGACGCATCGTGATGTAGATACGAAATAACCAAAGAGTATGTAAGATAGTGTCTAGGATATATGTATATTCGACACTGTCCAGCACTGGTTGGCTCAAGCCCAAGTGGTGTAATACAGCCAGGCAGACTCTCCGCGTTGCGGAAACTTGTGGGAGTGTATAGACCGTTTTTTCGTGGGCGCCGCCATATCGTGAGCGCAGTGGCGCCGCCTATGAGCAGCGCCATACTGGCTTGGGTGAAAGCGGTCTTTTGCATGGCAGGTATACGCTCGGCGGCAGGTTCTGGCGTTTGTTTTCGCCGTCGTGCGGCCTGTTTAGTATGACGTGCGTCTTTTACGTGGTAAACGGTTCTGTGAGACGTCCTGAAGTGGTTTAAGGCGTCATGGCCGGAATTTCTGCTGGCGTTGAGGTGGACGGAACACACAGCGCGATGTGTGCGCGCATATTCAAGTCTGCAATCAGCCTCGGAGATGAATTGTGTATTTCTGAATGTTCCAGTCACTAATGTGACCTTATTGCAGTATTATCCTCTATTTCTAAGCTGCGGTTTAGGAGCCATGAAACATACGCGACGATCGTAACAGCGTGAGCGTGGGTACCGTTCTGCTACGATAGGAGCTGTGATGTTATACCTTGACAAGCGTTCAATTTGTTCGCTGTAGGTTACATTGCGTGACTACTTGGTTCGATGGATGAGGTTTCCGCCCCTGAATAAAATAGTTTTGACAAGTGATAGCAGCTTACCTTACAGTCTGAATTACGCTTGTCCAGCAAAGGGACTGTTTACGAACTGCGCGAGCGTCCTAAGCAGTGGTAGGTGCTGGATTACATATATCTTTGTTCTATATACCGCTTGGTCCAAGCATACCGCATCAGCGGTTATATATTTATAAACGTTGTGCGGCGTGACTATGCGAGGCCCTGTTGCGGTGTTAGCCCGTTTTCTCTTGCGTTTTCTAGAAAGAGGATGACAACCGAATTTCTTTTTCGGTTGTGTTCGTTCCGTTCTCTACGACGCACTCACACGTATTACGGAAATTTCGTCCTCAAAAATAGGCATCGCATTCTTTTTATGCGATCCCTCATATATTATGGCTGTATACAGGCCAAAAAGTCAATGCCGACGCGCACAGCTTATGTACCGTGCTGGATCACCAACCGCAGTGATCGTTGTGTTGAGCAGCGCCATCGGCCTCATGCAGGAAGGCTAGCGTAGGCATATGGTAATTTCAAGCCTACTAGACTTGAAATGCGCGAGAACGATGCCGGTGCATCACAAATATTTGATTGCGCCTGCCGCTTAGATGTTTCGTGGTTGCCTTAGGTTGGCCGTGCACGAGCATGCGCTCTTATGCTTTATGTTTTACTCCCTACGCCAAGCGATCAGATATTGAACAGATTTACCATTTCATGCTACTAATAAAGAGACACCGGTTTTCTTTGCTGAGTTAAATCCGATATAAGCAAAATAGTTCACAACACATACACACACCGCGATTGCTTATGTGCGTACACCGCGGCTGATAAAACGCGTCACATTTTCGCGCCCCTAAAAGATATTTCCGCCTATTGTAGTTACCGATGCACCGAAAGGCTTCCCTGGCGACCTTATATGAACGGACACGGCGTAAATTTCACAGAGCACGATCTAAAACATCAAGAAAGCGTTCCGCAGCACCCGACAGCAATACTTTCAAGCGGCGCCGCGCCGGATCGCCCAAGCCAGAGAGGAGGAAAGGCTCTCCGCGCGCCCTATCATCCTCGCCCGATGAAACGGTCTATATAGGGTGGCTTGTATGTCGCGATAGAGGCTTACGTGAGGATAGGTGTTTGCAGCTTCTGCCACGCAGTTGCTTCCTCCAGAGTGAGGGTTTTACGAGGAAGGCGAGATAGACAGCGGGACAGACGGTAATGTCGGAGGAGGTTTGAATAGGTAGGAGCTATGGGTTCCATGCGAGTTCCTTGTGCCGTGGGGCACGGATGGCCTAAGCTCGGGCAACGGCGTAGGCCCGTTGGTTCCCTCTGAGAGAATCGTGGCCAGGAGTCCATACTATAGTCATGTATGTCTTGAATTTCCTGTTATTATTGTGCCACTACCCCTTAAACACTGTTTTATTATAGCCAAATATTGCCCCGCTTGCTCTGTAATCCTATTGGTTATATTTTACTTTGTGAAAATTTCTTGTTAACTGACCTCCCCCGTTCTAAAGCATTCGGTTTGTCTTTTGCACAATTTTTAACACTACATTACTGCATGTTAGTTCATTTCTTACGCTGTATTTCTTGCATATGTATTCACACATGTATTCTAATTATTGTATAACCTTTGAGTGTACTCTCCCCTCTTACACAATGCTTCTAGGGGCCTGTAAGGTATCTTTAAATAAATAACAATAAATAGCGGGAGATGTAGGGTGCGTTGGGGAGGGGAGGATAGGCGGAAGGCAAGAGCTCGACTCGGAGGTAACTGCGACGGGCCTCCTGCGAGAGCGAAATGAGGATGGCACCGTCATGTTTTGGGCGTTCCACAAGGGCGAGGACAATGACCGCCTCCTCCGATGCCACCGTGGTGGAGTTCCGGAAGGATGTCGAGGTCACTTCCTGCAGGCTGATTTACACGACGCTCACCATGTATACATATATAGACTGAACGATGGAGCCTCTCGGCTGAATCCAAGTAAAGTGTATGAACGGGCAGGTCCGCGTAGCGACCGAGTCATGCTTTACTTTCGGCGACCTCCAAAGGCGGGAATTTGTCGCCACAGCAATTACACGGACGCTCCAGGCACGTTTGCACCGTAGCGCCGGCGTTGTCGTGCTGTCTCGCTATCGACGGCGCATGTGCCGTCGATAGCGAGACAGCGATAGCTGTTGAGATAGTCATAGGGAGATAGCGATAGCGAGATTGAGCGCTCCGCTCCATCGGCTCTGTGGCGGAGCCAGGACGGCGTCCTGCCTTCCTTTCCTGGCACGAGCGTTTTGCGCACGCATGGTGCAAGGACACTCGCGTTTCTTCTCAGCGTGTGTGTGCACACTGGTCTTATCAGAAGGGGTAGTGAACATCAAGCTAACGTTATCTAATACCAGTGTTACACGACCACTTTCGATCGCGGTCGTGCCCGATCCTGATCGAAATACTCGGCCGCGATTGCCTTTCTCCGGCACAGTGCGCATAGAAGATAATCGCGACCGATAAGTCCGATCCCGATCGAAAGGGCAGAGTGCGACATCCGCGTAATATTCTACAGGGCGCAGGCTAGCGCCGACGGTTATTGCCTCCGATCTCATCTCCTGCACCATCGAGATGATGTTGATGATGATTACTATTATTACTGGCATCTCCTTTGTAAAGGGGCGACGACAAATAGTCACCCAGCCTGCTTGATTTAATCAGGTCTTATTCGGCTAATATGAGGCGCGACACATGCAACCTAACTGGCGGCAGTCTTCACCAGGGCAGCGTCGTGAGAAGCCTGGCAGCTGGCGAGGCACTATTCCTCCTGCCCAGCAGGAGTTGCCTTGCCTGCAGCGTACCGCCAGCAACATTCACGCGCGTGTAGTTAAGACATCGTCCGAGGAGTTGGAGCGCGCAACGTTAAGCCCTGCTATCGGTAACCTTGCTTTCCTCGAAAGTTATGCCTGTGACCCAAGAGCACGAAAAAATGACAGTTAACTGCTTAATGCCTTATACTTTATTGCCCCTTGCTCTGTGCAACACTGACGTATAGTAATGGAATAATTACGTAATGCTATTTGCGGCATTGTGCGTTCTTACAACTCCTTCGGCCGTAGAATGCGCACTCCCGCTCCCAGTACGTGTTCGCAGTTACGGCTGCATATGAAAGATACACATTTCTGAAGGAACCTAAAATTTTTCTACAGAAAAATACTCCTCTTAAACGGTTGTTGTGAAAGTTCATGAAGTTTTGTCATCTAATTATCTTTTTTGATGGAATCGCTGATGGCAAACAAACTGTGTTCTGTGCAGCTATCAACATCGCGACGTTTGTTGTCATCAAATGTGCGCATGTATAGCAGCAGCTTCAGATATACTGCAATTCAGGAAATTAAAATACTAGTAAAATAGTAGCATTAACTTCACCTTCGCGCCCCGGGTATTATATTTTGCATGTGCGCTTCATGTTTTCCTATAAAGGCAAAAAAAAAAAATCGTTTCTTTTCTCCGGTTAGAACCGCTGTGCCTCACCACTGGATGGACGTTCATCGTTTCCGCCGGAAGAACAACGAATACACCAATTCGTAACCTCGGTTAATACGTAACAAGGACCACAGCGTGGCCAGCTTCGAGCGCTAATAAGCCCGCG
This sequence comes from Dermacentor albipictus, assembly GCF_038994185.2. Lineage (NCBI taxonomy): Eukaryota > Metazoa > Arthropoda > Arachnida > Ixodida > Ixodidae > Dermacentor > Dermacentor albipictus. Next base: position 96,483,129 of record NC_091829.1, on the reverse strand, counting down.
GTGAGCTAGAGAGATATCTTTTTTTTTTACATTGTCACAATAAGTACGCAGGTCAAAGTATGTAGATAGACAGCTTTGCATTTCAATGAAGCGGTGTACAGGAACTCGGATATTCCGAGCTCATTAGCGAAGCACCATCGCCGTCACCCGGTCGATGCCAGTCGAATATTCGCTGCCCCTCAATGAGCGGAAGCACGCAGGCAGGCTAGAAGCAAGGTTTTCCTTTTCTTTTCTTCTTCGTAAAGGTCACGGAATGCGGCCGTGGCCCATGTCTATCTGTAAGAGGGAGGCCGCCAACCTAAAGGGCAGAGACTGCGCTTTCTGAGAATAAAAGTTTATTATCTCTAGCTCTAGCTCTTCATACCGGCAAAAAAAGAAAACGAAAATCATACGCGCTTCATCTTACGAGCGATGTTATCCGCATAGACCTGCGATACTCTCGAATAAAAATACCAACGACAACAGAATTTCCTCCATCGCCAGAAATTTACCGCGTAAAAAAAGAAACAAACCAGAAGGCTTCATTCGACGATTCCTTCGGCTCGAAAACAATTTGCTGCAACAGCACAGGGCCCTCGAATGGGAAGGACCATATAACTAGCTTCGTTTTATTTCTTTGATTACTTTTAGCTTGAATGTAGAAAAACAGGAGGGACCTCTTTAAGGTAATTATCCTTCAATCCCAAAGTACACTATACTCAGGCACGAAAAAATTAAAGAAGAAAAAGCGATGTCAACGCGCATTAAACACACAAACAGAAGTCGAAAGCCTCCGAATAATGTGTCGGTATACCTGTATTAATACCGGCAGCATAGTCTAGTACCTGTGACAGTCAAACATCACATACGTGCTTCAACATCATAGTTGTTCTTGTTCTTGTTCCCTAGTGAAATGGCGCAGCCCACTCTGGGGAATCGGCCATGAATCGGGCGGTGAAGGAACTGCGCCTTGAATTGTCGTCGTAGTCGTCGTTGTTGTTGTTAGTATTGCTGCTGCCCCAAAACACCGCTCATGCCCTCCAGGATAACTGGTTATATAGACGGTAATAAATACTAGACAGAAGAACTAAAGAATGAAGGAGTAATAAAAAACAATAGGTAATACAAGAATAGCACAATTTTGATTAGGCACACTTCACAAAGAGTGGGGAAAATGCTCCACGCGGTGAGCCCCCCTAGCAGTATGACGTTCCGTACGCTTACTATTATTATTATTATTATTATTATTAGTAGTAGTAGTAGTAGTAGTAGTAGTAGTAGTAGTAGTAGTAGTAAAGCGAAGCTTTCTTTGCCTCTTCTCCCGACTTTCCGGGCGCTGCTGCTGCGGTCTTGCTAGCGCGCGCCGCTGGGTTTCGTGCAACACCACCAGATGGCGATCGCCTCCGCGCATACCGGAGCGAGACTACAAATGAAGCTGTGCAGGGTGATAGGGGCTGGACTAGTTTTGAAGTGAGGGAAGCTCGCAGTACAATTGAGTATGAAGAACGGCTGAGGAATATGGAAAAAAAGTAAATGAGCTGGGAGAGTGTTCAGGTATCTGTACAGGAAAAACATTGATTCACAGTGGAGGAAAAGAACTAGGAAGCTTACCAGCAAGTATGCGGCCTGTGGGGTGGGCAACACAGCAACAAAGAACGTCAAGCGGAAAGTCAGAGAGGCTGAATTAATCTCATGGGTGCCGGCAATGGAAAAGAAACCTGCCATGAGTAACTACTTACGAGGAAAAAACGAAATCAGGAAAGAAACCATTTATCATAACTCAAAGGGAAGCTCATTACTTTTCGAAGCGAGATCGGTATGCCTTAGAACACGCACCTATAAAGCGAGATATAAGAAGGAAGAAGTATGTGCTTGCTGCGGTAAAGCTAGGGAAACTACGGAGCATGTTTTATTACAATGTGAAGACGTCTACCCAGCGGTCGATTTAGGCACCACTGGCCTCCTTGAAGCCCTTGGGTTCAGAGGGAGCAGTGGTAAAGCAAACATGTCCGCAATAGACATTAGTAAGAGGCGACTGGAGAATTGGTGGAAGAAAAGTAGGGAAACGACAAAAGACGGAGACGTACAAAAGCACAGTTCGCAATAGAGGATCAGAAAATTTGGGTGTGGTAGTTCATAGTGTTTTTTTTGTCTTTTTTCATTGTTTAACATAGGTAGGATATTAGGCAGTATAGTAGCAAGAGCTTGGTGGCGCAACCCACCACCCCGTTCCAAAGGGGACGCTCATAACATCTATCCCATCCATCCACCTATGGTGCCTTGATGTCCTCCTCGCCCGGGCGAGGAAGACATCGAGGCAACCTACGCATACCGGCTGGCGCCGCCGCGGCAGCGTTTCACAGTTTGTGCGTATGACACGTGATGCTTGCTTTCCTACGCGACAAAAGATGCAGGTGCAGGGCTGTGTAGGTCGCGTGCTGGGCTGTGATAGCGTAAACATTGCAATCGTCCATAACCTGAAGAGAGCGCTTGGTGCTGGCGTCTCAACAGCGTGCTGGCCACGTGTGCTGAAGGAGCACGTAAACGTGCGCCAGCAAAATGGCTCCAAAGCGTGCACTCAGCGTCGAGGACACCCGGGCCCGAAAGTAGCGTCGCGCGGAACAGGAGCGTGTTCGCTACGCAGCGAAACGTGGTGCAGATCGCGAATGTATGCATATAATGTATACACAAAAATATATTAATTGAATTATTACAGCCCCATAATCCAATTAATGTTTCGCACTTCTGCCACGATGCGATGTGCCATGCGAGGCAATGGTAATGATCAACCGTCTCAGAGATTATGGATGACGACACCCAACAACGCCTCAAGCAAAGAAGTCTCCCTGTGTGTTCTGTGGACTACGCACACAAGGGGGGGGGGGGGGGTAGAAGGAGGAGGAAAGACAGGGAGGTTAGCCAGTGTAAGTCCCGGCTGACTACCCTGTATTGGGGAAAGGGGTAAAGGGAATAAAAGGAGAAAAAAGAAGAGTAAAAGAAAGGAAATCGGATAATTCCCACAGTAACGCGATAATACGCGGTACAACACTCAAAGACGGTCGCACAATTCGCATGTCCTTAAAAACTTCAGCAAAGCCCTTAAGGCCTGGAGTGCCGAAGCCCGTCTGGACCGGTCTCCTATAGCTTTTTCCTCTGTACAAGGGCGATTGTCCAGTTTTTTGAGCGCGGTCACGAGCACTTTTCTTGGCACTTTGTAACGGGGACAGTCACAAAGGAGGTGCTCAATCGTCTCCTCACAGCCACAGGTGTCGCAAGTGGGGCTGTCAGCTATTCCAATGTGGAATGAATAGGAGTTCGTGAATGCCACGCCGAGCCACAAACGGCGCAGAAGTATTGCTTCCGCTCGTGTTAACCCTGGTGATAGACGGAGTTGCAAACGGGGATCCAATCTGTGGAGACATGCGTTCGTGAATTCACTGGTGTTCCACAGATTCTGCGTAGGCTCGCGGGCGAGGGAGCGAAGACTTGTGGCTGTATCTGTTCGTGACAATGGTATTGGTATAACATGGCCACCATCGTGGGCCTATCGGGGGGCGTCATGCGCACTGTGGTTTCCCGAAATTCCTTAGTGACCCGTTATCCACTGGTAGATGATGTTGTGCCCCTTGTTGATTACGTCATGGTGGAGTAGTCGGATGTCTGCCACTAGTTGCACATTTGGTTCCGTGTTTGAAAGGGAACATCAGACAGTGGAGAGCTGTTTTGGAGTCACATAACATGGACCATGACTGTGATGATTTGTGACCCATAAACTCCAAAGCAGTACGGATAGCTGCGAGTTCTGCAGCCGTCGACCATGTAATGTGAGACGTCTTCAACGCGAGAGCCACAGACTCCGCAAGAATTACCACTGCTCCAGCTGAAGTTTTAGAGGACACAGAACCATCCGTGTAAACGTGGATGCATTCTTTGTGCTTGTCATCTAGCAATGAAAGCCCGGTTTGTTTGAGGGCGAAATATGACATCTCCGTTTTCTTTTTGATACCGAGAATAACAAGAAGAGCCTGGGGTGGATGGAGGCACCACAGCGGTAGAGATGGTCGTGCTGCAGGCGTGAAGTTTTATGGTAAAGTTCCATGGTTGGCGGCAATAATCTTGCTAAACATTGAACGAGGTCGAGCGGTAGGAAGGGAGGCGAGATGATGCGATGGAAGTCGGGCGGAGTGCCTGATGTGCATCCTTAAAGCGTCGACTTGAAGATACGTATTGACTGGGTGGCCATGCGCGATGGCTATTGTTGCTGCCGTGGATGCACATCTGGGAAGACCAAGGCAAATTCGCAGAGCTTGAGCTTGTACAGACTGGAGGGCACGGAGGTTGGTATTACCGGTCCCACCCAGTGCAGGTAAGCTAAAGCGCAGGAAACCGAGGAACAGTGCGTGATAGAGTTGGAGCATCGCACTCACAGACGCACCCCATGACTTTCCCGCAAGAAATCTGAGCACGTGGGTTATCATGACTAATTTCCTTTTTAGGTAGGAGCTATGAGGACTCCAGGAGAGGTCTCGATCTATTAGCACTCCTAGAAATCGGTGCGTCTTCTCGTAGACAATCGGCTGTCTATTAATTCTGACAACGTACGGTTTCATAGCTTTGCGCGTGAAAGCGACCATAGAGCACTTCTAGAAGGACACCTCCAGACCTCAGGCTCGAAGATAACCTGATGTTAGTGTGGCCGCTTTTTGAAGTCTGGCGCGCACCTGGGGTATACGCGTCGCTCCTAGTAGTAGTAGTGATTTTCAGATGAAAGGAAGAGAAAAGTGCAGTGCCGTAACTGTCTCTCAAGGGAGGCTCCTGATGACCAAATGCATATATCGTCTGCATAGATCGACATGTGGACGGATTGCGGAAGGGTATAAACCAGGTCGATGAGCTCGAGGTTAAATAGAGTGGGGCTCAAGATTCAGCCTTGTGGTACGCCACGGTAGGTGTTGCGTTGTGATGACGCACCATCGTCTGTTTGCACAAAGAATTGAATTGAATTTAATTGAATTTTATTCTCCTTGAAACAAAAACACAAGGAAGGAGCAGCCACAAAAAGCTACTGAGATTAGTAGCTTGACGAGGTGGCTGCCCCTTTACACAGCAGCAGCAGCAGCAGCAGTAGTTATGAAACAATTTTCGTGCAAATGACTGCTTTCATACATACGCACGGACAATGATTGCACAATGGAACATAACAACGGAACATAAGCATTTTGCAAAATACAAAAGAAAACTTCACATTAATGAGCAAAATATACGAAAACATAAATAAATGCATCATAGTTCACAGGAACTGATCTCGCATTGTTTTTTTAGACAATGACCTGTCTTTCAATAAGCTGAATATCCATCGAAAAACAAGGCCGCCTAGGCCGACGTCGCCCAAGGCGTCCGGGATGGCTCGATGGGTTACGTTGTCATAAGGGCCTTTAACATAGAACATAGAACATAGAACATAGCCGCTGACAGCCTCTTTAGGCTTTTTTCGTGCTGAACAGACGAGACAAGGTCTAGTTGTCTAGGAGAGGTGATGGAGAGGATGGTGCTGACGCGTCTAGAGAGGTATCTAGAACACTACAAGTTATACCCTGCCGACGCGGACGCTCTTCTGTAGACAACTACGCACGCAAACAGCAGTGGTGCAGAGGTAATGCTTGACATTACCTGGACACCACTGTCACATTGCACTAAACGCTGAAGAAATTGGAGATTCGCCGCCGCAATCACCGCTAATTATTGTCAATCAAAGCAAACAGCATACAAAGCTTCGCTTACATCGATTCCCACAGTGCGTGGGATCCGCAGATTTCTTTTTATGCATAGAAACATGGAGGCGTATAGATACTTTAGAACCGGCTATTCCCAAATCCCAAATACGTACGTTGCTCAAGAAACAATAAAAAAGGAAAAACGCAGGAAGCAAATATCAAGAAGCACTGTATACAAGCACGAAAACAAGCACACGCATTCTCTACGGGCACTGCAGCACTGAAAACAGCTCAGTTGATCCAAAGCTGTCAACCATCACACAAGTGTGTAAGAGCTCACTCGTCTCTATTCATGCATACATATGTAGGGACAACTCAACGGGCTCCTCATATAATGTATGTTCATAAAAGGAAGTTGTTGTTGTTGTTGTTGTTGTTGTTGTTGTTGTTGTTGTTGTCGTCGTCGTCGTCGTCATCGTTGTTGTTGTTGCTGTTTAAGCCTCAACAGATGGCTCATACACACAATGTAGATTGGCCACACTGGAGTTAAAGAAAAATGCGCTCAACAAAAAACAAAGAGGGGTTAAAACCAAACTATAAAAAACAAAAATTATAGGCAGCTAAAGAGTAACAATATTTTGATAGGGTTTATTGATAAGAAAGGGGACCGTAAATAAAGTATCGTCGCGGTAATAAAGTACACACTAGCAGCGTAATCTTCCGGCCGCTTCAATGGACTTGCAGGACAGTAATATTAAGCCCGTGGCTTGTGCCCAATCGATAAGCAACAAAGAACGATAGATTTGATGTTGGCAGCCTTAAGCCAAGACTACCAGGCGGAATTACGAGAAACGTTCTGTGGTGAGAGAGGAAGAGGGGGAAAAATAGTCTACAGTTTTTTGTTTGTTATAAAAAAGAGCCGAGGTTAACTATACATACACCAGATGTATTAAATTTAAAATTTACACACAGAACTAATCAACGCAACCTTGATAACGTCCCCTCGCATTGTTGTGAAAGGAATTTGCTCGTGTTACACGAGGATATTAGTTGTCGAAAATAATCCGAGAATATTAAGGATGGTTCATCGCAATTTAGAAATAAAAGGTGTTTAAATATGTTATAAAAGAAAAATAAAGGATGACATTTAACGGCAGGCCATTTTGGGATGAGACGCGAGCAGGTCAGCGGACTCATTGAGAAAGTGCGCGGACCCACCGTGTCCCAGCACTCAGACGAAGCGGACAACGGACCAACCCGTCCTGCACAAGTGCTTTAAATATACTCAGCAGCTGGGACCACTCATTAGAAACTAAATGTGCTCAGACGCAAAGCGCGGCATCTGCGACAATTATTACTTCTCTAGATTTCTGAGGACCCAATTTTCTGATGCCCAGGATAATTGCCAGAAATTCTGCAACAGATATCGCGACGCGATCGGGCCGACGGAGGGAAGAAATGCCAGTTAAATCGAGTGAGGAAAAAATAAAAGCCAACTTCAGCCTTCTACAAACTTTGAGTTGCGTCCACATAAATGAACGAACTGAGAAGGAAATTGACAGAGTTGATCTTGGAAGGAGACCTTGATGTATAGAAACAACTTGATCTATGAAATGCCCACAACGCCGTCTTCTTCCGCAACAGTATCTCTCGTCGTAGCCCCCTCCCCCCCCCCCCCCCTTTCGGATTACACGCAAAGAGGTCACCGCTCACAGAGTCTGCGTGGGCACGCAAAAGCTAGCTCAAAATTGAGAAGCACGAATGTTACGCGCGATATCTCAGTCGATACATCGCGTGTGGCTGGCCGCTGCATAATATCGTCGGGTGATCTTTGTTTGTTTGTTTGTTTTACTTTATTTTGGTATCACCACTGTAGCGCACCCTCTTCTCGTTTAATTTTATTTTTCGAAGCATGAGTCTTACTCGTACCCATATTTAATTTTATACGAGATTTGCTATATAAGTGGACATGTGGCCGCGGTGTCTCAGCGGCTGTTGCGCTGCAGAGAACGAGGTCCCGGGTTGGATTACGTGCCGCAGCGGCCGCTATTCCGATGGAGGCGGAATGCGAAAAAAAAGAAAAGAAAAACAAACCACCCGTGTATACCGTGCGTTTAAAGAACCCCAGGCGGCCCATTTGATTAGGAACGCGGCTGCGAGGCATCGGGATAAAGCAAACGTTGACACAGGCGCGCCTCCGTTGTCGTTTCGATGTGTCACGCCATATTTCGTGGACTCTCTATACCGGATGATGTCAGCAATTTTTTTTTTGATGCGCACTTAAACTGTTGTATAGCACCTCCTCCATGGCAGCTAACGCTGATTTTCTTATGGCGCACAATTAGTTCCTTTCTTTTTTTTGGGGGGGGGGGGGAAGAGGGGGGGGGCGGGAGATACAAGTAAACCCAAATACAGTTCTGTTGATTTCATTCATTTGCTTTGTCGTCACTTCGTTCCTATAGTGCGTGACGATAGTGCGAGGGCGAAGCTCAGCACGCGAGGTGGTCATGTAGCCTGCCGACAACGACAGCGTCGCACAGGGAAGGACGAACAGACGGGCGGAATGGGGTTTAATATATAGTTTCGTGCTTTTAACCGACGTCACGAGGTAAAGATAGTTTCAACATATTTCGAACGGCAGACAGAATAGTGTATGTCACGCGCTTTGGATTAAGTGAACAATCACACCTTCGTACGTTATACATAGACGGTTGCGCACAGTTTTCTACTCGACAAGCACCACAATCTTCCTGTCTCTGTTAAGGGACTTCGCACGTAAACAACAACTGTTCTTCAAATAACGGAATTAAGCAGTCTGTCGAGTGTATATTTATTTCGGGTATACGCTCATCTGCATTTTTTTTTCGGAAGACGAGTCAGTCTCTGAAATCTTGTTGCAAGTCGATAACGCAGATCCCTCAATGTCCTTTCGGCCGTATTACATGTGTAAAGACAAAAATGTCGCAAAGCAAGTCTGTTTTCTCTTGTCTAAGCGTGATTCCGAAAGACCCGTACACGCGTTGCCTATATACACAAACGTACAAAACGTTGCACACGAAACATTGCTACAAACATTCCCAAGTCTGCGCCAACGCTATACATTTCGGATACGAATCTAATATGGAACTTGGTTAGGTGTCGTACCGCTGCCGGGGCTCGAGTACAGTCGGGCGCCGAGTATCGGGTGTGGCAAATGAAAATTCGGGGGGAGGATCCCACACATACGTAGGGACTGGTTATCGGGTCATGAATAATAGAACGGCGCGGCGCACATCAAGGAACGGCTAGCTATACTCGAGTAACAGGCGCTGCCGGAAGCGATATACAACCGACGGCGTCCACAGCGCGGCCTCTCAGTCAGGGGACGCGGCTCGCTTGAGTGGCGGAAGACTGATGGGAGCGTCATTTGCACGACGCCAAGAGCCGGCAAGAGCGGAGGAGGAGGAGGAGGATGAGGAGGATGAGGAGGAAGAAGGAGCGGACCGACTCACCAGACCGAAGGGGCCGCTGGCACACTTGGCATGGCGGACTCGGGTGAAGCCCAGCGGGGACTCCATGGACCTGCACGCCGAGAGAGAGAGAGAGAGAGAGATGCTGACTTCGATAAAAGTTGCGGCAGAACCCGTCTCACGATGTGACTGGCGACAGCAATGCGTTAGCAGTGAACCGATATAGCGACACGACGCATTGCCATCGTCGGCTTCGAATGCTACTCGAGCTGATGAGCAAGAAGACATGATATACACCATATGGTATGGTATGGTATGATGAACTTTGTTTAATGTCCTGAAGATCAACCCTTAGGTTGACGCATGCGGATCCCACGTCGGGACAGTAAGGTTCAACCTTACCGCCGTATCATGGGCCTTCTGGACGGCCTGTACTTGATCGAAAAGACCTCCACTGTGTAGGACTCGCTGCCACCAATCTCTCTCCTTGTCACAGTCTGTGAAAGTCACAGGACACTGCCAAAGCATGTGATCCAGAGTAATGATGCCATTACACTTCTCGCAATTGATTTGTATCTCTCTTTCAGGATATATCTTGTTAATAAAGTTTGGACTTGGATAAGTTCTTGTTTGCAACAATCTCAGAGTCACCGCTTGAGCTCTATTGAGCTTAGCGTGTGGCACTGGGAATTCCCTTCTGTTGATGTAATAATGCCTCGTGATTTCATTATATGTTAGTAATTGGTCCCTGTTAACTTTTTTTTAAAGTTATACAGACCCCCACCCACCGCGGAAATTAACATTATGCGAGCCATTTCAGCAGGCTATCTATGCCATTGCTCGGAGTTCCGCAGTGTAAACAGTGTTTAATTTTTATAAACAACCTTCCTTCGGATATCACGTCATCTATTGCCTTTTCGCTGACGACTGCATAATGAATCGCAACATCCACTCACCATCCGATCATATCACTCTGCAGCAAGACCTCGATCGCGTAACAACATGGTGCTCAGCTTGGCTGATGACCTCGAATGTTGACAAGTGTAACCTAACGACTTTTGTTCGAAAGCGATCAGTCTCTACGTTTGAATATTTCCTTGGTGGCAATCCTGTCCGTCCAACTTCACCCTAAAGTACTTGGGCATCCACCTCACATCCCACCGTTTTTGGTCTACTAATATTAGCAAGATAACAGCAGACGTGCATCGTATGCTAGGTTATCTAAAGCGCAATCTTCGTGACGCAGCCTCTTCCACGCGGAAGCTCGCCTACCAAACATTTGTACGTCCTAAACTCGAATATGCGTCTCCCATATGGTCACCCCAACAAGCGCATCGAATCCGATGCTTAGAATAAGTTCAAAAACGCGCCGCGCATTTCATCGTAAGTGACTACAGCAGACATTACAGCGTGACTTGAATCAAACAATCACTATCGCTTCCTTCCTTGGACCCACGCAGAAACATTTCTCTTGTCTGTCTGCTGCACACAGTCATCAAGAGCAAACATCGCTCTTCATTGCTGCTTCTTCAACCTTATCGCTGTTCGCGCCGTTTGCACAATTACCTCAGTTTTGAGCGTCTCTATATACGGTCACACTAACGCATTTAACAAATCTGCATTGCCACGTGCCATTGTATTACGTAATAATCTTCCGGATAATATAACCAACGTTCAAAATACCGAAAAATTTAGGAAACTGCTGGAGGCGCTGTTTCTTCAGTACTAGAAATGTATCCTTGGCTAGGTACGCCTGCTTTTATAGATCCATCACCTTACATTGTATAGCGTTGTATAATGTTTCATTTATGTGTACATTTTGTATTTTCTTACAACCAAGAGTTTATCGTTCTCCGATCCATAACCTTATGCGTCGTTTTTAGCATTGTATAAATGTATGACTTCCATTTTTCGTTTTGTATTCGGTGCAACCGTTTGTCATTCTTTTGTTTTATTTTATTTTAATTTGTCTTGATCGCTCTCTGAACGAAAATATGCATTCGCCCCTCACGCAATGTTCCCAAGCGGAACCCATGGGGTAAATGTATAAATAAATAAATAAATAAATAAATAAATAAATAAATAAATAAATAAATAAATAAATAAATAAATAAATAAATAAATAAATAAATAAACTTATTCGAGCGGGTGTTGCGGCGACAGCGGAAAAGCGACGCCAAGACGACGACGGCTTGGGGATTAATTGCGATGAAGCGTTACAACCCTTTTCCGTTACGACTCGCGCCGATCCCGGAGGCCGTGCAACGTTGCGTATAGCGTCTCAAAGCGCTTCAGTTGCCACAAGGGAAGGACGGGGGAAAACGGCACGCCCTCGCACGAGGGAGGCAAATTGTTGCCTACCGTCTAAAAACAAAAACTGAAGCATTCGCGCCCTTTGGCGCATATTTTAATTGTCCCCAAACATAATTCGTCGTCTACGTTGAGAACCATTTCTTTCTTTATTGCTGCGCGTCCGGAAATTTCCAGGTCACGAACGACATGTGCGTTATCAGCGTGACGTGGCGTTCTTGACAGGACAGAGCGAACGCACAGCCTTCCAGAAAGGAAACGCAAGCAAGGCAGATAATTATCGTTGTTCGGGCATAATAATACGCCCCAAAGGGTGTAAACATTGCTTAGTGTGCATGCCACGCGACGCACGCCCACACTGTCTCAAAGCGCCGAGTTGGACTTGGGATGCAGTGTGGTAAGAACAGTCACTCTCTCGTGCTATGAGCGCATGTGTGACCTAATGTTTAAAGCATTCGGCTTTTGCCGGAAAGCCCGGTTGAGGTCCCACCAACGGATGTGTAACTTTCTTTCATTATTAATAAAGAAGCCCCACGCGATGTGAGAACGAAACCTATCTGCATAGCTGAAATGTTTCATTTTATACCAGCCATCTTTCTTAATTCATTTAAAAGTTTCGTTCCCGTTGCCAACATATCCGGTCTGTGATGCCATCCCTTTCGAAGGGCGACTGAAAAAGCGACACCGAGTCAGTCCAGGCCGGTAAAGCAATCTATTAAAGCTCTATTTTTTTTTCGTTCATTCGGAGGAAATTGCCTTATTGTTGATGCAGGAAATCAAGACCAAACTGCCTAAATATAATCTACCCGCTAACATCCTCAACACTGCTAAGCGCATGTGACTCCATTGATTTGAAAGTATTTCCTGTATTTGAGCCGTTTGGGGCAGGAAAAGTTCTAGGGACAATTGCTGTATTGAGTTTTTAGCCTATTTAGACTGACGTACACTATTATAGCGCTTCCTTACTGATGGGCAGCTTGGTGGACGAGAGCAGGCGCTGTCGAAATTCATGACGTCACAGCGCGCTGCTGTGACGTCAACATTACGGCGGCGCCGGACCACCGATTTCGCTTTTGTGCGCCTGATTCTGGCTCACCGCACCTGCTCGCACAGTAATACTAATCACTTTGATAATGCGCAAGCTTCATTCACTACTTCGGGTTAACTTACAATTCTTCTTTAGCGTACGTTCATAAAAGGCCAGAGTGTCATTTATTCTCAGCGCTGCAACGAAAGTGTAAGTTTCTTTATTTTTTGTCAGCAAAGAGTTCCGCTCACAGTGCACCGCTGTGTCAGCACTTCTTTTATTGTCTTGCCACCCACGCCCGCCGCAAACAAAAGCAAGTCCAGTTTCATGCCTGTACGTAAACCCCGCGTGCCTGAAAGGGACAATTAGCAGCGCGTCGCGAACAAAGATCATAAAGCATACAGCGCAGAATACTTATCCGCTGCGAACTGAGAGTCTAATAAACACAATGGTGGTTAAGCGATCAACTGGTTACCCCGACTGACATTTGCCTGCTTACGGCGTCACTAATTAAGGATCGCCGGTAATTGGCCCAATTAGCCACGATGACTAAGAACGAGAAGACATTTCCGTAAAGCCACTTATTATGTTCTTACTTTAGACCACCTCGTGTCAGTGACTACGCAAGTAGAGGAGGTCAGGAACGAGGAAAGGGCAGTGAAGGGAAGAGCTCGTTCACTGAGATGTTAAGGTCATAGAGCGTTCTTTAAAAAAAAAGATCAAAGAGAAATATGGCGGTAGTGCAGCTATGTGGGCGAACGGCAACCATGGCTGCTACGCCGGCATGAGATGACGTGTAGCACAGTATATTCCCGCTAATTGGACCACGGCTAATTGAAGTTTTTTTTGTTTAATTTCAATGCCCCGCAAAGACCCGCCTAGACACCATACATGGCTGTGAAAGGAAAATTCGCTTAGTTCGAACGCGAAAGCGGGTCGCTTCGGTTAATTCGATCTTCCACCACCAGTGCCCTCTCATGCGCGCAGCTGTTACTATATAAGATTGAAAGCACAAGAAATTCAGCAGACGACGCTACATGTTCCCTAGGCGATGGCAGCGACGGTAGGGACCTGTCCTGCAGTAATGATGACGGCTTGCGCTGGCGCTGTGCTTTGAGCGATGTCTCTTTTGGCGATTTTACCAGCGCCCGACGATATTGTCGAGGTTTGTGGGCCACTATCCGATGGAGACATGTGTAGCTGTTGTAACATTGCATTGAACACATTTTACCGCCGTTTCATATTCGACCTTTCGGATAAGTCGGCCAAAACTTGCGATCCTGCAAGGGGCGCTGCGAGACAGACCTAAACTACGTACAATGAAAGGCCACAGGAATGTAAAACTCTCATACAACAGATTCAAACACAAAATCAACTTAAATAAATAAGACACAAGTCAACGACGTTGTTCCATACGTGTACCGTGGCGGTACGGTAGGGATATAGTGCAGTGATACCGGAAAAAAAAATGAAGAAACCCCCGGAGTGATGCATCGACTAAAGACAAAACTGAAATTTAATGACGTTTCGGCTTCCTATACTGTATCCTTGTTCACAATAAAAACCAGTATGTATATTGTGAAGATGAAGATAACTTGGTCTCGGGCGCTTGCACAGCGAGCGCAGGAATAGAGGAAGACGACGAAGTAAAAGTAAACCAAGCATTGAATGACTGTCCACTGAATCGTTTTGAAATTTCCTCGCTTTTATTTATGCATCCAAATTATAGATTTTTAAATATATTACCGAACACATATGTAAAGTCTGCCCGACTCTTGGCCAATCACCGTGAGTGGGTATGCGCCAAACCCGCTCACGCACCTGCAATTACCATCTGAAAGTTTACGTAATTTGTCCAACACTGATATACTACATATACTGACCGCCGCCGTGGTCAGCTGCGAAGCAACTGACCACGGCGGCGGTCAGACCTGCGACGCTGCAGAGGGTGCTAAGAATCACTGGCTCCGGACAGGCCGCCATTGGAATATGAACCTGGCAACGTTTAACGCTAGAACGTTATCTAGTGAGGCGAGTCTAGCAGTGCTATTGGAGGAATTAGAGGGCAGTAAATGGGATATAATAGGGCTCAGCGAAGTTAGGAGGCCAAAAGAAGCATATACAGTGCTAAAAAGCGGGCGCGTCCTGTGCTACCGGGGCTTAGCAGAGAGAAGGGAACTAGGCGTCGGATTCCTGATTAATAAGAATATAGCTGGTAACATACAGAAATTCTATAGCATTAACGAGAGGGTGGCAGGTCTTGTTGTGAAACTTAATAAGAGGTACAAAATGATGATTGTACAGGTCTACGCCCCTACATCCAGTCATGATGACCAGGAAGTCGAAAGCTTCTATGAAGACGTGGAATCGGCGATGGGTAGAGTGAAAACTAAATACACTATACTAATGGGTGACTTTAATGCCAAGGTAGGCAAAAAGCAGGCTGGAGACAAGGCAGTGGGGGAATATGGCATAGGCACTAGGAATATCAGGGGGGAGTTATTGGTAGAGTTTGCGGAACAGAATAATATGAGGATAATGAATACCTTCTTCCGCAAACGGGATAGCCGAAAGTGGACGTGGAGGGGCCCGAACGGCGAGACTAGAAATGAAATAGACTTCATACTCTGCGCTAACCCTGGCATCATAAAAGATGTGGACGTGCTCGGCAAGGTGCGCTGCAGTGACCACAGGATGGTAAGAACTCGAATTAGCCTAGACCTGAGAAGGGAACGGAAGAAACTGGTACATAAGAAGCCGATCAATGAGTTAGCGGTTAGGGGGAAAATAGAGCAATTCCAGATCAAGCTACAGAACAGGTATTCGGCTTTAACTCAGGAAGAGGACCTTAGTGTTGAAGCAATGAACGACAATCTCATGGGCATCATCAAGGAGTGCGCAATAGAAGTCGGTGGTAACTCCGTTAGGCAGGATACCAGTAAACTATCGCAGGAGACGAAAGATCTGATCAAGAAACGCCAATGTATGAAAGCATCTAACCCTACAGCTAGAATAGAACTGGCAGAACTTTCGAAGTTAATCAACAAGCGTAAGACAGCTGACATAAGGAAGTATAATATGGATAGAATTGAACATGCTCTCAGGAACGGAGGAAGCCTAAAAGCAGTGAAGAAGAAACTAGGAATTGGCAAGAATCAGATGTATGCGTTAAGAGACAAAGCCGGCAATATCATTACTAATATGGATGAGATAGTACAAGTGGCTGAGGAGTTCTATAGAGATTTGTACAGTACCAGTGCCACCCACGACGAAAATGGAAGAGAAAACAGTCTAAAGGAATTCGAAATCCCACAGGTAACGCCGGAAGAAGTAAAGAAAGCCTTGGGAGGTATGCAAAGGGGGAAGGCAGCTGGGGAGGATCAGGTAACAGCAGATTTGTTGAAGGATGGTGGGCAGATTGTTCTAGAGAAACTGGCCACCCTGTATACGCAATGCCTCATAACGTCGAGCGTACCGGAATCTTGGAAAAATGCTAACATAATCCTAATTCATAAGAAAGGGGACGCCAAAGACTTGAAAAATTATAGACCAATCAGCTTACTGTCCGTTGCCTACAAACTATTTACTAAGGTAATCGCAAATAGAATCAGGAACACCTTAGACTTCTGTCAAGCAAAGGACCAGGCAGGATTCCGTAAAGGCTACTCAACAATAGATCATATTCACACTATCAATCAGGTGATAGAGAAATGTGCGGAATATAACCAACCATTATATATAGCTTTCATTGATTACGAGAAAGCATTTGATTCTGTCGAAACCTCAGCAGTCATGGAGGCATTACGGAATCAGGGTGTAGACGAGCCATATGTAAAAATACTGAAAAATATCTATAGCGGCTCCACAGCCACCATAGTCCTCCATAAAGAAAGCAACAAAATCCCAATAAAGAAAGGCGTCAGGCAGGGAGATACGATCTCTCCAATGCTATTCACAGCGTGTTTACAGGAGGTATTCAGAGACCTGGATTGGGAAGAAATGGGGATAAAAGTTAATGGAGAATACCTTAGTAACTTGCGATTCGCTGACGATATTGCCTTGCTTAGTAACTCAGGGGACCAACTGCAATGCATGCTCACTGACCTGGAGAGGCAAAGCAGAAGAGTGGGTCTAAAAATTAATCTGCAGAAAACTAAAGTAATGTTTAACAGTCTCGGAAAAGAACAGCAGTTTACAATAGGCAGCGAGGCACTGGAAGTCGTCAGGGAATACATCTACTTAGGGCAGGTAGTGACTGCGGATCCGGATCATGACACAGAAATAATCAGAAGAATAAGAATGGGCTGGGGTGCGTTTGGCAGGCATTCTCAGATCATGAACAGCAGGTTGCCATTATCCCTCAAGAGAAAAGTGTATAATAGCTGTGTCTTACCAGTACTCACCTACGGGGCAGAAACCTGGAGGCTTACGAAAAGGGTTCTACTCAAATTGAGGACGACGCAACGAGCTATGGAAAGAAGAATGATAGGTGTAACGTTAAGGGATAAGAAAAGAGCAGATTGGGTCAGGGAACAAACGCGAGTTAATGACATCTTAGTTGAAATCAAGAAAAAGAAATGGGCATGGGCAGGACATGTAATGAGGAGGGAAGATAACCGATGGTCATTAAGGGTTACGGACTGGATTCCAAGGGAAGGGAAGCGTAGCAGGGGACGACAGAAAGTTAGGTGGGCGGATGAGATTAAGAAGTTTGCAGGGACGGCATGGCCACAATTAGTACATGACCGGGGTTGTTGGAGAAATATGGGAGAGGCCTTTGCCCTGCAGTGGGCGTAACCAGGCTGATGATGATGATGATTATGATGATATACTACATAGAATGTCCTGAATGTCCTATTCATGTAATATTAGGTCACTTTGTGATGGTTAATTAAAGTCATACAATTATCTATTGCTTTGTCGTTTAATGTTTTTTTTACATATTTCAGAGTTTTATTTCGCGCTTTGCTGTAACGGGCCACATGTGTGTTCCTATCTATCTATCTATCTATCTATCTATCTATCTATCTATCTATCTATCTATCTATCTATCTATCTATCTATCTATCTATCTATCTATCTATCTATCTATATCTCTATCTATCTATCTATCTATCTATCTATCTATCTATCTATCTATCTATCTATCTATCTATCTATCTATCTATCTATCTATCTATCTATCTATATGTTCTATGTGTTCTACTCTTCTTTACAATGGCGCAGTGGACGAAAACGCACCCTAAGGTATCCCAGCATTAAGGAGAATCCTCGTGTGATCACGCCGTGCTGGTTGCGTTCTTGCTCCACGGCCGGAGCTCCTGAGATGCGCCAGCCTGACGAAACAGCGCTGCCCAGCAACGCCTGGACAGAGAGGTCCACAGGCTGCCCCACCACAGACACCGGCACACCGGGTGTCGCCCTCGGCGATCACACCGGGCGGTGGGAATCGTATGACGACCACCGTTACCGTATCGTCCCATATCGGGCGGCGCATCACAAACCAGCGCCAATGGCTCCACCGCAGTTAGCAAACACGCAACAGACCACCGCTGGTACTTTGACATGACAGTTTACGCCAGCTGAGGTGCACCGACGAAAACCCCGCGAAGCTCCGGAGCAGCACTATCCCGGCACTGCAACTGCATCTGGATTTGACATATTGCTTCGCCACTTGCCCTTCTGTAGACACCGAATGTAAGCCATTTTTTTTTCGCCACTGGTCTCGAACTCTGCGTCAGCATCCTAAGCTATACGACCACTTCCCCAGATCAAGACGCGACCTGTCCACGGATCACAACTGGGAGACGCTTCTTCATTCGTCGGAACGCCATCCTTGGATGCCAACGCAGTCTTTTCCCGAATTCACGACCATTCGCCTAGCGCTGGTGGAGGCTTCGCTGAGGGAAGCGAAGGAGACCAGGTCATCATCATCAAAGAGCCGTCCGTACGCGAAAGACGCGCAAGAGACAGCAAGATGCTTAAGTTACCCCCACCAAAAAAAAAAAATGGAGGACGCTTAAGCTTCGCCTTCAAGAGTGGGACGCGACAGCGTTTCCGTCGACCCGCCAAGGGGTATAAGACAATGCGCTACGGCACAGCGATCACTTACGATGCGCCCCGCATCGGACTTAGCGCCCACCTATCACGCGGTGAGCGTCGAGCAACGCAGCGTTCGGCGCGGCAACGAAACGTGCGCCTGAGCGAACGAAACGAACCAAAGAACTCGGTGTCTCGGAGGGGAAACGATCTACGCCAGCCAAACGTCATGATCGGCACGGGCAGCGAGATAGATAGTAATCTAAACCGGGAGCACGGCGAAGCGTCGTCAGGGGAGAGGGAGTCCCGCGACGCGCCTGGCAGCGGTCCCAATGCGCGCGCGGCGCGCCTCCTGTCGGGGCAGCGCCGTACATTGAGAGGAGGGGGTCTTCTGTGTTTGCCGCAAGATGGCTCTGCGTGTGCGGAAAGCGCATAAGAAATGCAGCGGAAACGCACTTCGCAACTCGTGTAATTGTGACTTCTGTACGTTACATGTTCATAATTACCGATATATACCGCAGTATAACTTTCCACGGCTCGTTTCGAAGGCAACACCGCATTCACTAGAGGCGCGTTTGCACCGCTTGGAAGCATCGAACTCGTGGCTGAGTGGTAGCGTCTCCGTCTCACACTCCGGAGACCCTGGTTCGATTCCCACCGGGCCAATCTTGGAAGTTGCTTTTTATTTATGAAGCGCCTGCCATGATTTATCGCTCACGGTCAACGCCGCAAACGCCGACGCCGACACCCGACGCCGACGACACCGGCTTTTCTGCGACACGAGCTCCTTAACGCTATCGCGTTAAAACATCGCAGAAGAGCTCAAGAGACGCGCAAGAGACCAGACGCACAAGGCATGCGGTATTTCGCCAAGCTCAGCTGATTCGAGCGCATCAGTCAGCGGCAACGCTGCGGAGAAGCACCCGCCGCTACAGGCAGACCGGCTATCCACTTTACAGCATCTCCTGGCGTTAGTGCCGAACTGCGAAGGCATAATCATGGGCGAGACGTGTGACCAGCCCGCAACGGCCAGTGTCGCCCGCCACAGAAGATAGTTGCGCAACGGATGGCTCACCAAGGACAACTGCCCTCCCTGGACAAATTGCCTTCATGTTAAGTTGCGTGTTTGCAAGCTGTGCCGTAAACTTGCAGTGTAACCGAGTCTGAAGACCAAGTGAACTTGGTCTGAGAGAGGAAGACGACGGAGTAGAAGTAAACCGGGCGTTCTGGCGGACGCCCCCGCCCCCCCTCCCCCCCACCCCTATTGTCTGCTTCTGTCCTTTACAATATACATATACATATTATGTTATAATCTAGAAGGCGTTTCGATGAAGCGGTCATTACTTCTAGGAGAAATCAAAATGCTTAATTCAATAATTAACATATTTACCTAATTACCGTTTCAATAAATTCCTTTGGGGCATGCATTTAAATGTACAATTTCTAGCTAGTGAGTATATGCAAGGGAATGGAACTGGCATGAATGACAAGCCATGCATGTATTTTCTAACAAGTTATATATCAGGGTATCCATTAGATGGTTCACAAGGCATGTATGTCATGACATGAACGTCATGAATGACATAAAATGACATGATATGGTAGCATCGTGGTCATTCGTTTAAATGGATATATGTATTAGGATATATGTATGGCAAGACATGACGTGCATGACATGAGAACAATTTCAAGAAATTACGCGTTAGTGCATGAGAGAGGGAGAGAAAGGTTTAATGATAAGAAATGAAGAGAGGGTAGCCCTGAGCTACATACCTCTAGCCAGCTACTCTGAGTTGGGGGAAGAGGAAGAGGGAAAGAGAGAGGGGAAAAGGCGCATGATGGGTGACGATGATGAGGAAAGATGTAAAGCATATAGTAAGCCTACACCCCAGGCCTGTGTTTAAAAAAAAACCAAGTAAGTCCTTGATGGCCTTAAAACGCCTTTTAACGTCGGATCAAGGCCCTAAAATAACGTCCTCAGACAAAGATGGACTGCCGAGGCACGTAAGGACATTTTTCCACTTTTGACGCTTTTCCATGTACTGAGGGCAGTCACACAGCACGTGACCTTTAGTCTCTTTCGCGCGGCACAGCTCGCAGTCTGGAGATTCGGTGCGTCGCATGGGGTGCAAGTACCCACGCGTAAACGCCACCCCAGCCTAAGTCCGTGCAGAAGACTGCCACAGCTGCGTTTAACTTTGGGTGATAGCCTAAACTTCGTGGTAGAGTCCAATCTTTGGAGTCATCTGTGGCGATTATCCAGATTGTCCCAGTGCTTTTCTGCCGCTTTTCGGATGACACACGATAGAAGGCGGCTGGCATCCGCTCTTGGAAAAGGAATAGCAAGCGGTGGCTCTGGTTCTTCGAGCGCCTTCTTCGCTTCGGCATCGGCCAGTTTGTTGCCGTGTACACCACAGGGGGACTGGGAGCCCACTGTAACGTAATGTGGTGGCCGTTCTCTTCCGCTAGAGTGTGTAGCTCGGTAGCCTGAAGAGCCAATGCTCTGTAAGAGCTTGCTTTCATTACGACTCTAAGTATGTGCAAAGCGGATTTCGCATCACTAAAGTCTGTCCATACTTGAGGAGGCTGTCGCAAAATATATTGCACTGCCTGTATGATTGCCACTAGTCCAGTGGATGTTGGTGTCGTCTTGTTCCGCAAACGAAAGCGTCGAACGACTCGATGCGCAGGCACGACGAAAACCTAACCTGACGCATACGACGAGACCGATCCGTCTGTATATACGTTCACCGATGAGCCATATTCTTTTGAAATATATCCAAGCGTTAGATGTCTGAGGCTTCCGGTAGGCATTCGCGATTCTTTCGAAATTCCGGGAACTGAGACACGCACGTACCCGTGTTTTCGCACGTCGTGTCATTAATGTCATTTCATGCAATTTATGGCACTCATGTCATGTTATAGGTGGATGGCTGGATTGATGGATATCAGCCACGGGCCTGCTCTCCTAAGTTCACGCCTTACGTGATGCCATCGGGCTAAAAAGAATGTTCCACATGCACCCACCATAGCTTTCAGTGGCGCTGGCGAACACTCCTAGGGCTAGATCTAGTAAACATAAATGCTCAAGTTAGTGGACGGAATGGCTGTGGAGGATTGACTGGTAAGGCAACGCACGCGTAACGCAAGAAGATTGCGTGTTCGGCTCCAACCCACGGTAAGCTATCTTTTGTCCGCTTTCACTTCCCTTTTCTTTATTATTTTCTAGATTTTCAATTGAAAGCCACAACCAATTTCCTAGACGCTGTCCTTGGCTTAATTGTATGTTGGCTTTACATGGTCATGATTATAGTTTATATACGTAAGTCTATAATCTAGCTAGCTACATAAGTGTAGATAGCTAGACACATGACAGACAGATAGATGGATAGATTGATTTTAATGAGCAGCAGGATAGAGTGTGATCACACCGCACTGGCATTGATTGCCAGCTGTTTTCAATAAAGAGGCGCCAGACAGTGGAAGTGGTGCTATTCCTTTATCGGCGCTACCCGTAATGCCAAGAACGTCGAGGGAAATAAAACTTTAACACTAACGGGTAAACACGGTCCGTTCCCATAATGCCTTCGAAAGACTGAAGGGGTATGCGAAGCGGAATGAATTAGGGAACGCTGTGTCCCCAATTAGGTGTACGCAGCTAGCAAAAATAGATAGATAGATAGATAGATAGATAGATAGATAGATAGATAGATAGATAGATAGATAGATAGATAGATAGATAGATAGATAGATAGATAGATAGATAGATAGATAGATAGAAAGATAGAAAGATAGATAGATAGATAGATAGATAGATAGATAGATAGATAGATAGATAGATAGATAGATAGATAGATAGATAGATAGATAGATAGATAGATAGATAGATAGATAGATAGATAGATAGATAGACAGACAGATAGACAGACAGACAGACAGACAGACAGACAGACAGACAGACAGACAGGCAGACAGACAGACAGACAGATAGATAGATAGATAGATAGATAGATAGATAGATAGATAGATAGATAGATAGATAGATAGATAGATAGATAGATAGATAGATAGATAGATAGATAGATAGATAGATAGATAGATAGATAGATAGATAGATAGATAGATAGAGAGAGAGAGAGAGAGAGAGAGCAAGGATAGGAAAGGCAGGGAGGTCAACCAGAAGAGCAGCGAAAAGAGGTCTCTTCTAAAGGGCAGCCTACGTCACTGGTCCCTTTTTTATTGTTATTTATTTTCTCTGGCGTTTTGTCCCCTTCAATTTCGAACTGCATGCGATATGCCGTAAGAAATTGCGTAACACGTCCTATAATTATTCGTTGGGGGACGTGCATTTCAGCGCATTAACACGGTTGACGGCGGCGAGCCCTAGAACTTCAGTTCGAGCGCAAAAAAACTTCAATATGGGTGAAGTTACTCGATGTTCCCCCTGACTGCGCGCTATCTCCGCCGATTCCCCGTACTGTATTAGATTACGCAAATATCGTCTCGGCTATCTCTAACTGGCGGCATTGAATAGTCCTCTCCGCGCGAGTCCCAAATTAAAGGCAGCATCCGGCGCAGCGTTCGTATAAGGGTGGCCGGCATATAGGCGGCACATTGTTCGTGATTGAAATTAAAAAAAAAAAAAACCTCTCAAATCTCTTTTCCCGAGTGCCTCGCAACATCGCTTGTGCGAAAGGTCGGCAGCGAGACTAAATTTTAAAAAAAAAAAGGGGGGGGGGACGTATTTTGGAATATCGGACACAAAGGAGATCGTGTTTCATTTAAATGAAAGCTCGCCCACTTAGCTTTCAACGAGGGCCGGCCGGACGGCCCGTGCGGTGTGCTTCACTACCCGACCGTAGTCCGAAATAGCTCGACCCCGTGTTATCGAAGTTGAAGGATACCAACTCATACCAACTCGCTCTTCTTGCTTCTTTTTCTTTATCTATTTATTTTTCTGCGTCTCTCCTTCGCCTTTGTGATTGCACTTGAAAAGGTGAATGTTGCACAGTAGGATGTATATTGACTGTTCCTTTGCTACCCCTTTAAGATTACATAGGCGTAATTATATTCTGTATGTATTACCCTGTAACTTTTTTAAAAAGTGACCGTATGTACATGGCACACTGTATAGTTTCTTACATTTTTCAGTATTGATCGTTATATTGCCTACACATTCGTAATGTATTATAACTTATCGCTACCTTGTGACCTTTATTACATTGTTTCTTTCTTAGCTTTCTTTCCTTTGTCACATTTATTTTTGTTTTTTCACGTTCGTACTATTGCTGCATGCTGCACGTTATTTACTTAACCGCATGCACTAATACCGAAAGGTCGCCCTGACAGTTTATATCATGGGACCACCCCGATGTGCCATAAAACATGTGCGCCCGTGTAGTACGTACTACATCCCACGAATATACATTTATATAGAATTCCAGGGTTTAACATTAACGGCGCAAAGAAGCGGCCTATGGTCTGTGGTACCTACACAGTTAAAAAAAGTTTGCGCCCGTTGAGGCTCATCTTGTACCGCAACGACAATCGTCATCTGTCTTGCCCGCGTTTCCGTTCTTTAATGCTGCGAACCCGAAATACTTGCAAGTCACGAAGGCCTTGCGCCTTATCAGCGTGACGCAGCATCCTCGTCAGGAAAGTAGCGAGCGCCGAGTTTTCAAGAAAGGAAACGCAAGCAAGGCAGATGACGATTATCGTTGTGGGACAAGATCACCCACAAAGGGTTCAAACCTTTTCAAGGGTGTAGCAAAAAGGCATTTCCACAAACCAAACGCCGATTCAATGGGTGCGCTGAGTTGCCATAACATTCTTCTTAGCAAAGAGTGCAAGGCATGTCATTACACCCATTTCCTAAAAACCGTGCA
Source organism: Dermacentor albipictus (assembly GCF_038994185.2). Lineage (NCBI taxonomy): Eukaryota > Metazoa > Arthropoda > Arachnida > Ixodida > Ixodidae > Dermacentor > Dermacentor albipictus. Next base: position 96,458,726 of record NC_091829.1, on the reverse strand, counting down.
TTCACGCGCTATTCATTGTTGCACCCTGATACTCAAGTGAATAGTCACAAGGCAGTGCCACCTAGATAGGGAACCGCTGAAACGTAGTAGTTACTGCATGGACCAACAGGTGTCAATAAATCCCGCTTTCTTCTAATTTGTTGAACTTGTTGAAGGATGCTGGGAAGATTGTTCTAGAAAAACTAGCCACCCTGTATCCGTAATGCCTCATGATTTCGAGTGTACTAGAATCTTGGAAGAACGCTAACACAATCCTAATCCATAAGAAAGGGGACGCCAAAGACTTGAAAAATTGTAGACCGATCAGGTTACTGTCCGTTGCCTACAAAGTATTTACTAAGGTAATTGCATATAGAATCAGGAACACCTTAGACTTCCGTCAACCAAAGGACCAGGCAGGATTCCGTAAAGTCTACTCAGCAATAGACCATATTCACACTATGAATCAGGTGATAGAGAAATGTGCGGAATATAACCAACCCTTATATATAGCTTTCATTGATTACGAGAAAGTGTTTGATTCAGTCGAAACCTCAGCAGTCACGGAGGAATTACGGAATCACGGTGTAGACGAGCCCTATGTAAAAATACTGAAAGATATCTATAGCGACTCCACAGAAACCGTAGTCCTCCATAAAGAAAGCAACTAAATCCCAATAAAGAAAGGTGTCAGGCAGGGAGATACGATCTCTCCAATGCTATTCACAGCGTGTTTACAGGTGGTATTCAGAGACCTGGATTTGGAAGAATTGGGAATAAGAGTTAATGGAATACCTTAGTAACTTGCGATTCGCTGATAATATTGCCTTGCTTAGTAACTGAGGGGACCAACTGCAATGCATGCTCACTGACCTGGAGAGGCAAAGCAGAAGAGTGGGTCTCAAAATTAATCTGCAGAAAACTAAAGTAATGTTTAACAGTCTCAGAAGAAAACAGCAAATTACAATAGGTAGTGAGTCACTGGAAGTGGTAAGGGAACACATCTACTTAGGGCAGGTAGTGACTGCGGATTGGGATCACGAGACTGAAATAATCAGAAGAATAAGAATGGGCTGGGGTGCGTTTGGCACGCATTCTCAGATCATGAACAGCAGGTTGCCACTACCCCTCAAGAGAAAAGTATATAATAGCTGTGTCTTACCAGTACTCACCTACAGGGCAGAAACCTGGAGGCTTACGAAAAGGGTTCTACTTAAATAGAGGGCGACGCAACGAGCTATGGAAAGAAGAATGATAGGTGTAACGTTAAGGGATAAGAAAAGACCAGATTGGGTGAGGGAACAAACGCGAGTTAATGACACCTTAGTTGAAATCGAGAAAAAGAAATGGGCATGGGCAGGACATGTAATGAGGAGAGAAGATAACCGATGGTCATTAAGGGTTACGGACTGGATTCCAAGGGAAGGGAAGCGTAGCAGGGGGCGGCAGAAAGTTAGGCGGGCGAATGAGATTAGGCAGTTTGCAGGGACGACACCTCCACAATTATTACATGACCGGGGTAGTTGGAGAAGTATGGGAGAGGCCTTTGCCCTGCAGTGGGCGTAACCACACTGATGATGATGAAATCCCGCTGGGAAAAAAATGCAGATTTCTTCTCTGTTTTGTTCCTCAGATTTACATCACGACGCGGCGACGGTCAAAATACAACAGAACTTTGACACTCAATCACACCTTGTACACACCAGAGCAACCGCAACACAGAGGCTCAGAATACATAGGCTTAGAACGCTCGCCTTCAAACACCGCTCGTGCTACCTGCACTGATTTGCCGTCAGACAGGCTTATATGTTAGCCACGGCGTTTTGACTTACAGAGCAGTACCTGTGGGAACATTTATTTTCTACAGAGATAAACGATAAATCTTCACAAAATGCTCGTTTCTATACACCCAGTTAATAGGCGACTCAAAACCACACATGCATGTTAATATAGAAACACACTATATTGAATGCCTTTCGATTAGGGACTTCTTATCAAAACTGTGGCAAAATTTACTAAGCGCCTGGACAGCTCATCACAACCTTAGCCTGAAAAGGTTCTTTTAAGAAAGAATTCATTTTCGCGAAAACGAGAAGATAGTTTTGGCAACCGACACACCCTAACACCCACATTCTTGCACATTTCTGTTTGGAAATAGATGTTTTTGGCGCCGGAAATATTAAGAGTGCAAAGTGCTTTACAGTGTGGGCAGAAAACGTATTGGTCTCAACTTCGACCAATTAGCTCCTGTTTATTTGCTTTAACCTAACGCTGACATCTAGAATTTGCTATGCACTAATGATTAGGCCCCCAGATACATCCTCTACACTCTTAAAACGGTTGCACCCTTTGGTGTGTGCATTTGTCCCACAACAATAATCGTAATCTACGTTGCTTGCGTTTTCTTTCTTGAAAACTCGGTGCTCGCTACTCTTCTGTCGAGAATGCTGTGTCACCCTGATAACGCGCAAGCCGTTCGTTACTTGGAAGCACTGGGCTCACAGCGTTGAAGAAAGGAAATGCGGGCAAGACAGATGACTATTGTTGTGGGATAAGATAAACCCCAAAGGGTGTAAATATTTTTAAGAGAGTTTAAGGCATTCCACTGACCTTCGGTTCCCATCGAGTCCTAATTGTACCCCTGATTTAAAGCAAACAACCGCATTTCCAAAAGTAAGTCCTGGAACCATTACCCCTTTCCACATACCTCGGAGGACCTCGTACCTATTGTATCCCCATAGCGCTCTGTGCTTCATTATGGCTGCATTTCTCTTCCCCTTCACTGTTATCGTTTTTTTCTTGTGTTTCCATATATCTACTGCCTTCGTTTATCCATACAGCAAGGTATTTATATTCTGTTACCCGAGGCATTTCCTGGCCCTGTATTGCCACTGTCCGTTCACTGTTTTCATTGAATAACATAACACCTGATTTTCTAACACTAAATTTTAAACCTAAATTGTTGCCTTCCTGTCCACAGATATTAGCCAGACGTTGCAAATCACTTTGCTAGTTAGCTAGGAACACAATGCCGTCCGCATAAAATAAACCTGGAAGCTGCTGCTCTACTACTGTACCTGCCTGTTTGTATAAGAGATTAAACCCGATATTACTTCCTTCTAGCGCCCTCTCCATCCTCACCATGTACATCATAAACAGCAGTGGGGATAAAGGGCACCCCTGCCTCAGTCCCTTGTTGATATCAACTTTCTCGTCACTCCTCATCCCTTCCCATTCAACGCAAACGGTATTTTCTAGGTAAATCTCTCTCAAAAGCTGTAGACAATCGTCACCTAAGCCTTCCCCTTCCAGAATATCCCACAAAATGTTGTGGTCTACGTTGTCATAGGCTCCTGTAATGTCTGAAAGGGCCACATATAAAGATCTACTTTCTACTTTTGATATTTGAATATCCTGAGTAAGAACAAATAGGTTATTATACAAACGCCTACCTGTTCTGAAGGCATTTTGAAGTTCTCCCAAAATGCCATTATTCTCTGTCCAAGCTTGAAGCTTTAATTTGATTGCCTGCATTGCTAGCCTCTATATTACCGATGTAATGGTCAACGGTCTATACGAGTGAATTCTGTCTTTCTCCCCCTTTCCTTTATAAATCAAATTCATTCTACTTTGTCGCCAGCTGTCTGGTATTCGTCTATCTTTTAAAGTTTTTTCGACTGCTTTCACCAGAGCTTCCTTAGTTTCTGGTCCTAGTTCATTAATCAGCCTAACGGGAACCTCGTCTAGCCCTGTGGCTGTGCGCTTAGGAATTTTCTCTTGGCTTTCTTCCAGTTGAAATTTGTCTGCACCAGTTCCTTTTCCACCTGGGTCTCTGTCATGCTCTTTTTTTTTTCTTCAAATACAACCTCGTCATTGCCTTGGAAAGATTCGGCTGTTATTGTTCGTATGTAATTTAAAGCCGCTTCCCCTTCCAGTTTGTTTCCATCTTCGCCTAGGATATGTTATTGTATTGTTGTTGACTTCCTGCCAAATAATATTGTGGTTCGAAAATATTCTAGGTGCGGCCTTCCTTTTCTCACGTATTTCTGAGAACCAATGTTCACTTTCACCTTTTATCTTTGCTTGCACCAGTATTTGAACCATAGACTTCTTCTCCCGCTATATTTTTCATTTACTGGCTACTTCATCCTGCGGCAACTGCGTTTTCTTTGCCTGCCTGTGCTCTCGGGATGCTTTCTGTCGTTCGGCGATTACTTCTCCTATCTCCCAGTTCCACCAGCTTTTCGGTTTCTTTCTTCCTTTTCAATGAACATGCTGTTTCTCTTTCCGTATTTCTGTCGTTATTATACACTTAGAAGCTCACTACATTCCCACTCCTTACTTGGCCATTTGCCAAGTTCTTCCTCGACTCTAGCGACTAGATTTGTTATTTGTTCAGCGTTCAAATCTGGACTGGCCATTTTGCGCTCCTTGCTCTCTTTCCCGACTACATATCCCATTTTCAAAATGATGCGTTTACGGTCACTCCCCATGCTGCTATACCATTCCTCATCGATGACCACTTCTCTCAACTCTCCTGGATGGATGGATGTTATGAGCGTCCCCTTTGGAACGGGGCGGTGGGTTGCGCCACCAAGCTCTTGCTACTATACTGCCTAATATTCTACCTAGGTTAACCAATGAAAAAAGACAAAAAAAAAACACTATAAACTACCACGCCCAAATTTTCTGATCCCCTATTGCGAACTGTGCTATTGTACGTCTCCGTCTTTTGTCGTTTCCCTACTTTTCTTCCACCTATCCTCCAGTCGCCTCTTACTAATGTCTATTGCGGACATGTTTGCTTTACCACTGCTCCCTCTGAACCCAAGGGCCTCAAGGAGGCCAGTGGTGCCTAAATCGACCGCTGGGTAGACGTCTTCACATTCTAATAAAACATGCTCCGTAGTTTCCCTAGCTTTACCGCAGCAAGCGCGTGCTTCTTCTTCCTTCTTATATCTCGCTTCATAGGTGCGTGTTCTAAGGCATCCTGATCCACTCCTCACTGCACCGAGCGCCGCTCCTCGACAGAACAAGAAAGTTCGCTTCACGAGACACGGCCTCCGTGATTTGCGCGCTCCGGCAGGTTTTGCTCCGGCCGTCCCGTTCGCACGAGGAGAGCGTAATTTCAGTGATGGGCGTGGCCTGCTTCTTTTCCGCGCCGCGGCGTTCGCAACCGAGGGCTTTCATATTGGCGGAAAAAAAGCAGGGAAGGCATCAATAAGACCAAATACGTTACAAGCATGGGTAACGGTACAAGGTAGATAGAGAAATTTTGAAGAGAGAAAAAGAAAGATGGAGATGGATACAAAAATTCAAGAATGAAAAGCAAGGATAGCGCACACTTGACTAACTCAAGCAGGCTAGGTGACTTTCTGCCACCGCCCCGTTTAAAAGGAGATGCTAATAAATCATCATCATCATCATCATCATCATCATCATCATCTCTATCATCATGGAAATGTCTCTATATGAGGATTTCGCACGCTCCGATACTGTTGCTGCGGCTAGGATGGGGCGAGAAAACAGGATTTGCACTGCTGTGTGATTAGAAAACGATGGCTGAAGGTGTACGAGGAGCAAAACGAGTGCACTGGCGGCTATTTATTCTCAAATGCGCTACTTTTCTTTTTGTGCATACTCCCAGTTCATTCACGGGGCTATGTAGAAGTGGTATATCTCTGCAAGAGTTCGCTATCAGGTTGATAGAAAGTATGGATACCCAACAACTAGCGTTTTTCATCGACGTTTGAACTATATATATATAAACGAGAACAAAGGGGGTTAACCGAGGGGCCCGATTTTTATTAGTCATATCATAAAAACCCAACAGACACTGACACCAAGGACAACATAGGGGAAATTGCTTATGCTTAATAAATGAAATAATGAAGCGATAAATTAATGGAAATTAAAGTGGATGAAAAAACAACTTGCCGCAGGTGGGAACCAAACGCACAACCTTCGCATTTCGCGTGCGATGCTCTACCATTTGAGCTACCGCGGCGAAATGCGAATGTTGTGGGTTCGGTTCCCACGTACCTGCGGCAAGTTGTTTTTTCATCCACTTTAATTTCCATTAATTTATCGCTTCATTATTTCATTTATTAAGCATAAGTAATTTCCCCTATGTTGTCCTTGGTGTCTGTGTTTGTTGGCTTCTTATGATATGACTATATATATATATATATATATATATATATATATATATATATATATATATATATATATATATATATATATATATATATATATATATATATATATACACACGTGTCTAGCGTTGAATTCGTTAGCGAACGAACAGCCAGTTTAAAGGCAAATATTCAAGGTGAAATGTCACTGAAAGATCAAACACGCAATGAATGCTTCGGCTAAGGCGCAGCAATCTTTAAGAAGGGTTTTATTAGAGAGTTTTAGCTTAGGGGACGCAAGCGGCTTGCGTACGCAAGAACTAGGGGCGACGGCACTGCGCATGCGCTGACCTGTCTGCGCATGCGCAGTACCGTGGCCCCTAGTTCTTGCGTACGCAAGCCGCTTGCGTCCCCTAAGCTAAAACTCTCTATTACGGACTAAAGAATATCCGTGCGTTCTGGTGCGTGCGTTCGCGCGCCATTGCCTTGCTGCCTGCCGCAGCTTGAAGACTGAATGGAGCGAAGCGTGAAATGGTAACGTGTGCAATTATTTACTTGTTTATTAGCATACTATAGTTGCCGCCCAGGCAGGAATTATCATAATTATGAACAGTATGATTCAAAAGTTAATTACACCGAACGCAAAAATCCTCGTGTTTGCTTATACAGCACGTTTACTTTGTTTACGAAAATAGTAATTTTTTAAGAATACCTTACATGCGCCTTCAGGAAGGTACGTGTAGGAAGGTAAGGGGAAAATTACGGTCAGATGAACGCAAAACAGGCGTTACGTAATAAGGCAAACAAAAAAGCATCACCGTAACAAAAGCGTTATTCGCGCAACGTAACAGCAAGCAAGATCAATACAGCCAATAAAAAAGTACAATTGAAATGAAAATTAAGAACAGGAAGAAGGTATGCGCGGTAAGATACATTGGAGTAAACCCCACACGAAGCTCATCGCCCTACAGATTAGGTGTACAACGTGGCAATTACCATATCAAGTGCTGAATCACCGCAATGCAAAGTGCAACAACAGAAAAAGAGAAGAAAGAAAGAAAGAAAGAAAGAAAGAAAGAAAGAAAGAAAGAAAGAAAGAAAGAAGAAAAGAAAGAAAGAACGGCAAAAAAAGAAACAAACTACGACAAGGCCACAACAATTAAAGTCTGGCATCTACGATAAGCTTCAAGTTTAGAAACAATACATGGTAGGTAAACTAACATATAATTTGTTTAGCAAAATAAATTATTAAACATAAGTATTAGAGCATCAATGTATAAGAGCGCAGAAATGTACTGGGGAAAAAAAGCACCAGAAAACTAGACGTTGAGACGTCAAAATGCTCGAGGCGGTGTTGAAAAACTGTCTGGGATATATCCTGCGAAAACATCTCGCAACACGTGAAAAGAGAGGAGATGCGCACGGTGATATCTCGCGTGGTCTGCCTTCAACGGCCATCTCCGCGTGCGCCGAAGCCCTTAGAGTTACTGTATATGCTACCAAAGGTAGCGTATACAGTAACTCTAGGGGCCCTAAGCTAACAGCGCCATCCAGGGGCAGCTGGCCGCGAGCGCCACAATAAATCACTTCTTTTTTATGCGAAGCATATTACTAGAGCTCAACCCAGCTCCTCAGGCGCGGCGGTGTCGCCTTCAATACCACGTGACACCATTGACGTCACGACAGAGGAGAAACGGGGCTCCAACTCGCGCCGTCGCTCGCGGCGTCGCTTTCAAGGCTGACCACGTGACACGGTGACGTCACGACAAGAGGAGAAACGGAGCTCCAACTCGCGCCATCGCTCGCGGCGTCTGCGCTTGCCTCTGCTAGACACTCACGAGGTGAGATGCCTCCTGGAGACAGAGCCGCTCGTTGGAGTGAGAAGCGAAGGTTGCGGCGTGCTACAGAGACTGTTTCTAGGTGGCTTTGCTACGGCGCAGCGACTACGCGCCCCGCATCGGACGCGGTGAGCGTCGAGCAACGCAGCGTTCGGCGCGACAACGAAATGTGCGCTTGAGCAAAAGGCATTGGCCTGAGCAAGCGCCGCACGCCTGGGCCGACGCCGACGACGCCGGCTTTTCTGCGACACGAGCTCCTTAACGCTGTCGCGTTAAAATAAAGGTTAGTATGCTTCGCATCCTGGGCTTAACCTTAGCTAAGCCACAGCCAGTTTTCTTTTTTTTTTCTGGGGAGCGTGCCGAAAGGGACGACCAGAGCAAAACCTTCGAGCGCGTGCAATCTCGGAGGCCACGCAAAAAAAAAAAATTGCAGTAGAGTGTCAATTAACGCGCACTGACCGCTCCTCTCGAAGAGCAGCGCTACCAATGACTTTCTTGAGCGAGGCGCAGTGGAGCAACATTCTAGAATACTGGGGTACTGAGGCCTTCTCTTTGCTGGAAGAGCAGCAGAAGTAGCAGTTCTCGTGAATAAAAATTAATAGATCGACGTCGACCAAAGTGAAGAAATTATTAAAAACGTGCCGTGTTTTTTTCTTCATTGTTCTTCGCGGCCGAAAGAGATCTCGTCAGAATCTATATTTTAGCAGTTCTAGTTTAAGCAAAAAAGCAAGAAACCAAATGAGTACCATAACTAACCCCCAACGCACATCATGTAATTTTCGATACGCCCATTTTGATTCTCCTAAGTTTTCATCTATGCAAGGGGAAACTTAACGCAGAGCCCATAGTTAGTGTTTTGTTATATCCTAGAGCAAATCTAAAGTTGTGGGTGGTTGAGGAAACCAGGTACTAATTCATTACCTCATATACTAATCAATTACTTAATCAATTAAAGGTTTTTTTGTACGAATGTACTCATAGCCGGCTAGCTATAAAGGACTATAAAAATGAACAAGTAATTTTTTCTTAATAACATTATATTTTAGGCGACGTTGACGTCATGACGTGGCACCGGCGACGACTCGTCGCTTGGCAAATAAAATGAAATACTGAAAAGCGCCGAACAACATTCAATACAGCTACACGGCACGAACACATACAAAGTTCTGCCCACGAGTCCCCAAAGTCGCAGAATATAGTAAAGGAACACACTCAAAAATGTACAAAAAGGTATAAACACGTGCAGTACCAAAAATAAATAAAAGCACTCTAAATTGTCAATGAAAGCGCACAGTTCACATTTTTTTCAGATGAGTCGATCATAATTACACCGCGCACCCCATACCTACATAACATATTACACCTAAGTGAAACTTATGCTTCTATTTGCTAGGAAAGTTCTTGAACGAACGAGCGCTTTTCTCTGCAAGCTCATTGTTGCCCATGGGCGAAATGTTTTTTAAAGCGAAAGCCTTCAAGGGACCCCGAAACAATTTTGACGATTTTGTACAAACGTACGCATTTGCGCATTTGCGGCCATCACATTACGCCGGGGGATTACTACCCACAATAGTGTTTCGCGTTTCCACTATTAGAGAGTTTTAGCCCAGCGGGTTTACGGCCAGCGGAGCGGAGCGGTCTCCACCGTTGCGCCAGCGGAGCGGCGCGCGAAAAAAGAATTTTAGCCCAGCGGATCACCCGCTCGAGCGGGGTAAAGAGCGGGGAGCTCTGCTGCCCCACCTAGTGGTTCGAATAGGAATTACTGAGAAATGAAATTGAATTACGCTTGCTTTTATTATGCAAGAAATGTTGAATAAAGATATATTACATGTTCTCAGTGCATTATTTGCTAATAATGTACTGAGTATTAATGTACGGGTCAGCGCGGCAGTCGCCGTCTTCGATGCAGAACTGCCGGCGTTCATGTTCGCGGCTGCCGTCTTGCATTTCCCATACACGCCCGCGCGCCCTTACGCACGCTCGCGCGCTGCGTATACGCTCCGCTGGGGAGTGCTTTCCAGCGGGCGTAAACGCTGCTCCGTAAAACCGCTGGCCGCCTCAGCGTGGTGCGCATGCGCAGTCGCGTCTCCGCTCGCCCGCTCCGCTCCGCTGGCCGTAAACCCGCTGGGCTAAAACTCTCTATTAGGATAAACGCAAGCGCAAGAGGACTGCGCTAGGGCGTTTCACAGAATGAGCGGAGTCCCAAATCTGAGCGGTCTGCCCGGTGCAGCCACCTGGTGGCACAGATCTCCACCACACACAGGGCTAAAATAGCAGTAACCAAGTGTATTATAATTTGCTGCTGGTGTAAGTTTTTGGCAGGAGCGCGACCGTGAACACGTTGTTTTTCTAAATGTTTAAAATGCTTTACACTTGGTTAGAGGAATATTAGCCATTTGTTTGTCTGGTTAAGGTCTGAGCCACCTGGTGGCTGGAAAGCGCAGCCCGATCTATGACCGATGAGGCCATTCACGTATGTCTACGCTAAAGCTCCTGCATCACGGCAATAGTAGTGTGGAGGGGCTTTGGTTTGTGCATCCACCCATCCGTCGAAACGCCCAGCTCGCCTTTGGTTACCTGAATACCGGACGCGTTCGGCGGTGCGACAGAATGCTCGCAACACTCGCTGCTCCGATAGTTATCGCTTGGGATCGACTGCCAGGCGACTGGCGGAGAGGTTGGAGAGGCATCGCGTGGCGACTTCGAGACAATCGGAAGTAGACGACACGACGTCCGTTCATGACGCAGAGCCAGGGAAGGCGGAGCTAGCGCCGATCAGTCGGCGTGCGAGTCGAGGACAAAATGCATGGCTATGGAAAAGGACATCCTGTAATTGTCCGTATCTATCTTAATAGTAGACGTGTCAATATGAGACGCTTCACGCAGATTGTTGTGCGAATCATTTACGGTAGCTGTGCCATACGCGTCTACAAAATTTGTCCGAATTGTTTCATGGGCCCTTTACGTGGTTCGTTGCAATGACTCACACCCGAAAAAAGTGGAGTCTAGTCCGGTGATGCAAAAAATCCGCGATGCACAAAATATCATTATCAAGCAAAGATGCATGCAATGGCTGAATGTGAATTTATTTATTTATTTATTGTACATACTCTTATTGTACATACATACTAAATGAAGAAACGGCGGAAAGAAAGAACGAAGAAAGAGGAAGGAAAGAAGCAAAGAGGGAACGAAAGAAAGAACGAAGGAAATAAATAAATGAAGAGAGAGAGAGAGAATGAATAAAGGAACGAAATGACCTTTAGGTAGGGCATTAGGTGCTCGCATGTGTAGTTGAGGAGGTCGTTTACTTCACACTGCGGCTCGTTATGTCTTGCAGGAAGTTCGACCCCTCCGATCGTATAACTTATTGCGCTGCCACGAGTGCAGCAGGCTTTCGCCTTCACGTGTTATTGGAGTGTACTGCCGAACTTTTTTTTTTTTATGGGCGGGGGGGGGGGGGTTGCGAGTGATCCTATAACACCAAATTTGCCTTGAGTGCACGCGCTCTCTCTGGTTTCTGGTTTTGGACACTCCAGAATGAGGTGGCGTGCATCTTCGTTTTCGAGGCCATAAAGGCAGCGCGGCCTGTCAGCGCGTGTTATCCTTCACAAGATGTGTCCCGCGCATGCCGTACCAAAAACGCGGACGGCGCGAAGATTCCCTCTTGTAAACAAGATTACTGCACCGACCGAAGAGCAGTGGGAGGATCGACTGGCGTGCGTGGACCTCGAGGACGAGCAACGCATGGTGGACAGGGCCAGGCTGGCAGTGCAGGTCCACGCCTTCCTAGACTAGAGGAGGGCCTCCCACCTCGGGCAGCATTTTTCGTTTCGCTTTTTTTTATCCATTTCGTAGCCGCATCCACTACAGTGTTTCTAGGAATGCTGTAGTACGTGCTCCGGCATCAACTGAAACGCTGTAACGTTGATTCGTTGCTCTAGCTTTCGCATGATCCTTTGGCATTTTATACAATAAATGTTTACTCAAGGAATAATTAATCGTCAGAGTTCTTTAGCAACGTGAAGGCGACTTGGTGATCACTAAAAAATAACACGTTTTCAGCGCTTTCAGCCGATTCTATGAAGCGCAGGCTTGTACCCAGTGGGGGGGGGGGGGGCAGCCCCCCCCTCCGTAATTAAGCGGCATACTCCCCCCCCCCCCCCTCTTTGCGCCCACGCCACCACCCCTCACCCCGCCTAAGCACCGCCAATCCAATGTTGAGACTTCACAGCTATTTGGCGGCCAACATATTGCTTCCCTTCTCACTCCTTTTGGATGGCGGCAGTTATCGGCATCTCCTGCGGTGTGAAGGCCAGTTTTCTCAAATATCCGGTGCCCGCGCGATTAACTCGAGATGCTTTCAGTTGTCACCACCTATTCAACGGTCACGCGCATTGCTGTTGCTTCGTTAGTTCAGCCTTCTTCGTTTAGACTGATCCAGGAACCAGGAAAGGGATTCGGTTCGTAGTCAGCTGGTCAGTGCCCTATGAAACGAGTTGCGGCCGGACAAAACGCCAGTTGCGTTTAACTTGTCCATTTACTTCAGTACTTCCTCGAGTGACGGCTCGCCGCGACGGTGGCAGATCCTCGGAACCATATATCGGCGATATGGGTTAGATAAGGTGGAAAATAAAATAATGCGAAACAGCGTCCATCGCCAAACCCTGCAATAACCCTTAAGAGGAAGGTTTAGCTCGGGCCCAACTCTGACGCAGCCTATTCAAACACATGTAAAACGAAAAAAAAAAACGCTTTTTTTTAAGTTAACCCCTGAACCTATTTCAATGCAATTGGTTGCATTTGAGAAAGAAAGTTAAATTTTAGTGACCGTTGGAAACGTAATTTCAATTTATGGCCTGAATTTTGTGAAAAAAATTTCAAATATTCGGAAGTTCGAAAAAAATAGACGAATGAAGTTTATAAATTAATATCTCTGCATGAAAAACAGATACCGCAGTTTCTGTAAACGGCATCCATTAGATCATTCAAAACGGACAACTTCCATACGTCAATTTATACCTTACGTGAATTTGTTGCGTTGTGTACAAGGGTTCAGCAAAAGCTGTATTTCCATATTAGTGAATCTTTTTTAAATTCATGTGTAACATATAAATGTTGTCCCATTTAGATGTAACATCACATGTAATTCACAGTATTGTGAAATAATTTTTCCTTGCTGAGTTAGAGAGTTGTTAACTTGATAGTTTCGTTTTCTGAAGATTTTTGATGTTTTGCCAATTTTTCAATAAAGATTGACAATTTAAATCATAAATTGGAAACCAACAGTCACTAGATTTCAAGTTTCTCTTTTAAATGCAAGAAACCTCGTCAATTTTGGTGCCGCCGTTGCCGAGAAAACGAATTCTCCTTTTACATGTGTTTAGATAGGAGCACCGGAGCTAAAGCTTCCTCTTGAACCCATAAGCAATATGACTCTCACCCGTTACCTCATTTCGTTTCGTACTTGAAGCTTTTCCTGTTACCCAAATTAGGCGTAAATACAAAAATAAAATTATTAGCGCGTAAATTTAAACGTTTTCCATCGCCTATAGTAGTGGAATGGCGAATTCCCAATTGTACAGCACTTTTCGTGAAAAATTGGCAACTGCAAACAAGAGTCTCAAGGATTTGAGAAATTAAACGATCTACTAACGGAGAGAGCCAAGACAGCAGCCAAACAGGAAGAAAAAGCGAATATTAACAAGTTTAACCGTTGTTTATGAAAATATTTATGGATCAACATCCCTTTTTTTTTATTAAAAGGGAAGTAGAGAAAACGCCGCCGGAAGTGGAGAACAATTCCGTGTGTTTTGAATGGCGCTTCTACAGTTATCAGTCGAGCCGCCTGACGTAGCCACTTCTCTGCTGTGCTTATGTAAAGGTGTTTTTGTATCCTTTCGCGCTGGGCGCAATACGTCTATAACCGCAGCGTCCTGCGCTCTACACGGTTATGCGGGACTGGCCGCCACGCATCGTTACGAAACTGCCCAAATAACAATACGAGTCGGTTGTGGCATTTGATAGAGCAGTAAACGAGGGATACAAAACAACTCTAATTGTTCTGCAAATGTATATTTCTCTATAACTCTCCCAGAGCTAAATCAAGAAACGCTGCTATAGTCGGGTACAACTCAAGTCCACAGTGAAGCCCCGCACACGCCCTCATAACCGCCAGCCACTGTTCCTCCGCGAGGCTGCTCATAATTCGTACTTCAAGCTTCTTCTGTTACCCAAATTAGGCGTAAATACAAGAATAATATTATTAGCGCGTAAATTTATACGTTTTCCCTCGCCTATAGTAGTGGAATGGCGAATGCTTAATTTATTGAACTGAAATAAAATGCTTGCTTCGCTGAAACTATGCAGTATATTGTCAAGTTGCACTTCAGTTGCCAGTGAAGTATCATGAGTAAAACGGGCTCAGCAGTGAAATGAACCGCAGACTTTTGAAGATTTAAATAATTATGGAGTTTTACGTGACGAAGCCACGAGGCATGCCGTAGTGGAGGACTCCGGATCACCTGGAGTTCTTTAACGTGCACCTAAATCTAAGTACATGGGTGTTTTGGCTTTCACCTCAATCGAAAATGCGGCCGCCGTGGCCGGGATTCGATCCCGCGACCTCGTGCTTCGCAGCTCAACATCATAGCCACTAAGCAACCATGGCAAGTAGACATTTGAAGAGTGTAATGCTTAGAATCCATAGACTTCATTCATGTCTGTTGCATACCTCATTGCTTCCGTCGGTGAAAAGACTATTCAAGAACAGCAGACGCTCCGGAAGTATAAAGTACGACGCCATTTTGAAAAGACCGAATGACGACGATTTTGTTTGCTTCTGGGATTGGCTGGCGGTGTGACACAACCCCGTGTGGGCCGTGTGCCTTGGTTGTCAACTGCTGTTTTTTTTTAAAAGTTGTATGCTACCACAGAAATCTTTATTATACACTTTCGTTTCTTTAATTGTTTTTGGCAGTGTTCCCCCTGCGCTTTTTTCCTGCGCGAGTCCATTTGATGTGGTTCCTTGTTTGCCTAGTAAAGGAGAGGTGTATCTCACACGCGTACATGTGAGATACACCTTATTTCATTGCTCTCTTGCGGGTTATGACGGGCGTTAACATTTGTACTAGTAAAGGTACCCCCCCCCCCCCTCATTTGCACAGAAAGGTTACCTTAGGTTGGGCTCCCCCTCCCCCCCCCCCAAGAAAAATCCTGGGTACGTGCCTAATAAGTATACAGACGGTAAAATTACAGATACAATAATACAGACGGTGACGGTAAATACAGACGGTGACATGAACATACAGGATGGTGCAAGCAAGACAAATGGGTGGGAATTCAAACGCGCAGCTGAATGACAAAGCTATTAGACTGTACGCCTTGGCCGAAGCGCATCAGGTGATTTGGAGCAGTCGCCTGTTATGGACAATATTGTACGGGACAGGTGCCCCAGAATGACTGGGTCAAGGAAACGTGGAGGAGTGGACACGCTAATTAGGCCAGGTATGAAGTGGCAAAAGGTGAAAGAGACGTGTAAGGAGCCCTTACGAATTAGCAGCACACAGGAAGGCAAAAAGACGTGGGTGGGGGTAGCTTACCTATGGACAGGTAGATATCATCATCACCATCATCCTCATCATCAGCCTATTTATGTTTACTGCAGGACGAAGGCCTGTCCCTGCGATCTCCAGTTGCCCCTGTCTTGAGCCAACCGATTTTAACTTGCGCCTGCAAATTTCCTGATTTCATCCCCCCGCCTAGTTTTCCACCATCCTCGACTACGCTTCTCTTATCTTGGCACCCATTCTGTAACCACAATGGTCCACCGGTTATTCATCCCACACGTTATATGGCCTGCCCAGCTACATTTCTTTCTCTTAATGTCAATTAGAATATCGGCTATTCCCGTTTGCTTTGCGATCCACACCGCTCTCTTCCTTTCTCTTAACGTTACACCTGACATTCTTCGTTCAATCGCTCTTTGCGCGGTCCTTTACTTGTTCTCGAGCTTCTTTGTCAATATCCAAGTTTCTGCCCCATTTGTTATCACTGGTAGAATGCGGTGACTGTACACCTTTCTTTTCAATGACAGTGGTAAGCTTCCAGTCAGGATCCGGCAATGTCTGCCGTATGCACTTCAACCCATTTTTATTCTGCTGTAAATTTCTTTCTCATGAGCATGGTCCCCTGTGAGTAATTGACCTAGGTAAACGTACTCCTTCACAGACTGTAGAGGTTTACTGGAAATCTTGAACTCTTGTTGTCTTGCCAGGCTATTGAGCATTATCTTTGTTTTCTGCATATTAATCTTCAACCCCACTTTTATGATTTCTCTGTCAAAGTCCTCTATCATTTGTTGTAATTCGTCCCCAGTGCAGCCGAACAATGTCATCTGTAAATTGAACGTCACTCAGATATTCGCCGTTGATCCTCACTCCTAAGCCTTCCCAATTTAATAAATTGAATACTTCTTCCAAGCACACAGTGAAGAGTATGGGAAAGATTGTGCCTCCTTGCTTGACCCCTTTCTTTACAGGTAACTTTCTACTTTTCTTGTGGAGAACAAAGGTAGATGTGGAATCTCTGTAGATATTTTTTAAGACATTCACGTATGCCTCTGTACTCCTTGATTGCGTAATTTCTCTATGACTGCTCGTATCTCTACTGAACCAAATGCCTTTTTTCATAATCTTGAAAACCATATAGAGGGGTTGATCGTACTCTGCAGATTTCTCGATTACCTGATTGATGACATAGATGTGAGCCATTGTAGAATATCCTTTCCTGAAGGCAGCCTGTTCTCTTGGTTGACTGAAGTCGAGTGTTGTCCTTCTTTTATTGGAAATTATATTGGTGAATATCTTATAGAATACCGAATGCAAGCTAAAGAGCCTATCATTTTTCAATTCCTGAACGACTCCCTTCTTGTGGATTAGTATAATGTAGGCATTCATCCAGTTCTTTCGGACCCTTGAAGTCGTGAGACACTTCGTATAAAGGGCCGCAAGCTTTTCAAGCATTATGCCTCCTCCATCTTTGATTAAATACACTGTTATTCCATCTACTCCTGCCGCTTTTCCCCGGATCACGTCTTGCAAGGCCCTTCTAACTTACATCGTTCGTTATAGAAGGAGCCTCTGTAACCTGTTCATTAGTACTTCGAATGAAAGTAGTGTGGCTGTTTTGGGTACTTTACAGGTGAGCATAGAATTGTTTCGCTGCTTTTACTATATCTACTAAATAGCTGGTGACATTACCCTGCTTATACTTTAGTGCATACATCTTGGTTTGTCCTATGCCAAGCTTTCGTCTCACTGATTTCAAACTGCGTCCATTTTTTACTGCTTCTTGCTATATTTCTTACGTTATCATTTCGAATATCCCTTACTTTCTCCATGTTGATCAGTTTTGACAGTTACACGAATTTTACCTAATATCTTGAGTTGGACACATTCATGCTTTGTCGTTTCTTTGTTAGGTCCTTTGTTACTCGAGAGAGCTCACTTACTGGTTGCCTTGGTGCCTTACCTGCCACTTCAACTGCTGCTTCTGAAACCAGCCTATTTCCGGTTTCATTCATTACCTCTATGTCATGTTCATCTCCTTATTCTAAAGCTGCATATTTGTTTGCAAGCACCAGCCTGAATTCATCTGCTTCTACCCTTACTGCGTCTAGGTTGGCCTGTTCCTTCTTGACTAATTTTAGACTTTCTCTCTTCATATTGCGGGAAATCCTAGATCTCACTAACCTATGATCACTGCACTTCACCCTTCCTAACACTTCTGCACCCTGCACTGGGCTGGGACCGGCAGGGAGTATGAAATCTATTCCATTTCTTGTTTCTCCAGTAGGGCTTTTCCAGGTCGCTTTCCTGTTGCTACGCTTTCGAAAGAAAGTATTCATTATTCGGAGCTTATTCCTTACCGCTAATTCTACCAATATTTCTCCTCTAGCACTCCTAGAATCGATGCCGTAGTTGCCAATTGCTTGTTCACCAGCCTGCTTTCTTCCCACTTTTGCATTGAAGACGCCCATGACTACAGTATACTGAGTTTGTGCTTTTCTCGTCGCGAGTTCAACATCTTCATAAAACTGTTCTACCTTTTCATCATCGTGAGTGGAGGTTGGAGCATAGGCTTGTACTACCTTTATTCTATATCGCCTATTCAGCTGTATTACGACTACTGCTACCCTTTCATTAATGCTGTAGAATTCATAAATATTGCCCGCTATGTCCTTATCAATTAGAAAGCTATGTCCTTATCGATTATAAATCCTACTCTGTATTGTATTTTCTATATGAGTACTCTGTCGCAGAGGACGGGGCCATTAGTCGGCACTATATAAGCCTCACAAACTCTTCTAACCTCATTAACGTCAATAGTATCCCACGCAATGCCTGATAATTCCCCAAAGAGCCCTGCTAAGCTGGCTTCACTCGAGAGGGTCTGTGTGTTGAACGTTGCCAAGTAGTGATAGCAGAGATAAAAATAAATAATCGATCGATTGCATTAGAAGCTGTATTAATTAGTTTGGTAAACCGGAGAGGGTGGTATTAGTAGAATCTATGAATGCACACATGGATGATTTAGACAGACAGATTGATTACAACGGTTCTCTAGTGCTTGATGTGTGCGATTAACGGAACCTCGTAGTAGTTAAAAGGGGGAATAAAGCTCATGGCCAGATAACGTGGCAAAGCAGAAACAGACAGTCATGTATCGACTACGCCTCAGCCTCAGAAACGGTCTGCGAACGACTATACCGAATCACGACAGATGAACATGGAAAATATAGCCAGGATAGCGATCATAAACGTCTAACCTTAAAATTTGGGAGAGATAATAATGCAAAACACGAACCGATAGCAGCAAAATGCTTAAAAAATGAGTGAAAAGCAAATAGCAGACGTCTCAAAAAACATAGAGGGAAAAAATAAAGGCGCTTCCTACAAGTCGCATTATATAAGGAACGGGTTGACGTTAAAGCAGGGAATAAGACATACACGGCAAAAAAAATGGTTGGACTGGAAAGGTAAAAAAAAAAACACGTAAGTGATGAAACAAGTAAATAAAGCAAGCTATAGAAGAGCGTAAACAGGCGTCAAGGGACCATCGAGAAGCCAAAAAGTTGAGGTTACACGAAAAAGAGGCGCTCCTCAGACGGAACAAATACCGAGAAAATAAAAGGGTGGCGACTGAGCTTGCGCAAGAGAAAATTGAATGCGCAGGCGAATGTTGGGCCCATTACATTCGCAAATGAGGAAAAGGCGCCCCGCTAAGATTCTGTAACCATGTAAGAGCATTCGAAGCTCCAACTGACAATTCACAACCGGTTATAAGGGACGGAGACTATAAGGGATAGACAACCGGCTATAAGGCACGAAAGTGACGATGCGCTGCGGTATATCAGAGATGTTATTGGGCATAAATGTGTCAAGAAAGAAAGCGTAGTCACAACTCAAACAGATTAAGCAACAACGGAGAAGACTGAAAAATAAAAATTTAATGTAGAAAAATTTTACTGAAAAAAAAAGTAGAAGACAAGTCAAGCTGCTTTCTCTGCAGCTTTTCCCCCCTTGAGTTTCTGCCACAACCATGTACCTCCTTGCTTGTGGAAACAAATAAATAAATAAATAAATAAATAAATAAATAAATAAATAAATAAATAAATAAATAAATAAATAAATAATAACACGGCCGCAGGCCCCTATGAAATTCCAATACACCTAATCAAAAACATCGGTCCAAAGAGCAAGCCACTGCTGCCTATTGCCATAGAGCAAGTGCTCAAAACGAAGAAAATTCCGGATGGATGGCATGAAAGCGAGAAGCTCATTTGCAAAGGCAAAGGTGATAAGGATAAGACGAGCTCGTACAGTCCAGTTACGGTAACATCGGCGATACATATAGAATGGCAGTGCAAGCCATAACATTAGAACTGTCGAAGCGGGCTGAAAAATATGATGTACTGTGGAAATACAGAATGGGCTCAGATAAGGCAGACGCTTAGAGGATAATATGTTTGCACTAACTCAGTGCATAGAGATTTCAATAGCTCTGAATAGACTTTTATGGATAGAATTTCAAGATGTTAAGCGAACTTACGACAACGTACACAGGGAATTGTTAAGGGATATTCTCAAGTCCGAATATATAGATGACGATTTCGTAGAGCCAATGGGGGAGATATATAAAGATAAGCGAGTACGAATTGCAAGAGAAGGCCGGAAATGCAATGAAGTGGTGGAAATTAACCGAGTACTGAAGCAACCATGTCTTCTGTCTCCATTGTTGCCCACGCTTCATGTTAAGCGTGTGAAAAGACGACTGGAAAACAGCGAATTAGGGTTTGATTTATGCTAAACGCGTAATGGACAGATGGTGCAACAGAAGGTACACGCATTGATGTACGTGGACGACATAGTGCTGCTAGCGGACAATGCAAGCGATTTACAGACACTTGCGAATATCTCTGGCAACGCAGCGACAAATCAAGGCCTCAAGTTTAACACTGAGAAATCGGGAATTATGATCTTTAAGCGGACCCTGAAACGATTTTGACAGCTTGTACAAACGTACTGAGTCGTTAGAGTAGGTCCTTTGTGATCATTAATTGACGCATCTAAGTGCTCCGCGTAAAGCGTGTAATTTACTAAAAGGTTTTACAAGTGCACATCGCTGCCGATCGCAGCACACTGCTCGCCGGAATTTTCAGCCGCCCCTACCCATATGACGTAAACTACCAAATTGACGTCAGAAGGGCGAGCTATCCGATTGGCTGCTCTGGGCGTGTCATCGATAATTTTTCCACCTTTATGGTGAACAAATGATGTTCGTAATAGTTGGAATGTTAATTAATTTGTTTCTATAAAAAGAAAGTAACAGAGAGAAGAATGCACGAGAACAATTTCACACTACACTTAAGCACTTCCGGCACACAGCAAGCGAAGTCTGCTTGTGCTACAATGTGCTCCATTTTGACGAGAGCTCCGCGGTCAGAGTCGGTCTCAGTCTTTTCGCGAGCACTATGATTCGACTTTGTTGCGCTGTGGACTGCAAACGTAGCGACTGGAAATATGTCAAGCTGCGACATCGTGACCCTCTGCAAGGCAGCAGACGAGCGGACTGGCTGCAGCGCATCGAACTGCCGCTATCCGATCGGCGCCAGGATTTGCGCGTTTGCGGCCGTCACTTTACACCGGAAGATTACTAACGCAATAGCGTTTCGCGAGTCCGGTATTAGGGTAAACGCAAGCGCAAGGGGACAGGGCCTAGTCGTTTGACCAGTCGTTTCACGGGATGAGCAGAAGCGTAAAAGTGAAGGGTGTGCACGGTGCAGCCACCTGGTGGCACAGAACTCAACCACACACAGTAGCACTAACCAAATGTATTTCTCTTTGCCGCTGGTGGAAATTTTTCGCAGCAGTGTAATGGTTAAGACGTTGTTTTTGTAAATGTTTAAAATGTTACACTTGGTTGGAGCAATATTAGCGCTTTGTTGGGCTGGACAGCTTGTGGTGCAGGGGGATCTGGGATGGTCTTCTTTCGAGGGCAGAGAGGCTAGTAGCAAGGTGGCATTTGAGGAGCGATTGAGAAAAATGGGGGAAATGCGATGGGCTAGGAAGGTTTTCAGTTACTTATACACAAGGAATGTTGACACAAGGTGGAGGAAGTGAACTGGAAAATTGACAAGCAAACATTTGGGCAGCAGTGCATGGGGGGACAGGTAAGGAATCATCCGTCAAGGAAAAGGTTAAGGAGACAGAGAGGGGTATGTGGAAAACAGAGATGCAAACCAAATCAGCATTAGAGACATACAGGACGTTTAAGCAAGAAATAGCCAAAGAAAATATTTACGATAACTCTAAGGGAAGCTCATTGCTGTTTGAAGCCAGGACAGGTGTACTGCGGACTAAAACGTACCGAGCCAGATACCAGGAGATAGATTTGTTGTGCGGGGCGTGTGGAGAGGATGAGGAAACGGCTGAACACCTGATACTTGCTTGTAAACAACTTCACCCTGCAGTTGAATGTAACGGGGAACTATTCAAAGCTTTGGGTTTTAAAGACAGCGAAAGTAAAATAGACTTTGAACAAGTAGGAATAACTAAACAGAGACTATCAGATTGGTGGATAATATCAACGCAAAAGTAAAGGAGTAAATACATAGGTATGCATGCATATAGTACCATTCAAGGCAGGCACGTACCCAGGATATTTTTTCGGGGGGGGCCCACCACCTCCATCATCATCATCATCATCATCATCATCATCATCATCATCATCCTGTTTTATGTCCACTGCAGGACGAAGGCCTCTCCCTGCGACCTCCATTTACCCCTGTCCTGCGCCAACCGATTCCAACTATAGCGCCCGCGAATTTCCTAATTTCATCGCTCCACTTAGTGTTTTGTCGTCCTCGATTGCGTTTTTCTTCTCTTGGTACCCATTCTGTAACCCTAATGGTCCTACGGTTATCTAACCGGCGCATTACATGACCTGCCCAGCTACATTTTGTCCTCTTGATGTCAATTAGACTATCGTCTATACCCGTTCGCTCTCTGATCCAAACCGCTCTCTTTCTCTCTCATAACGTTATGCCTAGCAATCTTCGTTCGATCACTCTTTGCGCGGTCCTTAACTCATTCTCAAGTCTCTGCGCCATATGTCAGCACTGGCAAAATGCACTGATTGCACACCTTACTTTTCAATAATAATGGTAAGCTTCCAGTCAGGCGCTGGCAATGTCTGCCGTATGCGATCTAACCTATTTTTATTCTTCCGTGAATTTCCTTCTCATGATCAGGGTTCCCTATCATTAATTGACCTAGGTAAACGTACTCCTTCACAGTCGCCAGTGGCCGACTGGCGATCCTGATCTCTCGTTCCTTTGCCCGGCTATTTATCATTATCTTCATCTTCTGCATATTAATATTCAACCCCACTCTTACACTCTCTCTGTTAAGGTCTCCAATCATTTGTTGTAACTCGTCTGCATTGTTGTTGAATAGAACAATGTCATCGGCAAACCGAAGGTTGCTGAGATATTTGCCGTCGATCTTTACTCCTAAGCCTTCCCAGTTTAATAGCTTGACTTCTTCTAAGCACGCAGTGAATAGCTTTGGAGAAATTGTCTCTCCCTGTCTGACCCATTTCCCTATAGGTATCTCCCTGCTTTTCTTGTGTAGAATTAAGGTAGCCGTAGAACCTCTGTATAGATTCTTACGCGAAGGACGAGCCAGTAAGACGAGAAACTATTTACAGATTATATTTACAACAACGGTTGCTGCGCTTACCGGTTAGATTCACAGCGCCAGCCCAGTTCGTTCTTCCTCCTCTTTTCTGGAGTGATGGCGCCCACGCACCTCGTTCAAACAAACAAATACCACACGCATGTAGCAATATTTTTCAAACTTTTTACGTAAGAGTTCTGTAGTCCTTGATTACGTAGTCCCTCTAGACTGCTGGTATCTCTACTGAATCAAATGCATTTTCGTAATCTATATAAGCCACATAGAGAGGCTTATTGTACTCTGCAGATTTCGCGATAACCTGATTGATGACATAGATGTGATCCATTGGAAGGTATCTCTTCCTGAAGCCAGCCTGTTCCCTTGGTTGACAAAATCCAGTGTTGCCCTTATTCTATTGGAGATTATTTTGGTAAATATCTTATATAATACTGGGAGCAAGCTAATGGTCCTATAATTTTTCAATTCTTTAACGTCTCCTTTTTTGTGGATTAGTATAATGTCTGCATTCTTCCAGTTTTCTGGGACCCTTGCAGTCGATATACACTTCTTATAAAGAGCCGCCAGTTTTCTAAGCATTATGTCTCCGCCATCTTTGATTAAATGGACTGTTATTCCACCTTCTCCTCCCGCTCTTCATTGTTTCATGTCTTGCAGCGCCCTTCTGACCTCATCGCTAGTTATAGGAGAGTTTCTGTATCCTATTCATTACTGTTTCTAAGTGAGGTATCGTGACTCCTCTGGATACTGTATACAGGTCAATTTAGAATTTTTCCGCTGCTTTTACTGTATCTTCGAGATTGCTTATGATATTATCCCTCTTATCTTTTAGTGCATACATCATGGTTTGTCCTATGCCAGGTTTCTTTTTTACTGATTTCAGGCTGCGTTCATTTTTTTACGGCTTCTTCAGTCTTTCACATGTTATAGTTTCGAATATCAGTTATTGTCGCCTTGTGGATCAGTTTTGACAGTTCCGCGAATTGCGTAACGCTGTGCGGCCGCCAGTCCCATACAACCGCGTAGAGCGCAGGACTCTGCGATTCTAGACGTACTGCGCTCACCGAGAAAGGTTAGAAAAACACCCACATAAGCACAGCAGAGAAGTGGCTACGTGAGGCGGTTCGACCGATAACTGTAGAAGCGTCATTCAAAGCAAGTGATTATTCTCCACTTCCGGCGGTGTTTTCTCTACTTCCTTTTTAAATAAAAATATGTTGATCCATAAATATTCTCATAAACAACGGTTAACATTTTTATTATTCGCATTTGCTTGCAGTTTGGTTGTTGCGTTGGCTCTCTCCCTTAGTAGATCGCTTAATTTCTGAACTCCTTGCGATTTTTGTTTCCGGTTTCCAGTTTTGCACGGAAAGTGCTATACAATTAAGGAAAAACAGACGAGGTAACCGGCGACAGTCATTTTTCTTATGGTTTAAGGGTTATTGCAGGGGTTTCATGATGGACGCTCTCTCACATCATTTCATTTCCCACCTTATCTAACCCATTTCACGTGTATATGGTTCCGGGCATCTGCCAGCGTCGCGGCGAGCCGTAACTCAAGGAAATAATGAAGCAAAGGGAAAAGTTAAACGCAATTGGTGTTTTCTCCGGCCGCAACTCGTTCCATGAGAGTACAGACCAGCTGAGTAACAGCCGCATCCCTCTCCTGGTCCCAGGATCAGCCTAAACAAAGAAGGTTGAACTAACAAAAGCAACAGCTATGCGCGTGACGGTTGAATAGATGGTGACAACTGAGCGCATCTCGAGTTAATCGCGCGGGTGCGGAATCTATGAGAAAACTGTCCGTCACATTACAAGAAATGCCGATAACTACCGCCATCTAAAAGGAGTGAAAAAGGCAGCATAAGGCTGACCGATGAACAGCTGCCAAGTCTCAACATTAATCTGGCGGCGCTTTAGGAATGTGTGAGGAGTGGTGGCGTGGGTGGGGGGGGGGGGGAGGGGTATGCCACTTGATTTCGGGGGGGGCCCGGGCCCCCCCGGGCCCCCCCCCCCCCCCTGGGTACGTGCCTGATTCAAGGCTAGGTGGCGCGCGCCGCCGCCGCCCGATTCAAAGGGTTGAGCCTCAATCATCCATCCATCCATCCATCCAGAAAGCTCGCAACGCACGCTGCTTCGATCGCTCTCGCTTGGGGTCGACTGCCGAGCAAGTGGCGGAGAGTTTGGAGAGACTTCGCGCGCTACCTCCTAGAGAACTGGAAGTCGACGACACGACGTGTCATCATGACGCAGAGCCAGTGAAGGCGGAGCTTAGACCCGATCTTTCGGCGAACGAGTTGAGGCGAAAATGCATGACTATGGAGGAGGGTAACTTGTAGTCGTCCGTAGCTCTCTTAATATGAGAGGTTTCACACAAATTGTGGTGCGAATGATTAACTTCAGCTGTACCCTACGCGTCTACGAAATTCGTCCGAACCGTCTCCAGGGCCCTTCAACGAAGGCACGAGTAGTTGCGTCGTAATAACTGAACGGCAAGTCACACCCAAAGTCGAGCAATATAAATAGCTGGGTGTAAAAATAAACGAAGGAAATGCTTATTCAAGCATCCACCAAGGGAATATGAAAATAGAAGGGAAGCGGAAAGCTGCAGTAATGAAACATAGAGAACTATGGGGCCACAATAAGTATGAGGTGGTGCTTGTATTCTTGAAAGGAGCAATGGTGCCGGCGCTAACTTTCGCAAATGCCATTCTGTGTTTAAAATCGGATATGGTGTCGGGGTCGGAAGTAAACCAACAATCGGTAGCTTGGTTGGCTTTGGGAGCCCACGGCAAAACTACAATGAGGCAGTGCAGGGTGACATGGTTCGGGCCTCTTTTGCAATCAGAGAAGCGCAGAGCAAAATTACTTTTGAAGAAAGATGGGTCAAATTAAATGGGCGCCTAAAGTGCACAAGTATGCGTATTTGAAAAGCATGGACACCGAATGTAGGAAGACGTCAAGAAAGTTGGCAACCAAGTTGGCAACCCCCCTTATGTAGTGCCTTCGGGCCTTTAAGGAGAAATAAATGAAAAGTACAGGGTAATTGAAAGTGTAAACAGGCTACCTGGAGTCAACAGAAAAAAAGTGAGAGAAATAGATACAATGAATTGGATGGAAAGAATAGGAACAAAGATGACCATTGTAGAATTACAAGAATGGCAAGAAAGAAATTACAAGGGCAAATCTGTACGATAACACTTAGGGTAGTGCCTTGGCTGCTTGAGGCTCGAGCTGGCTGCCTAGGGAGAAAGACTTACCGGAACAAGTATTTGCAACAAGATGAGGCATGAGTCTGCTGCATCGAATAACCGGAGACCACTCAGCACACCATAAAGGAATGCGAAGGTATTCACTCAGCGAGACCCGTAAGTAACGTGCACCTCCCAGAAGCGCTTGGATTTCAAGCGAATGAAAGCATCAACCGGTCAGCAGTCGAGCAAGGGACGTTTAGAGTGCTGGTGGAAAAAAAGCAGGGAACAGATTGATACGACCGGATTCGTTACAGGAATGGGTAGCGCGGTACGAGATAGATAAGAAGTTTTGAGAAAGAGAAAAAAAAAGAATAGGGAGAGGTATACAAAATGCTAGAATAAAAAGCATGTATAGCATACCTGCATACTCAAGCATGCTAGGTGTGTATTTGTCACCACCCTGTTTCAAATTGAACGCCAATAAACCATCATCATCATCGATGCTCGGCCTTTGATGCGCCGTTGCCGTGGTCGCAACACCTCGCGCGTGAATCCGTGATGCTTAAAACGGTTGTAAAACGTAATGTCGTAGCTTTTTTCGCAATAGTCATCATAGCGGCACTCTCGATCGTCAAGTCCTGTCTACAAAGTACGCAAAATCGCCGCACCAAGGCGATGCCATCGGCGCCGTTCAACAAGCTTTTTCTGGCACGTTGCAGGTCCCCGTTAAGGTAATAAATAGTATCTTTTTTTCCCCTATTGCAGAAGAGCAATTTACTAAGTGCAGCAGCACATTCAACTCTGCCGTTATTACAGCGACGCTGCATATGGCTAGGGTTCCATGCGTTTTTGTTCTCCGTGAACAAAAACTAACATCATCAATGGCTCATACCTCCGTAAGCATTCGTGCTCCCGTAAGCAAGAAAAAATGCAATGGCTCATAGTCCCGTAAGGCAGAGGCTACAAGCACTCAGCAAAGTGAAGCGAACAGCACGTGCTTAAATTCTTTCTAATCACGCATACAACATAAAGAACAGCATGTCAGAAAGAGTCATCATCAATGGCTCATACCCCCATGAGCAATATGGCTCATACCCCCGTGAACAAGCAAATAATGCAATGACTCATACTCCCTATAAGGTTCATGGCTGCTCACTTTGCGTAAATTAGCTGCGATGACGCTGCCCCTGTTCTCGTTGTCAGTGATTTCAATGTGTATGTGTGGGTACCGAAAAGGGAGCGGTTTACGCTTTCTGTGTTGCAGACATATCCCTCTCGATGCCACACCGATCCGACCCAACCGACCCCCCGGCGGCGTACGAGCATCGATCTGACATTATCAAATTATCAAAGAATGTGACTGCAATTGTGAGTGAAATAATAATCCACCCATCAAGGCAATAAATAAATGTGCCTACCTTTCATCACGATGAACACCCATCAAGAAAATAAACGAGTTCTCACCTTCGTTCAAAATTATGCGTCACCTCCGTGTCGTGTGCTAAACAGTTTCGCTGGTCAACCAGCCTCACAGAGTGGAATGGCTCATGAATTTTTTTATTTGTTTTTTAAGAACTCAGATTACGATAAACAACGCCAGCACTAAGGCGACCTCGGTGCGACCTACAGGTTCGCAGTACCGATACGAGTACATTGCTTATCACTTCTCAGTAGCAGCTTTTCACCTGCTAACTGCTGATACAAAGTTATCACTCGGCGCAAGATACGCCTACGTGTGTCTGAACTTTCCTTGAGCTTACAAATAAGGGTCCCTATCTTGGAGGCCCCAAATAGCTTTGTGCACACGGCCTTTGACTCACGCGAGGGCAGCGAGCTTTAGAACATAAGATTTGGCGCTCGCTATTGGAGTCGTGCGCTTGCCGCGCTTCGACGAGCGAAAACGAAAGCTTCAACGAGAAAATCATCTAAAGCACAGCAAAATCGCTCTCTCGACGCGTGTTTCATGAATAATAACAAGTATGAGCACTGATGTGCTGTTAATAATGAATCGAGTCATTTTAAGCTCTGACTTCCATCTGAACAGCCGACCTAGCAACGAGACGGGCCTCTCGGTCCCTAATAGCGCCGAGCTGCGTTTGCGTGAGGCCTCACGGCCTTCAAGTTCGGCTACCGATCCAAGAAATAACAATGGTTTCTCGCTTAACTCTTATTTTATTTTTTCTTCATTTTTACACGGAATTCATTTCATTTCATTTATTTTCACCTTAAAGGCCCGGAGGTATTAAATAAGGGAGGGCTTTAATCCATGCGACAATGTTAAAACAAACGTACAGAACAGTAAAAAAACAACAATAAACAAAAACAAGCCTGGAACAATTTTGAAAAAACGGGGAGCATCGTGTTAGAGTAAGGGTGGGTGGGATCGATAATTAAGCAATGTGGTTATTTAACATTTCGCGGAACGTTTTAGGGTCAGTGCATGACACGATATCTTCTGGGAGATGGTTCCAATGGGTTATTGCGTCGGGGAAGAATGAAGTGTTCATGGCAGGTGATCAGGTGTTAATGTTTGCTATGGGACGAATGTGGCTTAAGCCAGAGGATGTACGTAAGGGTGGATTTAATAGGGAATGCCTGGAGTGTGGATGGTAAGAAAAGGCGTGAAGCAAGCAGAGACGAGAGAAGATCCGGCAGGAAGCAAGTGATGGTAGTTCAAGTGTACGTTTTAGTGTGGTTATGCTGGTTTCACGTGAGTAATTGGAAGTTATAAACCGAACAGCGCGATTTTGTATTGCTTCTATGCCATAGGTCAGATATGATTGACAAGGGTGCCAGATAGATGACGCATATTCTAACTGCGTTCGTACGAATGTAAGATATGCTAGTTTTTTTATTTCTGGTGATGCAGCTTTCAGGTTGCGTTTTGAATATCCAAGGGTACGTGAATCATTAGAACAGATGGTGTCAATATGAGTTGCCCATGGTAGTGTCGATGTCATGTGAACGCCGAGGTATTTGTAAAACGGGACATGATTGATAGGAGCTGAATTTATTGTGTAGGTGTGACTTGTTAAGCTGTGGTTGCGGGTGAATAACATAGCTTTTCATTTAGTAAGGTTAAGCGGGCATGAACCATTTCTCGCACCATATACTGCGATGGAAACGAGATCCTATTGTAGTGCGGTGATGTCATTCGAGCCTTTGATAGGGGAATATAGGACACAGTCATCCGCGAAAAGACATAATGAGTGAAAGCAAAAGCCTACAAAGTTGTTCATTGCTTTTGATGGCCGCAGGTTGCAAGCGATGGCCGCAAGGCGAGAGCCATCGCTTCTATTGATACCGCCATGTTCGTTGACGCAAAGCTTTTGTGTGGAGTTTGGGTCGGCACATTTCCGCTAATAGCGTCGTTAACGCAAACCCTATAAAATCTTTTCGCGTCTCCCGCCTGTGCAGTGGCACTAACGCAATTTCTTTAGGGCCGCTAAACCTTCGGGGCCCATATTCTAAAACTCGCTAATCATAGACAGTTTTAGTTACACGTACGTAGGGGCTTCACGTACGCAAACGTGAAAAGCCTACGTACCTTACGTGCACGCCATCCGAAACGCGTTTGGCTACACGTACGCGCCGCACGCCAAGAGGGACCCCGTAGCTCCATCTATCGGGAAATGTGAACACGGCGGTAGCCAATTCAATTCTGTCGCCGTGTTGAGATGCAAGCCGTCTGCGCGCGCGCGCGGCCCACTATCGCTTGTTCGTGATCTTGCGGAACTCCCGCGCGAAGCTGCCTACGTGCGCAAGAAACGCACGCAAAGAATTGAATCTCACGTACGGCCGTGATACGCGCGCGCCCCCGCTACGTTCTACGCATGCGCACTGCTCACACGTAGAAGCTCTACGTACGCAAAGCCTCTACGTACGTGTAACTAAAACTGTCTAATGTCGCCGGTCCTCTGGCGACAGAACCTTGCCTTATGAGATGGCATGCTTGAAGAGAACAGTGGTGCGCATTTTGGGACGCACGCGATCAGCAGCGATTACGCTGGCATGTACGACGAGTCTTGCACGACTAGACGACGCGTTTGACCCGCAGGTCAGACTTCGACGCCTGTGCTCGCCTCTGTCGTTGCGCTGTAGGTGTCACCTGTTTATCCGGGCACGAATTGGACCAATAAAGAGTTAGTTCTCGTTCCTAACAGTTTTGCTACTGTCTCGTCGTTGACCGTCAGTACAATGTGACAATATTATTCGGACATCGCGTGCTGCCTTTTTATAGAGAGGGCCACCTGTCCAGTGTAACTGTTTTAGTTTCACGCACGCAAACGCGAGAGTACTACGTGAGCTAAGCGTCGCATGCGCGAGTCGCTTATAGTGTCGCATGCGCAAAGATTCGTATAAGTGGAGGCCTTGCAAACGTATAGATCGTTGCTTCTGCATGTCTGCAGGCGCCCCTTCGCCAGCAAACACGAACGCTACTCCAGCCAAGTTCGTTCACGAGTTGCGCAATCGGAGCCGACGCGCGATCCTCGCACCTCGTGAACAAGAGAAGTAGCTCGTGCTGCGTTCACTGCCTGGTAGCTCTTATACGGTGAGTATCATGATTTTTGCAGTGTAATAGCAAGGATTCTACGTCTTGATCAGTCACAAGCGCACACAGTTCTGTCTGTTTTCTTTCTTTCTAGTGCAAGAAGTATCTGGTACAGAATGTGCCAATGCCAAGTCTATGAAATGCTGCTTCCATTGAGCGGCTGATTTTCATAGGTATGGTGAACTTCACGTTAGGGTCTATCACATCTAATGTGGATCTTTCCGCACCGTTTGTGAACCAATTTTCTCTGCACATTCGACCCCACAGTTCGCTTAAAGGACAACACGCATCACTCGCCGCCAGGGGTAGTAGCGATAGTACTCCATTTTGGTGAGCTTCGCGCGCCATGTAGTCTGCAATGACGTTCCCTGCAACTTCGCTATGACTTGGTATTCATTGGATTACGTATGATGTCACAGAAAGGCCCTTTGCTAGTGTAAGCCTTTTGTGTTTTAATGTGTTGTTTGCTTCCCACAAGGTGTTTTTTTTCTGTGCACAATAGCGAAGCTTTCGAATCGCTCCGAATTACCCATAGAAAGGATGCCGAGTGCGAACACATGAAGCGTAATGCCGAAAGCTAGTATAGCATACAGCTTTAGCGTCGCAGGCGTAAAGAAGCACAGGGTAAATGTTGTTCGCTCTTTATATGCTGGCATAAAGAACGCTGATGTAGAGCTCCCATTCCAACACGAACCACCTGTGTAGACATGACCACGATCCCTGCATGCAGTGTAGAGGTGTGAAAAGGTTAACTCTTTGGTTGCAATCACTGGCATGTCGCACTTACGTATGTTAGATCGGGAATGGAAGTGGCGGTTATTCTTTGGAATTGGTTCCCTCTCTTTATATTGGCTTCGTAGTTATTCGATAACAAATCCCCGCAGACGTCAGCACACGAAGTTACAAGGATGATATCCATTCAGAAAGCTTACATTTATTGTAGTCAGACAACCCGAGGAGAACCATAAGACGCACCGCAATAGTCATCAGGATGGCACGAAGTCCTTGTTTCTCTAGAACAGCAGGGGCCCTAATGCCTCGCAGAACGAGAATTACTAATACGGAAACGGCACACGAGCAATTTAATTGGCATGCCACCAAAGAACTAGCTTACGTAAGCACACAATAACAAAGCGTACAGTATATCGCCATCAGTGTGTAGATGCACGAAGAAAAAAAAGTTGGGCTTTCTGAATTTAGGATGCATGGCCAGACGGTGACATTGAACCTGCACGCATACGTACTCAATGTAATCTGTGATAGTCTTAGAGGAATAGCGCACCCATGAACAAGGGCACATGTCCTTGTGTGCGCTGTTCTTCTATAGACCACCATTAACTACCAAAAAAAAAAAGGCCAAAGTGGCACATTTAGTGACCTCACTTGTGAACTCGTATTCTCTGAACCACCATCGTGACTCCGTGCGCTCGGTATAGCTGTTTTCGTCCGTTGTCCTCACTAAACTCGTGACGTTCCTTCCCGTATTACGTATATTACTCCAAACGCAAGCCTCACGCGAGCGCAAGCCTCGATCCTGCGTCGAATCCAAACTAAGTCGTTCCTCAGCCCACATTGGCTCGCCATAAATACCAACGGGCAATGGAACCTAATATGTCAAAATTGCACAAATCAAACATTGGCTACCCAAAATCACATTCTTTGGGGGTGCGAGGGCTTACCCCCTCCCAGGTCGCTCCTACCAGCTCCCTCACAACAGACGTGGGAAGAGCTGCTCAGAACGCCGGATGAAAAAGTACAAAAAGCCCTCGTTGCCTGGGCCGAAAGGGTCGCTCCTCGTGAGGGGCCATTCTAGGACTCGGGCCTGCCAGATCATAACTGAGCAGAGTCTCAATAAAGTTGTTACCACCGCCACCACCGTATTTCAGCGTATCCTCAACGTCACGTGGAAGCGCCATCATCACCCCAAGGCGACAAATGTGTCCTACCTCTAACGTCATTTCAAAAGATATAAAGGCAGGGAGGAGTCAACTTACGGAGGGCAGCTCTGACCCGACGCGCTCCGAGACCGCCTGTGAGTGAGGCTTCCCGGCAGGGTCCCGAGGGAAGCCGGGCAGCGACGGAAACGCGACTGGCAACGTGCGGCCCCCAATACAGATCCCGCCATTATTACGCCCCCGCCTGCGAGGGCCGGCATTGAGGGAAACACTTGTCGGTTCGGAGCGTTATTGCTGCGAGCTTTTTTTCTGCGCGCGCTTCGAAGTGCGATCGAGGGCCAACACACCGCGCGAGATGCATACTCGCAGGCACACAATGCGGGCTCACAGCTGCGGCCCCGCTTTTCCATTCGCTCGTCCAACATTAGTGAAGCTGCCTCGCGTGTCTCTTCGGCGGCCGCTAGATCTTCTCGACGTCGCACGGCTCGTTTGACCTCGTGCGTCCGATATGTGCCCGACGACCGACGTTACCGTCCGAACCTCGAGTGTACGTATCCTCAAGAAAACTATTACAGACCTGCTGAGATTCCTGAAGGGACACTGTTAGGCCGCTCATCCCTCGAACAGGAAGAATGGACGGCGTAGGGCTGCATGATTGTTTTGTATATACTTTTGAAGTGCCGCTAGTTGCACGTGCGTTTTGTGAATGGAGAAGCGTCCACCCCCCAGCGCCTCGGGCGGCAAACGATTCTGTTTGTGAGGGGTCGGACGGCCCGCGTGGTGTCGGTAACGAGCCGAGGCGCGCGCCGCCGCGGGGGGCGCGGTGCAGAGGCGCAAAACGGATTCGGAGCAAATGCTTTTGCGCGGGCTTTGTTGACATTCCGCCGATGGTCATAATAGGGCCACGCGGACAAAGCTCGAGCGGGACGGTTGTATACGCGACGTTGTGGCGCCGGCTCTTGAGTCCCCTGCTAATTGGAGACGCAGCTGCTAGCAATGTTGACCACGTCTGGCGCGTACGGAGCGGGGGGTTCGCGCCCCTCGCATTCGGACGGCAGCCACGTGCATCTTGTTTTGAGCACTGGGGAGAGCCCGCTTTGTGTCGTGTTGCAACATGCAGTGCGCGCCGTAGAGAGGGGCGCGGCGTCGTTTGAAGAGCACCCGAGTCCGGATGCCGCCAGCGGTAATTAGTTTTCTACCAGGAAAAACCTTGAGGGGGACTACGGTACGCGGTGTTGGGACACCAGCGCCCGAGCCCCCCTTGCTGGCTAGAAACGCCGCTGAGGTGCGAGATGGCCTCAATAAATCATGCATGCCTGGCGTGTTTGACGAGGCCGTCACTGACCACGTGGAAATAGGAGGGGGAGAAGAAGATGTGGGAAGAGGGAAAACAGGGTGGTTTTCCAATAGATTCACTTATGAGAGTAAGCCCATCCCTTTGGGTTGTGGCTTAAGAAACTGTCAACTCTCATTGGCAATTGCTTCCGTGGGATGGGCTAACGACCCTACCGCCCTTTTTCTTTGTCTCTTTCCCCTATAACAACCGAGACGAGGTGCTTGTTCCTCAGTCTAGGCTGTAATCACTAAACCTGATAGAACAGTAAGACTCCGTACGATGCAACGCTAGTCTGGGCCGTAACCACTTAGTGGTAGAACAGTGAGACTCGGTTGGTCGTATGTAGTGACAGTTGTCCTAGGCTCTAACTTAAGAGAAAGTAGAAGAGTAAGGCGCTGTTTACCTATGTGTTTTGCATCAGTGTTCTTTTGCTAACTCTGTATTTGACTGTGTAAATATTTCCGTTACAATATATCTTCAAGTTTTGTTACCTCCAACCTGCCTCCTGCTTCATCAACGCCGATAAACACCTTGAAGAGACTTTGGTCGACTTCAAGGAGAAAAAAACAATCAGCAAAAAACTTAACTGGCGCAGTCGGCAGGATCGGCGAGCTCTACAACATCGAATCCTGGACCAGTGGTGAAGGGATCAAGTCATCCAACGAGCACCTCCTGCACCTTCGAGAAGATCCCACAGCAGCCAAGCCCGGCACCGTGGAGGAGATCCGAAAACGACAGTGCATTCAGCAAAGGGTGAGCAGGATTTCTTGCGTCTTTCTCAAGTTGGCATGGCAGTTGATGTGTAGAGCAAATGGTGAGGACACGCGGGGGCGCAGAGACAATGGAGTCTAATGGAGTTGAGGGTGCGACGGTGGCGGAAATGGATCGGAATCGGGAGTTATCAAATGACGATAGGCTAAATTCCGATAAGTCAAATGAAATGAGAGAACCCAGTCAGAGCCAGGAATTTTCGCAGCAGGCATCTCAGCCTTTGCAGATTCCGAATGATACAAGAACGCTTGAACTTGAAATTCAAAGGCTCAATGCTCAGACTACCTGTATACAACTTCAGATCGAGTACGAAAGGCTGTTGCAGGCAAGGACGAATGCTGAACGTCTCAATGGCACGTCGTCCAGCGCTGAGTCGGACCGAGGCGATCGGAGGCGAATGGGCTTCAACTCCGTCGAGCAATGCGCAAAAGTGCTGAAAGGGTTCCGCCTGCCGTGTGACGCGGATGTACCCTTATGGTTTGAGGAGGTAGAGAGACTTTTTGCTACTTACGGGGTACCGTATGAGAGTCGCGTGCATTTAGTCATGCCAGCTCTAACTGAGCGCGTTCGCTACCTACTGCGTAACCTCAACCAGGAAGAGAGTACAGATTACGAGTCAGTTAAACAGGCAGTGTTGATGGAACTGAAGCTTTCTCCTGCAGAGTATCTGCAAAGGTTTGAGAGAGCAGTGAAGCGGAAGGAGGAAACGTGGTCACAGTTCGCGTCGCGAGTGAAAACGTATTTTTCCTACTACCTTCAAGTAAGAGGAGCCGACACTGTAGAAGTGATGGCAGAACTCATGGTCGCGGATCGTATAAAAGCGGGCCTTAGTATAGAGGGTCTTGAGTACGTGAGGCTACGAGAAGGCGAGGAATGGCTTAAGCCGCCTGAGATTGCCAAAGTACTGCAAACTTTGGAACAAGCGAAAGGCAAAGGATATGCCTCAAAGCCATCAGCGGCAGAGATGGGGCAAAAGCTGACGCGAGTGGCGAAAAGCGCCCTAAAGTGCCACGTATGTCACAGCTCAGGCCATTTCGCTAAGGATTGCCCGAAGTCTAGTGACAAGGGAAACCAGCCAAAGAAGGCTACCGAGCCAAGGCCGAGGGCACAAAGGGTGGTGATAGTCGACGAGACGGGAAGTGGGATACCTGATGGAGTCCTTACTGCAAAGGTAGAGGCCTTGAAACACAAAGGTGAAGGCATGACTAACCTACAGTTGATCCCGATCTCATGCGGAAACGTATCCACAGATGCGATTTTAGATACGGGGAGTGAAATAACTGTCATACGCGAGAGTCTGCTTCCGCAATGTATTGTGGAGCCTTCAGGCACGATACGATTGGTTTCTGCATTTGGTAAAACTATTGAGGCAAAGCTAGCAACGTTGCCGGTAAAGTTAAATAGCCCGCAAATGGCGGCGGAGCCCCAGAACATTGACCTACTCTGCGCGTTGACTAATGAGCTCGTCGAGGGCACGGATTGTTTGTTGACCAAGGAAGATTGGGAACATTTATTCAAGGCCGGCAGCTCTCTGGAATCCATTGTAGCACCGGCCGAGCCTGCTCAGAGGATAGAGCGATCAAATGAGAAAGCCGAGGCAGTAGCCTGCAATGTTACTTTGGAGGAGGAAGGTGTTTCTGGAGAAGTTGAGCTAATTGATGAAGAGAGGGATGCGTCAATAAGCCAGAGAGAAGAGTTCCGCAGATTGCAGCTAGCTGACGCTACCTTAAAGAAAGGTTGGGAAGATGCTCGGAGTGGGAAATCCGGCATGTTCGTCTCTGATGGACTCTTACACCACTGGGACTCAATAGTAGGCACCCGAGTGAGACAACTAGTTGTTCCCAAAGACAAGCGCAGTGAGGTGATGCGTTTAGCTCATGAGTCACTATGCGGAGGGCACCTAGGGCCAAGGAAAACTAAAGTGCGTATTAGGTGTAATTTTTTTTGGCCTGGCATGGAGAAGGAGGTATTAGAGCATTGTCGTTCGTGCCATGATTGTCAAATTCGCTCTGACAGGCGTCGCACGGACAGAGTACCCATAACTCCTCTCACTAGGCCAGAGCACCCTTTTCAAATTGTCAACGTAGATATCATTGGACCCTTAGACACACCGTCAGCGAGAGGCCATAGGTACGCGCTATGCTTGGTGGACATTTGCACAAGGTGGCCAGAGGTTGTCCCACTGCGCTCTTTGACAGCTAAGGCGACTTGCGACGCGTTGATTGAAATTTTTAGTCGTACTGGCGTTCCGGAAATGATCTGTTCCGACCAGGGCACTAATTTCAAATCACAGCTCACACAGTAGATGCTCGAGAAATTAGGTTGCGCGCCAAGATTCTCAACCCCAGAACACGAAGAGAAAATAGCTGCAATTAAGAATGTGGCGCCACCACGCACTAAAAGGGAGCTACGCAGCCTGCTAGGACTGTGCGGCTACTATCGCGAGTGCGTCCGAGATTGGGCAGAGGTGGCGAGCCCGCTCATGCGGTTAACAGAGAAAGGGGTACCCAATAGCATACCCTGGTCAGAGGAAGCTCAGACGGCGTTTGAGACGCTGAAACAGTCCCTGTGCGAGGCCGTGGCGCTCAGCACTCCGGACCCATCTGAGCCCTGCTGGCTTTTCACAGACGCGTCAGCTACGGCGGCGGGCGCTTGTTTGGCGCAAATGACAGCCGAGGGAAAGGAGAGGCCTATTGCCTTTGCCAGCCACCGCTTCACGCCGACTCAGACGCGATGGTCGACAATTGAGAGGGAAGCGTTTGCTATTATATGGGCCTTAAAGAAGTTTGACTACTGGCTTTTTGGTGCCGAGATAAACGCTGTTTCCGACCACAATCCATTGTCGTACCTTACAACTTCGACTCCACACGGGGCAAAATTGACAAGATGGGCGCTGGCTTTACAGCGATATCACGTGTCAGTGCGACATCGGAAGGGTGTCAGTAATGGTAACGCGGATGCTTTGTCCAGGCTTCACAACAGCTCATGGAAGCCAGCGTAATACTATAGTGCCATGCCAACTGGATGGGCGTGAATGTTCCTGCTCACTTGGCGCTGTATATTGCGGACTTTGTGAGTGCCGATTCAAGACCCAGAGACACTAGAGTGCTCTTACAGTTTGGAACTGCAATCGTGTGCTTAATAGTTTGATGACATGTATTGTGTATTTCTTTTTACTCTCTTCTTGCTTTGTTATTTGAAAGTGTTTGTTGTTGCGATGTAATTAGGCTAGGGTGTGATTAGAATGTTCATTACGTAATCGCGGCAGTGATTTATCGTATCACTGAGCGAAAATCAGCCCAGTATACTCTTTAGGGGGAACGTGTTAGGCCGCTCATCCCTCGAACAGGAAGAATGGACGGCGTAGGGCTGCATGATTGTTTTGTATATACTTTTGAAGTGCCGCTAGTTGCACGTGCGTTTTGTGAATGGAGAAGCGTCCACCCCCCAGCGCCTCGGGCGGCAAACGATTCTGTTTGTGAGGGGTCGGACGGCCCGCGTGGTGTCGGTAACGAGCCGAGGCGCGCGCCGCCGCGGGGGGCGCGGTGCAGAGGCGCAAAACGGATTCGGAGCAAATGCTTTTGCGCGGGCTTTGTTGACATTCCGCCGATGGTCATAATAGGGCCACGCGGACAAAGCTCGAGCGGGACGGTTGTATACGCGACGTTGTGGCGCCGGCTCTTGAGTCCCCTGCTAATTGGAGACGCAGCTGCTAGCAATGTTGACCACGTCTGGCGCGTACGGAGCGGGGGGTTCGCGCCCCTCGCATTCGGACGGCAGCCACGTGCATCTTGTTTTGAGCACTGGGGAGAGCCCGCTTTGTGTCGTGTTGCAACATGCAGTGCGCGCCGTAGAGAGGGGCGCGGCGTCGTTTGAAGAGCACCCGAGTCCGGATGCCGCCAGCGGTAATTAGTTTTCTACCAGGAAAAACCTTGAGGGGGACTACGGTACGCGGTGTTGGGACACCAGCGCCCGAGCCCCCCTTGCTGGCTAGAAACGCCGCTGAGGTGCGAGATGGCCTCAATAAATCATGCATGCCTGGCGTGTTTGACGAGGCCGTCACTGACCACGTGGAAATAGGAGGGGGAGAAGAAGATGTGGGAAGAGGGAAAACAGGGTGGTTTTCCAATAGATTCACTTATGAGAGTAAGCCCATCCCTTTGGGTTGTGGCTTAAGAAACTGTCAACTCTCATTGGCAATTGCTTCCGTGGGATGGGCTAACGACCCTACCGCCCTTTTTCTTTGTCTCTTTCCCCTATAACAACCGAGACGAGGTGCTTGTTCCTCAGTCTAGGCTGTAATCACTAAACCTGATAGAACAGTAAGACTCCGTACGATGCAACGCTAGTCTGGGCCGTAACCACTTAGTGGTAGAACAGTGAGACTCGGTTGGTCGTATGTAGTGACAGTTGTCCTAGGCTCTAACTTAAGAGAAAGTAGAAGAGTAAGGCGCTGTTTACCTATGTGTTTTGCATCAGTGTTCTTTTGCTAACTCTGTATTTGACTGTGTAAATATTTCCGTTACAATATATCTTCAAGTTTTGTTACCTCCAACCTGCCTCCTGCTTCATCAACGCCGATAAACACCTTGAAGAGACTTTGGTCGACTTCAAGGAGAAAAGAACAAATCATCAGAAACTTAACTGACACTCAAGAGGATAATAAGTTGAGTTGTATTAGGTTGTATTAAGTTGAGTTGTAATACATTCGTCGTCGTCATCATCGTCGTCGTCATCATCATCATCATCATGCGTATGTTTACTACAGGACGAAGACCTCTTCCATACGACAGCGGCGCTTTAACTTATTATGCCGCTGTTATGCCCCAGGAAATGTCAAATAATCGCGTTCTTCGCCACTCTGGCACCAAATTTAGAAGTATCACGTGAAAAACTTGAAACATCCTGCTAGGCATTATAAATGACATGGAAAAAGCACATATGTTTTCTGGTACGGTCAGGAGATTCTTGGCGCGCTTCCCGAAATCCCGGCCGCCTGCTTCGTCTATATACAGGAAGGAACGCCCCTGCATGCCCAGCCAGCGATCTCCAATTACCCTCCTTGTGCCAGCTGACCGCATTCATGCCTGCAAATTTCCTACAGCTTCGAGGTGGCACACAGGGCGCCACTACAGGACGTCACTACAGAATGCAGTGATTGTGCACTTTTATTCGCACGGACAGCGGTAAGCGGAAGGTCACGACTTGGCGATGCCCCCTATACCGTGTGCGCTCCCACCAATTTTTATTATTCTGTACATTTCCTTCTCACTATCAGCATTAGTACACTGCACTATTGTGGGCTATGGTACGGAGCAAGTCACACTATCTTTTGTATTCTGCTTGAGTGCATAGTTAGTCAACATTAGTTAACAGGCTTCGCAAGTATTAACTTTGGGGCAAAAACTTCGAATGAGAATGTTGTAGAGCAGTCTAGGAAACATTTAATTCGGCAGCTTCCAACTTTCTTCTTGTTCCGTAATTATTTTTATCTGAGCTCTACAGAAAACTCCCGAAATATGAAGAAAGAAAGGAAGAAAGAAAACACGTGACAAGCCCGCTTGCGCGCCGAGATTGTGGTGTGCTCAAACGCGCCAAGTATGAACGAACAGCGCCCTCAGCTCAGTCTGCTGTCTAGTCTGCTTATCGCAGTATAAGCTTAAGCAAATCACTGGCGTAAATTGCATGATTGAGCAGGCTTTCTTTAGGACGCCGAAAAAAATTATTGCATAACTAGGAATTATAAGACTGCTGAATTGGATGTTTCCTATATAACGTTCTACAACTTTCTCGCTGGAAGTTTTGTCCTGAAGTTATTCGTGAAGTTGATCTTGACTAATTGTGCAATTAGGCAGAGTTCAAAAACAGCGCAACTCGCTCCGTGCAATGATCGACAACTCCCATTTGGTCGCGTTCTCCAAAAGTGCTTAGGCATATTTTTTAAACCTTGGCTACAAAGTTAGCTGGGACGCCCTGCGGGTAGAGCCCATACAGTGTCACTGTCCAACCTTCGACTCTCGATCAAAGACGTGCTCTGCGCACCAGCCTCAGCCGCGGAAGCAAAGATCCCGGCACCTCGGCCGCAGACCCCGGCGGTATATGCACAGGGCCACCAAACCGATAATGCGCCTCTCGAAGGCAACCAGACCAGACGAGCAATTGCGACTACCCCCGTATGAAATTTTGTCGTTTTACGTCCCAAAACCAAGGCCACAATCTGATTATGAGGTACGCCGTATAGTATAGGGACTGCGCATTGATTTTGACCATCTAGGTTTCCTTAACGTGCACCTAAATCTAAGTGCACAGGCGTTCTTGCATGTCGCCCCCATCGAAATGCGGCCGCCCTCGACTTTTACTCGACTGTATAAACATCAGTCAACATCCATGCATCTGCGGATGTGCGCACACACTGAATCCCCTTCTTCCTTTTCTCTTCCTGATGGGGTCGACATGCGAAAACACCCGTGTACTTATATTTAGGTGCACGTGAAAGAACCTCAGGTGGTCCAAATTTCCGGAGTCCCCCCACTGCGGCGTGCCTCATAATCAGATTGTGGTTTTGGCACGTAAAACTCCATAATTAGATTTTTTTTCTCGTCCCAACGCGCAGGGTAGCAAACCGGGCGCGAACTTGGTTAACCTCCCTGCCTTACCTTCTTTATATGTATACGTATATCATCGTCCTTACCATCATCATCCTATATTTCATGTCCAAAGCAGAGCGCGGGTCTCTCCCAGCGATCTCTAATTACGACGTTATTTTCATCCTCTTATTTACTTAAATTGTTAAATCAAGTCACTTCCACGCGTTTTGCTGCGAGCTATTAAAAAAAGAAGAAAGGAGTACAGGAGGCATACGCAAATATTTTGTGAGAAATCTACAAAGATTCCGCAGCTACCTTGGTCCTCCACAAGTAGTAAGTTACCTGTCAGGAAAGGGGTCTGGCAAGAAGACACAATCTCTCCTATGCTATTCACTGCATGCTTGGAAGAAGTGTTCAAGCTATTAAACTGGGAAGGTCTAGGAGCGAGGATCAACCGCGAATATCTCAGCGACCTTCGGTTTGCAGATGACGTTGTCCTGTTCAGCAACACTGGGGACGAATTCAAACAAATGGTTGAGTGCCTTAACACAGAAAGTGTAAGCGTGTGGTTGAAGATTAATATGCAGAAGGCAATGTTCAGTAGCCTGGCAAGAAACCAAGTGTTCAGGATCGCCGATCAACCCCTAGAGTCTGTAAAGTACGTTTATCTAGGTCAATTACTCACAGGGGACCCTGATCATGAGAAGGAAATTTAAAGAATAAGAATGAGTTGGAGTCAGTGGCGTAGCAACAGGGGGGGCCGAGGGGCCGTGGGCCCCGGGTACACGGGGCCACCAGGGGGAGACGGGGGGTGTCAT
This sequence comes from Dermacentor albipictus, assembly GCF_038994185.2. NCBI lineage: Eukaryota > Metazoa > Arthropoda > Arachnida > Ixodida > Ixodidae > Dermacentor > Dermacentor albipictus. The sequence continues at coordinate 96,416,365 of NC_091829.1, read as the reverse complement.
ATACGTCTGAAGACACCCGAAAATTGTCGATATCCTCGCCTTCCTCGACTACACCTAGGGGGGGGGGGGGTCACAGAAGAGCTATTGGCCCCGGGTGTCAGACGACCTAGCTACGCCACTGGTTGGAGTGCATACGGCAGGCATTGCAAGGTCCTGACTGGGAGCTTACCACTATCATTAAAAAGAAAGGTGTACAATCAATGCATTCTACCTGTGCTAAGACATGGGACAGAAACTTGAAGGTTGACAAAGAAGCTCAAGAACAAGTTAAGGACAGCGCAAAGAGCGATGGAACGAAAAATGTTAGGCGTAACGTTAAGAGACAGGAAGAGATCAGGGTGGACAAGCGAGTAAACGGGTATAGCCGATATTGTAATTGACATTAAGAGAAAAAAATGAAGCTGGGCAGGTCATGTAATGCGTAGGTTCGGTGCCAAGAGAAGGGAAGCGCAGTCGAGGACGGCAGATGTCCAGGTGGGGCGATGAAATTATGAAATTCGCGGGCTATAAGTTGGAATCGGTTGGCGCAGGACAGGGGTAACCGCAGATCGCAGGGAGACGCCTTCGTCTTGCAGTGGACATAAAATAGACTGCTGCTGCTGATGATGATTTTAAAAAAAGTTGTGCTTCCGCCCGGAAAGCGATGCACCGGTTGCGACAGCAAATTAGCAGATAGCTATACGAAGCAAGGATAGTAGATTTATCGACCGTATAAACTTGTAAAAATTCGCCTACTAAATAAATTAACAATGGTATAACATGCGAGCGCGACTGAACGAGGACGTAAAAAGAAACAGACACACAGAGACAGCGCTGTCTCTGTGTGTCTGTTTCTTCCCTACATCCTCGTTCAGTTGCGCGTACACATTCTATCACTGATTCAAACCAACCAGCCCGCCAACGCGTTTCAACAAAATTAACAAGAGCGGTGTCACGCGCGCACACGTAAACATGAACACATCTCGCTCGACGAGAGCGTAAACTCGCTGTCAAAATGCTGGAGTGAGGAATCGCGGCAGCAACAGCGATCGAATTGACCTTCGTGCATCTCTCGCTTCAACGAGAACGAAACGTCGAAAGCACAGAGCATACGAAGATATACCGGCACTGCGCGCACTTTGCAAACACCGCAGATCGCTTTGAAAAAGAGGCCCGCGCGGGCGCGCACTTTAGGTACGTCGCTGATTGCTTTAGATACGACGCCAGCCGCCGGAGAACTCCCCCCCCCCCCCCCCCCCCATTTCTCCTTCGCCTCAACCCCGTGCCTCGCGCGCGACAGGAGGGGGCGGGATTCCGGCTTGCCTCCCTCCCTCGCGCACGCGAGATTGAACCGCGTTCGCCTGCTCACCATCGCACCCTTGCACTCGCACACACGGCATACGGCGCGCGGCGACGATTTTATCGCCCTTGGACTTTATACGAAACCTCACGGCGACGGCAGAAATCACCTGGAGGGTCCATATAATTGCGATCACAATAAGTGCTGGGTTATTTCACTTACCTAATCACATAATACTTTATTTATTTAACAATTTAACGTTATGGAGAAGCTGGTGAAACATTGTGTTTGTTTCCAATCCGCAGTAATGATGGCTGAATCAAGGCGGAAATCTCGTCCGAGGCCGTCACACGTTTTCACCAATCTTTTCAATGCCTGAGTGTATCATTTACATTTTATTTATTAGTGCATCCGCCCCACTACCCCCATTCCCTTGGCTGGACGCGATGTTAAAAAACAGTTCGTTCTAAGCCTACGGCACGCAAGTAGGACCATTCCTCTAAGCTATTTTTCATTTGTAAACAAAAACAACCGTCGTCGCTAAGCGCGCAGTGCGTTGAACATATGCACTTGCGCAATAAAGCGTGCAGTGAGAACTTCGGTTTCAGCACGCCAGAATATTTTAGGCGCATTTATTTCCGCGTGTAGCAGGTGTGTACGCCACGGTTTACTCGTTCAAGCGAAGACCTCGGTTTAACGGAATCAAACGCAGGCGCAGGTTCTTCATAAGTTTACGTTCCAACGCAAAAGAGAGGAGGTCGAGGATCGATGGTAAATCTTCTCTCAGAATTAACCGGGCTTATATAAAGTGCAGCCTAATTCTTAACATATACCGGGTGCTCAATATACATTTATTAATGCCACTAACTTAATTAGTGAGAACAGGAAGCTTGCTTCAGGCAATCGCCAAAGACATGACAGATATGAATACACCCCTCAATGAAGGGCAGCCTTTAAGCGCGAATTAAAACATATCCCCTCAGAATGCACGATAACCGGAGAAGCACTTCGCGATTGTCGAGTTTTCGGTCGGTCATTCACAACAGCAACCGTAAATGACACGATGTACTGACACGGTGCTAGAGGTGATCCCAAGTTTCGCGATGCACCTGGCCTACATGAATGTACGCGTGGAGTTGAATCGCGCAGTTCGCAATATCGACAGGTCAGCGAGGTCTGGCTGCACCGACGCTGTCATAATCTTAACGGGAGCGACAACACAATAGCTGGCTTCGGTGCACTCGCGCGAAGTTGCTCAACTGTTTCCGAATTGAGATGTCGGCGATTATTTAAGGCGCGCGCTCAGACACACAATTACGTCGAAATACGCAAGTTGGGTGCTCGCGGAATGTACGCGAACGCTCAACATAATGGGCCAGTGACCGATTCGATCGAAGAAAGAAAGAAACGTAGGAGAGAGATCGAAAGCGAGAGGAGGGAGAGGCAGCCACTCCGGGTTGGTTAACACCAACAGGCAGTGTGCGAGGGGCGCAAAGGAGGATCGCTTCACCGCTCGACTCGCTCATGCGGGACCGTCGGCTTTTCCAACCCCGATGAGCGGCGTCTGTCTCACTCCGAGGTTTCGCTCATCGCTCTCGGCTCCTCTCATCACTGCGGCGTCCTAGCGTCGTCGCGGAGATGGATTGAAGGCGTTCACGCGAAGGGCAGTAAACCGAAGCAGGCACACGACGCACCGCGTCTTCCGTATCACGCACATAGCGCTGGAGCGGTGTACGAAAACGTTTACGGGGGTCCGAACTCGGTGCAGGAACGGCCCGAGCGGCGCGCATGCACACATCAGCTGCGCAAGCACAGAAGAGTGGGAAACACATGCACTGACCACAAATTACGACCGCCGGGAGGATCCTCCAAACTTGGTCATGCTCGGGGAAGCAGCGCTTGCGGGGTGGCCGCCTTCGTTTCTCGAGGACTCCGTGGACAGATAAAAACTCGCCGGGTGATGGCAAGGCGCAAGTGCGCTCGCATGCTTTATGCACGACTGTTGTCGCCGCACCGCCGCCGCTGGCCTCGCCTTCGCTGCTATGCGGTCATTTAAATAAACTTGGCCGACCCTTCGAGAGCAAAAAAGCCTAGCGCGCGCGCGCAGCAGCTAGTCGCGTCGTCGCCGCCGTCGACCCACACCCTCGTGGTGGCCGCGGGGGCTGGCTAGCGCTGCTACTACCCGCCAAGACCGCGGCGCGTTTTTTTGTTGTTTGTGCTCGAGAAACCTCACGCGGAGGCGTGGGCCGGCCGATTCCGCCGCTCGCGCGAGTTGCGACGACGAGCTCGCGCGACGACATGCCGATCGCAGCGGCAGTATGAGCTTTCTACCCCACCGAGACGCGAAGTTATTCTTTTTTTTTGTTTTTTCCATCACGCATTCCTAACAGCGCGTCAGCTGATGCGTGTCCCCGCAGTTCATGTCGCCGTTCCACCATTTACGAGACACGAGCGAGACGTAGCGTCGAAACTGGAATCAGTGCACTCGTTCCAATTTCTCAGCATCGCCCACTGTGGTGTCGCCTCTTGATGGCGCTGCAATCGTCATTGAGTTTTGCATTTTAGCCCCCCTTACGTTAAGTAGCGCATAAGAGCAAATTATAAACGCAATAAACTGCCAGCAATACCATGCGTTAGTTTTCGTATTAGTTTGAATGCTCTGCATTGATTAGTGAAATAAGTACATCTGTTTGTCGCCGTTGCCGTGCTGTTAAAAAAAGTAATAAGTGCTAACTTACATAAAATAATATTTAAATTATTGCATTACACGTATAAACTTCCTATAAAGCTTTTTTTAACTAACCTAACTACGTAAAGACTGGTAAAGACCGATCAAGAACGTTGATAACGAAACAGGCAGCGTTTGAAACCAAGTCAAGCCACTCAGTCAAGTATCTTCCAGCGGTACTTGCCGGACTCCTTTGGCAGCGGCTGGCAGATTTCGTGGTTCCGTTGATGCCCTGTTTGAGTGTCCCGCCCGTTCTGCGTCTAGTTTTTCTGATATGAGTGCGGTTTGAGAAGCGTAGCACATATTCGGCGGGCCACCGCGAAGGGCCTGCGACCAAGGGGACCACTTGATTGCTTCCTCGGGTCATCGCCAGCGGTACGTATCGATTCCGGGGCCGGCCGTTTACGATGCTTCGTGTCCCGGCTACTCAAGGCCGCGATTTGCTGTCAGTTCCGCTCAACACAGCACCGCCAACCGGTGTTAGTGTTCGCGCGATTAATCGCCCGGGCTAACTGCGTAAAGTTGCCCCAGGTCTGAACTCACGATTGCAGTCGCGCGACGGCGCCGGCTGTTCGCTTTCGCATTGCATTCCGTTGCATTCGGTTCTTGTTCTACATCCCATTTTCCTGTTTATCTCTCGCCGTTGCAGATAATCCGGCACCATGTCTGCTTCAGCCATTTACATACTGGACCTGAAGGGCAAGGTAAGCGCTCAGCAGATCCTTGGTGGCGGTGTTCTCGGTGCAAGCTTTCGCTGGACCACCGCGGCAAGGCAGGAAGCGAGCCACTGCTGGCTTCCCTGCCCTACACTCGGGCTAGATCATCGACACCGCCAGCTGCCTGCTCTCGTCACGGCGGCAGCGTAGCGCTACGCTATGTTGGAACGGCCGCAGCGTGATCACTTTCTGTACGCAGTGGGCGTGGTCTCGTTGAAGTATGTTCGGAACTACGTCAGGCACGAACCGTATTCAGACACGTTGCTGCAGAGCGCGCCGGCGCGTATCCCTCGCCAGACAACAGCCTGAAAGCGAATAAAGCAAAAAAAGGTGGAGGAAAGAAAGTGATGTAGTCGTGCTTAAGAGTGACGTTTAAGCTTAGAACAGCCGGCTAAAAAGAGATTCCACAAGTGGATGAAACCACCTCTAGGGTAACAAGCTTGGTAGTGAGTGCTTGAAAGAGTATGTTCCCTTTAAATAGAGCAGTGGGTTGACTCATGTATTTCTTTTACTTGTAATAGGATCATCAAAACTAAACCTTCGTGCTGTGTTAGCATTTACCTTCTAAATGTTCTTGAGGCATGCACAAGTTAGGGCCTTCCGTATGGTGCGAGCTGTTTATCAGAACGCCAGGTGTTTGGATGGGCACTGAAGAACCATTTAGTCGCAGAACAAGAGTCATAGTTCGGATGCTGTCAGCAAACTCACTGCGTAACATAGGGTAACAGAACAAGAACCACACTCAGTGCAGTTATTCGCAAAACTCACATTGGCTGTACCTGCCTTTGTGACTCAGTGGCTGTACTTTCTGCTGCTGAATGCCAGGTTGCAAGTTTTATACCCTGGCACTTCGGCCGCACTTCAATGATGGTGTAATTTAAAAATGCTCGTGTGCCGACATCTGCATGCACATTAGAGAACTGGAAGTGGTCAAAATTATCTGTATTTCTCTGCTACAGATTCTGTCATAGTGCTTGTGATGCTTTAGAATGCTAAAACACATCAGTCACACCGACTGTGACTTTTGTTCACAAGAATATAATGAGCTTCAAGTAGGTAAATCTCTTGTTTACCTTAGAAAGCTTCTGCTTATATTTATTGTAAGAAAGTAGATGCATGAAACAGCAGCAATAACTGTAAACTACAGAAGCAGGATGCGCCCCCTTATCTCTTTCGTTACAGCCAGAAATGTTCTCATCGTCATTGCGTTTATGTTTTTAACATTTTATTTCAAGACATTGTAGTTGCTACATATACTGCGATATGATATTATAGACTGATCACTAGGGTTCTGAATGGCTGTATAGCAATAATAATTGCTCAGACAATTTTTGATAATTTTTATGTGAAACTTCAAAGAAGCACTTCAAGAAACATGAATGAAAGTAATAGTTTGCTATATTTAGTATAATTGTCGAGAGTAAAGAAAAAAAGATCTGAAATACAAAATATGCACCTGGTTCCTTTATCACAACTTTCGTTAGTTATAACATGCAAAAAAAAAATTATGAAGATAACCTGGCGTCAATATTATCCATACTGATGCCCGTAATATTCAGGAAAGCAGAAGCTTCAATAATGTGAAGGCGGGTAAGTTCTTGTTGTACAGGGAGCGTTTCTTTTTGCTCATTGCAGCCGGCACTTCATTCTTTACAGCATTCTCTAGGCTGTAAAATGTGCTAGATTACAAAGCTGGTCAAGCTTCGGTCGCTGGTCTGAAATCGAGTGTGGGCTCAGCTCTTGTGTGAATCAAAACTTGACACTACGGGAAGGATTGCCTGTAATAGTTTGTACGTACGCTGTCAAAGTGCTGGTGGATAAAAGCAACACACAGTGGGGCAAATAAAGGAGCACTTGATATTAGTTGAATGCAGTTATCAGAATAACAAGCACTCATGAGTACTTAGTATTGCTAAAATAGTCTATACATCGTATCAGAAAATTGACCATCCAAGAGTAGCTTTTGTGTCTTCACTGCTGATGTCATTTAAAAATTATGTTGTCGAGCAGACCACAGCACAAATTTTGCATCTTTTTATTGAAGAAGTTCTAGGAGCACCGAACGCTGCCCAATCTGCCGAAAATTGTCAAATCTGACAAGTTCAGTCATTTCCATCGGTGCGTGATGTTGCGAGTTAAAGAATTCCAACGGAAATGTTTAAATTGATTTCAATTAACACCAACTTGCCAAGGATTTCTTGTGAAGCATTCTTTATAAGCAGGGTTCTTTTATAATTGTTTATCAATAAAGCTTTCGTCGTAAGTTGGAATGGCAGATGTGTGACAGTTGCATGTCACCTTTCTGATCCATGTAAAATACGTTCACTGTTTCACATCTAACATGATCTTCCTTTCTAAACAAAGTGATTGTTTTTCCAATTCTTTTCTAATAGAGGTGACAGGCTTGACTTATTATTTCATAAGGTATGGTTTTTATTTCCATGAACTCAGTTGTAGGTCTCTCAAGTACCTTTGCACAGCTTTCTTATCAATTGTGCTAACCCCGTTTTGACATTTTCACATAGAAAGTGTACATTATTAGTTCATTTGACCTATGTATTTGAACAGAATAAACTGGCTCATCAACTGCGGCATTCCACCGCTAACTGCACAGCACAGGGTATATGTGATGTGGGCGAAATGCTGAAATTTGTGTGTACAAGACTCGTTTTCTTGTTTGCAAGTGTGCTTCTCTGCATTGTGCATTTGCCGAACTAATGGTGTGACAGCCCGTGGCACCATTAGTTATATGGTGAAATATGACGCATCAGGTCATATTTCTGGTCGCTTGTGCATGGTTTCGTCATGAGAGTCATGCCGACATTTTTCATGGCATTAGAGAAGCAAACTGTGTTCGTACAAGCCGATTGCAAAAGATAACTGCACCGCCATTAGCGTGACAAACTGCCTCATGAGAAATCCAGCTTTACAATTACGAAAAGGGTCCATGGCTTATGTTGCACAAACCTGTGTGGTCAAAATTAATTTGCAACCTTTCTGAAGCACAGCGTTCCTCACATTCAAACTGTGGCTTTGGGATGTGACTGAGAATTTGCGCCTTGATGCGGAAAGTGAGTTGTGCAAAACGCAAGTACACTGTTACTGGTTCGGGGTTTGAAGTGGACACCACTGTCATTTCAGGCCAGCCACTGCACGATCTGAGCATACCAAAATGCCAGCAGATGGCACCGTGAGGACAAAACAAATGACAACTTGCAGCACTTAAACAATCAACTCTCTTTAGCTAAAAGCTGCTTGCAGGAAGAATACACATTTCTTAGGTTACATTAAATGGTCTGAAGTCACTTCATTAACAGTTATGGGAAGAAACCAATTTAGTCAGTTAATAAAGGGTCTGTTTGATGATTTGTTTGTTTCATCCAAAAAGCTGGATGTTTGACTTATTGAAGGCTGCTGTAATAATTTTGGCTCCCTGGGTTTCATTAACATGTATCCACATCTCGTTACATGAGCATTTCTGCTTTCCACCCCTTTGTAAGTACGCTGCAATGGCTGGTAGCTAAACCTGCTAGCTATCCTGTGGCAACCAAATGCCATGCCAACTGAGACTATGCACCAGGTGGCTCTCACTGAGCCTTCGTGCTTACCACTTCCTGCAAAAGGCAAGGAACAGTGGCTACACACCTTCGCATTCACGTCCTTTCAATAGTTTTATTCTTTGCAGCAGACATCATAGTCTGACAAGGATCCACAGGTGCCTAGAATTGGCTTGACAAACATTATCTTTTCCAACCTATCCGTTGTGAACAACTTCCTTGTCAAATCCGAGCTATTGCCCTGTTAAAATTTGCATCTGCTTTGCTTGTTTGTCTGTGTAGCCTTAGAGTTAGTGATATTTCTATTTATTTTATTATTCTTGCTGTTCTTTTCATTTTAGCATGCAATTTCACCTTTCCTCACTGCTCAGTTTTTATCAGTCCTGGAAGTTTATTTGTAGTTGCCATTTAGAATAGGCCATCCGATTCTTGTTCAACACACTGTAATGGGCGTGAGCCTCAGGTCTCTTGGCCAACTGTAACAACTGTTGCTGCGTTCCGTTGTGCACAGGTGCTGATATCGCGCAACTACCGCGGAGACATAGACATGACATGTATCGACAAGTTCATGACTCTGCTTATGGAGAAGGAAGAGGAAGGCTGCGTGACGCCTATCCTCCGGCACTCGGACATTGCCTTCATGTACATCAAGCACAACAACCTCTACTGTATCCTTTTCTCTGGCCACGAGGCTGGCCCCGAGAATTTTGCTGGTGCACTCGTCCAAACTGCTGTTGCTGAAGAATTTCTTTGTAGGACAATACTCTTGACAGAAAACACACTCATTCATCACTCTCATATGTACAGGAAGTTCTAGATTAGGTTATAAAAGAGTTGTGCATGTCGTGTAGTGCATTGAACAGATAACCTGTTTTGTATTTAGGGAGACACTCAAGGAAAATATTAAGCCAAGTTAGATTGGTAGATTGTTCATCTAGAAGCATGTCATCACTAGATTATTCATCTAAAAGTATGTCACCATCGTCTGTATGCCGATATATGACAGTTGCATGGAAAATTGACACCAATTCCACTGCTGCTCCACGATTGTTATCGTCTGGGCCAAAGTGGACGAATTGACGTAGTCCCCACGCGACCTCCCTCTCTGTCGCTCCTTGTGAATCGGTCAGAGGCACCATAGTCCAAAATAGCTGGCGCCACTTTCATTTCCCATTTTCATCACTTTCTCGCATGCAGATGCTCTGTTCTCACTGCAAAGGACGAATTTATTATTGCAGAAGCCTAATCCCTCAATCTATCGCTCAACTAAATATTTTCCTTTAGGGTCCCTTTAAGCAACAAATGGTGCGAAGGGAAGGGAAGTGCAGCTGAAGGCTGTAAATGGGGCTACTGCTGCTACATTTCTCGAACTCGGTGTAGTGCAAAAAATGCTATGGCTCACGTCAGCCAACCAGAATAAGAAAACGAGAAGAAAGGCTGGTCACTCTCTTTGCGGTGTTTATTGAATGAAAGCTTCACAAAAGGATTAGTTGTGCCCTTCTCGGAACAACACCCAGCCAGTTCTTGCTGATTGGCTGGCTCGAGCCCTATCCTTTGTTGCACTGAAGACGGAGCGCAGATGGATCGGTTTGGTTTAGGAAACATGAGTACTGCATTGGGTAAGTTGATGGCACTAATGACGTAATTGAAAATCTCTTGGAGGGCCTCTTGTCCTGCAGTTGATGGCAGTGGCACTGAATAAGCGGAAGGTTAAATAATGAACGAGTCTTGTGCAGAAGTGTGCATGTTAGTTTTGCTTTTGCATAACAATAGTTGTCAAATGCACTGACAGTATAAGGTCTTGCATAAACTCCTACTGGAGGAAACTACCCGCCATGGTTGCTTAGTGGCTATGTTGTTGGGCTGCTAAGCACGAGGGTGCGGGATTGAATCGTGGCCATGGCGGGTGCATTTCGATGGAGGTGGAATGGAAAGACACCCATGTGCTTAGGTTAAGGTGCACCTTAAAGAACCCCAGGTGGTCCAAATTTTTGATGTCTCCCACTACAGCATGCCTCATATTCAGATCATGGTTTTGGCATGTGAAACCCCACAAATTAATTTTTTGATGGAGCATTCATAAGTAAAGGTTTTCAGATTAACATCTGTTGACTTTCTGGCATGTTGTGCAGCAGCTGGCTAGGGAGGACAGCAGGTGTGATTGCTGCCACCAGTTATCTGACCTGCATGATGGGCCAACCTGGAGTTATTTTTTGCTTTCTTTGTTATCAGCTCATAATAAATGTAGGAAAGTACTTAGTCTTCTCGTACCTGGTCTCAGCCAGACCACTCATTTCGTACTATTGTCTACGTACTCACATCAGCTCTCACATGTGCCTGTTTGGTTTGCTTGGTTTGGTCTCATTCATGGTTGTTTCAATTTCCATGGTTTGCAACTGTTTTGTAATCTGATTGCATGCGCGACGTGAATCGTGTAGTACTTTATGAAAGCCAAGCGGCACCAGTGTTTACACTGGAATCTTTGGTGAATCACGCATAAAAACCAACACACTTGACCCGCAGACAAAATTTTCGACGATTGCTGACACTGCTACATGACTCAAGTTTGTTGCCTCAGTATATTGCTAAATGAAAACATGTGTAGAGATGCGCTCAAATTTCGCATTGGGGAGTATCGTAATCATTGGTTAATTTTTTTCTAGCTGCTTCGTGTGAGGCTATTGTAGACTCTGAAGTGTGTAAGAAATATCATTTTTGCACGTGTGCTAATGCCACATATGAGCCAACGTGTTGTCATAAAGCATGCAGGCTGGATGCTCTAGCATTTTGTTATCCTGTGAAATGTGAGCATCTCACTTGAATGTGTGTTAAGAAACCAAAAACCATGCTTGTGGCCCTTGACCTTGTGTTCTTTCAGTGGTGGCGACTTCGAAGAAGAACGCCAATGTTGCTCTTATATTTGCATTCCTTCATAAGATAGTTACTGTAAGTATGAATTACTCATTCAATTCACTTTATCTTTTTAGACATAAAGTACAATAGCAGCAACTGTACACTTGCATGGGGTGTTGAATTGGAATTTTCAAAATATAAGGTTGAAAGGCAAAGGAGGAAAATAAATGTAATTTTTTTTATGCACTGTTATTAAGAGCTGCATCACCAGGCTTAATATGAACATGCTAACAATGCTCCAAATGTCAGATGCCTTATAGTATTAGTAAGTAGTAGTATACAGTGCCTTTCTTTTTTCTTTTTGTGCTTGCATACAGAATAGAAACCGAAGCCAAAATGTGCTTTTTTACTCATATTTACACATTTTTTGCATGAAATAATGTTAGACAGTGTTGAAGAAGTACTTCTTTTTGAAGTACAATAACAGAGTGAACAATTTACCACTTGTAACATATAATCACATTGTGTAAGCTGCTGCAGTATTGTTGGTGTTTTCTATGTCCACACCGCTTGCATTTGTGTCAAGTCTACAGCATGTAATCAACATGTCTCTGCCTCTGATGCGTTCAGGTGTTCAGCGAGTACTTTAAGGAGCTGGAGGAAGAGAGTATCCGGGACAACTTCGTCATAATCTACGAGCTGCTGGACGAGCTGATGGACTTTGGCTACCCGCAGACCACTGACGGCAAGATCCTGCAGGAGTTCATCACCCAGGAGAGCCACAAGATGGAGCTGCAGCCGCGGCTGCCCATGGCTGTCACGAATGCCGTCTCCTGGCGATCGGAAGGCGTCCGCTACCGCAAGAACGAGGTCTTCCTTGACGTCATCGAGTCGGTCAACCTGCTTGCCAACGCCGGTGGCAGCGTGCTGCGTAGCGAGATTGTGGGCTGCATCAAGATGCGTGTCTACCTCTCGGGCATGCCGGAGCTTCGCCTGGGCCTCAATGACAAGGTCCTTTTTGAGAGCACAGGACGTGAGTAGAAGGATTCTCGGCACCATCTTCTATAATTCAGATCTCTTTCTTATTCAAGACGGTGTCATTATTTAAAGAAAGCTTCTAATGCGAAGCATCTTTTGCCTCGTACCAAGCACTTTTGTGGTAGGTAAATCATCTTATTACGTTGCTTTAGAGTGAAAAGCTAGGTTGTGGTACGTAGGTTGCTCTTTCATCACATTCGGGGCCTTTTCATTAATAAAAGAAATGTGTGGTGGTAAGAAGCAAAAATGATGTAAAACTATCAAATTGACCAACACTAGTTTTTGTTTAAACCTACTGATAGTATCAATAGCACCGTCATAGTCTTTATCAAGAAACTATCACTAGTACCATCAATAGTATTATGGCACTTTCAATGATTGACATGGATAGAATATTGATAGAGTTGGATTGACAGTGCTACCGATCTCTTTGTAATTGTTGACTAACAATACTACCAAAAGTTTTACAAAAACTGACGATCAGTAACACTCAGTGCGTGCATATTTTCAACAGTTGTACGGCAAATGAAATATTTGTCCTTGCTGTCAAAATTTCAAATACAGCAGAATCGCATTCATATGTTATTGGGAAAAAAAAAACTTAAGAAAAAGCGTACTAACTGGCAAAACGTACCTTCCGAAATCACTGAAAAATTCGGCAAACTGAACGGTCGTTGACATCTACGTAAAGCGAAGCGCTGCGCGAATCGTTGCAGCATAAGACTTGCATTTTCATTTTGGCGACTTCTGCAAGGTTACATTCGTGCTCCTCTAAATTTGGCCTGGGTGAGCAGCTTCTGTGGCTGGAACATGTTGGCGGGAAGTTTCGACGTGCCCACTCAGCGAGAATCGTTGCAGCATGGCGCGCTTCGTGTCGAATTCGTGGGCCCCTAGTTACCCGACAAGTGTGTTGTTGTTTCAAGACTGGCATTGGGAAATCGAAACAAAATCGAGCTGGCGAGCAACGCTGAATGCCACGATGCCGCCAGAGCTAAACATAACGTCCACTTTGTGCCGCCTGCAGCAAGGAACGACAGCACGTTTTTGGCTCATCACCAATTAAAAGTGTGCAGTATACTTTCAATGGCACTACGCCTCACATGCTGTGAAACAGATCAGTGAAGGCGCTTATCGTAACCAGTAAAAAGAAGCGTAACTGTGTGAGGCCATGCTTTGTGTTCTCAATAGCGAACTTTGGCGCTGGAAAATCGTACGAAACGGGATGGTATCGACGAGGTTCTACTGTAGTGTGCCTATCAGTTACTCAACACTAACCATGTTTATGCCAAACCAACAAAATTAGTTTGCTTTCTCTATTTTAACCCCTCCAGGGTGCTGTGTGCCCAATTACGCATGCCAAAATAGTACGTTAGAAACAAAAGCACTGATTAAACTAATGATAATGAAAATGTCTCGCATGCATCTTGAAACACTTTTGATTGGACTTGTGCTGCAAGTTAGATAATATGTGTAAAACGTTTTAGTAAGGCAAGTTTAAAGGCAGATGACGGGCTGCTCGCTCTTGTGTCAACATGTTGTGTAGTGGGCTCACTTTCCATGTTTCTGGCAATTTTTTACATTGAGCATCTTTTTCAAGTGGCTGCATATGTGCTTTTTCAGCATGCTCATATCTGATGTTCCTGCAGTGAGTTCTCGCATGAAAGTGTGCATTCTGTGAGTTTGATAAAACTTGTTGGAAATTTTAAAACTCTTGTCTTTCCTGCAGCTGTACACCTTTCATAATTCTCAATATGCAAGAAATGTGGTGAAACTATATTTAAGTGGGCATAACTAATTGACGTATGAGGGGGTTCAAATCTTAACATGATAAATGCTATATTAATTGCGGTGTGGTCATTACATTTGTTTTTTGTTGTCATAATTGAACAGCTACACTTGTGACTTAGTGTTAACTTTCTTGCCCTTCAGTCCACTCCTGTTCGAAATTATGTATATCCAGCAGCTGAGAAGCATCTGTTCTGCTAGTAGTGATGTCAGAAGCATGCATTCAATATGCTACTTCAGTCACTTCGGAGAGTGGTGTTGTGGAGTTTTGGCTTGGCCTTCATATAATTCTAGGGAGTTGCTATTCCTTAACCATGGTCGAAACTCCAGGCACTGGTGAACAATGTGTCACATGTGTTTGCGCTGCCATCATGGAACTCTATACCTTGTAAAAACTTCGTTCTTGTAGTAAGGCGGGGTTTCCATGTTCATCCTTTGGTGGTGTGTGCACTGTGAGAAAGCAGAGCGTTATGATCGTTACCACAGTCTGCATAGCATGTGGCTTGGGACACGCAGAAAAACATTTCCATGTTTACGTTGTGGTGATCACGTGCAGTATGTTGTGTGGTTCTGTGCTATTGGCAGTACTATCAATAGTTGCTTTGCCATTGATAGTTTGGTAGCAATTAAAATATCAGTCAGCATGCTCACTTACGAGTACACCGACTCCTACTTGCTCCACACTGATTTCACAAATGTGAGATCATGGAGCATAAGCGACGAAGGGTGTAAATTGACGCGAGTGTGCACAGGAATGAGTGCTTGTTGAACGTGAGTACGAACGAAAGTCATTAGCGAGGAGTTTGAGTGTATGTGAGTAGGAACGTGACTGACAGTTGGCAAAGTGTGAGTGGACATGAGTGTGTATGTGAGTGCCGGTGAGTGGGAGGGCATGTGAGTAGGAGTGTGAGTCGCTGCTGGTAAGTGTGAAAGGAAACAGCTATAAACACAAGCGAGTGCTAGCGAGTATGAGTGGGTGTAAGTAGAAATGTCAGTGAGTGCCAAAGGGTGCGATTGATTACACAGCCTGCCAAGATATCGCTTAGTGAGTATCCACCTATTCTGCCGACCTATGGTCCGCAGCATGGATAGTACTGTCGATAGTAGTGAGTCAATAGAACCCAACTGGTCAGCCCAAGTAAACAACTTGCTGCGAGACTTTTGCAGTAGTGGTTTAATTAAGGTGTGCTCTCTGGGCAATTGCAAATGACTCGTTTCATCTGCCCAGGGGGCAAGAGCAAGTCGGTGGAGCTGGAAGATGTCAAGTTCCACCAGTGCGTGCGACTGTCACGCTTTGAGAACGACCGCACCATCTCCTTCATTCCACCGGACGGCGAGTTCGAGCTCATGTCGTACCGGCTCAACACCCATGTGAGTCATTCGTCCATCCGTTCAACGGGGCTTGAAAGGGACGCTAAAGGGTAACGTTGAGTTAATCTAGATTTGGAGATTACTTTTGGAGTATACTTGATATGTAACTAGGCGGCTTCATTCCGATGGAGGTGGAATGCAAAAACAGTCACATTTCGGGCAGACATTTTGAACTAGTCCCACTAAAAAGTACTGCATTGAATTAGTTGTTGGGCTCTCGGGGAATTGTGGCTCCATGGCGTATTTACTGGGCGAACAGCTATACAGTAAAGAAATGAAAATGAGGCAAAAATTTACAATCAATGCTTCGTTAATAGATGTGGACGTCCAGCCTTTGTTGGCATGACATTCTAAGGAACAGTTAGGTGCATGTGTGTGTTAGCACCCAGCTCAGCTGCAGGAAGTGCATGGTTTGATACCCACCACTGGGCGCCCACCAGTTTATAAGACAAGTAGTACAAGCAATCCCCAACTAGGGCTCCGGCTTTCCAGCGGTGCAATACTTGGGAGAGGTTCGTACAGACAGCTGTGCTAGCTGTGGAAGAACCAAGACAAACAAAACACCAGAACAACTCGGAAAGGAATCTGCCACTCCCGTGCCGCCCACTTCCCTATGGGTGGGTGTCCTTTCCATCCGTCTGGGACTCCCATAGTTGCCGGCCACCAGCCCGAGAGTGCGTTGTACCTGTTTTACCGTTGGGGCTCGGCGGCAGCAATCATCGGCCTCCCATAGCAGCGGCAGATGCTCGACTATTTCACCAAATCTGTGGTGTGAGAACGGATATCCAGAGACTTTCACATGTCTCTATAGGGCCCCCTTTTAAGGTGAGAACCCATATAAACAATCGAGTGCCAGGTTGGAGTACATCTCTACCCACTAGAAAAAAAATGGGCTTCCAGCGGCATAAGGATTCAAGCCTAGTATCTCCTGCATACGAGGCGGACGCTCTACCATTTCACCACTGCTGCAGTTTGTGTTTGCGTGTGTCTTTTTTCATGTCCTTTCACTTCTTTAACTTGTTCACTGTGACATGGGTCACGGGTGGGTCACGGGTGGGTCGCGGCGGTGCATGGCTTTCCTGTAGTGCTCAAGCGACATCATTGCTAGAAATCACTTGAGAGGAAAAAACACTTGTTGCTTCTGGTTTGATGCGCCCTAGCGTCATCTCTCTGCACCTTGAGCACAGCTCCCTGCTGACTCACCAGTGGGTCATAACGCACAGGAATCGAGTCTTTCACAAAGTCCTGCAGCAGTGAATGCATTAGGCAATTTTCGCGGCAAATGTTGTGCAACGCGTCACTTTGTCCTGTGCTTAGCCTGCCCGTGTTGTATGGACATCCAGGTGAAACCGCTCATCTGGATCGAGTCTGTGATCGAACGCCACGCCCATAGCCGAGTGGAGTACATGGTCAAGGTTGGTATGCCGTTTCTGCCTCCTCATTACCAGTGTTATGGTAATAGCACATTTTTGCTACGTCTAGCAAATGTTAGATTAGGCATGTTTTTGGGCACCCTGCGAAGTGCCTCAGTCGCTACAGGACTACACTGCTGAGCACAAGCTCACAGTTTCAGTTGCTGGCTTCAACAGCGGTATTTGGATGAAAAAAGAATGCAATACTGCTCTGCTTCGAGATAGCAGTATACTTAAAAGAGTGCATTATTTGGCGACCTGTAGGTAGGCCTGTGAATGTAAAAAAATTAAAATGAATTGGTTTGCTGTTAACGGCTATGGTTAGCTTGTTTACAAGACATGGTCACGAGTCTAAATTGCTGGCAAACAGCAAAGGAAGACACCAATTAATTTCTCATGGCCTGACGTACAACACTTATACACCCAGTACTACTGTGTGATCTTTCTCACATTTTTCTGTGTTCACATACTGTTTGATGCCTGCTGTTGAAAAAAAGTGTTCCCCGTCTGCCACCGCGGTTGTGAGTGGTATGGGCTAACACGCCCAGATTTGTATCTTGTATGCCCACCCAAATACCCGAGGAAGTGGATTAGGGAAAGTCACTTATGTGGCTCTATTGGTAGAGTATCACGCTTACATTGCACAGGTTTGTTTGACTCTTGCCAACAGAAAGCTGTGTTTTTGTACACTTTCATTTCCCATTTACTTAGTATTTCTATATTTCAAATTGAAAAACATGGTTAAAGATCGCCTATGCTTTCCTAAGCTTCAGTGTCTGTTGTCTTCATGCCATCATTCTAACTAAATTGTTAGGCTCTTGTGAATATTAATATTTTCGAATAATCTATAGAATATTATTCTATTCAGTATTTGCTTCAGATCGAATTTGAGTAGTATTAGGAATATTTTAATTATTTGGAACGAATGAACGTGAATTTTAAATGTTCAATGAACAGTTTCAATTTTGGTGAACCAATCACCTTGCCATTGACCCAGTTTCTAGATAAAACAAGCCAGAGACGAAGCCACCATGCCTGTGACTGATTTTTCCGTTTATCTAAGTTTCGAATAAGTGGTGTCCAAAACATAGCCTCTTAGTTGACCAGAATAATTTGACTAGAGTTACTGTTCACTTCAAATACAAATCAAACTTGAAATTTTCTGTTTGACCATCCCTATAAAAAGTCGAGCCCCTCAATTCCTCTTATTCTTCTCATTGTTTACGTGCACTGTTTCTTCAGCAGACCCATATCATATGGCTGTCATGAGTTTAGAATATTTTGCTTCATGTTTATAATTATTTGTGTTCTCTTTGAGCCATGACATGACATGGCTAACATCTTGGTCGGTCTTGGACTGTGCAGGCCAAGAGTCAATTCAAACGGCGGTCTACTGCTAACAACGTGGAGATTGTGATCCCGGTGCCACACGACGCAGACACGCCCAAGTTCAAGACAACCGTTGGCAATGTAAAATATGCACCCGAGCAAAACGCTGTCATCTGGAGCGTCAAATCCTTTCCCGTATGTACCTTTTCTGGACTTCTAAGTGTAGTAGAGTTCCATTCATTGGACTCTGGTTAATTCGATCCCGGCTGGCACCCATGCATTTATGTGGGCCCAAACTTTTGTTATTTTGATCCTAAAATTGACCTTCGCCAGATAATTGCAGGATACTATTGTAGGATACAGTATTGTAGGATACTGACCGCCATTGAGCAACACATATCCGACTCTTGCCCATTTTTTTTGCTAAAATATCGGTTGTGCATTGTTTAGGAGCTTTTGGGAATATCCTGCATCGGGGGTCCTGAACCACACCTCGCGCTTGGTGAAACAATGCAGTCAGTGAATACTAGCATACGCTGCTGTGAACACCTTCAGCCACATTTTGTACATTCGCCAACCGTTTATTTGGACCTCACGGGGACTGCGGAAATGTCAGAATAAACAGGTGTCCGAAAAAGCAGATTAAGGAAAAAAAAAAAAAGAAATGCTTTATTTCCACGCAATTATTTTGGCTCGGCAGTAGGCTTGAAGAAATCGTGAATGCGCCGTTGCACGCTTAACTGCGAGTCGGCCTAGTTGGAACATATTCATATTGATACTTTTTGTGCGCAAACAAACAGGGACGAAGAATAGGGGCAACACAAGGACGAGCGCTTACGGAAAGCGCTCGTCCTTGTGTTGCCCCTATTCTTCGTCCCTGTTTGTTTGCGCACAAAAAGTTGCACGCTGTCTCGTTTACGCGCAATCAGATAAGCCTGAATCTTGGAGAGGGTCGTATGGTCACTATAGGCAGCTGAAAGCACAGTCACTGCTTGTACGTGCTCCGCATGCGACGGCAGCGCAGCACATGATGCATCATTTTCCGACTCGAAGTCATCGTCCGGCAGCGCAGTAGAAACCTGACGAATGATCTCGCCGTTGTCGTGTTCTGCACATGTCAGTACAGCAGCATCAGAACCCGTGAAACTGTCAGATTAGACGGTGTCTGGAATTGCAATGCAACCACTGCTCAAGTATCGGCAGAAGATTTTCGGCGTCACTAGGGAGCACATCGGAAGGTCACAAATCCTAGGCCTCCAGGCACCCGCTTGCCGGCATTCCCTAGCGCAGTCTGCGCGGGCACTGTCGGCGCCATTAGACACTTGACGCGATGTTTTCGTATGCCACGTTGCATCACTGCAATCTCAACACAGCACATAAAGCAAACATCATCATGCCGTCATGCCGACACCAGTCGCACTAACGAAAAATGTGGCCTACTTGCAGCGTCGTGCATGAAGAAAGAAACAAATCAGCTGCTGGACTGTCTTGACATGGCTTACTAAGCTGAGACCAGAACTGCTGTAGCTACGAACCAGGCAGAAACGATGATGATGAGCGGGAATTTGCATTGGCGCCACTTTGTGGGGCAGCAAGGAAGCTCTGTTCAAAACAAAAATGGCATTCAGCAAGTCGAACCATGCACCGGTCAGACTCGGTGCATGGTGCTCTCGATCGAGTTGGCTCAAGGAGTGTTCGAAAAATCATACGAGAGCTTGCAAGGTGTTCGAACTTTCAGCAGTTGTTATACATTATGGTCTATGGGGAGAATGGCGGTGCCCCGAAGCAGACCGAATAATCGAGCATTTCCGAATTTTTGGAGTCCGAAAAATCAGTCAGCGACTGTAGTCGTGCACAATAAGTAGAGCTCACAAATGGAATGTGAAGTCGCCTTTCCCTCAAATACTCTCTTTTCAAACAAGGCCTTCTCCTCACCTGCTTTGAGGCTGTGGGCAGCTTGTATACGTCGTCATATGCAAGATCTTCATAGACAGCTTCTATTGACTGATAAGCCGACATCAGTCAAGAAGGACATTTGGATCAGTCTGCTTCTTACTACTGTTACTGTGTATATTTATTGACACAGTTGAACAAACAGGCTAAAGTAAGCGAAAATCTTCTGATGAATTTCGATAACATACTTCTGGAAGAAGCCTACTCTTGCATTTTGCCACCCTGCTTATCAGTGTCATAGCCTTTTGGTCTCATTGATTTTGATTAGTTTTGAACACTCAGCTAGTTTCAAACCATGTGAAACTTAAGGTCATACAACACGTACATTTTCCAGTGCGCGCTCACTTCTGGCCGTCCCTGTTTGGACGCCTTGGCAGCGATCACTTTGTAGTGACCTATAGACAGCACTTGACAATGCATTCTTGCAGATAAACATAAATGCTTTAGAAAATGGATGGGAAAACGACGCCGCGGTAGCTCAATTGGTAAGAGCATCGCACCGTATGCGAAAACGTGGGTTTGTGCCCCACCTGTGGCCATTTGTTCTTTTTGTCCACTGCAGCCCAGTAATGCAACCCATTGATTTATCGATTCGTTAATTCAATTAATAAGTACAAGTAATTTCCCCTATGCTGTCCTTGACATCTTTGTTTGTTGGCTTCTTATGATTTGTTTTTGCTGCAAAGTATTTCTGACATAGCCTAGTTTAACTTCAACTGCCATTTCTTGACGTCGATAAAACATATTTCAGGACCCCTTTAACTTCTATGTTAGTTTCCTACTTTGGACACACAGAAAGTGGGTGCACATTTGGTTCAGGGGTGTTAGAATCTGGAAAATACTGCCAAATGAATCAGCAGCATGTTTGGTGTTTTTCTGCATCTTGTTTAATTCGACGCACCGGATAATTAGATCGAATTTGTCGGTCCCCTCAGGGTTGAAGTAATGGAAATCGACTGTTTGGGCAGCTACCTGTCCACCCACTGTGATTCTATCCACATGAAAAAGGATTGGGGTAGGCTATGCCACAATCCAAGGGAAGGGAAGCGTAGCAGGGGACGGCGAAAGGTTAGGTGGGCGGATGAGATTAAGAAGTTTGCAGGGACGACATGGCCACAACCAGTACCACGGCCGCTCGATCCAAAAGCACAAGGTGTGGCCCGCTGCGTCGCGCCTGAACGGCGTCTCGGGCCTAGTTCTCCGTGTGCCCGCTGCAGCGCCACCGCTCGGGGATGGCTGCTGATAGAGAGCGCCTTCACAGCTGCGTCGGCACGCGCGATCGCCACTCCAGTCAAGGCGCAAATAATGCGTTTTATATTTGTAAATTGCAGACAAAATCTTTTAAGGCATCATTGGAAATGCTGATTACGCCACAAACGCCAACAGATTGTCACAGGGGTGGAAATCTGTCCTCGGCCTGAACCCTATCCGTCACGGTTGCCCGTACGATACACGACCGGGCGGTGTACTTCCATTGAGAGGCTCTGCTTGAAGCAATCTATCAGTAATTTTATTCACTTCTCGTGAACACGTACGTAAAGTAAAAACTTTACAAAGGGAGAACTTGTACAGAGTTTCCCAAGTAATGCAAACTAACTTAAATGAAATAAAAATGCTTATCATTGCGAATAATCATCAGTAGATTGTTTCTCATGAAAACAAAGCATATTGAGTGATGCTAGAGGTTATCTAAGGAGTGCGCCCCTTTTAACGAAGCTTCAAAAAGCCTCTGCTTCGAACATGCTCATACCCTTTATTTGAGCACGCTTTCCATAAAACACATTCCCGCAGGATTCTTTCATTGTAGGCAGGTTTTTTTTCCCCTGAAGTGGCCGCTTGGTTGCTGATAAAAAAGAGCAGCTTGGTCTCTTTTTTCCGCTCTTCGTAATACCTGAACAAAGGATTGAATTCCGTTTATGCTTTCATAAACTAAGAGGCGGTTTTTCCTTTCGTCGCGTTCGGACTGCAACTTTTTCAGCTCTTCTCCTTGACGGGCAACCTTTTTTTCAATCTCTTGACTGCTTTCTTTGACTGTTCTAGGACGTCCACAATATCTAATGTAGTTTGGCAGGCCTGGGCAGCAGAAAAACTATGTTCAGAGCATGATTCTAAGGCAGTCTCTGGAACTAGAGCTTCCACCTCATTGCTGAGAAACTGCGAGGCACTTTCGATGTTGGGGCTTCCTCCTGAGCTGCCGCAGTTATTGCTTGCCTCAACTACTGTGTGATCAGTTAAGTTTCTTCGATGGCGTTTTTTAGGCTGCACATTCTCTTTATGCAGGTACTGTGGATATTTGAAAAACACGGTCGGTACCACATTCGGAAGCAGGAGCCTAAGTTTCGTGTTCGTTTTATAGTCACTTTCTGTAAAGTGCAGGGCACATACCAGAGACCTATCGCTCGGTTCCCACTTGCTTCCTTTTCCCGACACTCCTTGGCGAGAGATATTTTTTAGCCATGCTTCTCGATGCTCCTAGTCGCAGGGGGACTCGTGATATTTCACAGTCGGGTCCTTTTTGGCATTTGTGTCGCAGAGTGGCACACAACAGTTGCGCGACATCGCGCCACCTGAACGAGGCTGGCTACGGCACACACGCATACCGTAGAGCCTTAACAAAGCACAGCAAGCGTAGGCAAACTTGCTCACGCACGCGAAAAAGCACGAGATTTATGCATATCACGTGAGGCAAACACGTTCTGGTGCGAACCGACTTGCTCACACGCACGCACGCGAAAAAGCACGAGATTACTGCACAGAGCACGAGGCAAACACGTTCTGACGCGAAAACCACCGCCCGCTTAGCCCTGGCGCGAAGTCGCGAAAGCCTCCCCGAGCAGTGGCGCCCTCACCAAGAAAAGCGGTCACAACTGCAAACTCGGCCGAGACGCGCCCGCCTATTGTCCGCGGCGCGACGTAGCTGGCCGCACCTTGCTTTGCATCGAGCGGCCATGCCAGTACATAAGCGGGGTAGTTGGAGAAGTATGGGAGAGGCCTTTGCCCTGCTGTGGGCGTAACCAGGCTGATGCTGATGATGATGATGCCACAATCACATAAAACGAATTTTGAGCTGTTTCGGCTGTGCCAAAATAGACAGAGTGTACCAACCAGGCGACATGAATAGCCTCCTTTTTCACATTTGAAGCCATGCTGCATTTGAAGTGCGTTTTGAACGACTCGTGACTATGATGAAGTCGCAGTAATACGAAATCTCTTGATCCGTATGGACGGCTAATTCGAAATGGTCTGTTTGTCCGGGTAAAGATTACAGGTCTCTGAATAGAGAAAAACTGTTACAAATTCGTATTCCTAGAACCACGCTATGGCTATTTCAAACCAACTTTCTCTGCTCTCACGGACCGACCGCCTTTTGGACAAATGTGAGCCAAAGTCCAAACTTTAAATTGAGCCTTTTAGCTTCGTGTTATGCGTTAGGCCCATAGCGCACGCGGTGCGTCTCCACGAAACTGGTGTATAGTGCTGCGTGAGCAGCATTTTAGCATACTGTCATTGCATTCAAGGCTTGAGCGAGTAAGCAAATTAACGATACAGTAAAGTGTTCGGCTTTTAAGGCATTCTGCATCGCCAGCAAATGACCAGTGCTAAAGTCTGTAGCATTATCTGATGGGCACATAGTCCACAGGTCACACTAATGTGATTATCCTTCCCTTTGCATTCCCAGCTTGAATTACCTGCACTTGCTCATATTGGATCCTTAATTACCGAGACAATGCTTCCAAAAATATACGTTGTAAGGCACTAGGTCTTGGTAATGGTACAGTCGCTGACCCGGACAGCTTCAAGGAAATTCAGACACATTGCAGCACACGGCTTGAGAATCCGGACTTTGTCTTGCTTCACCTACATGACCGCATGCCAGTTCGGCCATTAAGTTGACCAAGTTGACCATTAAGTTGAAAAGCAATATTTTGATACGTTGTCAGTGCCGCTTTGATCCCGAAAGTGACAGTCTCCCCACTCAATCTAGTCATAGCCGACTCTGCCCAAACGACAGCGCAAACCAATCCAAGTCGCTACAAGTTGTGAAGGATTGCATTAGAGTGCATTAGAATAATACCGCATTCGTGGTCTATCGCACAAGTTCCACACATCCATGTTTCTTCCTTTACATGTTAAGCTTGGTTTTAAGTGACTTCGTTGATTGCTATTAAAAATTTTTGTCGGTCGTTATCATCAAGCAGCTTTAAATGGCGGTAGCTCCATTCTCGATGTCTCCATGAAGAGGGCGGCGATTGAGTGAGGGAACTATTGGACAGTGGTTGTTTCGAAGAAACCTGCAATTGCAATGATATGGCTATCACAGCATGGCCTGTCTCAGTTTAAGTTGTAGGAGATGGGGTTTGGTGCATTTGGAGACCCTAGTTTCATCTGTCTGTAGCGACAGCCATGACAATAGTTAAAATACACACTGACCAGGTCGCACACAAGCATATGTGCACGTGCACAGCAACTCATTGACAAGCGTTTCTGGCTGTTTGTGACATATAGACTTCTGACGAAATTTGACATTTCAGACTGTGTTTATGCGGACTTTTAGGCGGTCTTCACCGACTCCAAATTATTGAGCGGTGTTGCAACTTGGGATAGTGTTTAGGCTAGGGATCCTCCTGGCACAGGGATGAGTATGTTCGGGAGTAGGAGTGAAAGATAAAGGGTTTATTTCACATTATTTACACTGGCTCCAGATGGGGGAGTCCACTCCATGTAGGAGTGCTTTAAATGTCTGAGCTCACTACGTTGTGTCTGAGCACACATCAACACATGTCAGGACACACATATCTGCAGACGTCAGGACACACACTGCACCAAGGGTGCCCGCTTTTAAAACAGTCGTCTTCTCTAGGACTAGGGAATCTGATGACTGGGTCTCGGCCAATCCCAATCGTCAAATCGTTCACAATATCCCTCCCACGGTGTTGCGCCGTTCAGCTGGATCCTACTTCCGATGTTGCGTGATCACCCTCGCATACGAGGCAATCATGTGGCAATTTGGGAAACCAAAGTCGACGCAGTTCCCATGGAAGTCTTCGATGTTTGCCCCCTTGCATCAATTAGTGGGCTTCCTGCGATGGCCAACTTGTAAGGGTCAGGAGACTGGCCTTCACGGTAGTCACCGCTTCCACAGAGGGTTGTGGTTGTTGTCACCTTGAAGTGAGCTCCTTTGTTTGCATGTCACAGTCTATGTCGGGCCCCATCGCTGTCTGGACAGGTGCTGATGAAGTGACTGCCTTGTAGGCAGTACCTAAGGAACGTCCATTGCTGTTTTGAGAAGTAACAGCAGCTACTGTGTTTTACCGTGCATATAATTGAGCAGAATATTCAAAGGGACTCTCCTTTGTTCAAACTCTGTCTGTTTTATTCTAATAATTTTCCATTCTCCTTAGAGTTCAAATGAATGAGATTCCACTGCGGTTTATTTGTGGCGCGCTCCAGGAGTTGAGGCTTCACACTGTAAATGAGGACTGACAGCCGCCTAACCCTTTATTGATTAGTGTTGCCTACAGGCAACATACCAGAGAGAGAGCATAAACTTTCATTTTCAAATCAACAAGATTTGAGTCCGGCGTCTCTTTAGTGGGTCCAGGCACCCGCCGCGGACGCGGTTCCACGGTGGATGCCCATACCATACCAGAAAAAAATTTGTTTCTTGCAGAGTTTCAGTATCGAGTGTGAAGTTTCTGACTAAATGTCTTCGGGCAACACTGAATGACAGGCAGCAAGCTTCATTTGTTGGTTTGGAGCAAAACACTGGATGAGGAAGAAAGTCTGGCATGCTACTGACTGTCTTTTGAAAGCAAGGTCGGAAGAGACGCAGCAATGCAACATGTCCAGCTGCACTGGTGTTGCACATGTGATGTTTTTCCATGCACTCTCAATTCCATTAACTTATCATTTCTTTAATTCAGTTAGTACAAGTAATTTCCCCTGTGTTGTCCTTGGTGTCTGTTTGGTGGCTTCTTATGACATGTGATGTAAAGCAAATGAAATGTGCACCTATGGCTCACATATGATAACTGTCTACACAAATTGAACACGGAGCATTTGGTGGCTTGGGGTGAAGCCCACTTCCAGTTTCTTGCCTGAGGCTTTACCCCTATTGGTGAAAAAATTTCTGCAAGATATTTTCTTCTTTTTGTTGATCATGCATATTGTTGATGTGTTTTGCATTTAGATACAAAATAAAATATTTAGGGGTCATTTATATGTCTTGTCTTTAAAAGCCAGGAAACTGAGATGCAGTATCTTTCTCAATACTTGTTTATGGGTGGGAAGCCTTAATTTCATATGTCCTATTGCAGCATAGAGCTGAGAGGCTCACTCAGGTTTCTATCTGCATTGAGCTTGGAGTTAGCCTTTCTATGCATCGCGTCACACTCTCCACCTGGCTGGTAGAAAGGGCAACTCGGTAAGTGCTCTCGTCGCCCCCCCACTTGCAGGGTGGCAAGGAGTACCTCATGCGGGCGCACTTTGGCCTCCCCAGCGTCGAGAGCGAGGAGACGGAAGGGCGCGCACCAATCCAGGTCAAGTTTGAGATACCCTACTTCACCACCTCCGGTATACAGGTCAGCACCCGTTGTTTTCTTTGGCTGCTTGTTGTTCTTCGGCTTATGTGTGCGCACACTTATGTGCACATTGCACCTGCGAGGATAGCCCAGCAGTGGCTGTGGTATTGCACCGCTGAGCTCTAAGTCACAGGCTCGATCCCAGCTGGAATGTTCTGATGGGAGTGGAATGCAAAAATGCCTGTGCATCGTGCGTTGAGCGCACGTTAAAGAAGCCCAGCTGACCGAAATAATCCACGGTCCTCAACTGCGGTGTATCTCATAATTAGATTGTGGTTTTTGTAAATAAAACCTCACAGTTAAAATTGTTTTTTGATGCGCTCGTTGTACCAAGTTTCTTGTTGCATGTGCTACATTGCTAATGACTATTCATTCAAGCATGTTGGTGCTTTGTGTGTGGTGTGTGTGTGTTTATTTGCTCATTTCCTTGGATCATTTACAATTGTTAATTTCATTATCAAATGTTGGGTAGCGCTGGCAACAAAAAATGAAAAAATTCAGAAACACCTTTTGTAGATAGAATTGATTAAGCATTGCTCTGCAGGAGCTCTGAAAATGAAAAAGGAAGGACACACGAGAAAGACGACGAACACGAGTGCCCCTTAGGGGCTGTTGATAATCAGAGGGACGTGTTGAAAAGCATAGCTTTTTCACTGCATTTACAGAAACTAGATCACTGCATGTATACCGGGTGGCTCAAATCTCGCACGAACGTCATAAAGAATTCGAGAACGACATCTTACTCCCACAAAAATAAAGTCTTTTTCATTACTTTTCCACGAAAGATGCCTCCGAAAATAGTTCCATGCTGCTAGTGCTTTCACTTGTGTGTATGTCTTTTGTTGTTGTTATCTTTGTCTCTGTAGTTCAGCTGAGGTCCCTGTATTCATATTGAACACCTGAGGGAGTCTAGTATGCACCCGAATATCAGTGCAGTAGAGCATTCGTATTCCAACCTCATTGGAGTGTAGTCGTCAGAGGCAGGATTGAAATCCACAATTTTGCTCACAAGGGTCCAACGCCGTGAGACAGCACTTCCCATTAATACAAAAACCCCACATGGTCTGCATTAACCTGAGCTCTTCGTTGCAGTGTGTATTGGGGGGGTTATAATATACACAGTCACTTCAGTCAAGCCTCGTTACAGCAAACATGAATACTATACCAAATGCGTGGCTATTCTGAACTTTCACTGAAAGTTTGTAGAATTCGCATGCATTTAAGAGTCATTATTATGAGCTCGCGTGAGTGCATTACTGATATACCGTCGAGCCTGCTTAATACAATCGCGATAGTTACATGTAAGGCGGTCACTATATCAGCAGTTCATTATAGTATGTGTACCCATTTTCAATATGTTCAAAATATGAGGACACTGAAGCTAGCATTGGCAGTTTCAGTTTGGCACCACTTCGGTGGGAAAAATGCACTTTCCAAATCTTCATTTTTGTTCCCGGCACCCTTCGCACCCATTTGCTAGTTCCTCATAAAAAGAAAGAATAAATCGTTAATAATGCACAACGTCAATCTTTGTTTAACAAAACTAAAGGCAGCTTCTACCTCTTTAAAAACGGTGCCCTGTTCCAACTATCTGTCATTTTAAAACTCCAAATGCAGCTGTTGCCATTTGTTTTCTGAAGGAGATTGTGATATATTGTGATATATTTTACTGTTAGAGAGGCTTGAGTGGATTCTGAGTACGAGAGTCAAATATTCTATTTGACAGGAAGTGCACAATACCATGCCGTGCTGCCATTTCGCAGTTTGGTTGTGCTTTCGTACTTTGAAGGGCTTATTCCTATCCTTATTTCTTCTTTATGCGTAAACATTTCTATGCCTACCCAGCGAAGAAACGTGACTGTCCGTCCTTCACGTAAGATGATCACATTTCAGATAGGGCCCTCAGCAGTGAGCGAATTTTCCTTCATGCTAAGCAGCGAGAGCACAACGCACACGGAGCTATCGGCACTCGACGCACTCTGTCCCCATCGCAGATTGCTTTCAAGATAGGGCCCGCACAGCCGCGCTTTACGCAGCCGCAGCTGGAGTATGGTTGGTCACGGTTGATAATGGCTCGACACGGATGGACAAGGTGCTAAATAGTGATAATGGCTTGTAATTATCAGAATGTCAGTGTACCTGGCACTGCCACCTGCAGTAGTTTGCTTGTGTCATCAGTTTGTGCTGCCGTCCGCAGCGCTGTCATTTATACTGGTTGGATCAAGTTTCAGAACACTGATAATGACACCGGGCTGCGTGGAGATGAGCAAGTGGCACAATGCTTATGCATACTTAGACAACTTCCAGAGGAGTTTTTGCATGACTGTTTTTCATTTCACCAGCCCTCTCTTTTTGCCAAATCTTGGTTTTAAGTGTTTTCTTTAAAACGCTTCAAAAATGCTTTAAAAAAAATGTGTTATACCTGCACACACTTTGAATTGGTAGAGTTAAAAAATTTTAAGCACTAAGACTCATCATTATTTGATGCAGTGAAGCCAAAGTAAAACCACCCACTTGTGCCACTATTCAAATAATAGTTTTGATTGAAAGAAATACTAAGGGTAATTACAAAAATACCAAAAAGGCCACTGTTACCTTGGGAAGATGCTCGGTAAGTCAAAAATGACTCGAAGACCAACAACGGATGCTGATTTGAAGCTTCTGCGCTAACTCGCCGTGATGTCATGGATTTTCACAGAGCTTGCTCAGACATAGTTAAATTTTTTTGCTAGAAGATTAACTTCATTGTATTCTAAAGGAACCGGAGATTGAACAGAACAAATTTCAAGGATTTCTCCAACACCACAATGACCCAAACATGCAAAAATACTTTGAAATTTGTGATGTTCATACTTGTGTACCAGCACTTCGGTTTCAAAGCAAAAATTGAGAAAATGAGAGCTTAGCCTTAATTTTCCAACCAACCTGTTACCTCGGTAGGAATGAAAATAGAGTTTAGAAAAATACTTCATTCTAGACTGATATTGTGTTTTGCTCTTATAAGCTGAAGTTTAACAAGAGCAAGAAATCTCACATTATGTTTATGCAAGCATGGTACTAGAGAGCTTTAGAGGAGGGGCTCCAATCGTTTGGGGCCCCAAGTCACTCTGCATGCACGAGATGCAAAGTGTTAATAAAAAACTTAGAGCGCTAAAAACACAAAAGACGTAGAGAAAGAAACACACACCAGAGGTGCGCTGGTGGGTGAGCACGTGTGGTGTGTGTTTCTTTCTCTACATTTTTTTGTGTTTTTAGTGCTCTAAGTTTTTATTAATGTGTGTTACCAACTAGCCCACCTAGCCATCCTTTTGCAATGCAAACTGTGTTTGGGTTTTGCATCGGGCACACTATTTCACTGATTTAGTAGGAGGCTCAAAAGCTTCCCTTCAACAAACATGGCGGTACCCATCGAAGCAACGGCTCTAACCTAGCACCAAGATGGGTTCGATTCGTGGTAACGCGTGAAGTTTGCAAGCTAGGAGAAGTGACTGTGGTTATAGCTTTCTCTCAACTAGCATGTGTTATGAAGATTGATTCATTAGACGCTGCTGATTCCAAATTCGATTGTCGATTTCATGGCTCGTAGGCCTGACACGGCTTAGCTTGGCTGGTGACGGCACCTAAAGTTGGTTACTGAAAACTAAGCACAACTGATTGTTTGCTGCTAAAAGCATAACCTCTAAATTATAATTTAACATGGAAACTCAAACATCAAAATTATTTTTGTTATCAGAAAATGGTGTACGTTATTTAATCATTTATGATAGCTTTTCTTTGACACCATAATGGCCCTGCAAGCGCAAGACACTATCCGCAAACACAAAGCCCTATTCTAAAACTCTTCACTCCTGCGTGCCCCAGTGCTAACACCCGCAAAGCTCTTTAGGGCCCCAAACTTTTGGGGCCCCTAATCTACCACTCTCTACTATCCATTAATGAACAGCAACATCTTATAGGCAACACATGTGTTTTAAATGTTTGTGTCGTCCTTTATCTTTGTACCTTCTATAGTGGTTACCGCATGCATCTTACAACATTTCTTTTGCTTCATTTTCCACTCTTTATAGCTCAAATATGCACTTCACATTTGATTTATGGCAATATGATGATGTTTGCCTGGAACATTAAACAGAGCGAAGATGTGACCTGCTGTTGTCCTTTCTCCAGGTGCGCTATCTGAAGATTATAGAGAAGAGTGGCTACCAGGCGCTGCCCTGGGTTCGCTACATCACACAAAATGGAGACTACCAGCTTCGCACCAACTGAACACTGGTAGACAATAAAACGCAGTCAGTTAACCATGCAACTACTTGGACTATGTCTGGTCCATGGCTGGTTTACCTATACATATGGCATTTACCAGCACACTAAGGAGTGTCTTGACATCCACGATTCCAAGAATGACACCGTGTGCTTGCCAAGGATGAAAACCCTTATGACCTAATTTTTACGATGTCGCATTATGATATGGGCTTATAATCTTGGTTTCCAGTTAGGATTTCATCTGTCGTAGGACCACTGATATGGGGCATGTGTGTGTGTGCCAGCCAGGGCTCATGCAGGTCCTTGAAACCCTTGAAGCCCCTTGAACTTGAAAAGATTGTTTTCAAGGCTTTGAAAGTCCTAGAATTTTTGCAGATCCTTGAAAATCCTTGAATTTCCTCAATTTTTATTTTTAATAAACTTCCAGTGATTGTATTTGATAAAATTGCAACCCACCTGAATTCCCGCTGCGATTTTGTTAAAAATAGGGTGTAAGTTTCGTACAAAGTCAAGCAAGCACATGCCTAGCAGACGCTCGTGAACATCTGGCCACAAGGACGCTGGCTTGTCCACCGTTTCCTCTCACCCATTTTCTGTGTTTCTTTCCAGTTGAGTAGACAAATAGCCGCCACTGTGTGTGCGGTTGCACGGTCGCATCGTGACATTTTGTGTGGGTTTAGCGCTTGCGTGTGCGGTTGTATCGTCACGTTTTGTGCACGTGTAACGCTTATGCGTGCGTGTGCGGTTCCATCGTGACATTTTATGCACGCATAGCATTCATGTGTATGTGCGGTTGTATCGTGAGATTTAGTGCACGTGTACGGTGGTATCGTGACATTTTGTGCATTTGCAGCATAGTGTGTGCCAGTAAACGTGCATGCAAACAATGCCCAGAAAATGCAAATTTCAGCGGTCGTTGCTGAAGAACGACAACTACCGAGAGTGGCTTGTGCCGGACATGCCATATCCGCACGAGGTACAATGCAAAGTTTGCTTAAAGTGTTTCGATATCACTGCCATGGGGGAGTCGGCACTAAAAAGCCACCTAAAAAGTGCAAAGCATAGAGAGCACATTCAAGCCGCTGGGAGTAGCTGCATGATAAGCAGCTTCCCGACGATATCTGAATGTCAAGTGAATGAACCACAGCCACTGCCATCGCAGTCATCAAACTTGATAGATGTGTGCAAGAAGCATGAACATGTGATGGATGCAGAAATTCTGTGGACATTGAAGGTTATAACATTGCACCATTTATATCATTCGTCATCACAGGTGAATTAATTGTTTAAGAGGATGTTTGTAGACAGTGAAGTGGCGCAATCTTTCACATGCGAAGAGCAGAAGTGCTCGTATATCGTGTGCCATGGTTTGAGGCCATTCTTTCTTTCCTCTCTGCGGCGGGAAATAGAGAACAGCGACTACTGTGTTGTCTTGTTCGACGAGTCTTTGAGTGAGAATTGCCAGCAAAAGCAAACGGACATTCATCTAAGGTACTGGGATGCATCACAGTACGCTACTTCACATCTGCGTTTAGGGCCATGCCAGGGCTGAAGACCTGCAAGAAAAACTACTTGGTGCCCTAGAACCACTTCCATTACATAAAATAGTGCAACTATCAATGGACGGACCCAATGTGAATTTCAAGGCATTCAAAGGCCTGCAGGAGCACCTACAGAAGAACTATCAGGTGAGGTGCTTAGACTTGGCAGCTGCAGCTTTCACACTGTGCATAATGCCTATGCCGCATAATGCCGCTCGTTTCATCCACTCGTCATATTCCTTTGATATCAGTGTTTCCTCCTTAAAAACTGCATCTGCATTACCCCTTATCGCTCCGTCGTCGCATTGCCAGCCTATCTCTATTTCACATTCTTTCATAGCCCTATGCGCATCACACCTTATATCCTTCCCCCTACACGCATGTTTCACCGTACCAGCCATCATCTACAGGTTGCCCGTCCATGATCAAGCACAGTCACGTTTTCAAATTATTTTTTTCCTCGCACAGCTGCAGACTGGAACGGCCTTCCTAATGATGTTGCTGTCATTATGTGCCCATCGAAGTTCGTCGAAAATGTAAAACACTTCCTCTTATTGTGACTATATAATTTTAGTCTTGCCACCCCTTATGTAACGCTCCATTTATTGGGGCCTTTAAGGTAATAAAATGAAATGAAATGAAAGGCAGGTCTTACAGCAAGCAAATGGAGCTTGGACATTTTGCTCTCAAGTATGAGTATGTTGTTTCTTGATGCACCTGTCCTGGGAGAAGACTTTGTAGCATTCACCGGACAAACTCTGTTTCCTCTCAAGTCCTGTGCACATCAGTGGATTGAGAACGTCCCGGTGATAGAGCGGGTTCTGCTTCTCTGGCCTCACTTGAAAGAGTATGTGGAAGTGGCAAGAAGCAAGGAAGTGAACCTTCCCAAGTGTGCTTCTTTTCAGAACGTTTGTGACTTTTGCTGTGACCCACTACTGGTAGCAAAGCTCAAGTTTGCGCTTGCTATTGCGATGACCCTCCAGCCATTTTTGACACACTTTCAGACAGATAAGCCAGCTATGTTCTTGGCAAAGGACCTTGAGAATATTGTCAGAAAACTGCTAACAAAGTTTCTCAAGTCTTCTGTTCTCTGTTCATCGGTGGGATTCACTGGCCTCCTGAAGATTGACTTTGAAGATTTAAACAGCCATGTGCCACTCATTAAGATAGATGTTGGTCACACAGCCGACCATCTTCTTAAAAGTCACAAAGTAAGTGTGAAAGCTGCATTTGCATTTTGCAAGCAGTGCAAGCAGTTTCTTCTAAGTGTCACAAATAAGATCCTGGAGAAGAGCCCCCTGCGATATTCCATTGTGAGAGGCCTCTCTTCACTAGACCACAGGCAGATGTCTGGAAGGCTTAATGAAAGTTCTGGATGCACTCATTTCAGCAGAGAGAATCCATGAACATTCAGGGGATACTGTGCTTGCACAGTTCATTGAGCTGCTACAGGAGCGCAAACATAAGTTGCAGCTATTTGAAAGGAGCTTGCATACACTTGACAAGTTTTTCAATGAACTTTTAAAGGTTGGCTCAGCATATGCTGAGCCTTGGAGAATTGTAAAACTGCTGCTTACACTTAGTCATAGCCAAGCAAGTGTGGAGAGATAATTCAGTGTGAATCGCCAGGCTTCAGTAGAGAACATGAAAGAAGTGTCTCGCATGTCACAGCGCATTATCTGTGGTGCTGTAAACGTAGCAGGTGGCATTTTCAATGTGCCCATCACAAAGGAATTGAGAGCATCTGTGGCTTCTGCAAGGAACCAATACCGTGCCTTTTTGGAAACAAAAAAAGCAGGAGCATGAAGATGCGAAACAGGAAGAATGCTGCATTGATGAAGAGATTGATACTCTCAGAAGGAAGAAAAAGAAACTAGAAGCCACTGTTGCAGAATCGACAGCTTCAGCAGACTCAAATGCAGAAAAAGCGGAGGCAACCAGTGACCCGACTTGCATCATGGAGTCAGAGCCTAAGGAAGACTGCCAAGAGCAAGCAGCAGGATATCTTGGACATTGACATAAAAATTCAGAAGCAAAATGAGGCCACATAAGGACTGAGTGAGTGTTTGCTTGGTTGATCTTCTTTAGCGAGTAAATGTTTGCATCTTCTAACACACTGAAAGTGGTCATCCGTGTAACTCAAACAATGATAAGAAGTGGTCGAAAAAGGAAATATCGCTGGAGCCGTCATTGTGTCTGGTGACAAGTTTCCTTGTTAAAACTTTGGCTCTAACGACAATCCCCTTTTTCAGTGAATTCTCATCATTTCAAGCCTCTGTCTACCCCTAAACATCTGTCTTATTTGGATTTCTAACAAGGAATGTGGTCCTTGAAAATCCACACATAGGGCCTTGAAAGTCCTTGAAAACCTTTGAATTTGTGTCATATACACCAGCATGAACCCTGGCCAGCTGTCCTAGCTAAATGTTGTCAACAAGTAAAAAGGGACGGCATTGTGCAAGCGTCGATCATTGTATGCTGATGCACATTTTTACGCCAACTACGAATATCTTTTCATTCTGGAAAAAAAAGTAATTTAAGTATTACTAGCTACCGTTGCCAACCAATAATTTGGACTCGGTGAGGATTGACAAAAATGAATAACCGGGAGTCCTAAATACCACATTCACCTGAAATTAGGCGACTTTACCAAAACAGGTGTGCCACATTATCGGATTGTCACTTTCGGGGATACCTTCAATTTCGTGTGGCTAGTAGAGGAGGCATCGGCGTCTACTAGTTATAGCATACTTAGCAGGGCGCCAAGCACACTACAGTGAAATCTCGTTACTACGAACCCAACATTAACGAATTTCTGAAATTTATGAATATTCTAAAAATCCCCACCAGATTGCCTATATTTTCAATGTGAAAATATTTCAGAACTGCGAATTTCAATACAGCGCATATTTCAGAATAACGCACATAGTTTATTTCCCCTTCATAGCCAAAGAACATAAGTATGGGGCTCTTGCATTGCCCAGGGGGCGCTGCGAAAAAGGTGCTAAAAAGCGCCCTCTGCGCTAAAATGGGTCGTACCAAGCTCGGTCGTCTGCTTCGGAAAGCACGTTTACACTATGGACCCGCCACTTTCGGTTGTGTTGTTTCACGGCCTGCAGCGAATATCGGGCGCCGAAGATTTTTTCAGGGGTGGCACGCTGCGCAAAGGCAAGAAATTATGCAGTGCCGAATACGTGTACGCCGTTCAAGAATTGGGCGGCGAAGTTTTAGCACCGTGTCAATCGCAAGTGAAGCGAGTCGCGTACGAAGTGGAACTTCAGGTAAGGTTTGCACGCTAGCTGCTAGATTCAGGCGCACAAACGCGAGGAAATGCTTGCTATAAATGAATCCACAGCGGCGATAAGCAGACATCATGTGTACGGAACTGCTCGAGCACACGACGGTACGCGCCGCGATGTACGAACTGCTCGAGCGCACGATCGTACGCGCCGCGACGGCAGCGGTCTTTCGACATGCCGCGAAACGGCGGGCCTCCTGCAATCTTTGTTGACTGCATGCCGCTAAACAAGTAGTTATGCCTGCGTTGTAGTAGCGGCCATCTGTCCTTTTTAGTAACTGGTAATAACTGATGCAATGCATATGAGCTCGCACGTACGTGCGAATCGCGCTGCAGCGCGAGCTCGTACGCCGCTCGCTTGATGTAGGTTTTAATGACAGCGCTCGAACATCGATGTGCTGCAATCAATACTGCCTTGCTGCGTTGCCTCAACGTGCTGGCTTGAGATCAAGGATGAGCGCATTTAACTCTCTTAACCTGTGCTGCTCGTAGTGGAGTAGTGAATTGTCATCGAATGAGCCCGACCATTTGTGCTCATTTGCACACGCCTGGTCACTTCACCACTTCGCATCGGTCGAATTGTTAATTGTCGCTGTGGCCGGGTCTCGAATCGTGAATTACCAGCCATGCCTGCTGCTATGTCGGTCTGCTGTCGGGACTGTAGGTGCAAAAGACCGAACATTAGAACGCAAATAATCAAGCAAGCTTCAAGACAGGCGAAGCAGTCAGCATGGCGCGAAGTTTCGCTTACTCAGCGCGACGAACTGCAGCTATGCAGCGCGCCCGACGCTCCACTTCGTGAGGCCTTGAAGGAAAGCGGCAGAATATGATGTTGGGATTCAGGCCTTCTTGTTCATGGCAGCACACGAGGCAGAAGTAATGACGGTGACGCCTTCTCGAGGCTGGGCTAGGTCTCTCCGGATCGGCGCCACCGATTCCGTCTGCTCCCAGCATTGCGTCCCACGGCACACGGAGAGCCCGTTTTCGTTAAACTATAGGCTGCGGCGAGCTCGCAGCGTGGTCGGCATGGTCTGCGAGAAGTGATGAGCCTTTTTGCACTCGCAACAAGGCAGAAAAAAGTGCGAATCGACGCAAAACTCGGCCTAGAAATGTGCTTCGCCACAGCCAGGGCTCAATACGACCCAAGCTGGTACGACCCAGATGTCGTTTCTTGCGCCGCCACCAGGCGCCGCTACTATACCTCAAACTCCAGCGCAAGACGCCCATTATGAATTCGGCTATAAGTAGCAGCGCTGCAACTCTCGTGTGAAGCAGAAACCACGAGTGCAGTAGCTACGATCATCACCATGTCGAGTGCCAACTGCTTCACCACGAACTTCACCAAGAATAGGAAGGAACAGCGCCAACTAAGACGATCACAAGTGGGGAGAACGACACAGGACAAGCGTTGTGTCTTGTGTGCGTTTGGCGCTTGTCCTGTGTCGTTCTTCCCACTTGTGATGGTCTTAGTTGGCGCTGTTCCTTCCTATTCAAGTACGCACCATCTAGCCCAAATGAATGTTGTCCTTCACCAAGAACTTCACGACAAAGGTTTGGTGGGGTTTACGCGAGATCCAACGATGAATGCAGCTAGCGATGACGCCAAGAAGCAGCAAAAGCAGTTTTCACTGCAAGACAAATTGGACGTACTGCAGGAAATCGACGCAGGAAGAAAGCAAATCGATGTGTGCAGACAGCGCAGAATGGCCCCATCGACCGTCGCGACCATTTTGAAAGACCAAGACAAGATTGTCAAGCTTCACCAGGAATCTCATCTCGCTCCTACAAGGAAATGGCTGTGACTGGGAAACATTCAACATGTTGACCAAGCTGTTCTCACATGGTTCAAGATTCCAGAGTGCAAGACGTCCCTGTGTCTGGCCCAATGCTCCAAAAAAAAAAAGCCTGTGAATTTCCCGATGCACTTGAAATAACTGGGTTTGACAACAGTGCAAGTTGGCCTTTTCGTTTCCGCCAAAGGAACACAATAACTTGGAAGGTAGTCTTTGGTGAGCAAAAGGCTGCTGGCAGAGAAGGCGAGGATTCCTGGAACAATTATTGTTTTCTAGAGGTGGCTGAATCGTACTCTGAAGACGATATTTCCAATGCGGATGAGGCCGCATGTTTTTATCAGCTCCTGCCAGACCGGACGATGCACTTGAAAGGGCAGCAGTGCAAAGGAGGGAAGAAGTCGCATCTTCGCGTGACAGTCCTGTTCTGTTGCAATGCAACAAGCATGAAGAAAATTAAACCGCTCGTCATCGGTAAGTACACGAAGCCTCGCTGCATGAAAAATGTTGTGTCATTACCGTATGCCTACAGCGCTAAGAAGCGAGCCTGGATGACCCGAGAACTCTTTTCCGAGTGGCTGACGAAACTCGCCGAACCAATGAGGAGGGATGACCGAAGAAATCTACTGGTTGTCGACAACTGCTCTGCTCACACAGGGACTGTTCGATTGACGCACGTTCAGTTGGAGTTTTTGCCGCCAAACATGTCCTTGCTGCAGCCCCTGGACGAGGGCATTATAAAGAGTGTGAAAGCAGAATTTCATAAGCACTTTGTGCAGCGGTTCATTATCAACTTCTGCCTAAAGCAGCCGACTGCAGTCAATATTCGTCTGGCAGCGGAAATGCTCACAGGAGCTTGGTGGAACTTGAAAGCGTCCACCATTAGCAACTGCTGGAGAAAGGCAGGGCTTGTCAAAGCACCTGTGCAGCTTGGAGATGACCTGGAGGTGACCAACAACAACCCAGGAGACCTGTGGACCGATGTTGTGGAACAGCTGCCCACTGTCTCTTCCTTCGACAATTACGTGGAGGGCGACAGTGCAGCACTTAACGGCAGCAGAACTGATAACCAAAGAGATTGTTAACTGCTGTCGCGACATCTCCAGTGACGATGACGACCGGAAGGAAGACGACTGTGGGTCACCGAACACAGAAGATAACATCGTGTTGAACATTGATGTTTTAGTACACATGAACAAAGTCTGCACTTTCATCGCTCGGTGCAATGACGTACCCGATGAGGTATTGCGCAAAGTGGAAGATATATAGACGCATTCCTAATCGGTTGAGCGTGCTGCACACGCCAGAAGAAAATCAGGTTTCTTCAAATAAAGCAGCTTTGAAGTGAGTGAAACATTTTTATTTTTAGAGTATGCTTGTCTGCACATGCGTCTGCTGCCAAGGTACGCCATTTTCATTCCTAGGTTTGTCCACTGGCTTTTAACTGCAAGTTTTTCATTACAATATTTCAAAATAGCAAACGATTTTCGGTCGTCCCGCGTGATTCGTTATATCGAGATTTAACTGTATATTGTCACAGGGTGGCAATGCTGCCACTTGTCGATGCATCCGGTGTTAGTGAAGCGAAATATCGCTAAAATCAAAGTATCTTCGGAAGTGATCATCCAAGAATATGGTCCAAGTTTCTCTATGCGTTGGTGTGCATACATATGCTTGCCCTTTACGTAGACATTTATTGCACTGCCCTTTATGCTATTCCTTTTGCACTCTTTGCACTTCGTTAGTGGTTAGAGTGATGCTCTGCACACATTATCAAAGGGATCAGCCAGCCATGAACGGTAGGTGATATAAGAGTGGCATATCGAGCAGAAGGCATCGCTGCAACATAGTGGCTAGCATCTCAACCACTGTCATGCTGTTGCTAAATATATATGAATGTACAGTCAATGCAACTACTATGAAGAGTAGCCTTTGCTGCTTTCTGATTGAGGAGGCAACGCATAAAAACAAAAATATCACTATTTCTGCTTGACTCGGTAGCCGAATCAGCACACAGTCATGCAGTCAGAGTCCAAACAATCGCATGGTGCACTGTAAGGTGTCTGAAATTTTGGTCGTCCTTATATGTGAAATTTCTGGGGCTAGTGGCTAGTGCCACAGAGCTGTCCAAATAATCAAGCATGTCCGAATTAATGGTTGGCCGACTGTATATTTTAAATAACTTACCTAATCGATAAAGCACCAATGCAAAAGTCATGAAGGATGTTGAGAAAAGTGATCGATAAGAATGTGTAAAACAAGCTGTGTCTTGTGTGCACCTTCTTTCTTCCCGTGAAAAAATCAAAGCCTGCACTATAAATCAAGCAAAAAAAATATACAGATCCCACACACTATGGGAAATTCACGTTATGCGAAGCATTTTGCAGGCAGCTGACCATGCATCGTTGTTTAATGCTCTGCAAAGCATTACCAGGTTGGCCAATGGGTCTGTAAATTTAGTATTCGTGTGTGATTACAGTGAACCAGAATTGATGCAAGTGTGTGATCACAGCAGCAAGACGACAACGATGGTGACGACGATTGCGTGATTTCTACGAACGATGAAATTGACGTAAGTGAGCGGCATGGAGCGGTGAGATGGGTATGAAATGCAGAAGCTTAATGCTCACTGACAGCAGCATGTGGTATCACTTAAGGACATAAACTGGCTATTTGACACCATTTCTGTAGCACAACCTGAAGCCTGTGTCCTTTTATAACCATTCGGAAGAGTGGCATTGTGCAGCTGCTTACCTATGCTGAACTTTTGTGATGCTGCCGTTAGGGAAATATGATGCAGCGTTGTCGTATTCGGAGACTATGTGTACCAGGAAAGAGCACGCCTCTATGTTTGATTAAGTGGCCTCAGGCACGTACCCAGGATTTTTTTTCGGGGGGGGGGGGGGGGGGGCCCGCAGCCTCCATCATCATCATCATCATCATCATCATGTTTTATGTCCACTGCAGGACGAAGGCCTCGCCCTGCGATCTCCAATCACCCCTGTCCTGCGCCAACCGATTCCAACTAGCGCCCGCGAATTTCCTAATTTCATCGCTCCACCTAGTGTTCTGTCGTCCTCGATTGCGTTTCCCTTCTCTTGGTGCCCATTCTGTAACCCTAATGGTCCAACGGTTATCTAACCGAGGCATTACATGACCTGCCCAGCTACATTTCTTCCTCTTGATGTCAATTAGAATATCGTCTATAGCCGTTTGATCTCTGATCCAAACCAATCTCTTTCTCTCTTAACGTTATGCATAGCAATCTTCGTTCGATCGCTCTTTGCGTGGTCCTTAACTTGCTCTGCAGTCTCTGCCCCATATGCACTGGCAAAATGCACTGGGAAATGCACTGGCAAATGCATTGGCACTGGACATATTGCACTGGCAAAATGCACTGATTGCACACCTTACTTTTCAATAATAATGGTAAGCTTCCAGTCAGGAGCTGGAAATGTCTGCCGTATGCAATCTAACCTATTTTTATTCCTCTGTGAATTTCCTTGTCATGATCAGGGTTCCCTCTGATTAATTGACCTAGGTAAACGTACTCCTTCGCAGTCTCTAGTGGCCGACTGGTGATCCTGATCTCTTGTTCCTTTGCCCGGCTATTTATCATTATCTTCATCTTCTGCATAATAATATTCAACCCCACTCTTACACTCTCTCTGTTAAGGTCTCTAATCATTTGTTGTAACTCGTCTGCATTGTTGTTGAATAGAACAATGTCATCGGCAAACCGAAGGTTGCTCAGATATTTGCCGTCGATCTTTACTCCTAAGCCATCCCAGTTTAATAGCTTGAATTCTTCTAAGCACGCAGAAAATGGCTTTGGAGAAATTGTGTCTCCCTGTCTGACCCCTTTCTCTATAGGTATCTGCCTGCTTTTCTTGTGTAGAATTAAGGTAGCTGTAGAACCTCGTAGATATTCTAATGCGAAAGACGAGTCAGCAAGACGAGAAACCATTTGCAGATTATATTTACAACAACGGTTGCAGCGCTGACCGGTTAGATTCACAGCGCGAGCCTAGTTCGTTCTTCCTTCTCTTTTCTGGAGTGATGGCGCCTACGCGCCTCGTTCAAACAAACAGATACCTCACGCATGTAGCAATATTTTCCAAGCTTTTTACATAAGCCTTCTGTACTCCTTGATTACGTAGTGCCTCTACGATTGCTGGTATCTCTATTGAATCAAATGCCTTTTCGTAATCTATATAAGCCACATAGAGAGGCTTATTGTACTCTGCAGATTTCGCGATAACCTGGTTGATGACATGGACGTGATCCATTGTAAAGTATCTCTTCCTGAAGCCAGCCTGTTCCCTCGGTTGACAAAATCCAGTGTTAACCCTATTCTATGGGAGATTATTTTGGTAAATATTTTATATAATACTGGGAGCAAGGTAATGGTCCCATAATTGCTCAATTCTTTAACGTCTCCTTTTTTTGTGGATTAGTATAATGTCTGCATTCTTCCAGTTTTCTGGGACCCTTGCAGTCGATAGACACTTCGTATAAAGAGCCGCCAGTTTTCCAAGCATTAGGTCTCCTCCATCTTTGATTAAATCGACTGTTATTCCACCTTATCCTGCCGCTCTTCATCGTTTCATTTCTTGCAGGGCCCTTCTGACCTCATCGCTAGTTATAGGAGTTTCTGTATCGTGTTCATTACTGTTTCTAAGTGAACTATCGTGACTCCTCTGGGTATGTAGACAGGTCACCTTAGAATTTTTCCGCTGCTTTTACTATATCTTCGAGATTGCTGATGATATTATCCTTCTTATCTTTTACTGCATACATCATGGTTTGTCCTATTCCAGGTTTCTTTTTTACTGATTCCAGGCGGCGTTCATTTTTTACGGCTTCTTCAGTCCTTCTCATGTTATAGTTTCGAATATCAGTTATTTTCGCCTTGTTGATCAGTTTTGACAGTTCTGCGAATTGCGAAACGCTGTGCGGCCGCCAGTCCCATACGACCGCGTTGAGCACATGACTCTGCGATTCTAGACGTACTGCGTTCACTGCGAAAGGTTAGAAAAACACCC
Organism: Dermacentor albipictus; assembly: GCF_038994185.2. NCBI lineage: Eukaryota > Metazoa > Arthropoda > Arachnida > Ixodida > Ixodidae > Dermacentor > Dermacentor albipictus. The sequence continues at coordinate 96,373,826 of NC_091829.1, read as the reverse complement.
ACATAAGCACAGCAGCGAAGTGGCTACGTGAGGCGGTTCGACCGACAACTGTAGAAGCGTCATTCAAAACAAGTAATCGTTCTCCACTTCCGGCGGCCTCTTCTCTACTTCCTTTTTAAATAAAAAAATGTTGATCCATAAATATTCTCATAAATAACGGTTAACTATTTTTGTTATTCGCTTTTGCTTTCAGTTTGGTTGTTGCCTTGGCTCTCCCTTAATTAGTAGATCGCTTAATTTCTCAACTCCTTGCGATTTTTGTTTCCAGTTGCCAATTTTGCACGAAAAGTGCTATACAGTTAGGGAAAAACAGACGAGGTAACGGGCGACAGTCATCTTGCTTATGGGTTTAAGGGTTATTGCAGGGTTTCATGATGGACGCTCTTTCACATTATTTTATTTCCCACCTTATCTAACCCATATAACGTGTATATGGTTCCGGGCATCTGTCAGCATCGGGGTGAGCCGTAACTAAAGGAAACAATGAGACAAAGGGATAAGTTAAACGCAATTGACGGTTTCTCCCGCCGCAACTCGTTCCATGAGAGTACAGACCAGCTGAGTAACAGCCGTATCCCTCTCATGGTCCCAGGATCAGCCTAAACAAAGAAGGTTGAACTAACAAAAGCAACAGCTATGCGCGTGACGGTTGAATAGATGGTGACAACTGAACACATCTCGAGTTAATCGCGCGGGTGCGGAATCTACGAGAAAACTGTCCTTCACATCACAAGAGATGCCGATAACTACCGCCATCTAAAAGGAGTGAAAAAGGCAGCATAATGCTGACCGATGAACAGCTGCGAAGTCTCAACATTGATCTGGCGGCGCTTTAGGAATGTGTGAGGAGTGGTGGCGTGGGTGGGGAGAGGGGGGGGGGGGGGGGGGTATGCCAGTTGATTTCGGGGGGGGCCCGGGCCCCCCCGGGCCCCCCCCTGGGTACGTGCCTGAGTGGCCTGGCAATGACAAGAAGGGCCGCAAAAGTCTGGTACAGCTTTGGGAGGATCGAGGAGGCGGCGCGATGCTGTTTTGCAATTGGAGGTCAACACTCGTGGTAAACTTGTTTTTCTATCACTGTTTATACGAATGCAACCACCGCTTGGTGTTCTGATGCCAAGATGCTGGGATCTTACATGTGCCACCTGGTTCGAGTGCAGAGGGCATGAGAGACTCAGAGGCGGGAGTCTGATTACGAAGCTGGTATGACGATACACTATAAAACAGAAAGGTGAAGATGCTTATCGCAATAGGGTTGGCGGCGATAGCTGTGAATGTGGCGTGCGACCACCCAGGAGGAGATTTCTTGGTACTGGAATAGGAAACAGTGTGCGCCGGTGTCTTCGCGCGAGACGGGCAAGCGAGTATTGTGGTGAAGCTGCCCTGGTGGGCGGCTACTGTTCTCGATTGTGTGTGCCTCACGCAAATTTTTGTTTACGTGGGATCAATGACTGGAAAGCGTTTCGAACGATCAGTTTGGCGATGTAATGAACGTTGGTGGCGGTGCTGAAATATGTTTTCCAGCAACGTGTGGACCGGTAAAAAAAAAAAAAGCGGAATTCAATTGGGTAATTTTTTTGTGTTCTCGATCATGAAGGTTGGTGCCGGGAAATCCTACATAATGGGACCGTATCAACGAGGTCCTATTGTATGTCGACTGCGACAGCATTATATTAGAGATGATTTATTAATTTTTTTATTCGATTAACAAATAATCATTTTAGCCTTTAATCAATTAATTACTTTTGGTGCAGGGTTTTTCTATTGGATAACCGAAGTTATTGCTGGCAGTTTCAAAAAGGTTAAAACACAGTTATCTACTTATGTAGGACCCTATTTTGATGTTTGAGAGGTGTAACCAAGTTTGAAACACAAGTGTATAAACGCTTAATGAAGTATAATCTTTAACTTGTTAAAGACTAAATATAGTTGGCACTAGTGGCTTTGGAAAGATAAACAATAAATGTTATAAATGGCACATCGTGCAGAATTAGAAAAGATACATGGCAATAGTGAATCCTGTACAGTACAATTAAACAGAAATAACAAAAATGTCAAGAGTGAAAGGTGAAGTCCAACTGAAGTACGGAAGAAACTGCAATAACAGGGAAAAGAAAATTACTGATCTAGGATATTAAACTGCATGCTCTTTTCTATGGAGCAAATAAATGCCAGTTGGCTGGGTGAAACCGGCGACACCTTTGAATGGCCGCACAACCAGCATGCAAGAACAGACGCTCGGATGCTATAGGTATGCTGGAATCAACATGAGCTCCATCGCTATGTCAAAGTAATGCTGCAAACCGGCATGCATGCTGTGCCATGTCCTTAGGGGACTGGTAGTGGCAGGACGATCAAGGGCTGGGTTTGTTGTAGTATGCCTTGAACTGCAAGGGCATTTCAAGCCTCCGGCATGGGGCAGTGGGGTGGCATATGTGGTGTGGGGAAGAAGGGAAGCACTCGGCACAGCATCACGCGGGACTCGGAGAAGCAGCAGTGTTACTGCGCCAAGTAGTCCGCCAGCGTTTGACAGTGCTTTGACAGCGCTCTGCCTCCGTAGCTTAAGCTAGGGAGGCAAAGCGCGCACAAGCGAGAGCGCTTATGAAAAGAGTCCCACGTTTTCATCCTCTTTAGATTAAGCTGGGGAAGAGAAAACACATACACCTTACTAGCAACAGTTAAATAAGACAAAACACACGATTGAATGTAAAAGCTTACTTATATTGCGGCTTTTCCCTTCTGCATCTAGGCAAGTGCAAAACCGTCGTGGAAATGGAAACTGCGCCGATTCAGCGTCTGTTCCGAGCAACTAAAAGCACTGTCAAACGCTGGCAGACTACTTGGCGCGGTAATACATGTGCAGAAGCTCCGCCTCCGTAGCTTTCCTTTCATAGCCACAGAAAGTTGTCCCCGAGTATAGCAGACCAACCGGAAGTCGTAGGTTCTTGTTCGACTAGTAAATAGCTCCTGATCCTGGTGACATCACTAGATACACTCTGGTGACGTCACAACGAGCGTTGGTTGCACCGGAAAGGCCCGGAGAGGAGCACAGGATTGTTTTTTTTATTTTGTGACGCGCCCACGGCGCGTAGCTTTGCATCGCTTGGCATCGTCGATACGGCATTCTCAACTCGATGCACGTGTTTACTTCAAAAGCTTAAAAAATGTTGGAGGTGGTTTAGTGGCACTTTAAGCCCATATAAAATGGTGCAGCTTAAAAACACAGAAAGAAAAGAAAAAGAAAATGCTAGAACTTGTTAACTAGATCAAAGTAGACTTAGTTGTACGCGCAAGCACCACGGGTGACCTTGCATCAAAGTGACGATTCTATCCCTCGTATCTTTTACAAAATTTCGATCTCATGCACACTGTGACGTGCTTGCGTATGCGTACAGACCGAGTTCGCGCTTGTTTCGATTTTCATGGTTTGCGATTGTTTTGTAATCCGATAGTATGCGCGACGCGAATTACGCAGTACTTTTTGGATTTGGAATCCAGGCGGCATGAGTGATTACTATGGAACCTTCCACGAGTCATATATAAAAGCCGGCGAGCTTGACCCGCAGATCAGATTTTCGGTGATTGCCAACTCCGCTACATGGTTCTCTCAAATTCCTTGCCTCAATATATTGTGAAATGAATACACGTATAGAGCTTGCACTCAAATTTCGCATTGTTGAGTTTGTATGTATTATATATATATGAGTTGTTCCCAGGCAAGGTCGACATACTTTGCCACTAATAACGGGAGCTTCTGAATATCCATTAACAAAAATTTATTAACACTTATTATTACCTTAGGGGCAGTTGCTTAAATAATGAATTTGAAGGCAGTCACGTTTTATAGCAGCGCCATTTAAAAATCTTGAAAGTCGCACCTACTTGTTTACCATCGAATTTCAGGTAAATCCAGGCGATATCGAAACCTATAGCGCGCCGGGAGCTCGTGTTCCAACTTTGGAACACGAGAAGCAGGCGTGCGATCCTGGCCTAACGGTTAGAACACTTAATTGGCTGCTGTGCGCGGTGGCAGAGGTTCATAGAATTACTGCATAGGATCCCTTTCCCTAAAGGGAGCCTAGCTCTCTCTATATGTTCGATTCTCATATTGCTCACAGATTTCATTTTTCTTAAAGCGAAGCGAGACAAAAGAATTATCAAAGGGCCAAGAATGAGCCAGAGAATGCTTCACATTAAAAGCATAATCTTTATTTTCCTCACCCCTCCTCTGCACAACATTTTCTCTCAGCTGGGGTGGGAACAGCAATATGACCCTGCCTATTGCTCCTTTTAAGCTAGGGGTCCCTGAAAAGGTTTGGACGAATTTTGTAGACGCATAACGTACAGCCACAGTAAAACATTAGCGCCACAATCGAAGTGGAGCGTCTCATATTAGCAGAGCTACGGACGATTAGAAGGTATACTCCTCCCTAGCCGCGTTTTTTTTTTTTCTCCTCAACTCGTTCATCGAGTGCTCGGAGCTAATTAGCTCCGCCTTCACTGGCTCTGCGAAATGAGGCGACGTCGTGTCGTCTACTTCCGGTTGTCTTGTAGCCAGCGCGCAAAGCCTATCCAACCTCTCCGCTAGCCGCCTGGGCCTCTGATCACCGGCGAGAGCTATCCAAGTAGCGGGCGCAGCGAGAGTTCTGTCGCAGCACCGAGCGTGTCTGGTATTCCGGTAAAGCGAGCTGGCCGTTCTGACGGATGGGCGGAGGCCTTAACTAAAGCCGCTCCATACTACTACCGTTGTGACGTGCACAGTGCAGCCACCTGGTGGCGCAGACCTTAACTATGCAAACACAGAGCTAGAAGAAGAGTTCTGGACTTTTAAGTGCCAAAGCCGCGATTTGGTAGGACGTTCTTGCTGGCTAGTTGGTTCGATAATGAGGCACGTCGTAGTGGGGACTCCGGATTAATTTTGACCTCCGGGGTATCTTTAACGTGCCCTTATGGCATGGAACATGGTTAGAGTGAAGTAGAATACCACTAAACTCTAGCACGGGCGTTTTCGCATTTCGCCCCCATCGAAATGCGGCCGCCGCGGCCGGGATTTGGTCCCGCGACCTCGTGCTTAGCATCGCAACACCATAGCCGCTAAACCACCACGGCGTATAAACAGAGCTACTATTGCATTAACCAAGTGTAAAATATTTTAAGCGTCTAAAAAGACATCCCAGGAATTACAAGTTGGCTACCATCTTCGTTGAGTCAGGGGGTACAAATGGGAAGACTATACGCAATCTAATTGCTGAAACTGAAAGTGCTGTTCGTTTAGTTCGGAGAGTATCAAATCGGCATCATGGACTCAAGGAGGATAACCTCATTCGACTAATGCATGCCTTCGTTCTGTGCCACTTTAGATATGTGGCAGCCATGCATCGATGGAAACGGGCAGAGCGGGATAAATTGAATACACAGCTTAGGAAGATTACCAAACGGGTTCTCGGGTTACCCGTATACACTTGTACAGAGCGCTTAATGCAGCTTGGCATTCATAACTCTCTTGAAGAGATTGCAGAGGGACAGGAGCGCGCACAGCTAATTCGCCTCACAACAACGAAGGCAGGGAGATCCATCTTGCAGGAACTCGGATATCACCCCGATAGAGTAGCAGAGGAGTTCTCTGACGTTCCTCCGTCGATTCGTGAGAACATTACGGTCGCGCCAATACCTAGGAACATGCACCCCGATCATAATCGCGGTAGAAGGAGGGCAAGGGCGGCCAACCTCCTTAGACAAATACACAGTGATCAGCGACAGGTCAGCTTTGTGGATGCCGCTTCTTGTAAGGGACGTCGGGCGTTCACCATCGTCACTGTTGATGGTCGGCAAGGAATCACCAATGCTGCCTCGGTTCGGACGAGGGACTCCGAAATAGCTGAGCAAATGGCTATTGCACTAGCCCTGCTGGATTGCTCATGGGGTGCCATCTATAGTGATTCAAGATCTGCAGTCAGAGCATTTGAAAAAGGCACCGTTTCCAAACAGGCCCTCAGACTTATTGGGCGCAAGGCAATCACGCACCACTTCATTTATTGGTTTCCGGCACATCAGGGTCAGATAAAGGGTGCTCCTCCCAGCCTCAACGAGTCGGCGGCTGCGCGTGAACTTGCCCACCGCGCTACCCTCGACCAATCGGAAGCCGACTCCCCAGAGAACAGGGACACGCCCTCCACCTACAACGAGATTACCAAACACTACTGTCTCAGCCGTAGAACCTACTTTGTTAAGCATTAACTACAAACGAATACCTATCCGAATCCATCGCTCTTAAATAAAATCTATCCGGACACTTACACCAACGCTACCTGCCACGATTGTGGAGATATAGCCACGTTAGACCATATGCTGTGGCGGTGTGCTCGGTCACGCTCTATCATCGCTAACAGCTCGGCCAGATGGGAGGCGGTTCTCCGCAGTCCTCTCCTGGCTGACCAACTCTGGGCTGTCCAGCAGGCCCACGATGCGGCCGAGAGGCTCGGCCTTCCGGTTCCCACGTGGGAGCGGCCCGCTTCGTGAAGGCTCACGATCTGCAGGACTTTAATTATTAAAGTTTTACCATACCATACCATACCATACCACACCATCTAGCTTGATACAGCTTGAACAGGCTAGAAACAGCTAGAGATATTTTAAGCTACAGTTTAGACATCTTCAAGATGGCTAGCACTTGATGCCTCTAAGCTATACTCACTAGCCATTGTGAAGACGTTTAGTTAGAAAAAAAAAAAAAAACGTCGGAACATTTCAGCGCCCTGGCTAGCACTCGATGTCTCCAAGGCACACGTTTCTAGCAATTGTAAAGACAATTACTTAGAAGAAGTTCAAAATTTCGAAGGCATTGCCAGGAAGATTCCACGGCAGCCTCAACGAATAGGAGGGGTGAGAGGGGCGGCTTGTCAGTACATAGAGTGAAGGGAGAGGGGGGAGGCGACACGGTCACTTCTGTAAGCGCGGAAGTTGCCGGCATGCTTCGGAAAAGGTGAGGGGATATAGCTGCGTTGATGGGACATATTGAAATCCTTTGTAGCCTAATGAGCACCACAAACGGCGCGCGCGGAAACCGATTCTTCGTAGATTTCTTGCGCAGGTTTTGAAGCACGCACGTTCGCTGGTTCAAATCTGGCACCACATCGATATAATGCTGCGACTTGCAGCCCACAAGTGGGGTGCGCAATATAAATTGTACATAAAAAGCCAGTAAAATATTATATATGTGCTGTTCAAGAACATAGCTGTGCGTTAAAGTGTTTTAAAGATAAAATATGTAAGCCCGTTAAAGGTTAGACAGTTTTATTCAAGCACAGCGCAGGTGGCGCCACATGCAGCAGTGCCGCATCGCGATCATTTTTTGCCGATTTTGAAACTTTCGGCAGCGGTGGCGGCGGCTCGTTCGTGCTGTTCGCTTGCTTAAAGTGATATGTGGTTTCGAGTGGAGAACTTCGGATTGTGTTTGCAAGAACGGCAGCAACAACACCGCTTTATTTCGGTACGGTAAGTGATTTATATGATTGAAAGGCTCCTACTTTGCTGGAAAACATTTTGAACGACACGAACGTCAGTTGACGTTTCTGATTGTCGCGTTCGTGCAGTTATTGACGCAGCCTGTGTCAGATTGGAATTTTTTTTAGGTTTGTTAGCAAATTTTTTTCTTTTGCCTCTTTGCAACTTGAATATGGTAATGGCTTTCAGGCTTCGACGGTAGCTGTGTAGTTCTGTTATCGACTCGATATGTGGTTGCGACACTATATCCATCAGTATGCGCTGTAATTAAACGTGATCGGGTAAATAACACTCGCAGACTGCCACTACAGACGAGAAATAAGAGAAACCAAAAAATATCGCATGAAAGTCGCCTTCATAGCATTCGTTGACCTTCCAAAACAGGAAAAATTCTGCTAATAGCCCCATATTTAGCTCACGGAAATGTGTCCACTCCACTATTAGGCATGAAGGGAAAGCAAATAATACTAACGGCAGGCAGCAGGAAAGTGCGGTCGCCGAAGTTAAAGGCCGCCTGCAGCTAGGCCTTTTTTGTATAACGATGTCAGTAAAGAGCAGAAGATTGTGATGCTGCTTCAAGGGAAACCAAAAGTTAGTAAAACAAAATCAGTAGCAGCTCATAAGCACACGTATGCAACATTTCAGGAAAATCGAACTTTCAAAGTGGTTCAAAAATCTGACGGGCACTGCATACTATTTCTAGTGCAAAAAAATTATTACCTTTACACATTAGCTACGTCAAGGTTAAGAAATATATTACTCTGTGACTCCTTTCGATGCTCCTGTGTGAAGTGTAAAAAAAATGGCAGTGGCTTAGCTCGGCTATGCCATGATATACATAGCGAAAGCTAAGGCATAGCATGGTTAGCCTTGATTAATCTTGATTGCAAGTCCAGGTTAGTCTGGTTTCTAGCTATAGATATATGTTGCGGCGTTTAGCCAGGCGTTCAGCGCGCTGTTCTTCTGTTTCCTGGGCGATTCGTTTCCTTTTCATCTCGTTCCGATGTCGATTCCAGGCCTATTCCTGCTTATCAGAATTGTTGCCGCCCATATATGGACGGCGACACTTGCGCCTCAACTGTGGTTGCGGCGCACGCGAGCTCTCCTTTTCAATCCTCCGACACGTTATCAGGCACGCGACGCAGCTGGCGAAGCCAGCGGAAGCGAGCGCAACGACGAGGAACGCGGGTGACGTCATACCAAATGGCGGCGACGGAAAGGCGCGGCACTGCGCAGCGGCGGTACACCTGTAGCTTGGTGCTATACTAGTGGCGCATGCGCGTAGTGACTAGGAAGCGATCATCATCATCATCATCAGCCTGGTTACGCCCACTGCAGGGCAAAGGCCTCTCCCATACTTCTCCAACAACCCCGTTCATGTACTAATTGTGGCCATGTCGTCCCTGCAAACTTCTTAATCTCATCCGCCCATCTAACTTTCTGCCGCCCTCTGCTACGCTTCCCTTCTCTTGGAATCCATTCCGTAACCCTTAATGACCAACGGTTATCTCCCCTCCTCATTACATGTCCTGCCCATGCCCATTTCTTTTTCTTGATTTCAACTAAGATGTCATTAACTCGCGTTTGTTCCCTCACCCAATCTGCTCTTTTCTTATCCCTTAACGTTACACCTATCATTCTTCTTTCCATAGCTCGTTGCGTCGTCCTCAATTTGAGTAGAACGCTTTTCGTAAGCTTCCAGGTTTCTGCCCCGTAGGTGAGCACTGGTAAGACACAGCTATTATATACTATATATATTGAGAGAAATATCCACGCCGAGGCGCGCGTTGTGACGTCATGTGCCTCCTCGGAGCACTGCCACGGCAAAATCGCAAGTTCGCGGCCAGTAAAGCTTTCGCTTTAAAAGCTTATACAGAAATCATGATGAACATTAAATTACTTTTGCACGTATTGTTTTGCTCGAATGCTTATAAATAAAAAAAAATATGTGTAGGTAATATACTTTAACCATCGGTTGGCCTTCATTTTATTTTTACTGAATAGTTTTTGCATTGCACAAACTCCATGCGTCTGTCAAGAAAGCTGCGCCTCTTGCAGTGTCAGTGTCTACCTATCAGGAAAACTGTGAATCCTCAGGGATTTTGAATAGTCTGGAAATATTCAGGGAAAACTCGGGGAATTTGTGCATCTATAATGGAAAATTAGCTGTAATTTCATTGAAAGGGAACGAAAGTCGCGCTAATGCTGGCCTGAGTAACAGAGAGGAATCGTAACGAATCCTCTTTGACGCCGTGTCATCGGCTCGAGTTTCCAGTGTACAGTCAAATGATTTTCCGGGCGCCCGATTTTCGGTACATGCCCGATAATTTAGACGGCTTCGCCGTACCATCACGTACCCCATAAAGTCTATATAGAACGTCTGAAATTTCGGACAAAAGACCCTTTTGTCGACCGATTTTCTGGACTTCCTGCCGTGACCGCGGGTCTGAACCGGCCACCGCCGCCATTTTGATTATCTCGTCGCCTCAAACTGGCGCTATCGCAAGGAGATCCGCTGGCAGCCGTAGCCATCACAGCGGCAACGCTAGGCCGAGCTGCTTCGATGATCGCTACTAAGATTCTTGCCGTTCCGTGCCGTGTTTTTTGTTGAAAAAAATTCGCCGCTGTCACCAATTGCACCGACTCCGCCTTCCTAATCCTCGCGATTTACCTCGAAGCTCGGAACGCACGGCGCGTTGCATAATGCCGGTTCTTAAAAGTCAGCTTCGCCTCTGTACAGTCGTTACGCGGTGAAGCTTATGCAAAGTATTGTGGTGAAGCTTAACAAGCGTGGGAAGGGGCAATTGTCAAGGTACACAGTATGCATTCCTTAATTATACACGCTTGCACCCGCCGTCTCATGTGGCAGTTCAAGCACTGATAGGCCTAATAAGTGTACTGGCAGGCCTTCGGTGCTTTTTCGGACGAGCCCGTGCTGATTTGAGCCCTTAAGGGCAGTAAAATACAAGCACTATTTTTTGGACTGCCCGATTTTTCGGACGTGTTCGCGGCCCCTAGGGAGTCCGAAAAAATGGGACGTTGACTGTACGACTAACCAAGAGAATGCTCCAAATGGTCCATGGGGCGAACGCACGGCGAAAGGAACAGAAAAGACCGACGCATCGAGGAAGGAACGGGAAAGGAGGTGAGCTGCCGCTTCCTTGAAGGAGCTTGCGCTCAAAAAACAAAGTATTGGCTTTCGCAGAGATGCACGGGGCCCTTCATCCAAACCAAAATAACCTCTTTAAATCAGTGAAACGCAACACTGAGGTGTTGTGTTGCGTTTACGTGCGTGCTTTAGCTAGAGAGTAATTTATGTTCATGAACAATCGCTTAATGACTAGCGTCTATGGGCTGTTGCGCTCAATATGGCATCATAGGAAAAAAAAAATGCGACGAAAGGTGGCCTCGAATGCCACAGAGAACCAGTGATGTATTGAGATATCGTGGGCTCCCTGGGGCACGCATGCCGCAGAAAAGCACGTGGCTTCGCTTATGTTCGCGGCAGTATTGTGCACAGATCGCGAAAATTTCCTTACCAGGTTCGAAAAGTGCTGCCGCGTCGTTTCGTGATCATTTCCCAGAATGTAAAGTAGCGTCGAACTAAATTAGTTGAATTGTGGCATTCAACGTCCCAAAACTGCGCAGTTAGTGCACAGTGGGTTAAGAGGGACGCCGAAGTGGAGGGCTCGGCATTAATTTTGACCACGTATATACCGTTAAACGTGCACCCAATGCACATTGCAGCGAGTCTCATTGTTCTCCGCCCCCATAGAAATGCGGCCTCCGCGTTCGGTAATCGAACCAGCAACCTCGAGCTCCGCAGCACAACCCCATAGCCACTCGGGAGTCATCAGATTGAAGACGGTGCCAAAACCATAGATGGCAGTGACAAGAAGTATTTATTTTATCCATAACGAACGAAAAACGTATTTGTTGATTGCGATGGGAATGTCTGGCCTTTAGGCCCTTCGTGTCCGCATCGCCGTCCAATCTCACTGGGCGGTCCGACAGGGCAGGGGTAAGGGCGATGGATCATGTTCACACTTGGGTTCCGCAACTCCACTGTGCGCAGCATAGTAGAGTTGCTGCTGGGCTGAGAACTTCCACCCCGAAGCGTGCAGCTCTAGAAGTTCGAGCAGCGTCTGCCGAGTCTCGGCGGAGGCATCGGGCGTCAAGAACTCGTCCCGCAGGCACGCCACCAGCGCCGCCATGCGGGCGGGCGCGGCTCGCTCGGCAGTCATGCCCGCGGTTTTCAGCGCACTGCGGATGCACTCGATCTGCGGATGAGATATTTTTCGTTGAAGTCATGATGATGGTCGCCATCTTAGGATACTAGTACCTGGAGAAGCTGAGTAAACAAGAAACGACAGAACGACAAATTGAAAACAGTGGTAATCCGGTGAAGACTTTTACTGTAAAAAAAAGCAAGGTGAAGTACGCGAGATGGTAAGGTGCAGTGGCGTCATAGTGGTCACCATGTTTGGGTACCAGCGCTACGAGAAGCTGCGTCCGAGACGTCACATGAAAACTATACTGCACTGTTCATGACGCGCGCAATATGATACATATGGAGCTTTGAAATTGGCGACAACGTTAAAGAATTTTTGGGTGCACTGTAGGCGCGTCTTGCGCATAAAGCTATAAGTTCGTAACACTGATAATGCGGCGAAAAAAAAAAGCCGGCAAAACATTTGAGACTGACGCGTGGCATTTTTGTGCGTGCAGCCACACGTTACCACGATGCAATACCAAGAAACGTGGCATAAACGATTATTCACTGCAAAACAACGGCTCCGGCCGATTTGGGCATATATAGTTTTATACTAACGTTATTGGAGGGAGCTTCGGAGTTGCAATTGTCCAGAGGCTAGTACATGGCTCTGTCTCTTATCTTCGTGCTTATGGCTTCAGGCGCTCTCCTGGCTTTATTTACCACGCTTTATCTGCCGTTATTGGCCCAAGCTTCGAGTTACACTTTTCTAAAGGCGGAAGGGAATAACACTTTGCGCGCGCGCGCATAATAACTGCGAATCGTTGTATTTATATTGCAGCGTTTTGTTGAAAACCATAAATTCGCGAAGTCGTAAAGCCATTTGAAGCCAGATGGACGAATTTTTTCGGAAAAATCAATGTACTATACCCATCATTCCCGTGCTGGCTGAACAGCCATGATTGCAAGCTTCCTAAACCCTATAGTGCCCAGTGCTTCCGTCTTTTAATTTTCGTAGAAAACTATGGATATTGGGGAACAGACGTTAGAAGGATGTCGACCTGGGTGTACCAGTCCAGGTCTGGCGAGTGTATCATGAACTTGCAGGACTCGCACAGAAGTAACGCCAGGCAGAAGATGTGTCCGGAGTGGCAGGACGCGGCCGCCGAAGCCTTCCCTTTTCCAGGGATAGCGGTCAGGAGCACGGACAGGAAGCTCACGAAGGCCCCCCACCGGTGACTATCCTTTTGCTCCGGCGGTGGCTCCACCGGTGCCGCGGCGGTGAACTTGGGCAGTAGGAGGTCGCGTTGCTTGAACCAGTTGCGGCAGGTGCACAGAAGGCGGTTGATGAACACACCTGCTCGCTCCTTCTGCGATTTTTTTTAACAAAAGAAACAAAATCGGACGACATGACTAACTTAGCAGAGCATATAATACGGGGTGCTCAGCGTTAAGGAAAGGAACGGCAAGCGAGATAGGCGGTGCGGTGCCGAAAACATGCGTAGCGTAAGACTTCAACTCCACTTTAAAACAGAAAGAGGCCAGGCCTTTGTCCGAGTGGTCTGGACTACACCGTGAGCCATAAAGTTGTCTTGCATGGATGGCACCCACCGTGGTTGCTTAGTGGCTATGGTGTTCTGCTGCTAAGCACGAGGTGCCGCGATCGAATCCCGGCCACGGCGGCCGCATTTCGATGGGGGCGAAATGCGAAAACACCCGTGTACTTAGATATAGGTGCACGTTAAGAACCCCAGGTAGTCGAAATTTCTGGAGTCCTCCGCTACGGCGTGCCCCATAATCAGAAAGGGGTTTTGGCACGTGAAACCCCATATTTTTTTTAATTGTTTACACCCTTATGGGAGCTGATTTATCCCATTGCTAAATCTCTTACCATTAGGCGTATAACATTTCTTTTTCTCTAACTACAAAACTTGCGATTAGAGAAGCCGTTGTTGCAATTTAATGACTTTGAGCACCTGGTGGACACCCAGATATCTGAAACCAGGTTGTCACAGTGATAGCTATTAACTAGGGGTGCGCGAATATTCTAAGTTTCGAGTATGAGTCAACTACACACACCGACTATTCGTATTATTATTCATGAAGAAAGGGTTCGGTATTTTCGAATATCAGAAACGCATCAAATATTTCGCAAAATAGAAACGTAAAGCTCCTGTTACTGTTCACTACTCAGTAAACAAAGTTGCAAATTATTGAAGGTTAGGCACCGAAAGTTTTTGAAGCGATGCAGAAACAAAATGGTTAATGCAAGCCGAGTTTGCAGTTTCGTGGCAGGAGCCTATTGTTACTTCTCAACACCACAAAGGCGCAATAGGGCATTTGCCACGAGTCAAACCGCCAAACTTCTTCAGTTTGTTTGTTTGTTTGTTTGCAAAAGGTTGCAAGAGAAGTTTGCAGGGACGGCATGGCCACAGTTAGTTCATGACCGGGGTTGTTGGACAAGTATGGGAGAGGCCTTTGCCCTGCAGTGGGCGTAACCAGGCTGCTGCTGCTGATGATGAAACCGCCATCAATGCATCAGCGCTTATCCAGATGTCAATGAAGCGTGAAGACAGAGTCTTGACGGGTCCCACAAAAGGCCCTCACCTCGCTCCAACTTGGCAGCCTGAGCGAAAGATGAAAAGGAGGGGTACAACGTCGAAGACCTGAGAGTCGCAGGTTTCTTTCTTGCCAATATACCAAAACCAGGGTTTTTGGAGGCGGAGTTACTGCGGGTTGTTGGGAGGATGGGCATGGTATCGCTACGAAGTCGAGGAGTGCGATTTGGTGCTGGACAGTCTTCAGATTCTCTAGACGACTCGTCTAGGGAAGACGATGGCATTAAAAGCGGATACTTTTCGAGAGTGAGGTCAGAGGGTCCTGATATGAACTCGGACATTTAACTTGCTCTCGCGTGGAGTGGGCTTCCGTAACTGTAGCCAGGTAGCCAAGCCAATAAACCCTTTTTCCTTCATTTTCTACAACCTGACGTAGCAGTCGATGGGCTTGGTGGATTCCTTGCCCTAACGTCACCCTAAGCCACAACATTATACATGACAACCTGTGATATTTGCTTGTATACGCTGTCATTTACTGTCCGTGACAGTCTAGTCATGAAGAAATTTCATCTTTTACGCTACATCAGGTGGTGCTTATTTTTTGTGACCGACCAGTTTACATGTGTCTACGGCATGCAATGTCATCAGCAGTTGCCCCCCCCCCTTTGTTGCGTTTTCTCTTGGCAACCATTTATTTAGCGTTGTATGGAAATAAGGCCATACAACGGCCATTCTTTCTTGAAGAGATTGATCGCAACCTGGCTCAAAAGTTTGACATGTTATTCATGAAGTTTTTTTTTTTAATGACAATAATTGATCTTTTGTTGAAGGCTGATCCGTTGTTCCGGATAGTTAGCCATTTTCCACTAGTCAGCACAGGTGCGGTACTAAATTATACTGCAGTATCCATTGCTCCTGCAAATGTACGCGTTTGACTATTCGATATTTGACTCGATATTCGATTCATATTCGAATAATTTCATATTCGCCCACCTCTACTCTTAACGTTTATTTGAGCCCCGCATGTAGCCCGCTAAGGCAAGGTGCATGCGCCGTCGCGCCGTAAAAAAAGGCGGGTTCTGAAGGATAAGGGGGGGGGGGGGGGGGGGGTCTCGCACTTGAGCGGGTCTTTAAGGGGCCGGTGGGCTTTTCCGCACGTGTTTTGTGCCATGTATCCTACTGACGCAATGGCAATGGGGCTTCCTCCCGTAGTTGAAAAACTGAAGTATGGATCTTCATTTCGCCTTATAATAATGAAGCTTTTACCACGGAAATTAATGTATTAAGCTTTAAAAGTCTACTACATCAGTTTAAAGTGACGAGTGCTTACCTCTTTAGCGTCCATTTTACACAAACGTTTTCTGGCACTCGGCGTACGTCTGCTTTCGGATGCCTCCATTCTAACAGACTAAACACAGATAAATTTCATACCATTTCCGGGTTACTCCGAAGTTGCACCGTAGAGGTCGTGAAGAAGATTCCGAAACGGTAGAAACGGAACTACTCCCAGAAGAAGATCCAACCTTAGCGGAGATTACAGCAACGGCACTAGTTCTCGTGCCCTGTGATAACTCAGCCTCCGATATATAGAATTGTACGTATGGACTTAATGGCCGCGTGCAGAAAATTGGTACACAGCGATGGTGCTGCCCATATATCCACACTAGTTCCCTGCCGTCCTCAATTGCGCTTCCAATCTCACGGCACGCGTTCTGTAACTGATAACCCACCGGTCATCGCAAATGTTCTAAAGATAGTTGCAAGATAGGGTTAATAGCATGCTATGATGACACTAGCTTCCGGGAAATTACAGAGCTGTAAGTGCTTTTTTGCTTTTTAAATTTCTGACGAGCATTTCTTGGCCATAGACCCAGCGTCGTTTTGAGACTAAATATATACGGCGACGTAAGGAAACTAAACTATCATGAACTTAGGTTGGAAAACAAAGGGGTGGGTACTACGAGAAAGGGAGGCCATCTTCGTTTGCAATAAGATCCTGCAATTAGGGTAAGCAGCACGCCAACTTTTAGATCTGAAGATGACAAGCTGAGAATGCCACTTGCGATTCAGTATCCTTGCAGCCTACGTGCGAGTTTTAAAAAAGAGGAGAAAGAAAGAGAAAGGAGTGGTCTTTGAAGCTCGCTTCTCCACAGGAAGGAATATTGTGTAGAGGAGCCCTACTACGTGGTTGTCTTGTCCTCGACGTGGGCGGCCATCAGTTTAGCCTTCGTGGGGCTTTCATCTCAGTGAAGTCATGTTTCAGTGCAGATAGACATCGAAAGAAAATTTCGCGAATGCAAAGCAAACGTGTTCAATGGTGTGGGCCACTTGGTGGTCTAATCAATGGATAGTTTATTTAACGGAAGAATACGCGACGTAGAGAAGCCACTACAACGCCGCGCTTGGCTTACGGTAACGGACATAGCGGCAAGGTAAACCTTATCCCACTACATGCAGCAGACGCGAGACAACGGATTGCCGTAGCTAAGAAGAATCGATTTAGTTCGGCGAGTTGTTACGTTTTGTCTATCAAAAACTTGGTTGAATATAAATACCTAAGTGCGACAACCAGAAACCTAAGTGGCAACTCGCATATCTCCAACATCTGTGACTCAGCATTCCGTAAACTGTCTTCTAAGGCAGAAAATATAGCATGCTCCGGCTAAAACTAAACATTTCTGCGTATATTTGTTAATCATTACAGGTGAACTGGAATACGCTTGCGTTATTTCAGACCCTTACCCAAAAACTAATATAAGTGCCCTCGAGATAATACAGCGCAAGGCTGTCAGCTTTGTTTTAAATATCGACGCACATACTGTCCTAAATCCCCGATAAAAAAACAGGATATCCATACGCTCCAAAGAGGGCATAATATGAACAGAATAAAGTTCCTCTAGAAAGTTTATCTCGAGTATCCTACAGCATACCCAAACTCGGTCACTTGAAGCAAAACAGGCATCGTCACAACAACCAGCGCCACACAACCCCAGAACTGACACCTAAACAGTCGAGCAATGAGTGAGTGGAAGAAACTACGATCAGTCTTAACAGAGAGCATTAAGGCTACTGATCTTGTTGATTCACAGTACACGTACTTGTGTGTTTTCTTATTTGTTCAATTACGACATCGGCAGGGGGTTGGTAGTGTTATTAGTGTTTTATTGATTATTGCATACGCTTCATTTAAATTTTATTTCATATGCTTGATTTTAAGTGTGTGCTATTGAACCATTTATTCGTTCCCATGCATTCCCCTTGCCTATGTTTGCAACTCAGATGCGTCCTTGCATTCATCTTTTAATTGCTCCTCCTGCTTGGGCCTATCGCGGTCTGCTGTATACTGCAAATAAAGTAACACAAAAGAAATTTTTCTTAGCTATTGCGCTCCACCCTACACTTTTTACTATTTCGTGTTTTTACCTGGCAACCATATAGTCACGTGGTAGTGACGTATAAAGAACACAGTAGCAATCGCATTAAAGACGAACCTAACTTTTATTGGGCGAACCTGTGCCCACAAAAACAGGCTACACTTAAAGAACGGCGACAATGCCGAACACAGTCGGCGATCGTCAAAATCTGATCAGTGGGTCAAGTGGGTCGGCTTTTATACATCAGTCGTCGAATGTTCTAGACTAATCACTGGGACCCGCGTGTCTTCCACAAAGTTCCACACCATTCCCTTCACGGGATAAAATCAGATAACACAAGGTTCGTTAAAAACAGCGGATAGAACCATCGATAACTTTCGAGAAACTTCCGATACACGCAGGCGCGTCCTGCGCTGTGCGATAACATTTGTTAGTCGGTGAAACGTGGTTGCCCGATGGAGATTTACAAATACACGTGCCAATATAACCGCCGTGGTTGCTCAGTAGCTATGGTATTGGGCTTCTGAGCACGAGGCCGGGGGACCGAATCGCGGCCACGGCGGCCGCCGCATTTCGGTGGGGGCGAAATGCGAAAACACCCATGTACTGTACGTTAAAGAACAACAGGTGGTCAAAATTTCCGGAGTCCTCCACTGCGACGTGCCTCATAATCAAAAGGTGGTATTGGAACGTAAAACCCCATATTTTTTTAAACACACACGCATGCATATATATATATATATATATATATATATATATATATATATATATGGCTGAGGAAATCACGCCGGCCTCGGTAGTAAAATGAAGAAGCGTACGACGTACGTTCAATAAGCACAGTATATTTGACTGACATTTCGGCTGGTGGACCAGCCTTTGCCGAATATATATATATATATATATATATATATATTCTCATAAAAATAACCAGCGTCCAGCAGCGTACTTTCGCGTTGCAACAATGTACGTTGCCGTATTTCCCATACGACCAGGTACCTTTTTTTTTGTATGGCGATACGACAGTGCTCAGGCTCTACTGAGTCCACCGGACTCACTTATCCTATACCCGTGGTGCGTTGACGGGCTTTAGGACCGAGCGTCATTAATTTCAATTTCCGCGACAGCGTCGTATTCGCCATCTCCGGTTGGCCTACAGGACGCCATGTGGCGCGTGAGCTCCCGCGCAGCCGAGTTGCTGTGAGGGCCGGGAAAGAGGGGGGGGGGGGGGGGTGTGAGGGGCACTGACATTGCTTATAAAGCCCCTCAATTTTATCTCGCTCGCTCTTTCGCGGGAAGGCAAGCTGCTCCTTGAAATATTGCCATATATTCTGCCTTATAATAGAGCTGTACATAGTGCTACGTTTTTTATTATTTCTAATGCATTTTGTGATGTATTCATGACTAGGTGTATTTATGAGAATTACTCATCATGTATGCTTTACTTTTGTCTAATGCTTGTTCATAGTTATCATGAAAAATGTTTCGCAGTTATTAGTGTGGAAATCCTATTTTTTTCAAATTTCTCTTGTATTTAACTGCGCTCATCCTTTGTTGTATATATTGCTGCATGTAAAACGGGGCCACGGACCACGTCAAGCCTTGCTGGATTTTTGTCCACGGTCCTCAGCGTCAGTTGTATGTTGAAATAAATTTGATTTGATTTGAAGAGCGGTTGCTTTCGGGCAAGCAAGTTGCAGGAGTAGAGGAGGCTCTCGCTCGCTCCGTTCGTACGATCGTTCGGGCTATTGCATTGACAATCACTGTCGATGGTTTCTGCCAAACTTTTCACATTATTATTGTTTATGCGAAAGCGTCAAATGGTCCACTGAGCGAAAAACCCGTCTTCTGTAGCAGTGAAACGGCACCTAAATTCCCACTGGTTGCGACGCCACGTCACAAGTGCGCCTGGACGGAGCAGAGCGGGCGAGAGGGAACACCTGCTGCCGCGATACTGCGCCAGGTGTTGCGTGAGGGGAGAGGGCATTGCTGCGACGCCACGTCACACTCGCTCTCGGAAGCCGGCGCGCGTTCCGTATCTCTCTCTCGCATCTCCACTGGGCTTAGCTGCTGCGCGCGTCTGCCGGCCTCGGTGGCCGCTGCTGCTTCCTCGGTCTCTCGTCGCGCGCTGGACGTCGATGGCATACGTCGTTGGCACCGCAGGCTGCTGCTGCTTGCTGGCTTGGGCAGCACGTACCGCTATGGTACATTACTTGCAGCGCAACACTATGATTACTGTTCAGCGGCGTTCAATTGGACATTAATGCTTTCGCAGTGACAACATATAAGAAGTGCTTAGGCGTCCTTGGACTATTATTATTATTATTATTCACTTACTGTTATTGAGTGTTTACTCCAAATTATCAATGACATTGTGTATGTTGAATGCTTGCATTAATCTGACTTCCAGGAAAGTGTCCGTATCGCCCTTAATCCATGCTCACAATATTTCGCATTGTTAACACAATCTTAACCATGTTTGAAACCACTATCGTACCTGTGTCCCGACCTTGCTACAGCCTTACATATAAGGCTAGCAGTATGTATTAAATAATAATAATAATAATAATAATAATAATAATAATAATAATAATAATAATAATAATAATAATAATAATAATAATAATAATAATAATAATATTTATTGACACACATCCAAACACAATACAAAGAAACGGGCCTGTCTAAGTCTACGAGGACTTGTGCGACTAGGCCCGGCAGAGTCGGTACAGCGATGTGGTTACATATTTACATAAAAAGTGAAAAGGTAGACATATACATAATAACACGTTTTTTTTTCTACTTTGAGAAGAATGTTTGGTAGTATTATCCGTTAACAGACAATGACATAAAAGAGAAACACATCAACAACTTAAGTAAAGATCAGGAGTAAATTTCACCGTTTCATCAATAATTTCCTCAACTGTTTTTTCGAAGTTGCCAAGAAGAATTCATCGGCCAAATCGTTAAATATTTTTGGGATATATACACTTCTTCTCGCTTCACCATACTTAGTAGTGGAATAGGGTACCTTAAAACGTTTTTTATTTCTTAACAAACGAGGTGTATCGTATGCCTCTTTGAATTCATCGCTCCAATTATGCCGCATAATAACAGTTCTGGTAAATAAACCCTCCAATGTGCAATATCCTAATTCCTCAAAAATATTATTGTCGTTAAGTTTACTACCATAAGCCACATTTCTTAATATATTTTTTAGTAGTTTATCAATCCGATTTTTCCAGTGCTCTGTACAAAAGGCGAAGATCGTTATCCCATACCTCAGCACACTGTACGCAAGTGCATGCACTATCATTTTCTTGACTGGTAGAGGTACTAAACCCTTTATGTTGAAAAGTAAATATGCAACACTACGTAGTTTCCCACACAAAAATGCCATGTGATGTTGCCAAGACACACCGCTGTTGAACGTTATACCCAGGTATTTGAATGTCTCCACATATTCTACAGCAGTACATTTACATGAAATACAATGTTCATTATGCAGAAATATTGGCAAGTTCATTTTTTGAGTTTTTAATGGACTTCGAAAGCACATGGTTTTGCTTTTCTTAGCATTGATATAAACACAGTTTTCTTCAAACCATTGCATAGCCTTATGGACCGCATTTTGTAGGGCGCTAATTGCTTCTTCATAATGCATATGACGAGTGAGTAGAACTGTATCATCTGCATATTGATACACAGTGGCCTTTGTAATTATCGTGGGAAAGTCGTTCATAAATAAATTGAATAAAAGAGGGGACAAGACGGATCCCTGTGGAACACCAGCTGTAATATATTTTCTACCGCTAAAAATTTCTTTACTGCCCATGACCACCTGTGATCTATCCTGTAAATAATTGCAAATAATATCAAAAAAGGGTCCCCTGAAACCCAAACGAAACAACTTTTCCAATAAAATATCGTGATTTACAGTTTCGAACGCTTTTGCTAAATCTAAAAACAAGGCACAACTATACAGGTTCTTATCTAGAGCAGAATATAATTCATCTGTGAACTCTTCTAACAGTGTAATAGTACCTCGCTCAGCAACAAATCCAAACTGTCTTGGTGTTAGGATTGAAAATTTCTTTAAGAAGGAAGTCATGCAATCAAACAGAAACTTTTCCAGTATTTGAGAGAGTATAGGCAAAACAGAAATAGGTCTATAGTTTTCAACTTCATCTTTTTTTCCTGCTTTATACAGTGGCTTAACAATCGCCGTTTTTAAGGTCTCCGGAATTGATGCGGTGCTTATAAAACCATTAATCATAAAAAGCACTATGTCTGCTAATGTATCAAAATTTCTTCTTAGTGTGGCCACAGCCAACCCATCTATGCCCGGTTGTTTATTAGGTCGGAAACTAAAAATTATTCGCCTCAGATCTTCCTTCGACAACGTGGGCAAAAAAGCAGATGCTTGAACAGTATGTTTGAGTGAGCAAGTGTGTCTCTGCGACTGCGTAGTGTTAGAAAAACGCGTGAAAAAATTATTGAAATTATCTACAACTACATCTGGCTTCTCCGAAAAAGATTCCAAGAAATTCGCAGGTGCCGCAGTACTGCCTCGGAGCGTATTTATTAAAGCCCAAGTTTTTGCAGAATTTTTGTGTGCTTGATTAAATCTGTCTACGAAATACCGCCGTTTTGCTGATCTCAAGAGGGTAACGACCCTATTCCTCGCTATCTTATATTCAGTTTTCAAATCTTGATTTTTCGGCGCACGCCTGCTCCTTTTCCACAACCAGTCTCTGTTGGAAATAGCTCTCATTATGTCGGCTGTGAACCAGGGGTAACTTTTCCTTTGTTTTTTAGTTATTGTGTACATACTAGAAAGCTCAAATTTTTTCAGCTGCTCACAAAATTTTTCATAAACTTTAGCATAATTACAATCCTTAATCATTTCCGCCCAGTTAAACTGTGCGATCAAATGATCAAATGTTCTCTTGTTTAAAATCTGCACTTTTAATTGATTACTGTCATGTTTTTCTTCTGATTTGTCCTTTCCGGGCAGGGGTAAAAGTGTCTTAAGGCGACATGCGACAAAATAGTGATCCGCTATCTTTTGCCTTATGATAGATGACTCTAAAGAATAATTCGGTGCTCTTATTGCTATATGGTCTAGACAGGAGGATACTAGTCTATTTTGTAAAAGTTCTTCTCTTGTAGGTTGATTTATAGTCACTTGTAAGCCATAGGTTGATAAGATGGAGAGGTAATCCGACACAGTAGTCGAACTGATGTTCAATATATTATTGTTTAGGTCACCCGCCAAACAAATCTGATCTGCTGCTTTGTGGCCTTCTAAAATTTCCTCAAGTTCACGCAAGAACCGTGTGACACTGATTAGGTGGACGATAAATAGCTATCAACAATAATTCTGTGTTCGTAAGCGTAATTTTTACTGTCAAACTTTCGGCGTGGTTTAAAGAAATGTCTGTAACCACAGTGTCATATCTTATCTTAACAAACACTGCTAAGCCCCCTCCTCGTCGTTTCTGTCGTGACATGAAATGGGCTTTGTAACCCTTTAAATTGTAAATGTTAGTGCAGTCCTCTGGTACATTTGTTTCCACTATTATAAATGCATCTACTACATCTGCGACTGATTCCGCTACCTGTCTAAATTCCTCCCAATATTTTCGTAGACTTCTGATATTAATACTAATTACTGTGAAACCGTGTTCACGGCTGGTAGCAAATATATCTTTGAACTCATTGAAATTTGAGACAGAGGAAAAATTCGTTGCCATGTTGCTTATGAAATTTTAAGAATATCGGCTAGACTCTTAATTCGAATCAGGGGTGCATCTTCATTCTTCTTCACGAAAATACTTCCGCCCTTGACCCATGCAAATTTGTAGTTCTTTTCTTTTGCTGTAGTTCTAGCTCGCAAAAACAGATTTCGGTTCATTCTTGTCAGATTGTCATTGATGAAAAGCCTCGGCAGTTCTCCAATTTGATGCAAGCGTCTTAGCTTGCCCCGCGCATCAAACCACGCATTCCTTGCGGTCACGGAAGAAAAACGTACTAGAACTGTTGGGTTCACCTTATGTTTGTTTGGTAAGCGATGCACCGCCTCGATATCAGAGCTACAGAAATCTGATAGCTCCAGTTTGCTGGCTATGCTCGATAAGACTTCTTTTAGGTTTTCCTCGTGTTTGACAGGTAGCCCTTCGATTTCCATATTTACTTTTCTGCCATACTGTTCGCTCTCATTTAGATCCTGTTGCAGCTGCTGCAGCTGTTCCGCCTGTGTTTCCAGTTGCGTTTTCATGTCAGTAATTTGTGCTTCACGCGCAGCTTCACGTTCTTTACTGGCGGAAAGCTGTGCTAACACCATGTCGTATTGTTTAGACAAAAAGGAGACTGTTTCTTCTAGGTCTTTCATTGTTATGCTCAAGTTTGTGAATTCTGCCTTGAGGAGGAGCAGAGAATCTACTTTTCCATGTAAAGTCAGCAAAGAGGTCAAAGTTTGCTTAATACCTGCCAGCTCTGACATTAATGTGGCTTCTGAAGTGACTTCGTCTGGTAGAGTCGTACTCGCAGACTGTGAGCCCGCCCCCCCTCGTTGCTTTACCGCGCGACACGTTTTGCACACCCATGATTCACGTTTACTTTGACTCTTCGCTGCGAAAGTATTTTGAGCTACACCTGAGCAATGTTGACCCAAATGATATGGGTTCCCGCACTCCGAACAAGTAATGAAACGACCATCATCGGGTAGTAGTTTGTTACAAGCAATACAATTGTCCATAATAACACTCAACAAGATACACTCTGCAGTCGGCGGCCAACACCCTTAGTTAGATTCACAAGGTAAGCACAGTACCTGTAAAATATGTGCGTTAATGTCCGGTCGTTGAATCGCCGCCGACTGCAGAGCGTCCCGTGCTGCAGGCTGTTTAAGTAGGCGTTTCTGCCAGGGTTTCCAGAGGCTGGTGTGATTTTGCAAAGGCCTTCTGCGATGACGTTTGCGAAGCGGTGATGGCTTGAAAACCGGATGAAGATCCAATCCAGCAGGAAAATGTTCTCGGATGATAACACGTGCGAGCCTGTAAAATATGTGCGTTAATGTCCGGTCGTTGAATCGCCGCCGACTGCAGAGCGTCCCGTGCTGCAGGCTGTTTAAGTAGGCGTTTCTGCCAGGGTTTCCAGAGGCTGGTGTGATTTTGCAAAGGCCTTCTGCGATCACGTTTGCAAAGTGGTGATGGCTTGAAAACCGGATGAAGGTCCAATCCAGCAGGAAAATGTTCACGGATGATAACACGTGCGAGCCTGTAAAATATGTGCGTTAATGTCCGGTCGTTGAATCGCCACCGACTGCAGAGCGTCCCGTGCTGCAGGCTGTTTAAGTAGGCGTTTCTGCCAGGGTTTCCAGAGGCTGGTGTGATTTTGCAAAGGCCTTCTGCGATGACGTTTGCGAAGTGGTGATGGCTTGAAAACCGGATGAAGGTCCAATCCAGCAGGAAAATGTTCTCGGATGATAACACGTGCGAGCCTGTAAAATATGTGCGTTAATGTCCGGTCGTTGAATCGCCGCCGACTGCCTAGGTCGTTATAATAATAATAATAATAATAATAATAATAATAATAATAATAATAATAATAATAATAATAATAATAATAATAATAATAATAATAATAATTTACCGCGCCCATGAACAGCCAGAGGCCTTCAGAGACGTAGGTAAGAAATACGTCTACCGAATTACAGCATTCAAGTGGCAAAAAATGTACTCAATATCGAAGATGAGGAAATTAATTTGAGAACAGACTCCTCGACTGACGCCGTCAATATTGAAACGCATTACAATTTGCTGGAATGTTAGACGAGCTCAAGAACTTTTGTTACTCACATGAGAGACATAAAATATTGTGGGTCTGCGTACGCCCGGCCGAGGTTCAGCGAAATTTAGCGCTGAAGTGATCTCCGGACATAGTACCGTACTGTGCACAACTTTAAATGGTAAACATAAAAAAGAAACCCCCCAAAAAAGCCTAATCAAGCTACTTACGTCGCACTTCGGGCGGCGTTAAATTGCATCTATGCAACGCATGGACATGGTGGTAACAAATAAAATAAGTTCTGCGGAAGCCCGCAAGATGGTGGAAGGTTCGAAAAAGGAAAAGTTGTCATCCACTCGACTGTAGCACGAAGGTACAAAGAAAAACTCGCGTTTCATTGGTGAGAAACCAGTTTTGACTTACTTCGTTGCTTCGTGTGTACCGTCGGCTGGATAACAATTTTTCCACCCCTTTCAGAGATTTAATAAATTGTACGTCGTAAAGATCTATCACGGAGCACGACAAAATTAAGCTGCGGGCTCGACGAGGGTGCACAAGACGCGTCCTCGCGGGCTTACGACTCACCGCGATGACGCAGGCGCAAAACCTGGCCGCCATCTCGGCGCTGTCGTCGTCGTTGACGGCCTTCCCGCACACGGCCCGCACCAGTCGGTCCACCTGCTCGGCCGTCAAGGAATCCGGGTCTGCGGGGAAACGGCGCAGGGCTCACGTCACGCTCGAGTTACGGCAAAAAGCATTGGAGATATTTATTTACATATACTGCCATCTTGCATAGCAAGATATTGCAGGAGTGAGTGAATACATATGTCAATCAGTTGAAGAATACATTTGAGTGGCAAAAAGAAAAACAATAGAAAAAACAATATCAGGAATAGCTAGTTGATTAATGAACATGATTAGGTAATAGGTTGGCAAATACATCACTTGGTAACTCGCGCAAGGACCCCTCAAGGCCATTCCAAATCACAATTGTATGCGGAAAAAAGGAAAACCTAAAACAGTCAATCGTTGCATTCAAAGGAACAATGTTAAGATGATGACTTCTTCTGGTGGGCCGAGAAGAAGGGTTAGTGAAAACAATAGGTGCATTGACATGACATATGGCGGTTGACATTGGCATTGACATATGGCGGTTGAAGTGCCTTGACGTACTTAAACGAGAAGAAAGGGTGGTTAACCGAGGGGCCCGATTTGTATTAATCATATGGGAAGCCAAAAAACACAGACACCAAGGACAACACAGGGGAAAATTACTTGTGCTTACTAACTGAAAAAAAAAGGAATTCTGAATAAATGGAATTGAAAGTGGATGAAAAAAACAACTTGCCGCAGGTGGGGAACGATCCCATGTCTTCGCATTGCGTATATAGAGCATCGCACGCGTAATGCGAAGACGTGGGATCGTTCCCCACCTGCGGCAAGTTGGTTTTTTTCAACCACTTTCAATTCCATCAATTCAGAATTCCTTTATTTCAGTTAGTAAGCACGGGTATTTTCCCCTGTGTTGTCCTCGGTGTATGTTTTTTTGGCTTCTTGAGGTACTAAAGCTGCACGAGCTGAAAGGATCACACGAATATGAAAGGCTCGAATCGGTCAACACTAAGATAACCGTCTTCACTTGCATGTCTTGCAAAAAAGACGCTTCACGCCTAGCCTGTAAAGTCCTACATCGCTGACGCACTGCATCCTTATTTAAGAAGCACCACATCATTCAGGTTACATCAAGGTATGATTACAAACTATGCCGTTTACGGAAAAATAATTAAGCCATAACAAGCTTAGCTAGGCGAGAAAAAAAAACTTTTTTGCTTATAAATGTTCGCCATTCTGAAGTGTAGTGTGTCGCCAAAAGTAGAACCAATTACGGAGGTCAAATGTTAAAATTTCAATTGCCTACACTTCTAAACCGCATAACAAATGAAAATAACATCGACATATCTTGTATATCACCCAAAGAACTGCGTTTAGTATTTCCATAGTGATGTGATACGATGGCTTACTTTTTCTTTACGCCTGCGCTGTCATATCCTTCTCAAGCGACGTTCCATAACTCGCGCATGTGTTTCCTCTTAGTAGGTTGTATTCCCTTAGCCGCACGCTTTTATGCTCTGCCGTGTGCTAGGGCGTCAGGGCTCCTTAAGCTGTTATCAAAACTTTTACCTGTCTTACTGGTAACTTTTTTTTTTCCTTGTCATGGAATTTAGATTCAATTCAATAATAGAGGAAAGCTCCACCTGGAAACTTCAGTGAAAGCGACTACAGTGCAGAACCAGAAATAGACAAGGGCAAATCAGCAGATGTGTGCAAGTTAGGCTGCACGAATCTAAGCTGAAGGAAAAAAAAGAAAGGCAGGAAATATTTCCTTGCCTGCACAGCACTCAGTGCCGTTGCGTTGCACAGCTTGAAGATACGAGAAATATGGTCAAGTATCAGTGATTTTGCCAGAATAATTATACAAATAGCAGCCGCAGACAGATGTCCCATCCGTAAAAGAAATGTCATACCTCTAAGTATTTGGGTAGTCTGGCATCTAGTGTTCCGATGTAGATGGTTTGTTCTGGCTTAGTGCTTTTCAAATTGCTGTGCCTTTGTTGCACGCCTGTGTGTGTGTGAGAGAGAGGGAGAGAGAGAGAAAGAGAGAGATAGAAAGTGAGAGAGAGAGTCCGCGCTAGTGACCGTCCCTTTCCTGCTTCCTCCGCTGTAGTCTCTTTGCCGAAACGTCAGCTCAAGTAGAAGACAACTCGCAGCCGTGGCCTCCGGATTCAGTGTACTTGTCGGCTGCTTGAGAGATCACGGGTTTAAAACCACGGTGCCGCCGGTTATCCACGGGTTATAATTTGGCACAATGGTACAAATAAAGGAAAGCCTAGTGCCGGGCCGCGGTGTACCATGGCGCCTATTATAATCCGTTGATAAGCGGCGGCAACGGTACATCGGCGCGGCACTAGGCTTTCCTCAGGGGTGAAACGTATGGGGTAGGGGTGCGTGCCGTGGAAATCGCGTACGAACCCTGTCGGCACGCATAACCCTCTAGAGGCGGCCTTGCCGTTTCTGTTGCATCAATTTTCTATAGGGCGTCCGCAAACAGCTGGTGGGTGGGGACACCGTCGGTTCAACAACGGCAACGTTACAACAAAGTCTCGATCCGAGTACTTATTCCAAGACAGTGCCCGTGTCGACGTGTTAGATCCAGGCTAAAGATCCCGCGGTTGAGAAAGAAGGACTAAGAAAAATGAGTGAGCACAGCAGGGCGCTGTCAACTGAAATTTATTGGAGAAAAACAAGTTCGGCAGCGTGTTACAGTGCAGTAACACGAAAAGGCGAAAGCCCGCTGCACGCGTGGTATTTAATTATGGTTACGATCGGAGAGACATAACGAACCGCTGTGTGAAGTAAACCCATGGCGCTGTAGGTCGACCTCCTTAACGATACTTGTGAGCACCTAATGCGCTATCTAAATATTCCTTCCTTCCTTCCTTCCTTCCTTCCTTCCTTCCTTCCTTCCTTCCTTCCTTCCTTCCTTCCTTCCTTCCTTCCTTCCTTCCTTCCTTCCTTCCTTCCTTCCTTCCTTCCTTCCTTCCTTCCTTCCTTCCTTCCTCTCTCCCTCCCACCCTTCTTTCCTTAAATTTCTTGCATCACTGGACTAGACGCCGCTTTTTTCGAGTATGAGCGCCGCCTTTTTCGGGTATGAGCCAATGCAACGAACCACTTAAGCCTTTCGCCCTGATAAGGAATAAGAATAAACATGAGCGGTAGCCTAGCATTCGTGTTCTGTTGATCCTCGGCATTCGTCAATTTCGCGATGTCTGTTACCCTCATCACGAGCAGTCGTTTTTAAGGCGACAGCGTTAAAGAGGTCGTGTCGCATAAAGTCCGGCGTTGGCGTCCGGCGTCCCGCATCGGCGTCGGGCGTAGCGGCAACAAGTTTTTCGAACCACGTACACCCAGGCAAGCAATTAGAGGGAACGTATACGCAAGGAATTGATTGAATTCAATTTCTCAAGCTAAAATGCTGAGAAAAAATGGTAAACTAGGACTTGCACACAGCCTGCGGACACGATAGCTCTCGAATTGTAATTTGACTATACGAGAAAACATTATTCTGTTACGCGAAAACAAAACAAAAAAAAACCTTCACACACACATACCGGCCGCGGCGTTAACAGACCCACCGCAGCAGCGTCCGCCATTTTGAGCGCGCCCGTTTCCTTGCAATCCACTGGCGCTCGCCTCCGCCGCATCGCAAGAGGCCGCGTTTCTACCACAAAGCTCACATTCGTGCATAACGTTCGAGGCAAGGGTTTCCGTTAAACATCACGGTTACATACGCTGCAATTGCCGGGAAGTGTGAGAAACGGTCAGGGATCTCTGAATGCTATCGCGTTCCACTGTTAAAGGCGAAGCTTAAGCGTCCATGTTTTTTTGGACGTCGTCAGCGCAATGTAGCAATGACGATGACAGTGCGGGGACGACGGCACGACGAGAGTCGGGCGACGAAGATGGAATGACAAAGATAGAAAATCTATGACATCACGACCATGGTACGGCAAAGAATGCATATCGACTGCGTGAAGACGACATCATAGCGAGGGTCGGATGAAGAAGCTGGAATGGCGACGACGGGCCAACCGCGACGGCATCACGACCACGAGCACGAATCTACTTGCCCAAGCTATTACACAACTTTGTTAACTGGTGCGGCGTGAAAGGCGCGATGATGACCGCACGATGAAAGTGAGTCAGATGACGTAGCTGGAATGACGAGTGTAACTACCACGACAGCATCAGGCCAGTGGTGTGGTAACGAATGCATGACGACTGCGTGAAGACAGCATGGCGGTGATGGCTCGACGAGGGAAGCGTGACGGAAGCTGGATGACTCAGCTGTAACGACCACGGCTTCACAAGCACCAGCACATACCTAATGACCCAAGCTATTTGACAACTTCGTTCGCTTGGTCGGCACGAAAGGTTGGACGACGATGGCAGGAGAGTGCTGGACGACAGACCAGGAATGACGAAGACAGAATGACAATGACGGCGTCATGAGAGCGGTACGTTGACGAATGCGTGAGGACGAAGCAAGACGAGAGTCGGATGACTAAGTTGGAGTGACTGCGATGAAGTGACCACACGACAGGATCACAACCACCAGTACATACCCAGCGGTCTAAGCTGTTAGACAACTTGGGTCATTTGGTCGGCATGACACACACACACACACACGCACACGCACGCGCACGCGCACACAAAAGGGCTACTATCCAAGCCTCACGTGCGAATTTCCACAGCGCGAAAATGACGTCCTTTGTGTTGCAACATACGGGTGCAAAATATCCAGAAATTATGATCGGGAGAAAGAAAGCTTTCGTTCTTTTGTTTCAGGAAATTCGGGAAATTGAGAAAAAATTGTAACTCCAGTGATAAATAGGTTATACTTATTATGCGAGCAGTAAAAAATAATGACCCTTAAGAGGAAGCTTTAGCTCGGGTGCTACTATCTAAATACATGCAAAAGGAGAATTCGTTTTTCTCGGCACCCACTGCACTAAATTTGACGAAGTTTGTTGCATTTAAAAGAAATACTTAAAATCTACTGACTGTTCGTTTGAAATTCTTGATTCAGATAGTCAATCCTTTATTAAAAATTGGCAAATACCGAAAATTTTCAGAAAAAGAAACAATTAAATTTGCAGCTCTAAGTCAGCAGAGAAAAATGACATCACACTTGCATTATTTGCACCTGATAGTACATCTAAAGTGGGCAAAACTGATATGTTACACATTAATAAAAAAATATATATAGTATTGAAATACAGCCTTTTCAGAACCCTTCTACAAAACGTAACAAATTCACGTAAGACACAAATTGACATATCGAATTTGTCCGCTTTGAATGATCTAATGGATGTCGTTTATAGAACCGCGATATCTGTTCTTGATGCAGAGCTATTAATATATAGATTTCGTGCGTCTATTTTTTTTTCGAACTTGCAAATACTTTAAAATTTCTTTAACAAAATTTACGCCCCTAATCGAAATCACGCTTCCAACAGTCACTGTAATTTAGCTTTCTCGCTCAAACGCAACAAATTTCATTAAAATCGGTGCAGAGGTTATCTTAGAAAAGCGATTCTTGCGTTTTACATTTGAATAGGCCGTATCTGAGTTGGGCCCGACCTAAAGTTTCCTGTTAAGTACATACGGTAAATACCTAGATACCTAGATAACACGTAGAAAATAAAATGAACGCTTTGTTCTCTTTTACGAAAGATCGCTAATCTGATAACTGAGAAAAAATGTTACTCAGCGTCCGCGTCGCTCTTGCTGGAAGCACTCGCATTAGACTCCATTGCGGCTGCTTCCACATTGAAATTTGTAAGTTGACAAGCTTTTGAACACGTTTATGAGCCTGTCGCGAAGGTTGTGACGAATATTTCCGAACAAAGACCAGTTTCGTTCACAATTGGTAGATGGCCAATCTATCTGAAACAGCCTAGGCGCTGTAAGTGACCGCGCCTGACTAATGCAAAGGCCTTGCGACAAAGTAGACGCCCCCACGTGCTTCGCGAAGTCCCAGACTCCAGTCCCGAACCAAAACCCAGAGGGCGTCCTGTATTCGGCTACTTTTGAAGCTACGTTATGTTTTTATAGTGGGACTGAGAGCTAATAACGAAGACACTTCAGAACTGTGCTGCCATTTTCTTGAGGTCGCAGCTTCTAGAACCATACGCTGGCTGCATAGCCGAGAACGGCAAATATAACTGTATGTGGAAATTGTAACGTTTTCTTTTCACCATCTCTGTGCTATTAAAAAAAACGGGAGAAAAAAAGCGTCTTTCCCCCCGAATCCTTCCGGGTTTTTTCGACGCCATTACGTTTCTAATCCAACCTACAGAGGCTACCCATGTGGGACTTGTCTCCAAATAATACTCGTAATATATCTTACGTGCATTTACATTAATTATCGCTGCACTTTCTTTAATTGCAGGTCATGATAGACATATGTTTATCAGCGTGACAGCGTTTCCCACAGGAACGCATTTAGTGCAGATCGTGTTAAATAATGGAAATGAACGCAAACAGACGGTCACGTTCGGGGAGATGTGCGCAAGTTAGCAAGTTACGGATATCCGCGGGCCCCTGATGGAAATTCGAGGATATCCCCACCAATGTTTCGTCCGCAGTGTCGCTGCGGTATGAAATTCTTGCGTTTTTTCCCCCTGTACCGCACCAGTACGTGCTCCTTCTTTGAAGTACGGAAGCTCGTACCGCTTAGAGCTTTTTGTACTATGCTGAGGCGCTGGCTCGTCGATGCGGCAGCCCCGTGCTCTTCCTTGCGTGACGTCTCGTGACCCGAAAACCTGCGGTCCACGCCCTCGCCGCTGCCGGTCTCACGCTTTCGCCGCTGCTGCCGCGTTCGACGCTCGCTGGCTCTGGACGGTGGCGCACGCTGCGTGAGGAAGCCATAGGGAACACGCGTTTTTTTTTATTTGCAGTAGCAAGTCACACGTACACTCGAGAGCAGAAGTACACGGACCACAGGCTCACCGGAAAACTTATTTCGTTCGTAATTCAGGCGCTCAACAGCGAAATTGAGCGCAATAGAAAGTTTGCATAGCGAAGTTTGGGCCAGCAGTCCTCCATTTCAAGTTACATTCATAGGCGGAGAAGCGAATTGCATTTGTCGCGAAATCCGCTGTTCCATACACTTTTGCCCGTAGAACCACACCAGATATGCGCTTGCGCCGTCGCCGTGCTGTCCCGGGTGCGACGGCGCATGCGCAGCCAGCCTGCCCGCCCAGCCGCTTGGAGAAGTTGGAAGTGACGTCACCTACTGCGACTGGAAACGCAAGCAGCTAAGGCGAGCAAGCTTGTGCCATGATTCCGCTGCCTTCCCGCGCGCCCAGTGTTGGAGACGACTTGATCTGTCGAGTTTCCGAGGAGCGGCAGCATGGAACGTTCAATTCGGTACAAACACGCGTGCCCTGCCTTGCAGGCTCTCCACGTTAGGCCAGCGTTGGGAGTGCGAGTGCTCGCGGTTATCGAGTGCGCTATTGTTCATGTGTGCCTTTCGACGCGTGACACCACTCGTGTTCAGTTAGTAAGCGAACGTCTACCGCTATATATACTGCCCATAAAATGCAAGACATGCTTCGTGGAATATTGTAATACTTTGCTGTTCCTATCAACGATTCGTCCTTCAGGCGAAACATGTGTCTTGGCCAGAACTGAAAGTGCTTTAACAGCGAAACTTTTTACCAGAGCTCGAATACTAAAGAAATACGGGCTTTGAATATCGAATCGAATACTCCCATAATTCGGAAAGCAAGAGTTGCAAAAGAAGCAAAAGGCTCCAAAGTGGCGGCAAACAATCTGGATCGGTATCACAAGACTTTTCTTTAGTAAGTTCCACATTTCATTGGCCGGCCGCCGACGCTTATAACGTGTCTAACATTGCAATTGGCTAGTAGCTCCTCTTACAAACACTCCTAACATGTCAGCAGGGAAAGAAGCCACCGACCAAAAAGTGTGGTTAACAAATTTTAGACATTTCAGCTACCATATGGAAGCCATGTTGTCTAAAAAAAAAAAAACAAGGCCGCTTAATCAAACATTTTCTTTCTTAGCGAAGTAATCCAGCGCTACTTTTTAACGAGGACACAGGGAAACATGACTGGACGGGTGCTTTTGAACTGGATTAGCGCTGGATCTAGTAATCCAGCGCTGGATTATCGCTGGATTACTTTCTTAAGAAAAAAAATAATCGAGGAATACGATACTTAATAAGGCGAAATTTGAGCTAAGCGCATACGTGTTTTAATTTCGCGAAATATTGCCAGCCGCAGAAAATCTGTCTCGTGCGGCACACTGCAAACGGAGTGAAGAGAGGTGCGACTGCCTCGCTAATCGGGAGATCGCGAGAGGCAGCGCGTGGGTGACGCGTGGGCGCGATTCGCAGCAGCCTCCGCAGGCAGACCTCCACTCGTGCAGCGCTTTGTTTCTGTATATGGTATCGGATGACGCGCTCGCCGCATGGCATCGGTGAACAGACGACGGCGCGCTACTCTGGCGCCATCTCGTAACGGTTGGCACCGCAAAGCCAGTCCTGCGCGGCGCTACGCTTTTCTTCTCACGCTTTCGCCATAACCTTCTCCACTTTTCTACTCGCGTTCTCTTAGCTATCGCCGTCTTTCATATGCTGCTGCGTTCCGCCTTCGCTATTTAATCCTTCGCTGTGCTCGTTCGCTCAGTTAAGGCTTGTTTACGCTCGAGCCGCCCATCGCCGCAAGCCGCACCGCACGCTTGCGGTTGCGCGAAAAACTGCACGTATCCAGCACGTGTGCACAAATTACCGTTTACATTGTGTGCACAGTGTATACCTCGCACATTGTAAACCGAAATTTGTGCACAAGAGTTTGATACGTGCAATCTTTCGCGCGACCGCACGCGTGAGGTGGGGCTTGCGGCGATGGGCGGCTCGAGCGTAAACAGGCCCTGAGGGAGGGCGCCGAGGGCTGACGCCGACGCGAAACGCAGGAACGGGCGGCTACGAGCTGCGCTCTCAAGTGCATCACCAACTAGCCGCGAAACGTGTTTTCTAAATAAAACACCCACGTGTGCTCTTTCCTGGTACACATAGTGTTCGAGTCCGACAACGTTGCATCGAATTCTACTATGACAACGTGATCTCAGCCTGTCTGAGGCGAGCAGTTGAACTACCCGAACGGCTGTAAAAGGATTGGGGCTTCTTGTTGCGCTAGCATATCGCCGTCAAGTCCCACGCTTGTGTCGAAGTGATACCACGTGCTGCCATCAGTGGGCACTTATTTTCTGCGTTTCTTACACATCTCGCACCTCCATGCCGCCCGTATACTGCACACCGGTGCTTTATACGTCCCATGTACGGGCTCTGTGTTTGAGGTAATCGGCGGTACGTGGTGTGCAAAGATGGGAACGCCGTGATGGCGCTATCTTCCAACAGGGCTAGTTTTGAACGCTGCGTTATCTGTAGTTTCAGAGACACTTTGAAGTGAGAAGCTGCAAGAAGCGTTTGCTCCCTTCTGCCGGCGCTCTTCATCACGACAGTGTTCTGACAGCGAGTTCGCGGCCATCGAGCGAGACCTGGGGCGCGATCGGATATATTTTGTTCGATACGCGTTCTGTTCAGTTGCTGCAACGTCACAAAGTTCCAGTATGCAAAATTTGTGATAGCGGGGCGGAGAGAGCAGCCAATCAGGAAGCGGTCACCTGCCCGGAAGTTTACCTCCGTCGTTTGTCGTCTGCTTGCAAACAGTATACTACAAAGCCAAATGTTTCTCGTCTTCCAATTGAATGAAATCTTTGTCTAAAAATATGTATTTTTTCTTCTCAAGCCCAAACACGTTTTCAAATAGCAGTACGTGTGACTACTGCAATTTATAACTATTAGGTTCTTTGCGTCGTCCCTAGGTAGTGTCGCGCACAGCGAGAAGGAAAAAGAAAAAAAAAAACGACGGGAAGAGTGGCGCACTTTTCAAGAGGCAGCCACAACATCCCAGTGGCTCGCTGGCACCGATGATGTCGTCGATTTCTCTGTGCAACCAACGAATTATTTGTTTCGAGAAAAAAAAAACGACGCCAGAATTCACTTTCTGTCATTTCTTCAAACGCGTTTCGCACCGCCGCCCGCTCTCTTCCATCCTCTAGAAACGCCAGCGCAACAACCTAAGTTTCCAACGGAAGCGCCATTTTCTAGAATTAAACTATGGATCGGATTCAAACGTGCCATTCCGCAGTCGAAAAGGCCGCCTGTTGGATCCAATCCAATCCACCAGACGCGCCATGCGAAGCCGTATGATCGCTCCAAACTTCTCAACTCCCGTCGCGTTCGGACGAAATGCTCGGTGGGCGGATGATTGACAGGAGCGTGTCGTCATTTTGACGTCACCAAAAACGGGGCGGCGCCCCGCGGCTGGCGACGTCGGCGCGGAGTAGGCCAATCGCGCGCGCGCCGGTAACCGAACGAACGCGCCGAACAACCATCTCCGATCGCACCCCTGTTCGTGTTTGCCGGTGTGGGCGCGACACCATGCTCATTAATTTAAGTAGCAGCGAGTGTTTACTGCAATTTATATGAACGATAAAACTACGACCCTTACTTTGTTTAGTTGTCTGATACTTCGCTATCGCTATCAAAGTTTCGCTTTTCGGGTGACATTTACTTTTCTGTAAATTCGAAGCTTTTGGAAATGCATGGAGTGGTGTTAGAAATTTAATTCATTCAAATGATCAAAAAAGTGCAAGTTCATCTTT
Source organism: Dermacentor albipictus (assembly GCF_038994185.2). Lineage (NCBI taxonomy): Eukaryota > Metazoa > Arthropoda > Arachnida > Ixodida > Ixodidae > Dermacentor > Dermacentor albipictus. The sequence continues at coordinate 96,337,077 of NC_091829.1, read as the reverse complement.
CGTGGCTAATGGGACCGTAACGCATCGGACGACACACTCATGGGGGGTTTATAGCGGCTGGGAGGCTGAAATGCGCCAATGGCGCCAAAATGCCCCTTGCGCCAATAAACCCTACACATCGTCCAAAGGCTAAAATAATGGTAATACGCTGTAATATTCCGCTATATTCGAATAACGACGAAATCTAACATCAATTTCTCGAATCAGATGCCCTGATTCGTTTGCGGAACTTCGAGCGTTCAAGCACCCCGGCTAAGTCAAAACCAATCGCTAAAGAGATAGCTACGACTCTGACGGTGTGAGGATGTGTAGTTGTCTACTACCTGTTCTTTGAGCTTCCATGTATTCTGGGTGCCTACAAATTATGTGCCTGTATTGGGAGCATATAGGCGCGAAACGCAGAAATGCTTTTCTGAGACAACTCGCGAAGCGATTTGAATGAAATGTGTTGCATTTGAAGATTAAGATAGAGTCTACTGACTTACGATGCAAAATTTTCATTTAGGGCGTCAGAAATGTTTACAAAAATGAAAGATCATCGGTAAGTAAAAAAAAAAATATATAGAAGCACGAAGTTTACAAACCTGTAATTCTGCACCACAAACACATATAGCAGTTCTGTGAGCTGTACATATTCGAGCATTTCAAGTGAAGATATATATTAAATGAATTTACAGCGTACGTTTAGTTCTCAGTATGTTTACGAGGGTCTCGCAGAGGCTACCTCACAAATTAGTGAAATATTTCAGAGCAGCGTACGATAGAACTTTGTCCGCTTCAGATGTATTATTAGGTGCAGTTTACCGAATTGATAACGTTCTTTTGCAAAGTTATAGAGTTGTAAACTCGGTATACTGAATTTTCCTTAAATTTTGCACTTTTTGATAATTTTTCTAAGCTCATTTGTGGCATGAATTAAAAGATATGCTTCTTACAGTTACTCGACTTTAGCTTTTCCTTTGAAATACAACTCAATCAAAATCGGTGCACTAGTTGCAAAGAAATGTAATTACTCCGTTCCGATTTATTTAGACAGTAAATCCCAAGCTAAAGCTTCGCCTTAAGTCATCAAAGTTTGTAATAAAATTGGCGAGAACCGCCAACGTTAGAGGAATCTGAAACGAAAACTTTTTCAACTCTGCACCCAAAACAGATATCCCAGCTTTGTAAACTCGTTCTCTTGAAGCATAAGATAGTAAATAGTAAACCGACGTAATATAGTTGCATTGTTTACGAGAGCATAGCGAAATTCCTACTCGTAAATTATTGGTATATTTCTAAGCGACAAGTAATACATTTGTTTCTGTTTGGTTTAGACGTCTCAATAGGCGCCATATTTAAAACAAATGGCGCCATTACTTTCCATTTCCAAGTTACAAAGCGGTAAAGTCGATACTTGAGCTTGCGGAGATATGGCGATCTGAATTTTTTCTAAATATTGATGGCCTAAATTAAAAATCTGCTGTCTCTAGTCGGTAGAGCTTTGCGTTCGCATTTATATTCAAGAATCATTCTAGGCGGTACTGGAGTTGCCGAGCAAACCGATAATCTCATATGTTTAGACTGGAGCTCCCGCACAACAGCTTCCTTTTAGGCTTCGAAGAAGTTACACGAGTCTATCTGGCGTGGCCAATCGTGGTATGCGAAATTTCGCGCCGTTTTAAATTTAAACGTATAAGGCCTGAGCAGCATACAGAAATTAATGCAGAGGTCGAAGGCGTCGAAAGCGTTACCTTAACCGTCAAGATGGTGCGAGAGCGTTTCGAAAATTGGGATAGCTATTGCTTGTGCAGAATACACGATTCCAGTGTAATTCCAATCACACTGGAAAGGCCTCCGTGGAAGACACCCGATGGCGTCATCGCTGATGTCGCAAAATCGGACATCTAGAAACGCTGCACCGATGTGGACATGGACACCTGTCAAAGCTTGTCTTGTCTTGTAGCCTCGAGAGTGGCGCGTACCCACTATGGGGGATGGCCAAGAAGCAGGCGGTTTTCCGTATGGTTAGAAGTAGAGACAATCTAGATTTGTATAGTGGAGCGTGGGACGATAGTACTGTAAATTAGAAGTTTAAATAATTATTGTTAGGAATTCCAATAAAATAAGTAAACGTGAAGAAATGAAATAATATAAATTATGAATAGTTTTAGAAATTCAGCAAGGTACTCTTTTTGTGTCTCTGATGAAATTGTAAACTGTCAGAAAAGCATCCCTGTGGCTGGATCTTAGTGAAGTCGCCCCAAAAGAAAGAATGGTTTGCGAGGTTAGCGAAAGGCTAAGTTTAGTAAATGAGTATTCTAATAGTTTTCTTTGTGTTAGAAAGCGGCGGCACGAGAGAAAGTAATGTTCGACAGTTTCAGGCTCACTGCAAAAAGAACATAGAGGGGACACTGCGAGACCAGACCTGTGTAAGTAAAAATTTAGAGGAGGTATGCGACATCTCAATTTTGTAAAGGAAACTTCCAATTGCCTTGAAGGACACCAATTAGTATTCCATGGGAAGCCAAGATGGTGGAAATCAGAAGAGGGTGTTAGCATGGATATTGTAGAGTTTTGAGATATTGCGAAATTTCTGTACCTAGCCGCGGTGACATAAGCCAATGTCGGCAAAACAGATATGATAGGGCCGTTCAGTGAAGCTCGTGCGAGAGAATCAGCCATTTCATTCAAATGCAACCCATGATGTCCGGGTACCCAAAGCAAACGTACTTTTCGTAAGTACGGAGGCACCATCGAACGAAATGTTCTTTGAATTGCTGAATTTAAAGATGCAGTTAGTGCTGTGCATACAGATAGCGAGTCGGTCACAATAACAGCTAATGGGTCATTTTGGGGCAGTTTTCGTAATGCTAGTGTTATCGCTAATAATTCTGCCTGAAATATAGGTGTGAAGTCGGGAAGGCGAAGGGAGCAAGACCACTGAAGAGATTCAGAGAAGATCCCCACTCCTGCCTTCTCAATGCACACAGAAGCGTCAGTAGCTATTACATTGTCAGTGGTTAGCTGGTGTAGGTGGCCGTTTAAGATATTAATTAAATCTCGCCTTGGTAATAGCTTAGCATGATTTGGAAATATGTCATCGAACTGAATTTTGAGGTCTGGGAAGGCATCATTTGAATGGAAAACATGGTGTAGGGACACATCCAATTTTCGTAACTGTTCTTGAACGAATATTACCTGAGGACTGTGGAATCTCGACCACGATACTTGGAAAAACTCAGACGGTTCAGTGATAAATATATATTGCGTACGCCTTTTGAAATAATCATAAATTTTTAAAAATGTCTGAACCGTAAGTATGCGGAATCTGCAATGTAGGATGGGTATATCAAAGCTGAAGCTGTCAAGGGTGGGTGTATCAAAGCTGTCAAAGCTGAAGCACAACACAGAAGCACGTTTTTTTCTTCTTTGTTATCAGGTTCAAAAGAACGCGAGGTAGCCTCGGTTGGCTAGTTGGTGCATATTTGTAAGCATAACTGTCTAGGATAAATTAAGAAAGCAACAAGAACAAAAGCACGCATCTACGAGACGAGAGCCAGCTGGCAACTGTGATCGAACGCTTCCTTCGCTGCAGAATGCATTCAATGGCGCACTTCGTAGAGCTTTTGCGCAGGCATACACAGTTGTCGCGAGTAACCAAATTTTATTAAATGCGGAGGCAAATCGGCACGGGAGCTACTCAAAAAGAGAACATCCTTGATTGCACCACCGCAATATGGTGCAATATAATTCCCTAAACCGCACAATTTGGTAAAGAGGAGATGCTTCAGTGCAACATCATGGATTTGCAGCATGTATTCGTATATGCGCTATTGGACAGGATTAAGAACGGAGTTGTTAAGCAAAGCTGCTAAAACATTTCCATCTGCACGCTCCAATACTTACTCCGCGCATTCTACGAGAACTAGCTGAAGGCAATAAGTTATACCCAGCTCGTGCTTTCCACTGCCTCTTTGGCATTACATCATGCGGTCGGCTAACAATCCACCTGTGCTTCGTGTGAAGATGGACGGCTCACGTGTCTCCGTCAGACAACTGCGGCCACGTGTTCGCAAAGGTGATCGAGCTGAGTAACATGCTGACAAAGACGGTCCATGTGTGGTCATTTCTATTAACACTGGGAATGCGGAATGGTGTCCTTGCGCACACAGTTGACATTGCTCGCCGTGAATATCTCGAGAATTTGTCACTCTAACACTATACTATAATGAAGCCATCTTTTACTGCACACTGTTTGTTAGCTATGAGTTATCTTCTTTTGTACCGGCTACCATACTGCACGGTTCTTCAAATGTCAATAGTTTAGCATAGACTAGGAATATTTGCTTCAAAGTTAAGAGTCCTGTACTGTACTAGGATTTTATTGCAAGTAATAATACCACACCGCTACCACTCAGCTATTGCGCGTACAACCATGTACAGAAAGTTGTTTGTGCGTCAGGTTCTTCTCCGTAGTTCTAAAACGCAGCACCTGTGCCACTTCACTCTGCTTACGTCAATTATTTGGTCTTTATGAACGCTCAGCAAGTGTTGTTCAATGCACCATCGGCACAAATTGAAATTCGAAATTGTAATAACTACAATTACAATTTGAATTACAATTTGAATTACGCATGAATTCTTGGAAATGTGATGTGTAATCACACTGCGTCTGGTTTCTGAGCATGTATAATACTTACGAATTCATATCAACCCGGAAATGCAACAACGCATCGGGGTAGTTTCGGAATTGTTCGCGTTTGAATATATGCTGACAGTAGATGAGCGCAATACTTGTCCAAGGTAGCGGCGCATTCACGCGGTTCTCGCTCGCAGGGACGTAAACAAAAGACGTCATTTTGTCTGACTGCCACTACGTGATCAACCGTCATACGGCAGTAAAATTTGCTATACGTTGGCTAGAATGCACAGGTGACACAAATGCCTGTACCTGGCATGACGAAAGTGACCGCACCGAGCCTGCACTGCTGATACGGCTCCTGCGTGAGAGTTGGTATGGTGACTAAATTGTTGAGGCAGTGTGAAGAACGTGTACTCTCTTTTGTCGTTGACCATAATGTTGAGTTTTTACTGTCATACTACGAACATGCGCCTGCGAAGAGCATTATTAGAAGGAGGCCGTCAGCAAGGCGTACAAGTGCATCCTCTTATGCCTCATCATCGGAATACTACCGTCCTTGCACAGAGTCCTACCCTTGAGATCGAACATGGCATGACATAGCATCGAAAGCTGTTTAAAATTACCGCGTGTTGTGGATGGTTCCTCACTCAAGCTGTGCGATAGTCGTTTACGTGTGCCATTTGCAAGGTTTTTTTCTGTTTATGCCATGTAGGGAAACGCATGTTACGCTTCTAAGTACAATATGTTGCGCTGCATTGCCACCACCACCGGCACTCGACGCATTGTCCTTGTGCCGATGCAGGTAGAGTACACGTAAACATACGTACATAAACAAATACACGCCGTCTGATCAAATGCAGGTCGGTTGAAGATAGTTCTCACCTTCGAACGTTCTGCCGTCGCTGTCGTCGTCTCCCGGGACGTGGAAGCCGAAGTCCCAGCATTGTCAGACAACGGCTTTACATCGCAAGCGCTTTGCGCGCCCCTACTGGCCAGCGGTGGCGCCTCCTGTTCAGCAGGTGGTTTGCTACTCGTAACGGCCATATCTGCAACAAGAAAAATGCAACCGCACGTTTAAAAAAACGTATACGTATTTTAATTGCACTGTATTAATTTTCTGTAACGTAGATCGTTGCATCCTGTTAGTACTATTCGAGTCCGAGCGGGTCGGTCGACGAAGCCGGGATGGTATTTTTGAACATCGCTATAAATTCTGCCGAACTTACTTTGTTGGCCAATTAATTTCAGGGGAGGCAACAACTCTGTTATAGTCGCAAGCAGGGAATGGTAAACAAAATTTATCAGGGAACTTTCGGTGAGAATAAAGAGAGCCAGAAACCGTATTTTTGCAACGCTGGCATTTTATGTCCCATTACTTTCGTCGATCTTCAGTGGCTAGGACGCCTCCGCATCATTATAATCGGTAGGAAAGGACACGACTGGCACAGCTCTTAGCAAAAGGAATGAGAAAGGGAATATAACATCACGAAATTCAGAGCCAGGGCCAAGGCAATCCAATGATTCTATTTATTGGCTCGCGAGGTTCGACATCCCAAAGCTATTAGCAAACGTAGTGAAGGTGTCCAGATTAAGTTTGACTCCTCGATGCTGTTTAGGGAGCACCTAAATGTAAGTAAGCGAGCGTTGTCACCAGTGGCGTAGCAACAGGGGGGGCCGGGGGGCCGTGGGCCCCGGGTGCACGGGGCCAGAAGGGGGGGGGGGTGTCATATACGTCTGAAGACACCCGAAAATTGCCGACAGCCTCGCCTTCCTCGACTACACCCGGGGGGGGGGGGTGACAGAAGAGCTAAGGGACCCGGGTGCCAGACGACCTAGCTACGCCACTGGTTGTCACATTTCGCGCCCATCGATATGCGTCCGCCGGCAATCGTACCCGGAAGCTCGCGCTTAGCGGCACAGGGACATGGCCAGTAAGCCACCTCGGCGAGCTGGGTGCGCGTTACAGAAACGCAGGTGATCATACATAATCCGCAGTGCTTCCTCAAGCGGCCTCAATCATAATTCCCTGTGCGATTTGGAGACATAAAACACAACAATTTTTTTTATGCGAAGCATATTACGAGAGCTCAACCCAGCTCCTCAGGCGCCGCGGTGTCGCCTTCAATGACCTTTGACCCCATGCCATACCACGTGACACCGTGACGTCTCGAAAGAGGAGAAACGGGGCTCCAACTCGCGCCGTCGCTCGCGGCGTCGCGGCGGTATATAAGCAGCTGCGCTTGTTTCTAGGTGGCTTTGGCTCAACTCTTGCAAGATGGGCTGGGTGGGAATCGAACCAGGGTCTCCGGAGTGTGAGACGGAGACGCTACCACTGAGCCACGAGTACGATGCTTCAAAGCGGTACAAAAGCGCCTCTAGTGAATGCGGTGTTGCCTTAGAAACGAGCTGTTTCTAAGGCTCAGGCGTGCGTCGCTTGCTCAGGCGCACATTTCGTTGCCGCGCCGAACACTGCGTTGCTCGACGCTCACCGCGTCCAATGCGGGGCGCGTAGTCGCTGTGCCGTAGCGCATTGTCTTACACCACTTGGCGGGTCGACGGGAACGCTGTCGCGTTCCACTCTTGAAGGCGAAGCAGAGTAACGGATGAGTTGTTTCTTCGTCTAGCCGAACCAAATATAGCCAAGCAACAGCAGTTCACCAGGCTAAACAGTGGTTCAACAACTAAAATAAAGGCTAGTATGCTTCGCATCCTGGGCTTAACCTTAGCTAAGCCACAGCCATTTTTTAATTTTTTAACACGTATTTGATCAGCTTAATCGTACAGCTCTCTTGCACGACCTGAGTATAAATGTTTAACACCATGGCGATGAATCCAGCTACGCTGCCCTTAGCCCTCGAGATCAACGTTCGCAGCGCCACTTTAGCGCCTTGTTGTTTGGACGGGATGCTAAAGGTGGCGGCGCGGAATACACACATCATCAGCAGCAGCAGCCTGGTTACGCCCACTGCAGCGCAAAGACCCCTCCCATACTTCAACAACCCCGGTTATGTACTAATTGTGGCCATGCTGCCCCTGCAAACTTCTTAATGTGTTCCGCCCACCTAACTTTCTGTCGCCCCCTGCTACGCTTCCCTTCCCTTGGAATCTAGTCCGTAACCCTTAATGACCATCGGTTATCTTCCCTCCTCATTACATGTCCTGCCCATGCCCATTTCTTTTTCTTGATTTCAACTAAGATGTCATTAACCCGCGTTTGTTCCCTCACCCAATCTGCTCTTTTCTTATCCCTTAACGTTACACCCATCATTCTTCTTTCCATAGCTCGTTGCATCGTCCTCAATTTAAGCAGAACCCTTTTCGTAAGCCTCCAGGTTTCTGCCACGTACGTGAATGCTGGTAAGACACAACTGTTATACACTTTTCTCTTGGGGAATAATGGCAACCTGCTGTTCATGATCTGAGAATGCCTGCCAAACACACCCCAGCTCATTCTTATTCTTCTAATTATTTCAGACTCATGATCCGGATCCGCGGTCACTACTTGCCCTAAGTAGATGCATTCGCTTACCACTTCCAGTGCCTCGCTACCTATCGTAAACTGCTGTTCGCTTCCGAGACTGTTAAACATTACTTTAGTTTCTGCAGATAAATTTTTAGACCCACCCTTCTGCTTTGCATCTACAGGTTAGCGAGCATGCATTACAATCGGTTCCCTGATTTACTAAGCAAGGCAATATCAGCAAATCGCAGTTACTAAGGTATTCTCCATTAACTCTTATCCCCAATTCTTCCCAATCCAGGTCTCTGAATACCTCCTGTAAACACGCTGTGAATAGCATTGGAGAGATCGTATCTCCCTGTCTGACGCCTTTCTTTATTGGGATTTTGTTGCTTACTTTATGGAGGACTACGGTGACTGTGGAGCCGCTATAGATATCTTTCAGTATTTTTACATACGGCTCGTCTACACCCTGACTTCCACAATGCCTTCATGACTGCTGAGGTTTCGATTGACTCAAACGCTTTCTCGTGATCAATGAAATCTATATATAAGGGTAGGTTATATTCCGCACATTTCTCTATCACCTGATTGATAGTGTGAATATGGTCTATTGTTGAGTAGCCTTTACGGAATCCTGCCTGGTCCTTTGGTTGACGGAAGTCCAAGGTGTTCCTGATTCTATTTGCAATAACCTTAGTAAATACTTTGTAGGCAACGGACAATAAGTTGATAGGTCTATAGTTTTTCAAGTCTTTGGCATCCCCTCGCTTATGGATTATGATTATGTTAGCGTTTTTCTTTACTTCTTCCGGCGTTACTTGTAAGATTGCAAATTCCTCTAGACTATTCTCTCTTCCATTATTGTTGTGGGTGTCACTGGTACTGTATAAACCTCTATACAACTCCTCAGCCACTTGAAGGATCTCATCCATATTAGTAATGATATTGCCTGCTTTGTCTCTTAACGCAGACATCTCATTCTTGCCTATTCCTAGTTTCATCTTCACTGCTTTTAGGCTTCCTCCGTTCCTGAGAGCATGTTCAATTCTATCCGTATTATACTTCCTTATGTCAGCTGTTTTGCGCTTGTTGATTAACTTGGAAAGTTCTGCCTGTTCTACTCTAGCTGTAGGGTTAGAGGCTTTCATACATGGCGTTTCTTGATCAGATCTTTCGTCTCCTGCGATAGCTTACTGGTTTCCTGTCTAACGGAGTTGCCACCGACTACTATTGCAGACTGCTTAATGATGCCCTTAAGATTCTCGTTCATTGCTTCAACACTAAGGTCCTCTTCCTGTGTTAAAGCCGAATACCTGTTCTGTAGCTTGATCCAAAATTCCTCTATTTTCCCTCTTACCGGTAACTCATTGATCGGCTTCTTATGTACCAGTTTCTTCCGTTCCCTCCTCAGGTCTAGGCTAATACAAGTTCTTGCCATCCTATGGTCACTGCAGCGCACCTTGCCGAGCACGTCTACATCTTGTATGATGCCAGGGTTAGCGCAGAGTATGAAGTCTATTTCATTTCTAGTCTCACCATTTGGGCTGCTCCCCGTCCACTCTCGGCTATCCCGCTTGCGGCAGAAGGTATTCATTATCCGCATCTTATTCTGTTCTGCAAAGTCTACTAATAACTCCCCACTTCTATTCATAGTGCCTATGCCATATTCCCCCACTGCCTTGTCTCCAGCCTGCTTTTTGCCTACCTCGGCGTTGAATTCGCCCATCAGTACAGTGTATCGTGTTTTGACCTTACCCATCGCCGATTCCACGTCTTCATAGAAGCTTTCGATTTCCTCGTCATCATGACTGGATGTAGAGGCGTACACCTGTACGACCTCTAATTTGTAACTCTTATTAAGGTTCACAACAAGACCTGCCGCCCTCTCGTTAATGTTGTAGAATTCCTCTACGTTACCAGCTATATTCTTATTAATGAGGAATCCGACTCCTAGTTCTCGCCTTTCCGCTAAGCCGCGGTAGCACAGGACGTGCCCGCTTTTTAGCACTGTATATGCTTCATTTGTCCTCCTAACTTCACTGAGCCCTATTATATACCATTTACTACCCTCGAATTCCTCCAATAGCACTGCTAGACTCGCATTACTAGATAACGTTCTAGCGTTGAACGTTGCCAGGTTCAGATTTCAATGGCGGCCTGTCCGGATCCAGGGATTCTTAGCACCCTCTCCTGCGTTGCAGGTCTGACCGCCGCCGTGGTCAGTTGCTTCGCAGCTGCTGGGGACTGAGGGGTCGGGGTTTGATTGTTGTGTTCATATGGGAGGTTGTGGCCAAGTACTGCACCAGGGTGGCCAATCCTGCTCTTGGTGAGGGAGTGCGTTACCGGTTTTGGTCACCGGGATCAGGTCGCACTACAGGCCTGTTTGTGCAATTTTATCAACACGTGGATTTTTTTGTAATCCGGTGGAAAATTGCGCGGCACCGGGATTCGAACCACGGTCCTCTTGCACGCGAGGCGAATGCTCTACCTCTACGCCACCGCTGCAGCTTTTGAATACACACATGGTAACGCCATTTCGTTTGGGACTCGGAGAAGAGCCGGAACTAGGCACTAAATTCAAATCGTTCGTTGTCACCATTCAGTCAACATTAGTTTCATCTTATGGACGCGGTGTCAGTATATACCGGCTGTTTTTACAAAGGCTTTACATAATAATAATTAAATATTACGGATACGCTGTCAGTGATGGCGACCTCGGGATGACGGGCAATACGGGGTAATTAGTAACTAATCACCAAAAATTATTCACTTAACTCTTAAACCTTTGGGTTCAGCGAGCTCATCATAATTGGGAAATACGAGCCAGCTCTCCGTACAAGCAATATTAACTTTTGGATATGGAAAATTGCGATTACCCACGGAACTGCTGCACGACGAATCTCGACTATCAAAGTGCGCGAAAACGAAACCGGAACTCTCTATCGGCCGCTGAGAACCCCTTTGATTGGAAGTGCCGGTTCTCGCGTAGTGCGTATCGCCATCGGCTATGGACGAACGGAGAAAAGCCCGCACTCTTCTGTAGTACCTAGGTTTTTCTCTCCCGCAACTCACACAACTCACGCAAGCGTCAGGGCGGCAAAGGCGGCGCACCTGTCGCGTGTCTGCGCCGTTCGCAAACGTGTCGATGACAAACGCGTATCCTGACAGACCGTTGCTTGACCTCCTGCCTCGCCGCTTCGGTATGCATCGCATACCTCTGAAGTCTCCGCCAGAACCTTTGCAATCATGCGTTTCTCTTCCGCTTGATACTTTCGAGCGCCCGCTGTTGCGTCTGCAAGTGGGGGCCGACGCGCAACACAGCGCAGCTAGCGCAATCGAGCGCCGTCCATTTGTGGCGAGCACAACCCTAACGGCGAGGGGACCAAGGAGAGGAGGCGCCGAGACAGTGGCGGCTGGCGAGCGGGCAGGAGAGGGAGAGCCCGCGCATGCGCATGGAGGGGGTCGATTTCAGAGCGACCATCGACCGAAGCTTGACTAGCTGTCTAACTTCTTACGTTCTGAACACAATCTGTGCAAGTGTTCATTATTGCACAATATTGTTGAACACTCAACATTACTGCGCAGCACTGTACAGAAACTGAGCAAAGCATGTGGATTAAATTAAAAATTAAATTATGGGGCTTTGCGTGCCAAAACCACTTTCTGATTATGAGGCACGCCGTAGTGGAGGATGGCGGAAATTTTGACCACCTGGGGTTCTTTAACGTGCACCTAAATCTAAGTACAAGGGCGTTTTCGCATTTCGCCTCCATCGAAATGCGGCCGCCCTGGCGGGGATTCGATCTCGAGCAGCGAAACTGACTGGACAGCCTGGCTCAGTTCCGGGGACGTCGACCGAGAGCTTGAACTTGTGAACTGGGCGGAGAAGGCCAAGCAGGCCCAGGGCCTTACTTGAGCCCAATCCCTCAGCCACGTCCCCCTTTACCCTTCCCCTTTTCAATAAAGTTTATCTCCACCATCCCGAGACATCGTGCTCAGCAGCCCAACACCATAGCCACTGAGCAACCACGGAGGGCAAAGGATGTGGATGCTGCAGAGCCTGTTGAACTTAAAATTTACCGCTTTGCTAACACAGAAAAGCTGATCGAACGCAATAGTCAAGTACGAAGAGGCTTCTTCACGCTTCCTGACCTGACAACCATTGCTTCGCGAGCCTATGGAATGCAGTAAGAAGAAAAAAGAAAAACGAAGTGGCTGCTGCAGGGAGTAAAACCACATGTTTCATGTCATCATCATCATCACACGCTCCATGTACAATAGAGAGAAAACACGGCGAAGGTGGGGAGATGGCAATTCAAGGAGGTGCCGAGAAGAGGATATGTCACCTTGAAAAATACGAGTCCACTTGCCGATACGTTGGCTTCCGATTCTACCTTGTTCTCGTTTTTCTCATCGTCCATGCACAATAGGAACTAAAGCCAATTTCACATTTTCGAAACCATTATTTTCCCGCACAGCATGGGCGTCACTATGGATAGTATTGACTCAAGTAAATTTTTATAGTATCTTTTCTTTTGCGCGATCTGACTTACAAAAGTTGGGAACTAGGAACCAGGTGCATATTTTGTATATTTACTTCAAGAAACCTCTGAAGAACCTTACAACGGAGGTGTTAGATAGTATGGGGGGGGGGCAAAATTACATGACAAAGTAGAGAAAAATTAACAGGCAACAATAATGAAGATGTGGCTGAACAACACTCAATGAAAGATAATGGAAAAAACGCAACGTAATAAACAATACGAAAAAAAAATGAAACACATTACGGTGAATGGAGCGCAAAAAAAAATACAACGAAAAATTACGCATCGCCTTCGTTTTTAGAAGTTCATGAAAATTAGTCGCATTTATTTCAGTTGCGATTGCAGCAGGCAGCCGGTTCCACTCAATGGTTTTGGGTATGAATGGGTTAGCAAACGTTGAATTGCGGCAAGCGATGCGTCTGATCCTGAAAGAATGGTCACGGCGTGGATAGACGGCTGAAGGTGAGCGAAAGAAATCGTCATGAAACAACGGATGATGATACATTTCGTGAAAAAGAGTTAGGCGAGAAAGTTTGCGACGATGGCGAAGGTTATCAAGATCCGCACGAGCTTCTAACGCCGTGAGGCTAGTGAAACGTGAGTAATCTGAAAAAATGGAACAAGTTGAAGCGTGCTCGATTTCATGTCGGATTAAGGTAATATAAGCAGGTTTACGCACCCCCGCAGGAGCACGTCGAAAGTTACGTGTTAAGTGGCCAAGATAATGGTTAGAAGCTGCTAGAATCAAATCAATGTGATAGTTCCAGGTTAAGTCGGACTGAAGGTGAACTCCTAAATATATGTAAGTGGAAGCTGTCTCAAATGTTATGTCACTAAGAGCGTATTTGGTGGACATCCTGCAAGAATTTCTAGTGATGAAGGCGAGCTTTGTCTTGACCACAGTCTTGACCAACACAGTCTTGACCATACCTGTCACCTTTGTGCGACTACTCGTATGATTTGCAATGACCACAGTCTGATGAAAGAGCGGCAACAAAAACATGATTGTGCTTCCCTTAATCTTAATTACAAGGCCGCGTTTGGGTCCATCTCTTCCTGACCCAAGTCCGTTAATACGCTGTGCAGTCTTGAATTGAAAACCAACTCGCCAGGTCACACACTTTGCTTGAGAATCTACAACTTTTGTAAATGCTTTGAATTTTCTTTCGGGCCTCATGCATACTCTGCTTCGTGCCTTGTTTCAGACGTGTCGCGTGTTATGATTGCTGTATGCGTCACTTCGATTCATCTCCTGATGTCTGTAAATATTTTGAGGTTCCCACTAGCTCTGCAAAGCCCTTATGTTCAATGTGTTCTGTGTCAGGACTATGCTAATGTTGTTATTATGTTAATAGGAAGTTCCTATATAAATAAGTCGTAATCACCTGCCTCAGATTGTTTTTTTTAACCCCACTTGAAAGCTTGCGATGAAACGCCTATTCTTTAGGGCTTGACGAATTTGTCGATCGACGAACGCGTAATTTATTAGTGGCTCAATCGTGGTCAATTTTAACGAAGCTCAGTTAAACCGCACGAAAAAGAAAGTTGGCTTAACCTGCCATGCAAAAGTTCATGTGCGTACCTGCAGGTCTCTGTTGAAGTAAGTCGTCTCATTAATGAGTAAGGTATCCATTTCGGCAATTATCGTTCATAAGCAACATAACGCAAGAAATGGCAGACATATGCAGGCTGCATATTTAAACCAATTTCGGCGCAAGACGTAAAGCGCTCGCGCTGCTAGTTCATACGTGTCCAGTCAACTACCCCAAGTCTGCTTCTTACGTAAGGCTACATCGCTGCGACCACGGAAAGCAGGGTAAAAAAAAAAGCGTGGATTTTGAAACGTGTGGTTGCGTAGCATTTATTAGTCTCATTTTATTTAAGAATGCTTATACTATTACCTGCACATGTCATATTTTCTGGGAGATCTTATGACGGAAACATTGACAACGCAGAGAGCATGACGCAAAAGCAGGGGCGCTCTCTGTCCTCTGTATTGCGCTTTTTTTTTATTCTTGACAATGCTTCCATCTATTCCACCTTCTGGCATACTCTTCCACACTACTGAAACGTAAATACTATTCACAAAACTCAACACTAATTCCCAGCAATACCGGAGTTGCGGCAACTATACATCAGCAAAAAAAAAAGTCCTTTGTAGAGAATGGCTACGTTTCCCAGACTACCTAACGTTCTGTATAGATATGCGCTTGATGCTGATAGAATGACTGAAGAAGCAAAGAAACAGCGTGTTACCTGGAAATGTGAACAAGTTTGTTGGCCGTTACGAAGGTTTAATAAGTTAAGTTCAAGTTGATAGAAACTTGGTGGTAAAAATGCAATTCAAATATTCAAATAATTATGTCTTTCCTTTTCTGGACGTCGTGCAAGGAGATGAACGCAACTAATTAAAGTAAGGAACTATATGAAGCACAGGACGTCGAATAATTGGAATTAAGGTTTTAGTAAATTCCCAATGTCGTTGCTTACGTGTACTGATATATATTCACTGACATTTCTTTAACTTCTTTTATTGTCCGGCCCTCGATCGACACCGCCAGTGATAGCCGATCCGGTCCTCAGCCAAAAAAAGTTTGAAAAGCCCTGTTTTAAGATATGGCGGGGTGGGGGGGGGGGGCGTAGGCACCAGCAGTTTCCATTTCAACAGGCTGATAGTTCTCTTACGCACAGTAAAGGCGTCTTCACAACAGGATGCACGAAAAATATCGTACTGTCTGTCCTTTGGCATTTGACAACAAAAATATTTCGTGGATTATTGCATAATTGGGCGCAGGCAGACGAATGAAGTCCTTCATTAACTCATACTTGAATTAATTCGTGATACAGGGTATGCCACGCACTTCATGGTAGTTATCCAGACAAAAAGAAAAACACTGTTTCCTAACGCTGTTGCTATACTGCAAAACTGCCTTTTGTACAACCTACTGGAACACACGCGGACGCCACTGTTTGCTGCGCTATTTTGGTCTTCAAGCAGAAGATACGCTGTGTCATTACGAAGGCACAACCAGTGGGTGTTAATGCCGTAAAAAAAAGAATGATAAAAGCGGACAATGTGAATATTACATGTTGCTTTCATTTTCAGCCCGGAAGGACTTCATCAAGCTTTGAGCTTTCAAGCTTCACAACTACCAAGTCTTATCGAAAAAAGGTACAACGTTTTATTGCGTCTCAAAATGGCATGGCCCTGCTCTCGGTGCTTCCCACGACGCGACCACTTCACAAGCGCCTAGCTAGACGACGACGGGGCCCGGCAATGACTATTGATGGGCAAACAAGGGAGCCCCCTTCGAGCTGACAGAAACCGCAGCATTCTGTGGAAGCAGTAAAGACCGTCAAGACCGGGCTACTCAAATCGCCACAAGCTGACCGTAACGTAGAGCCCACTAATTGGGGCAAGGAGCTTACATCCACGACTTCAGCGGGAACAGCGCGGACTCCTGTTTTCCGATTGCCTCATCATCACGTCGTAGATGGGTTCGACAGTTGGTCATCAGAGGCGGAGTTCTGCAGAATGGTGAGATATCGCGCGTGGCATTCTTTCGAACAGTTCGAAGATTCCGACTGGCCGAGACAAAGTTGGCGAATTCCCTTGTCTTTAGTTACCCAGAGAAAGCGATCGCTTAGAAGCGGACGTCTTTGGCACAGTGCCGTGTGTGTTCAGACATGTGGCGTGAACAGAGACAGCTAAAGTGCTCAGACATGGAGTGTGCTCCTGTTTATCCACGGAGCCACTTGTGAGCTGTAAATATGCGCAATAAACGAACGCGTTTCATTAAACCTCATCTCCTCACCAACAAGCGACTCTCGGCGATAGATGCGGACGACGGCGTGGGTTGACTTAGCTTAGTGCGACGCCCCGTTACAGCGTAGGCCGGCTACCACCTTTCAGGCGTTCCGACGGCGTAGGCAAGCGAAACCCTGTGTTTGGCGCCCGAGTGCGAACTACGAACACCATGCATAACCGGATCACGACCCTGTAGTGATCATTTCCAAGCGTGGTTACGGCGATGCGAAAATTCAAAGCTTCAGCAGGCTGATAGCACTACCAGAGTGCTCTGAAATAACCACTCGGCAGAATATGTCACCGTTATACTTGTTGCCTTGACGAAGACATGTGGGGAAAAAAAAAGGGGGGGGGGGGGGGTCCTTCGTGCAAACGTCGGCTTCAGCCTGTGTGACATCTCTCGCTCGACCGCTGAAGATCGGGCTGAATTACTAAATGCTACCTCTGTCGCGGCTGTATTGCAACGAAAAGAAGGCCTAATTTGACAGCAATCTCAAGGCTCAAGATATGGCACTGAAATATACGTTGGCTAACAAGGCCAATAATTGGACGAGTTGGGGGTTCATCACCTTGGAAAGGCAGCGCTAACGAACGGGGCCACCAGAAAGTGAGTAAAAAAGACGGAGAACTCGCAAACAAACCTTTCATTGAGCCAACACGCCATACAAGCGCACATATACGCGTCATCGGTGAGGATGCGAATTAGCATCGTCGGCTGCATCGCCTTGCTTTCTTGGGGTCCCACGATCCGTTAGCTGCTGCCTTTCCAAGATGACTATGTGGGTTTGCAGGCTCGCGTGGCATTTTCTTATGCGCTAGAACTATCTGTCACACCCCCAGACTGAGCTCGAATATCTGATACTTCATTAAACAGCACAGTGTTCCATCGCCCAGTACAAAAATGAGGCGGGGGATGATGCCTGGCAGCCCGCTCGATATAACCCTTCCAAGTTTCGACGTCCTCCTTACGCGAAGCATCGTCACATATATCGAAAGCACGTTGCTCGAACACGGTTAGACCTAGGCGCAGTCCGGGCCTTTAAGGATAAGCAGAAGCAAATGTCCCCGCTCACCTGCTGATGCCTTCCCGCCCGGTGCTCGTCGGATCGTCCTAGAAGACCGGTAGCCTACGATCATACCAAGGCGGTGGGTGCGCCGTTCTAAAAGAACAGACTTCCTGTTCGTGAACCTTCCTCCACCTTGCGGATTACCGCAGAACTAATTTGCTAAAAGCGGTGCTGCTAGGACACTGCGAGCAGCCGTTCGTGACAAGTGCGGCTCAACAAAGCGCGCTCGCTACAAACTTGGATTCACAACCTGACGGCCCCTAGGCCCCTTCGTCTACACGGTCGCGAAGGTCGCGCTTCCGACCACCGGGAACTTCCGGTCATGCGCGCACTCTGATTGGCTGCTTTTCTTTCTTTCTTTAAAACTGCGTCACCGCGTCTCTAACAGCCGCGATATTGTCGGTATCACCCTTTCCTCGCTTATCGCGCGTTGAAATCGCTCTCAGTTTCCAAGCGTGAGTCGACAATCTGGTTAACTGCGCAAGAACGCGGCACATTTTGGCCGCATACCGAAGCCAGAGGAAGGCGATCACGTGCGTTACGGCGAGCGTCACGAAGTGACAATGAAACGAACAAAGAGGAAAAGACTGAGCTTGATCAAAGGCTTACTGCAGAAACAGCGGCATGCTCGGCATTTGTTACGAGTGATTCGGGTTGGTTGTCGCGGTCACGAAAGCGGGTCAGCGCGCTTTGAGCTTTTAGGTTGTATATTTCCGAGTCTGCCTGCGTGGCAGGCTGTGAACTTCTGCTTGTAAGCGCGTATGTGACGTTATGCGCGAGTGACCATTTCGGAAAACACCGGGACACCCTCCTCAACCGGGACAATCTGTGCCAGATATATCAGGCATAATTCTTAGCCGTACCTGCAGTGTCAGACGCGCCCCCTCTTTTCAGCAGCGGGGCTGATTCATTATCGTTCTTCTTCTACTGCGCGCGGTAGACTTGCGTATTAAAAAGAACATCCTTCTTAGCGAAACTTGGCGACTTTACTGTTGTAGTGATTCAGGTAAAGCTGCCGAAGAGGAAGAGGATCCAGGGTCGAAGAAGGTGCTGCTCACAGCAGGCGAAGAGCGCAACAACTTGTCTCTCGTAAGGTGGACTATTATAAGATCATTTATTGAGTTGAGCAATGAGTGTGCCGTCATTGCGACAGATGCCTGACACTGCGAAGAAAAATCTCGAATTGACATTTTTGCTCCTGCTCTAGACTGGTCATTCTCAATGAGGATTCCGGACTACTTTATCCGTATTTCTGGCTGAATTTCTGGCTGCGCTGTCAACCTTGCGCAAACTAAATTAACCGACATCGATGGTAGTCATAATAACTGGTTCTTTATCCTTATTTTCGTTGCTTACAGCAAATAGTTGAACTGACTTTTTGCGTGCATTTCGTTGCATAGTGTACAGGTACTTTAATGCGGCCCGTCTCACTGCTTAATCATAAGCTCTCTCTTTTCTCTTTGTATTTACTGATGTGTTTGTTTATTTCATTATTTATTAAAGCGAAAGCCTTTCTAGGCTCATGGTGAAGTTTGTGTCAGCAGACCTGACCGCCGGAGTGTCCGCCGAAGCGTCATCACGCCGTATGAAGACAGATTAAAGAATGAAAAATGATTGAGAGTGACAGTTAGTGAAGGATAACGTTATAAAAGAGATTGGTTGAGGGTAATACTGACTATTAATGACTAATAATGACTATTAATGACTCCGAAATGACCAATATGTCTAACGATGGCATGTAATGACCACAACTGATAAGAAATGCGTAGTAATGAGTAGTAATGCCTAAAATGACTGCTAGTGATTGTAATGAATACTAATGACTACGAAATGACCAGTTAAGTGTAACGATGGCTTGTAATGACCACAATTGATTACAGATGATTAAAAGTGCTTACTATAGTGAGCAGTTGTGACTAATAATGACTGAAATGATTTGTAATGACTAGTAATGACTATGAAATGACCAATATGTGACAACTTGTAACTACTATAATTGATTATAAATGACTAAAAATGCTTAGTAATGACGAGTAATGGCTAATAATGACTGAAATGACTTGTAATGACTATGACATGACCAACATGTCTAACGATGGCTTGTAATGGCTGCAACTGATTACAAATGACTAAATATGCTTAGTAGGGAGACGTAATGACTAAAAGAAAGAAGAGAAAGAGAAGAGGCAAAGAGAAAGAGGCGAATGATAAGAGGAGGAGAGTACGCATTCGCCATTTACCTATTAAGAAAGATCGTAAGAGACCCTGTAATTTTTATTTATTCGAAAGCTGTGCCAGTAATACATTTATAGACGCCACACGACTCTGAGGTCATCGTCGTCGTCGGCTCCTTCTCCATCATCATCATCGTCGTCGTCATCATCATCATCATCATCATCAAGAAGCAGAAGAAGAAGCTCACCTGGAAGCCCGTCCGACAGGTAAGGGCTCTGCATCCTTTCACCCGTATTTTGTGTCTTGCGGGGCTTCGAGTATGGTAATTACCTCTCAGTCCATCCCAGCGCGTCCCGTAAGGCACGATTATTTAAAGTGCGCCGTTGTCGTGTACCCTTGTCTAACGGTCTGTGTTAGGGTTACTTTGAGGGAACACACATTTCGTAGCCAGAGCACATCAGAGACTAAACTAAAGCAAGGAAGGAGCTGGGGCGGACAATAATTTTTCAGTTACGGTCGTCCCCCTCGTCTTGATCTCTTACTTGCTCCTCGCCGCGAAATTTTCATGAGTTCGGTTATTTAACTTGGGCCATTATATAGACTCAAGGCCCAAACAGGGTGGTCGTAATAGAGGAAAAGAATATACAGTAAGCATATAAACAGTGAACAGTAATATCGTATTTTATAGAAAATGTTCATGATAACAAACTTCAGTCACGTATTGCACGCGGTGTTGATTACCTAAAAAGGTGTTGATTACCTATCGTGTTGGGGTGGCGTATGTCTGGTCGTTAAGGCGTCGAAAATGGTGAGAGTCTCAGTGTTTCTTTTTTAAGTGCAATTATTGATCACACGAAATAAATGCAGGCTCAGTTATTTCCTTCATGATGCGGCTCTTTTGTAGTGCACTACATTAGTTCAGTTCGAGATTCGTGCGCTGAAAACTTTACTATAAACATACAGCGTTCATTCGGATTCGTTCTAATTTGTTAATAGTGCTATACGTCAGGCTGAAGCATAACTGGGCTCAAGCCGAAGCCAGCCGCTACCACCGCGATTTTCGTGATAACCTTTAGAACATTCTAGATTCGAAAAAAGCTAATACACTACGATATAAATGCGAGAAAAGGAGGTTATTCGCTGTCTTACGATGTCAAGATAGTTTCACATTTTATTTTAATGTAATCCGTTTTGTTTTCTTGTTGTTGTTTTCTTTAACAGTCCAGGCAGTTGAGTCTCTGTGCAGCTGAGTCAGTGATCATGCGAGGCATCGTCGGCTTAGTCCTGGGCGTCGCGTTCTCGCTCGGTGGAGGCTCTGGCTCTAGCCCGACAGCGTCGCGGATCTCCGAGTCTGCAGGGGAACCGGAACGTAAGTCCGGCATCTCTGATTCGCGCGCTCTCTTGACTCCATGCGGGTACAGCCGCGACGGTAGCCCAATAACGCGGTGTCGTGGGCCTCGATTACAGACAGCAGAGGTGAATCTCGCGTCACCAAGTCGCGACCACTGTGCCTATGTGTGTGTGCGCGTAGCAATGACGAATAGTTTCAATATACGGAGAAACGGGGCTTAATTAGACAGGACGGCAAAAAAAGAAAGGTACGGTGCGCAGCACTGAACGCGTTTTCAGTGTTATCATTTACCAACAAGCTCACATTCGCCCCTAGCAAAAGTTTGTCTCTTTCACATGGAGCACATGCCTATAAATCCTTCTATATGGCATGTTGAAGAACAAATATCGTGAGAATGTTTCTGAAGGGTTGCACTAAGTGGGCCTTCAAATCAACAAGACGAGAAAAACAGAGAATTTTAAAACGAGGCAGAAGTTCAAAGAACGGTGGAGACCTGAAGGTAAATTATACAAAGCAAATTAAATTTTGAGTTTCTTTACGCGCCACAACTACGACCCGACTACGAGGCACGCTGAAGTGGGGTGTTATGGATCAATTTCGGCCACCGGGGCTTCCTTAACCTGCGCCCAATAGCTACCCGTCACCAGCGATGTTTAAAAAATAATGTCAGCGGGCTGTCTTCTTGTGCCCATAGTAAGAACGTGACAGTAATACGTATATAGTCAGTCCTATGTCATGGTAAGGCGTCGTACACATGCGCCATTTTTGTTTTGCCGTTTTTTCTGTTACAGACGGAGGTGGTTGCAACGTGCCATACTTCACGCGCCAGCGCGAGCTGTGCGACGCGGCGTTCAGACGTGGAACTCGCCAAGCCGGTTGGAAAACGAAGACTGCATGCTCGTGAGTGGTGGCCCCTGGGCCCAACAAGACACGCGGGGCGTTTACTTGAACCCGACAGAAGCGGGTCGAGTCGGGCTTGGCGCGTTGGAATTGGTCTGTGTAGAGTATGTGTAAACACTGTAGTATCACTTGCTGTTATGCTAATTGGTGCATCTCAAGTATTAAGAAATAATTTATTTAACTAAAATTAAATTATGGGGGTTTTACGTGCCAAAACAACTTTCTCATTATGAGGTACGCCGTAGTAGAGGACTCCTGAAATTTCGACCACCAGGGGTTCCTTAACGTGCACCTAAAATCTAAGTACACTGGCGTTTTCGCATTTCGCCCTCATCGAAATGCGGCCGCCGTGGCCGGGTTTCGATCCCACGACCCCGTGTTCAGCGGCCCAACACCATAGCCACTGAGCGACAATGGCGGGTAATTATTTATTTATTTTATTTTTATTTATATTATTTATTCTATACTTTTTGCCGCCGAAGCGGGAGTGGGTGCATTCATTGCATTGTAAGTTATTTTTGGTGCAAATCATTGTCGCGCTGTGACGACGAAAGAACAATGAAACAACACAGACGCCATCAAGAGTAATACAGTGAACAATCAACACCTATTAGTCCATGGGGACTTTCTAAAGAGTAACAAAGAACGCGAAGCAATCACAAGAAAGGGACAACGGCTCTTAAAGAAGATTCCGACTTTGATAAGTTCACCACCTCATTCGGCAGCCCGTTCCATTCAACAATAGGCCTCGGGAAAAAAAGGAACCTTTGTACGCATGTGTTCTGCATTGAGGCCTGGTACTAAAATAACCTTGCTGTGTGTCTTCCGGGTAGGTCATAACGGGTTACATTGCATGTATGCCTGGAAATCTAGTTTTACTGGACTCTTATGCTATCGAACTTCGGCTGGTCGTTTCTGAGCGCTCTGGAGCGCTCTCGCGAGCGGCGTTGTCTTCGGCTGGTTGAAAGAGGGTGCCCGCCCTGCGTTCGGCTGGTTCTTCTCGATTGCTCTCCTCTATCTTGGAGCGCTCTGAGGCGCTCCGAGCCCTGTCGTCGGAGCAGTCGTCGAGATTGAAACGTCATCGCAGCGCCGCGTCGCTGCTGTTGGCGACGGCCCACCGTAACCTTGGCAACCTAGGCCACTCCATGCTGGCGTCTCGACGAACGCTCGTCCCGCCGGCACGTCCGCCGGTTTTTCCGGCAGCGCCGGGAGCTTTGGATAGGCGTAACATCGGACGTTGGCGGTAGTCACGTGGTTTCGCATCGGCAATTTCCTCCTCCGAGAGCGAGTCGCACGTTTGGCTTGCGCGCTTGTCCTCCACCCTTGTTTGCATGGTGTGATGGAAAATGCAGTCGTCTGCAAAATAAACAAGAAAAAACGGCTGAGGATAGGAGAGTCGATGGCCAGACCCTTGAGATATTATTAAAAAAAAAGAAGCGGCCCAAGAACCGAGCTTTCAGGAAGCCCAGAAAGCACTGATGTTGTATGAGACTTCGAGTTAGCTATTTGTACGTATAGATACACTGTAAAAAAAATTTGCCTTACTTTACAGAAAATTTGCTGGTAATTTGTGACCGAACACTTTTCCGTAAATTAAGAACGGTCATTTCCGTAGAACGGACAACTGTAAAAAAAGAGACCGTAACACAAGATACGAGTGCTTCTGTATCTAGAAAACGGAAGACTCTGTATTCTGAATCTGTACTATAACCGTTAAAAAACAGGTGCTTGCCGTATTCAGAAAACGAAAGACTCCGTATACTAAATCTGTACTATATCCGTTAAAGTACAGGTGCTTCCCGTATTTCATCTTGCAGAGCATATCCATTCGAAGAATGTGCCATTGGGCACAAAATTGCCCAGGACGTGCGAGAGTCGACCGAATTTCATTGGTGTGCTATTCGCTGGGATCAGCCGTGCCACCATCTGCGTTCGGAATGTGCATACGTGACCCACTGTTTTCAGCGGTCTTGAGCAGAAATGCAATTTGGTCAACGCTCGCACTTCCAGGGTACTTTTGTCCACGATAGTACATCTCCTTTAATGCAAATGTCATGAAGGCAGCTCATAGTCAAAGCAGCAGGTCACCATTGAAAAAATTGTCTTGCCAACACACTGACATGGCTGCAGAGATAAAACACTTTGCACTTGGTGATATGAATGCACTGCATAGCATATATACAAAAAGGTGCAACATTTCAGTCCTCAAGTTCTTAGATCACAGAAGCAACTTTATTTTCTTCAATCACTCGTCTTGCACTTCTTCCTGGTGAAAGTTGTTCTTGACTCCAAACACTTGCAAGGATAAACTTGCTGCTGTTAGGAGAAACAAATAGTATTCGTGAATATCCATCCTAAAGAAAGCGGCAAAAAAGTTTAATCACAGAACACGACAAAGCAGTAACTTCTGTGTTAGAAAAACATGTAAGTAGATCAACATTGTTGGCACAAGGGATGTTGCTGTAGCCAACATTTCGACATAGGTGCTTGTCATTAGGGTAGCAAATGTTTTCCTTGGCTGTGTTGTGGGATTGTGCATATCTCACTGGCCCCTAGCCTCATTGGGGGAGAAGTAACTGGTGCGTATAATAGGTCAAGAGAAGTCAAAGTGTTAAAATAAAGGAAGGAAGGGTGTGCTTAGCAGTGGTGATTGTGATGGAGCGGGTATGAGCGATGCTGTCAGTACTTGCCAAGAGTAGGGGTGACCAAAACAGAAAACGATGTACCCATGTAAGCAGTCATTAATCCAGTAGACCTAATCTTCCCAGAAGACAAAATAGGTATCAAGATAAACAGTTTGCACTTTTGGAAAAGGAAAACAAAGAATTAAGGAAAATAAATTTTGTATCAAGATGCATCTGGTTAGGATCACTGCAAGTGGTAAATGAAGGCGCATTATGAATATATATTTGGTTGAAAGCCGATGAAGAAAATATATATTAACCAAATATTAAAAAATAGGGACATTAAAATTAAACTGGATATGACCATAAAACAGTAAAGAACAGCCTGTGGAAAAAAATGGGATGGATAATATAACCAGGTGCAAGATTCCAAAACGTCGAGTGCTGTTTATATTCATGCTGCTGTTGACGGCTTCAAGTTTCTGTCTTCCTGTGGAACCTTTGTCTTACTTGAACAAGGAAATGGGTCATTTTTTAAACAAGCCAGTTCAAATGCAGTTCAAAGCTTCAGCGGTGTTATAATGAAAGAAAATATTATGGTCAGTTCTCCTGCTGATCTTGAAACTTATTGTGCGCAACAAACAGGGACGAAGAATTGAAGAAACACAATGTTAAGCGCTCGTCCTTGTGTTTCTTCTATTCTTCGTCCCTGTTTGCTGCGCACAATAAGTTTCAAGATGAATTTGTTCCAACTAGGCCGACTCGCAGTCTTGCTTCAGTTCTCCTGGGTGTGCTTTCA
Source organism: Dermacentor albipictus (assembly GCF_038994185.2). NCBI lineage: Eukaryota > Metazoa > Arthropoda > Arachnida > Ixodida > Ixodidae > Dermacentor > Dermacentor albipictus. Next base: position 96,311,722 of record NC_091829.1, on the reverse strand, counting down.
TTCACCAGTTATTTCCACCGGTGTAAGTTCAAAATTTAATGGTCTAAATGGACCTTAGCTCCTGGCAAACCATTAGCTGGTCTTTTTTTCAACACAGATGCCTGCACATTATATATGTGTTGGCAGGAGTGCTAGCGAACTACATTATACTTGTTGCCGCAACCAAAGTGAAACTTGGTAACAGTGATTGCAAAAAAAAAAACCAGCATTCCACAATACTGATTCAAGTCGTCTGGAAAAGTTGCTTAAGTTAATGTACACCCTCTACTCCACCAGACACAATTATTCACCCCACTGACTCTCATGGTGTCAACCATGCTATTACAACACTAGGCATCAAGTGAGGAGAATTAGGGGATAAGAGGGAACAATGCTTTTTGTTAGAACATCAAATGTGCTTTACATAAATGCTACATTCCAACTAACAAAGGAGCAACCGGTTTGTGAGATAGTGACCAATGCATACGAAAGCTAATGACATTCTGTGGAGCAGAATGTTGACGATGAGGTGTTATGCACACAAGTGTACTCTTTCACACAAAATGACATCCTGCACTCAAACCTTTTGCCAACATTAGAGTTTGAAAAACACCATAGTGGAAAGCAAAGAGTGCTAAATTTGTTGAAAATTACTAAAAATTATTCGATTATTCATTATCCTTACTGTTTGTTAAAGATTCACAGATTGTTCCCTATGGGTGCTGTAAACAGGCACCCTTCTTTTACAGTGGTAGCAACAATGATCTGTGGCACAGACAAGAATAAATGCTCATGAAGTTTATGCACGAGTATATCCTACAAATTACACCCCATTTCACATTCCAATATGGTAGAAGAGGAAGACGAAAAAAAACTACTTTCTGGTGGAGGATGCATACCCCAGAATAGAAGAAACAAGTGTACCCTAACTATTGCTGCTGCCGATGCCTGTGCACTAGCAGTTACATATAATATGGCAGTTACAATTGTTTTTCCACAAGCACTGCAAGCTGCGGCCAGTTTAACAGTACACAGCTGTAATAAATTTAGGGCAAGCTAAAGCTCTCTAATGGATTTATCTCATATGACAATTGGAATGCAATATTCTGCAAATAAGTGAAGCGCGATGTGCCATCCCATACAATGAAACACCTTTGAAGAATCTGAATCACCACCTGCACTCTTAGGCAAAGTTACACCCTTTGGAGTGCCCCTTCTGCCACACAACAATAATCGTTATTTGCCTTGATGCGTTTCCTTTCTTGAAGACGCCACGCCCGCTACTTTGTTGTCGGGAATGCTATCATGCTGATAACGCGCATGCCGTTCGTTACTGGAAAGCACAGGGCTCGCAGCGTTAAAGAAAGGAAATGCATAAAGGCAGATGACAATTATCGTTGTGTGGAAGAAGGGGCACTTCAAAGGGTGTAACTCTGCCTAAGAGTGTGAGCCGTGACAAGGGAAAAGAGTGTTCTGTGTAAAGTAGTGCACCTGTATAACCTAAAGCTTTGGAGAATGCATTTAATATGAGCTGGGAAGGTTCTTAATTTTAATTGCACACAGTGAAAACCTCAATGCAGTTTTGCAAAATGCAAACCCCCTACCTTTTTGTTGTTCAAACGTAATGACACGTAGGGCCATAACATGTACATTACGGGTTTCGTTCCCAAACAATCAAAGTGAATAGCACCACCCTAAGTGTTATGTGCCTTCTTGTTAGTGTCGAATGCTGCGATCGGCAGAGAAACGGATTTCTGGAGCAATATAAAGTATTAGGTGCTGTGATCTCAGTTCTTTCACTGCTGTTTAAGCATTATCAGGTCCTAAAGTAAAGAAACGAGGAATAAATACATGCATATTTTACGCTACAACCCTCATAAGTATTTAGTAGTCTGGATTATAAAGGATTCCAGATTTACAATGCAGGACAGATTTTATTCCACTGAAAGAATGGCATCATGCCAATGATTCTGCATTTGATGCTATATTTATTTGTATTTAGTTCAGTTGGAATGTGTGTGTATCGTCAGCGATATCGCTTGACATGTTTTATATTGACTGTTTTCTAAATTCAGGCAAATTCGTATTCGCAAATAACCTTGTATGACACCAAGAACTTGCTTAGCAGGAGTATTTCTAACATTTGCAAGATATGAGGCTCTTGAATGCATATCTCAGCCTGGGGTACACGCCGCCCCCTAATCTCATCAGCAAGTTTCTGGAACTCATCTACGAGGTTTCTTATGATGAATGTAAAGTTGCTTGAATGGGAGAAATAGGGAATTTATAACAGGTGAATTATGCAGCTTAAGAATGATGTCAGCAAGAAGCAAGCATCAAGAACTATAAAATGAAGACTATAAAATGCAAGAATTATTTGGGATGATTTAAAATTCTGGCATTGGAACAAAATGTCTTTCAATCTATATATAAACTCTGATTATTCACTCTACTACCACGACCTTCATTAGAAACATTCATAATCATTATCCTATGTATGCCACATCATCCTAGCTAATATTCAAGCCTTCATAAGCTGCTTTTTTTTACTGCTAATTCTCTGTGGGAAAGAGGTGTCCGTATTAAGACCATATCATATACTTATTACCCGTTTTTTGATAAATGATAAGGGAAAAACTTCACACCAAAAATGCATTGAGCTTGAGCAAGTTCTGCATTTGATACTGTTAATTCTTTTTTCCCTTTGCCATCATTGACCCACCTGGTAAGCTAAGTAGACAGAAAAGCTGCAGGAGAAAGGTGGGGGTGCCAAACCAGACTTGTGCCCCAGGGGACCTTTTCACGGTCACTGGAGGAACTGCCTGTGGCCTCGGCATCTTCCTTGAGGGCCACGGCCATGTCTAAGAAACCTTGTCTCCACAGGCTGCACAAAGAAAGATAATTTGCTGAGCTAAGTCTTTTTCTTAAAAGAACCCATTTAAGTTGTATTCGTGGCTTTGCACCACAAAACTGACACATGACTGGCCACTCAAGACACTTTATGTGTATTCGCAGGCTTATTCCTTGGAAAAACACTTTTATGTAGCACACAATGAGTAACAGTAACAAAAAAGTGTATCAGGAGGCTTTCATATTGCTCTACAACTTTTCACTGAGACATTTCATTTAATTATTTGAGATATTTAATAACTAATTAAGAATTATGTAATTAGGCAGAATGCACAATATAATCAGAGTATCTCCAAGCGATGGCAAACATTACCTTCATTTTGTCTAGTTACATCGCATTTACATATTTCTAAATCTTGGTGCATGATAGTTAAGACACCCTGTAGATCAAAAAACAATATTAAAATTTTCATAATCATCTCTTGCGTGTTATTGGTGGCTATGGCTGCTTCAAGTTATTCTTTCAGTATGGTACAAGCAGTTTTGAAGTGAAATTGTTTTGCATTGAGGGCATGTAATCTAGGCAATCAAGCAAAATGTCAAGTTGTGTTCACTTTCAGATGTTTAACTAAGAAGCTGCAGGAAAAGGAAACAAGACACAACACCTAATAAACAATGAAAAATTTGAAAATTTAAACTGAACAAGAAACCAGTTTTCGAAAACACAGAAAAAAAGCCAGCAGCTTACATCGAATACACCCTTGCTATGTACTCCAAGTGAAGTTGTTACCGCAATGCTTGGGCACCATATGAACGTAACAATCAACAACTTCGAGCAGAATATTAACACCACTAAATGAACTGGCCTTTGAAGATTCTTGATCTGAAATCCTCAACGACTTGTTCTGGCGTTTAATCTGTCAAGCTCAATCTGTATTCTCAAAAGCTGGCTCTCGGCCATAATTTCTCTAAACGCAACATCAGCTTAAACCTCAACATAGGGTTGACCTGTAAATAAAGTGGATAATGCATGGCAAACATCATGAACTCTCTTACATGTTAACCAGAGGGTTCACTCATGCAGCCATGAAATTGTGATGCAGACACGATATATTGAAGCTGGTTTTGTGAAGTGTTTCATGCTTCCAAGGCTTCTTCAGTTGTGAAAGCTGTCTCCGTTAGCCAAATAAGCGATGAGAATAAAAAAAGAACTTCAACATGCTCACAATATGTTGGCCATTTGCAAGTAAACAGCAGCCTTTTTGGGCACCCCGGTTGCCTGGTGCAAATCTACTATGCCACAGTACTTGCGTTACCCAGTACCAGCCACTTTAAAATGCAATGTGTTCAGAACCCTTTCCCTCTGTTTGTCTGCTTTGGAAACAGTTTAACATGTGTTCAGTAGGCGTCGAGAAAGGGGACAGAAAACACTGTGCACCACTGATTTCTAACATGTTTCGCTGGATGCAGCACACCGCACCGGATGCAGGTGAAGCCAGTGGAAATGCGATGTCATGCAGTCGCTTGTCCTGGAAGCAGGGCATATGGTGGACTAACTAGTGCGTGCGATCAGATAATATTGCTGCCGAAAAACTTTTCTTTGTGGTTTTTCACGTTTTAGGAGGTCTCTACATGTCTGGTAAGCACTTTTATGACAATCTGAACCCGTATACGATAGTGTTCTCTTACATCAAGTTTTTTCTGATTTTCCAGTGTTTCCATTGCACGTCACTTATGTTAGCGACACTGTAGACACTACAATGGAAAAATTCTGGACACCTCGAAACACTGCTTGGGTAGTTTATGGCACATCAGGCAGGCATGTTAGGGGAAGAAATGCTACACACCTGTGCAACAAAGTGCTGCCGCAAAGTTGTCAAGCACCAACTTCCGGGACAAGGCCGGCTTCAGTCGAGGGCGCTCGATGTGCTGTTCATCCCCTGTAGTAGAGATCAGTGGCGTGGACCCTTTTATACTGGTTGTCTTTTCTGGTCGGAACCTTGGCAACAGCTTTCACCATACTTTTTTTGAACCTGCAACATGTGCAGAGAAAGTCACATCACTGTGCGTTGATTGTATGGCTTTATTGTGCTACACATTCTATCACATAATTAAAAAATACAGTTCACACATTTTTACTACTCTATATAGACAGTCTAGTTGCTATACACGCCAAACATTACCATTCCTCTGACAGAATGCAACAATAGAAGCGTACACTGTAAAGCTACACTAAAATTTAAATTGATGTGACACCGTATGAGCATACAGTATGCTTACTGTATGCTTTAGCCCTGTGTCAAGTAAAAGTTAATTGTCAATCATTTATGGTGTATTTCTACTTATTCTGGGTCATCAAACTGTACAATCAATGTTCCAAGTTTACACAATGTTGGCTTTTGATTGCCTATGTGATCCGTTTCCTACTTACGCATGCAGTAATCCCACTGTAATAAGGAAAAAGAGAATAGGAAATGCCGTGATAATCTTCTACATTTGATGAGGGCAGGAGCAATGACCAATAGCATGTGGTTGAAGCTACATAATTACTCAGTTTTCACACAGCTTAATTATTCAGCAAGTAATAAAGAGCTATCCTGTGCACCTCTGCATGACCAATAAAATCTGACTGCTTGACACTGCACTAAGGCTTGGTACTGTTCGGCAGTTCAGCTTTGGTTTTCTGATATAGAGAACTGTTTAGGTACCAGTAGTTTACTTTGCGATAAAATGGAGCTTGGAGCACTGGTCATTTGCACATAAATAATGCGACAGCAAATATAACACAAGGATAGGAATATGGGTCCCTTGGAAAAAGTACATACACATTATGATTATAATGTGATGTGATGCCACAATGAAACAGAAAGCAACGCATAGAAGTGGACGGCGCTTCCATGCCACCAAGGTTAATGGACAGACAGTACTTCAGAAGTGCCCGCAACACAATGTGTTGGTGGACTAGTTGGTGTGAATCCATAAATACTTTGTTAAGCGCAAAACAATGGACACAAGAAAGACGACCAGCACAAGGCGCTACACTCAACTGACATCACTTTATTGCGTCGCTCCTTTATAAATAGTAGAATCTAGAAGAACATCCGCAGTGAGCACCATGTGCAGAGACCACCAACAACCAATCACAAGAGCGTACTCATGCGACGGGATCCAAAAAACCATATTGAGCACTGCACAAGGTTAAAGAAGGCACACTAATGCACTGTGACCCCAATGACTGTATGAAGAAAGCTTCCGATAACTCTCAGGCGGTGGTATCACAGCACTTTTTCAAAATCGTAGTATCACGAAACATGGCTTTGCACTTTTATATTTACAATGTTGAGCCAAATGGGAACCTGTGCCTGTTGGTATGGATCGCTTAGGTTCGCAATGTTTCGTGATGCTACGATTTTGAAAAAAGAGCCGTGATACCACCGCCAGAGAGTTATCGGAAGTTTTCTTCATACAGTCATTGGGGCCACAGTGCATTAGTGTGCTTTCTTTAACCTTGTAAAGTGCTCAATATAGTTTTTTTTTGGATTCTGTCGAATGAGTGTGCTTTTTTGATCAGATGTTGGTGGTTCCTGCACATGGTGTTCACAGCCCATGTTCTTCTAGATTCTGCTGTCTACAAAGGAGGGACGCAATAAAGTGATGTCAGTTGAGAGTAGCGCCTTGTTCTGTCGTCTTTCTTGTGTCCGTTGTTTTGTGCTAAAAAAGCAATGATGTATTCCTTGTGTGTGTTTGAAGACAGCTCCACACGCAGTAGCGTATCCAGTATTGCTGCCCAGTGGTTTAGCTCGCCGCAGTATGAAGTGCCACAAAACATAAGGAGAGAAACCTGCATTATAGTCTTGTTGCAAACAAGAATGTAACGTGAAGTGCATTCTGAGGCCAGAAACAAAAAAAAAATTTCATGATGCACCACTGTGCAAGGTTTTATAGCAAAGTCAAATACATTTAGTGTAAATATGACACTATGATGATGCACAATGGTGGTAATCTGTAATAATATAAAAGGTGCCTTAATGTTACAACAAAAGCTGACATTACTTAATAATAGCCCTGTAAAATTTAACATGCAGGGGCACCGCTTGGTTAAACAATAGTGATGTATTGTCTATGTACACAAGTATTACCCACGCATTTCTGCCATTGTCTAAATGGCATAAATGAATGGGTAATACTTGTATACATAGATATTACATCTCTATTGTTTAACCAAGTGGGTAAACTATGTCTGCCTGACACAAGATTAGAATTAAACCATAAATTATACATAGTCACCCTAAGAGTAACACCTCATTTGAACTTCACAGTAAATAGACGCCTGTTGATGCCAGCCTCTCCCAATGCTAAACTGTGTTGCATGCTCTACAGAGAAATTATAGTGGTATCACTCAACTCTGAAGCAATTCAGGACTGCAGCACTGTAGAAGACATCTACAAATGTCCCATTTCATGTATAACAGCCTGAATTGCTTGCACATCTTACCAAGTGCAAATTAAAATTTCTTTTTGTTTAGCATTTTTGCCTGCTAGACCACAATCCAATGTCATCAATATATTAACATATTACCTCAAAGAACCTAACTTGGGTTATAGATTAACACCTTTGCATACTGCCACAGCTGCACTCTGTCATATGCATTGCAATCATAAAGGAGTGCTGGTCCACCAGCACTCCAATGTCACTAACAGTGATCACCTACACAGCTAAGTAAACGGTCATGATTCAGGTGGCAAATAGCGATGAGAAAAAAAAAATCCACTCACCTTGAGAGCTATAATACTGCAATAACTTGAGAGAGATGGACCCATTGCAGGCAGCAGACCTATTCTCAGCTCCAGCACAACAGCAACTTGCCTTTCAGTAAAAGAAAAGGATTGATTAGTAATGATAAGTTACCTTGTTTTTGCTGAGTATCAATACAATCTGACTTTCATGCATATCCACTCTCCGCTTTAGTAATACAATTGAATTATTCGTCAAATAATAGAGTCTATGATGATACCATTCGCATCTCTTGTATGTCCAAATTTTTTCGCACTGATACCCCGTTTACTGCTTGCTTAGTGGCACGAATGCCTTGACTGCCCAGACATCATTCGAAGGAATACGTCTTGCTGCACCGCAAACGGTGCAGCAAGACGTTTTTTTCTGGTCACAATTAAAACGTGCACACAAGCAAGAAAGTAACGATCACAGGTAGTGAGCGACTGCTATTGCCTCGAACGTTTATTTCCGTATTTTAACAGAAGTTCTTGTATCGGATACAGTATGCTCTCAAGCCAATACACGCGTCAATACAAGAGCTCAACTGAACGCCGTTTTATTCTACGCTTTTAACGCGAGTGAACAAAAGGTTAGAAGTACCTCACGGAAATTGAGATCGAGCCAATCGCGCTACGACTGGAATCGATCTGAAAAGATAGGTTGATCCCTTTCCCCATTCATGCGTCATTTTTGCCCTAAGACGTTGCATAGTGGTCTTTTGAAACAATATTTCTGTTCGCGACACCGGCTTACCACACATCATTTTAACCCCTACGTTATGCAAACCAAATAAGATTAAAATGGGCTTACCTCATGAGCAAGTTACGAGCGCGCGTAGACTGTTGAACACCCGTTGAGAGCAAGCAGGCTATCCGTGTCCAAGCGCATACGTGCACCCAAACACAGGACAACTTCTTCGATGCCGCAGCGAGCAGAGTTTTGAACACGAAGTGAAAGACATCCAGCGCAAATATCTCCGCGCGATGATGGCAAATAACGAGCGCACAAGCGTACACAACACAGCAACAAATTCGGAACTTTGCCAATTCGAACGTGCCGAGACCCAAGCAGCGTAACCATCCATCGTTTCTGTTCTTCGCTCCCGATGCGTCAATCTCTGTTCCTTGGGCTCTTGCTCCACCCTTGAGTACAAATCAAGAGATATTTACGGCGAATTAACAACATTTACAACACGACTCGAAAAATGCCGGCTGACTACACATGTGCATCTCCGTCTGCCACTCCTAACCGACGCGCAGCGCGCGCTGCCCCCTGGTGTCGCACTCTGAGCGCGGAGAACCGAACAGAATCGGTTTCGTTTTCGCATTTCTGCTCTAGTTACTGGAACTGCAATATAATTGCTTGACAATTAATTGAATTCTAAAAGAGGAGAACGCTTTCTCTCCCACAAGTTAGTGCGTTTTATTCAAAGGGAGAGAGAATTCAAAAGGCAGAAAGGCAGGGAGGTCAACCAAAGCATTCGCTACTGGCGATAGCAAACCCCTGTGCTATAATGAAGTGCAAAGCAGTGCACTGCGATGCGTCCATAAGCTCTAGTACAGGGATAATTTGGGCTGGTTGGTGCATGTAATGAACGGGTAAATAATGAGTTGTGTCATAACATTACCCATGCATAAAGCACGTGGAACTAATGGTATTGCATTCTAGGTCAAAAAGAAATAAAGCTTGAATCGTTACATCTCGACACTGGGCATTCTTTCTTTCCGAAATATTTCTTTCTTCTTTTTGACAGTATACACAATACTAGCACGGTAATAGGTCCTTCATCTTCAGTCACCTTCCAGTAGTTTACACACATGTCGGTGCATGTTCGCGTTCTTTATTCTACCGTACAAGAACGAGCACGCTTACCGGTCTTGTTTCAAGATGAAGCGCCAAATGTTTGCGATTACATCTTACCGCAAGAATTAACACATGAACAGTGAAGATTATGCGTAATCGATTTGTCTCAATGAATGGGCAGTTATTGTCAGAGACGAGATATTTTGTAAATATCATGGGAATGAGTTCAACCAACTACATTGCAGTTCAGCAGTGCCCTTTGACACTTGGGTTAATTGCTTGCCGCATTCGAAAATTTCCTCCGACCGTTGTACTTGGATCTATAGGCCGCCAGTCCCCTTCGAGACCATTTATTGCCAAATGTAAACGCAGTTACGGTCATTATACCACTCCCTGCGTTTCGGTACTGATTTAGAGTGCGCACAATTTTTGGCGTATAGAGCACCAATGTCATTCCCAGTGCACCAGCACCTGAGTGCCGCAAGCTTGTTTACGCATGCACGTATGTCCCCGGCTCTTCATTCACTTAAACGTATATGCTGCGTTATTAACTACAAAGCGCTTAATTTGAGAACATTGCGAGAACACGCATATATTTGCGCATATGATCAGCGTTACAAAGCCCATATGCGCGGCAAACTGCGACCGGAATAGAAGATGCGTATATATATTTATACGATCTGTTATTGCAGCTTTTGGTAGAAGGCTAGCTCTCACATTTTGTACGCAACTTCATAATGCGTACAGTTTGCGTGTTCAATAAAGTATTGTTAGCTGAAACTTTATGAGTACGAGCGCTCATTCAGACAGCTTAAATTTTCTCACAATATACGGATGTTCACATAACAAAAATACGGGATTCTCTCTGTTTCGTCCAAAACAGCGTATAGCCGTTATATGATTACAGTGAAAATGTCCGTAAAGCTGAATACGGAGAGCACTTTCCGTATATTAACGGCAGATTTTGCCGTATTTTTGAAATTTGACATACTTTCCGTATTTTTATCTACAGTTCTCCGTATAATGACAGAAATCCCCCGTAAAATTACGGAAATTTTTTACAGTGTATGGTGGTTAGAAAGATAAGAGCCAAGCCACATTACAAGATCGTTATTGTTTACGAGGCTCCTGTAAGTTTCGTCAATAAATTCGAATGGGACACGCGTCGAACGCTTTCAGGAAATCGAGAAAAAATTACCTGTGTTTGTCCACCTTTGTCCAGGGTCGCGAAGAATTCATTGGTGATATGAATCAGTTGCGTGACCGTCGATAGGCCACGCCAAAAACCATGCTGGCTGTTCGTGAAAAAAGTTCTAGCTCTCGGAAAAAATGAGCTCACGCGTTTAAAAATGAAGTGTTCAAGAACCTTGCTGGCACTGCACAACAGAGAAATGGGCCTATAATTTGCTGCGGAATACTTATCGCCGAATTTGTAGACCGGCACGGCCTTTGCCGTTTTCCAATATTTAGGAACTTCACCTTTACGCACACTTTTGCTGAAGATAAATATTTCGCGTACCATTCGGCGCATCTGCAAAGAAGTTTGGAATATCGCTCGGTCCGGATGACTTCTTGGTGTCGAGGTGAAGAAGTGCTGAAAAAAATGCCCTGCTAGCTAATGACAAGGTTAAGTGCATCTAGATTTTTGCCTCTAAAATTCGACAACCGTGTCTCTTCTACGCAGAAATGCGCTGGAAAATTTGTCTTCAAAGACTGACGCTATTATACATTTGTCCGGAACGGCAGAGCTGTAGGAAAATGCAACATCAAGGAATAAATCCGAATCCCGACTGAAAGGCTGGGCGCACAGAAGATGCCAGTTTATTTTAGGCAAGTTGAAATCGCCGTCCATACTGATAGGAGTGTGGCGTTTGCTATGTTCGCCAAGGTAACCGTGCAGCGATTCCAACGTGGATGTGTGAGCAATCGGAGGCCGGTAGACGGCACCGATAAGTATACTGAGATTGAAAACCCCGAGCCAGAGCCAGGCCATTCCTACATTCGTGTTATGGCACACCAAATAGTAGTCTAAACGTGTTTTTCATTACGACTACAACACAACCTCCCCTTGAACAGCGGTCGAGGCCAATAATTTAATGCGAGTTTGGTACAATGTCGTTATCAGGAATGCTGTCATGAAGCCAAGTCTCAGTCAGCACAGAAACATCAGGATTGCACATGTGAATAATACTTTCATGTTCATTGCACTTGCTTATGATAGGCATTAATATTGAGCCCTGAAAACAGGCTTGCAGCTCTTCGATAAAGGACTAAAGGTACCTTCATACGATTCGCAAGAAAAGTGGTAATTACTACTTTTCGCAATTAAGCTCCAAAAGCACGACCGCAGAGAGGGGCAAGGACATTAAAGACAGGACGAGCGCTCATCCTGCCTTCCCACTCTGTGATCGCGTTTTTCAGCGCTAAATTCGTTGGTACTTGTCGTGTAAGCACCATCGGGTCGCATTGAGCGAGCATCGAGTTAGGCTGCGCCAGCCCGACCGAATGAGCTATGTTGACCCAGCCCGACCCATTTGCGGCGCGCTTGCATAAACGCGGCCGGGTCGGACTAGCCAGCACTGAATCTTTCGCGGGACCACTGTGACGTCAGCGTTCTTGCGTACCGGCATTCCGAACGGCTAATCTGGACGAGGCAAACTGAAGCACTGTGCATGCAGTGTGACCTCACTGTAACGGCAAGAGCCACGAGACAGAAGTGTTGCAGGCGAACTGTGGGATCTGGAAGCCCTGCTGCTTTTACCGTCGTCATCCAGACTCGATAGTCAGAGAGTTCCCGTAAACGCGGTCGCGTCGTGCTAGGTCAGTCCGATTTCCGACTCGGTCCGCTGTCGTCGGGTTCACGTGAACGTAGCCACGTAGACGCTCTCCCGCACGCGAGAGCTACTAAATGTCGTCAAGTTAAACGTTCGAATAGTACTACTCCGATGTGTCCAAAGTGTCAGTGTTACGAAGAACAGAGCTTTCGTAAGCAAGAAAAGTGATGTGAACAAGAAAATGAAAGAAATGAAGATAGGGCGCAGGGAGCCACGGCGTATATCATAGCCCGTTTTAGCATATTTGGTTCTCCGGAGCCATCCACTGTGGGTCTTTGGCTGTGATGATTCTTTACTGAACACGAGGTCTTGAGTTCACCAGCAATGCGATCACCAGCCGCGGTGATCGCATTGCGATACGGGAAAAAATGTCAAGACGCCCCTGTGCTTAGATTTAGTGGCGCCTTAGACAGGTTAAGGAGGTCAAAGTTAATCCGCGACCTCACACTACAGCGTCCCAAATAATCCAACAGGCAGTTCCGGTACGTTAAACGCCATGATTGAATTTATTCGTATGGAAATCCGATACAAGATAGAGAAATCTTCGCGAAAGATATTTTTACTTCATTTCCTTAAAAATACTGCGAGGGTGTAATACATGAACGGGGTAGATTACAAATGTTTTCGAAAATCATGGAACAATTTTAAGGGTTTACATGATGTGTTATGTTCGCTATGAAGCTCGAGTGGTAGGTGACAAGAGCGACGTTGTGGAAAAAGCCTGCTGCAGTGGTGGCCTTCTATGGGAGAAAAGAAATAGGCAGGCAATATTTTAGTTCGGGCACGTGGACCAGCAACCTGTAATATATGGCTGGTGCGAGGAGATATGTAAATAGATTAGACGATAAAGGCTCGAGATTAAGTGTAGAATAAAATAACTTGAGGGCCGCAACACGGTGGTGAAAAGATAGAGGAGATAAATCACATTGTACATTTTAGGCTGAAACACTGACGTTATGACAATATTGAGAACCACAAAAAAACTACAAAAAATTAACCTATCAGTTAGGAAATTTTACATGCTAAAAACACGATCTTATTACGGGGCATGTCATAGTGGGTGATTCCGGATCAATCTTGACCATTCAACGTGATATTCAACGTGCACTCAAGAGGGTATTCTGTAAGTGTCCACATATTGGACATGTCCATTTCGCCTATTGCCGTAGTTCTGATTGGCTGGGTTGGGGTACGCGAGAGAGGGAAACGGGCGCCCCCAGCCAATCAGCACTACAGGAGCGTTTCGCATTGCGTCCCCATCGGAGTGCACCTGCCGTGCCCGGTTGAATTAATTCGAGATCGTCAGTGGGACCAACGTCGTAGAAATTCCAGCTGGGAGACGCGTATTCTACCTTTGATCGAACCAATACTTTACTAACAAAATTGTTTTACAGGTTGTGGTGCGTGGCACGGATGACGTCTAAGAACACCCAAAGTTTTGTTAGATTCTGAGATGATGTTAGTCGAATCACGTGTGTTCCATGACAAATCATTATACAAGGTAACGCCAAGGTATCTGCAGATACCGATTCAACATGAGTGTTAGGGAAGTTTTAACGGAAGCGCAATTAGTTACAGCGATGACTGATGGAGATAAGTTTACGTTCAGCATGGTTCAAAGTGTTCAACCAGTCATCGCACCATTTTTCGGTGCGGTCGAGGTTTTCATTATGAACAATTTGGTCTGATGAGTTAGTAATGGTGCTGTAAAGAACACAGTCATCAGAGAACATGCGAACGTTAGAACGTACAAGCGGGGGCAGGTGATTAATAAATATTAAGAGTATTAGTGCGCCGACGAAACCTTGCAATACACCGGGTGGTACATCTTAAATGTGTGTAGTGCAGGCAAATGGTAACAGTCATACGGTGTAAACAGTCATTTTCACAACTATAAAGAAATATTTAAAGAGAAGAAGCAGAAGAAGAATGACAAGTGGAACAAACCTGCTTGTACCCACCACTACCACATTTCTTAAGTTGCGCTCTTGCCGTATATACTCGTGTAAGGGCCGCACCTCTAGCCCAAAATTTGGGCAGAAATTGCCAGCGGTGAAGCAATCGCATTTGGTAACCTTATGCATACTCGGGCGTGCCACTAACGGCATATGGTATCAAGAGTCGCGGCCCTTAGACAGAACCGTAAGATATGGTTCGGTCCCGTTTAAGGGCCGAAACTCGACAAAATTGCGAAAAAAGTACGGCGCTTACACGAGTCAATGCGTTAATATGCGTCACCAGCGTTAGATATTGACACCACCGATGCGGACGACATTAGAGATATCTTCAGCGGTCACAAGACGACGTCGCGAGTGACGTCATGCTCAACGTCGTACTCTGCGTTTCTTGCCGCATCGCAGGCTCATTGGCGACTACAAAGAGTGCCTGGCCGAGCTGATTGAAGAAACCACGTGCGCGAACAGGGCTTTCCTCCTGGACCAGCTGAAACCGATGCGACGGCAGATCGAACTGAGCCACGGCCACTGCGCCCGAGAGCAGAAGGGTACGCGATGCGGTCGCACGCGTATAGGTGTTCGGTCTATATAGACCCATTGAGCTGAATCTTTGCAGAGTTGACGGCATAGTGTCGGAACACACAGCCTAGCTAGCGGTGGTAACTAAATAGCAGAGATACGATAGACAATTGCAGTGAACCTTCCGATCACTTATCACAAACCAAGAGTGTCCTAGATGCCTAAATACGCACTGCCTAAATACCTGGATGCCTAAATACGACTGGACATATTCGAGATCGACTTCCGAAAGCACGAATGTTCGCGAGCTCAAAAAAGTGTTGAAGCACGGGTGGTTGTTATTTAGAATGGTGTCTCAAATTCTTTGCGTCCGTAGCAGTCGGTATCAGTGACTCTGGGGGGTAATAACCTAAAGCGTGGTAACGCTGTCCGGCCGGCAGAAGGTGCCCATGCCCGTTTTTGAAACGCTCAAGTCGCATGGAGATCAAACGCTGACGCCGCATGGAGAGGCTGTATTTTGCAACGATAGTGTTTCTGGTCTATCCTTGTGGCCACGACGTCACAGATTCGTGGGCCGTCGCGACAAGACTGGCGCAGTGTCATTCACGACGCCAGCGTGACGATGGAGCGTTGATTTCGCTTCCCAGGGACTCGTACAGTGTGTTCACATTGGAGAGGGCGAAAACTCATCAGAAAGAGTAGTGCGTGGAATACTCAGTTTTGATGACGTGTCATGGGACAGGCACTGTGATAAGACGAAACTTTCATCTCGGTGACCAACATCAGAGCACTGAAACATTGGAGCGAAAAGAAACGCTCCAAACCGCCACCTCGGTGCTTTGGAGCGGACGGATTCGCCGCGCGTCCAAATGAAGGCCAACTACGACATAATTTTTGAATGCGTAGCAATCCTAGCTTCAGATTGTCTATATGCATAGCAGCCTCCGTGCAAAATTTTGCGTTTGGAATGTCAGTGGACACTCCATGGCAAACACGCAAAAGTTGGCCTTTTTGATAACGATACCGCAAAAGAAAGTGCCCCGCTAAGTGACGCATGACACAGAATGCATGACGTCCGAGATCAAGGCCTGCCGATGACTGCTCGCAACTCATTGAAAAACCTCGGAGGCGACGCATAGAGACCTGCGTCATATCGGCTAACCACAAGGTCATAAGTTGTCTGCCTAGGTGATACTTAAAGCCTGCTAATAAAGAAAGTAGACATTGACCGGCCGTGAAAGTTCACCAACATTGCCTTAAATATAATGTACTGCCAATTTATGTACCATTTATCCAAAGCGAAGTTTCGTTGCTCTTGGCCTTCAGCAATTAGCCCCGAGAACGAACGCGAGCGGCGCTGCGAGCGCCGCTCGCGTGACGTCAGGGCAATGACTCGCGCCTGTCGTCTGCTACAGTTCGGGCGTTGTCCGGGCGCTTTCTGCGGTGTTTTCGTTTGTTCGCCCTCGTTCTCTCTGCTTGTATACTTATGGTGGTCGTCTCAAATATATTTTTACGACATCTTCCTTTGCGAACATTTATTCAGAGAGCTAATTTCTTAGACAACAATGCAGCTCTCGAAGGCAACGCTACAGTGCCAGCCGAAGCGACGCAGACCAGCCCATTGCGGGTTTTTCATACGCGGATAGACAATCGCAAAAGCATAGCCTATAGGAATCCAGTTATGATACCATACCTGCCGCGGTGCAACAAGTATGTCACAAAGCTGGCTATATATGACTTCTACAGCAGTTACGTTGATTTTATTCCGCTAAAACAGGTTTGCTCACGACGAGTAGTTCATGGTATAATATCAAATTTTTGCATTTCCTCACAGAAACGCTCGGCAGTAGCACGGTGACTTAACTAATACACGCCTCACTTGCTTCTTTAACTGCTTGTCAACATCAGGCGGTTCTTCACGTGTTTATTTTTTTTAAGCGGCGGAAATTTGAAGTAAAGTTAATGAAGGCTCACAGCTATTTACAGAGTACAAATAGGAATGTACCAATATATATGCCCTTTTCCGTGCTACACGTTCAACTCACCTCTTTAGAGCGCGTTTGTTAATGATTAATAATGCATGTTATGTTCCTCTTTTTTTGTCTATGTTACCAAGTGTATATCATTTATTTATTTCAATGCCACAGTGTGTTTTGCATTGTTATCGTGGAAATATTTCACTGTGCTTTCATATATTGTATAACTGCAATGTTTTATGGCCACTATATAAATGTAATTTATATGGCGCTTGATATGTTACCCCATGCAGCCATATTGTATCTAAGAGGGTGAGATTACCTCAAGCCGCGTCTGTGCGGCTTTTTTCCCTCATCCACCTCCATTTACCACTCCTCTGTACATGTGTGTGTGTAAATGGAAATTAATAAATCAAATCAAATCAAACTCACTTGAGAAATTTACTGGTGCTTGTTGCTTGAGGAATATACATGACGAATCTGTTTGGCAAACTGACAAAGGCTGCTCGGCCCAATTTTTTTAGTGAAGTATGCCTGCTGGACCGCATAGCTGCAGCCAGAAAGCAGTCGAAGCGTCAATGACTAGTAGTATGGGACATATTGAAGATATCGAAATTCCCCCTGTAGAGGGTCAGAAATCAAGTGAAAGTATATGCAAGGCTTGTGGTGCTTTCTTTATGAATGTTTGCGATTGGATTGGAGCAAACTTAAATTAGCCTGCAAGGTTCTCTTTTATGTACGGACGATGCGAATAATTATCCGTTTGTATAATTAAATAAGGCTGGATCGAGACATGGTGAGACAAAAGGTGCTTGAATTTTCCTTTTGTAGGCAATCTAAGCTGCGTAGTAGTAGCTCGAGAATACTTTAGCCATTCCAGTTGGCGCTGTAAAAAAATGCTTTATGATTTTAATTCGAAGTTGAAGTGAACTGATGGGTTTCGCGAACATAGCGTGCCTCGCCATACGGACAGTCGATTGCTACAGTTACGTGATCAGGGGTGTGCCATATTGTCGATAAAGGCTACTGAGGGCCACTATGAAACATTTCATCACTTTCAATTGAGTGGCTCTCGATCTTAACAACGAAACTTTTCTCTCAGGTGATTGCTACTATGGTGTTTGTGAATTAACTATGTAAATACTCTACATGACGCGCCGTCGTGTTAGCAGCCATGAGCAATTCGTTTTTTGGAGGCCTGTTTCAGAGGGGGATGAAAGTAGCAGCAAACATTTTCATAAGAAATGCGCGCCTAACTATTTTTTTACGCATTAATTAATGGCCATATTTGAATAGAACAACACACCAGAGTAATAGGAATCATGATGACAGCTTCGCTGGGCAGTGTCTTTCTAACATCGGATAACACGTTGACGCCAATTACCAAATTTTTCTTCCACGTAAAATGCAATACCTCTCATAGCTAAATACTAAAGGAATGTTAAGTGTTTAGCGAAGCATCATACACAACTTCGCGCGTTGAATTTGCAGATTTTCTTTTTTTAGTCAAAATTTACCTATAGACACGGCGCATATATGCATTGCAAAACTTGTAGACCCCTTTAACGCTACTTAGCTTGCGATATCCAAGTCGCAAAGTTTCTCGACTCACACGCTTTTGAAGAAGAAACTGTGGTTAAGGTATTGCAGCTGAAAGAAGCCGACTTATTCTTCAATACGTACGGCTCGAGCCACCTATACCCCAAGCATACACGAAGGGAACGAGCGCGCGCGGCAGCCGAGTGAGCCGGAGCGAGCGGCGTCCTGGCCGTGACGTCACTCGCGAGAGGGCGCCATTCCTCTTTCTCGGGGCTAATACCGGTCACACGAGCAGTTTCGAACGTGCTTCTGACAAAGTCCACATTTTTTTTTCCTGTCGCATTACGGTTCGCTGAAAATGTGTGAAAGCAATTATGCGCTTGTGATAATCTCTACAGCGCCACCAAAGCCAAGGCCCATGGACGGAGTTCGTGCGAGCCCAAAATCGGTCACCCGAGAGGTCAAGGCATGGCAGGTACAATTCCTCTGTGCCGAGGAATTTCATTCCAACCTGAGAAGAGGCAACCGTGGCAGTCCTGTGGTCGAGACTCGTCGGATTTGCTGGTAGGCCTTTACTTAAGTCGTCTTGTACGCATGCCGCCTGCCTAATTATTCGGAGCGTGTCACGGGACGTAATGGCAATATTTTTCTCGCCGCCTCTGGACACACCGCGGTCACCTCCATGTACAAGCATGGAGATGTACATCCTCCGAATACACGTTATGCGTATCTCACAGATTCGCATAGCGCAGATAGTTTTTCCGAATCAGCCTTACACTAGAGACGTTTATCTTGTACGCTAATCCGGTAAACGGGAGCGGTTTGGGCGGGTTACCGGATGGTCGGGGCGTAAACGTGAGCGGTGAAGCCGCCTGGTGTTGTAGAGCTCAACCAGACAAACGCATAGCTAAAACTGCAGTAACTCACCATATCCTGCTTCGCCACTCGTGCAAATTTTTGGCAGCGGCGTAATTGTGAACACGATTACGCCACTGTCGAATATTTACCCCAGCAGCTAAGCAGAATACAGTAATTAGCTCTGTGGTTGTGTGGTTGAGCTTTGCGCCACCAGCTGGCGCCACCGATCGGGCCGCTCACCTTTACGCTCCCGCTAAACCGGAAAACCGCCCGCGCTTTCCCGGATACCGGACGCGCTAAACGTCCCTACTGAAACTGTAGTATAAACTTTTTTAAAACAGGGTTGAAGTGCCTCAGACAGGCTGGCCAACGTTTCGATAGGTGGACCTATCTTCGTCAAAGGCGGCCTCGTCATCCTCGGCGTGTTAGTTTTAAAGGGTTAGTGCAGTGACGTCACGTGCGGGTGTTGTTGCTGGCGGCTGGTTTTAAAGAGAGAGATTACAACCCTGTTTTAAAAAAGTTTATACCACAGTGTGCCATTCCATCTGCCAGCCCCTTTCTTGTTTTTGGACTGAAACTGTAGTAATTCGCCTTGCACGTGTTCCGTTTCGCTGAACGTAAAGATGTACCTATACGGCCAGGCACATTCTCGTGTGGTAATAAAGCATAATTACAACTCACTAATACATAGCCTCTTTCGACACCAGACACAGGTACAGCTATACCAGACACAGTACACTATACAGCGCTCGATCAAGGCGATGGCGGAGCAGGCAGCCTGTACAAAACACCGTCGACTCTTTCGAATCCGGCAAGTGTGTTCGGAAACGTTTCAGCGCTACTCTTAATTGTCATCACTTCAATATTGCTAAGAGCATTGGCGTAGAGGCAATAACCGGAAACGTTATTCATCGGGCGTACACCTAGCTATGCGCTAAAGAGAATTTTACGGGAATTCATATTGCGCCCATTTCGCAAATGTCATACGCTATCGCGCGACTCAAAGACAGTATTTTGCACTCAAGACTTGGTCGCCGTGAATATTTAGATGACTGGGGGCACATGACTTATTTACACCAACGCCACCGTGCTCGCAACACTCACACTGAGAGATTCGCATGTACAGTCGCGGACCGAATATTATGGACCATGAAATCTAAGAAAAAGCTGAATATCTCCGCAACCTCACAACGCGATCTGGTATTTGCATTTTGGACCTCGACTAGAATATGCCAACAACGTTGTCGTGGGCAGTCTTACTGGTTACTGCTACAGGCTGCTCGGGAATTTAACGTTTTCGGAGATCCCGTGGTCCATTTTATTCTGTCCGCGACTGTACATCTAAAGAGACCCTGTGGCTCGCCCTCGCGTGCTCTTCATCGGTCGCATTTAGCGTCTCAGTATTTTTTAAAAAAGGTGCCGAGGAGAGCCTATGCTTTGTAGCAAGCGATACATAACGTACAATCCACTGACTTTAGGGTGCACGCTGTGCGACACCGAATGATACTTCACGCGTGCGACCCTCCCGTAGCTATACAACGTGCGCGCGGCGTAAACCGCGCGCCCCGGCTAAACGTCACTGTAGCTCTCGAAAACATGTGGTACGCACGGCATGTAATAACGCAAATGTACCGATGCATCGAACGTGCTATATATGAAGTGAACTACGGTGGTTGCCTGAGCTAGTTGGCAATTCATGATCAAAAATGACGTACAGCGCGAAAGACAAAAACTGCGAAGACGACATACACAGCGCTGACTTCCAACAACACTTAATTGCGTTGCCACATCGTGTGTATATATACAAGAAAGGGCACGCGCAGAAAATGAAAGGCAGTCACATGGGGTGTTCTAGCAGCGAGTCGCTGAAGGTTCAGTGACTTGCCTTGTCCCTGTCTTTCGCGCTGTACGTTATTTTTGATCGTGCTATATATATGCGGCAGGCTCATCACCGCTACGGATGGTTACTCCGATCACATTCATGTGAGTCGGCAGTGCATAAAAATTATTTTCTTAAAAGCGGACAGAACGCCCCGCTGACTACCAGTTAAAACGTTTAAGCTTATTTAAAGTGAGTGATAGAATAATGCTCGAGAACGCCTAAGGCGCCAATATTAGAAGGCTTTAGTAATCGATAAATTGAGGTAAATACGGGACACGATTTGCGACTCGCCGGCACATTCAAGCACTGGACCTATGACGTAGGCACTGCTCATATTAACTCTGTCACTAGTACTTAGCCTCTGGTACTGAGAAGATTATTGCATTGCATTACAAAACGGAAGGAAGTACTACTTGTCCAGTTCTTTTTGGTGTTTAGACCAACGACCTTATTGACGTTATCACTGACGACGCGGTCGGTCGAAAGGTTTCGTTTTCGCAAGATTGTGCGCCGCCCGCGCTTTCGCATTTCAGTAGTTTCGTTATCGCCAAGTGCTGTGCTGGTTTTGTAGGCTCGCAAAGCTCGCCCAAACTGCAAGTAGCATAGAATACCGCGTCAATGTGATGTTGCGGGATGCCGGAATGGTCCACGCCATTTGACCAAAGGCAGCGACAGAGTCCAATCTAACGCTCTTTCTTGGCTCGGCTTCTCCATGACCATACGTCTGCGTTTTTCGAAAAAGAAAAAAAAAACATAACACCGTCTGTCTGGCACTGTTTTACTCACCGACGGCAGCAAAGGGCGATGATATCTTATGCGACGTCACCACTCTCGCTCTCGGGGCCGGGCAACTTGAATTGCGCTAAAGGTAGGTGGACCCTTCATATGCGATTTCCTCCTAAACTAAGCCTTTCTTCTTTTTCTTTTTTTTTGGCACGAAACAAGCACTGCATGCGTCATTTCTGCTATAGTGTCCCTATAGAGGCGTCGCGCCGCCTTGAAAGAGACTTCTCGGAACCGATGACAAGGCGCATCCCGTGACTGAATGGCGCATGTTTATAGTTTATGGAAGGTTTTAGCTTGTCTGCGTGCGCATTGCCCTTCATTGAATACAGGAAGACGGGGACGGTGGCAACAACGACGGTAGCGACACCACGAGACGCCTTGTTCAAGCACAACGCGTTAGAAACGTTTTCGTGTTACATTGATGTCCTATAACCAATAAAATTCAAAAGAAGAGGTGCCGCGAGTTAATAATTTCGTCATTGCGGACGTTTTGGGCCAGAAGCCAAGTAGAATGCGGTTGCTCAGCTGCTGTAATAGCTCCACAGCATGTTTGTTTTAAGCTTTGCGCCACAAGATGGCGCCGTGAGCGCGGTTACTCACGTCTACGTCATTGTTTGACCTGATATCCAATAGATGGTATTCTCTGAGGCTGAAATGGGAAACCTTTAGCTCGTTCATATACAGATGCCCGTTCACGGAACGCCGGAAAGATGGGCGTGAGCAGCAGCGCTCGTCGCGCCACCTTCTGATGGTGAGACCAACCAGAGCGCACGAAACTATAAAGCCCTGACGACAATAGTCAAGAGACCAGAGTGATGTACTGTAATAAATGCGCTTCAACAATGCACCAAACCATTTCTGTGGTTGCAGTTTCTGTACCACTTAGTTACTGTACCACTCAGTTACCACTTAGTTACTGAAAGCGTTAAAAGTGACAAATTATGTTTTATTTTTTTCTTCAATGAGAACTGTCAGATCTGGCCACCACCACTACTCCTGCTGCTGCCCACGTGTCTGGCCTTTCGGTACTCCGTAAACTGCAATATGGACATGGGCAACCTGTAACTTTTTCGAGAAAGCCTTAGCCTGCTTGTCTACGCTTTTTGATTTACGGAACACAGGGCTACTGGAGACGTAGGCGTGTGTGGCCGCGTTCGTGGCGCCAAACTGTGGCCCAGCGTTTAAGGAGAAATAACACTGCTACTAGAGCTAGCTTGTCAATATACGCACCGCACTCCACGGAATACGGGGTTACCGGAGACGTGTGCGTCACAAGCAAGGCTAGTACCGTTACACTGTGGCATTTTGTCCGACCGCCACACATTCGTAGAGTTCATCTGTTACATGCGGGTGCTCGTCGAAACAGACAAAAGAACTGTATGTTAAAAGTTACCTCATTACCCACGCTCTAGAACAGCCTTAAAGTATACAATAAAGCTGTGCTTTCTCTGATTATGGTCTGCACCAGCAATTGAGCTGTTTAGGCCTGCATCGCCGGCCCCCCGGTATTCTGTAAACTGCTGTACATGTTACAAAAGGAGATCAAAAAATCACTGTTATTGCAATGGCCAACCATATTCGACTTCGATGATGCATGCTGTCTTTTTTTTTCTTACCCTCCTTCGACGACAACAGAACACCCAGGCGACACAAAAGTATTTCAACGGGTTCGGGTTAGGATACGGTTAGGTTAGGTTAGGTTGGTTAGACAAAGCGTCGCGAGATGTCACTGGTACGGCAGTTGAAGTGTCCGGTTGTTCGTGAAGCATGACGCGTACGCGGACAAGCTAAGAGTTTAAATTTCTTTGCTGCGTAAAGGAACTGAAACCATGTGATGCCTCGTTAGGGCTTCTGGCAGTGGGCAACGAGTGCCTCTTGGTTCTCCCGACCGCCCTGCTCGCGAAACCAACCCAACGACTGGATGACGTAAGCGTGACGTCCTTTGTGGCTGCAGGTACCTGGACCGCTACCAAGACTGCGTCGACACGGCGCTTCGCGGTGCCCGGGAAGATCCGGAACTCGTGACGCACATGGAGTACTTTGTCGGAGCACTTACGCGGAAGTACCGAGCGATGTGCTACGCCGTGACGAAGCGCACGACGCCTGAGGTTGCTAGGCGTCCTCAGGGTAAGCCTCGTTCACCCCGCTGCACAGTCTACTTTCAAAGTGAACTCCGGGTGTCCGAGATAATGCGACTTAAACGAGTATTGAACAGCGTTAATGAGAAAGTGGCCTAGAAGTTTCGATACACTTTTACAAATTAAATTATGGGGTTTTACGTGCCAAAACCACTTTCTGATTATGAGGCACGCCGTAGTGGAGCACTCCAGAAATTTTCACCACCTGGGGTTCTTTAACGGGCACCTAAACCTAAGTACACGGGTGTTTTCGCATTTCTCCCCCATCGAAATGCGGCCTCCGCGGCCGGCTTTCGATCACGCGACGTCGTGCTCAGCAGCCCAACACCATAGCCACTGAGCAACCACGGCGGGTACTTTTACAGATAGAAAATGAGTCTGCAGGCCTTCGGGTAAAGCCTGAGCAATCAGTGCTGTAATATACACTAAGTCTCAACATTATGCGTGAGCCATACTGTAAGGGCGAACTGGAAGTTCTACTATTGGGGCGGAAAGGCAGAGGAGTGGTGTGCGTACAGTCGTCAGCTTCATATTATCATTATTTAGAAGCATCTAATAGAATTTATTTACATTTATTGGCAATTAAACGCCCAGAATCGCCAGAGCTTTGGAGCAGCAGAAGTCTGACAGCTGCCCGGCGGACAGCATAATTATAAACTTTATGACGATCTGGAAAATCAGTTCCGCGGAAGCACGCATGGTGGAGAAAGATTCATGAAAGCCTTCGTGCTGCACAGTGGGGGGCTTGACAATTCTACCATTTTCGAAGCGTTGTCCTAATTTATGGATTTCTGCAGAACTGATGTGCCATATTCGCTGCGCCTGCGCTTCCAAACGTGGAATGATTTGGGCGTCTCTCTGCGATCTGCTAGCCTCCAGGTTAGCCTGGTAGGTAGAAGAACTGTTTCGGAAAGGCGCTGCCCCATTTTTGACCCCTAAGCTAGCACGATTTTTTTTTTTGAACTGCGAAGCGTTTTTTTTTATTCTGAGAAACTCGCATTGGTTTCTTCTCTAGTTCCGTGGTACAGTCGGGTAGATATCGATTTTCTCTCTTGTGAGTATTTTCGGTGATCCAAGCAGCAGCTCGCAGACTTTTGACAACGGCTGCACAAACTACTCCGCCTCCCTAATATCTATGTTGCAGCAATATTTGACGCGATTGGCTTGAACGAGGGACTTTGAACATTTCCTTGGATGACTGAAAAGCATTACTCTCAGGCTGTCACATAATAATGCGTAATCGTGAATCACGCCTCTGAAATTGCAACACGTCGGGCCTCACCATGAGAAGTAAGACACTTGGTAAGCCGGCAAACACGCATCATCAAGGATGGGTGGCGGCGTTTCGTTTCCTTGAAGTTCCCTCTCGAAGTGACATCCTGAAGTTTGACGATGTGTGCTACAGCAGGTGTTCCCTACTTTTCTGGCATTGGGAACCATCTCTCCCCCTCCTTCCTTCCCAGAGTGCCGCGGAAATCCATCCCCAATTCTTTTTCTCACTGATGTGCTTATTCATGACCTCGCGATGATTGTTGCGATGAATGAATTGAAATGAGAAGAAAATAGGTGCACATATTATCGGATCATTCAAACAGGGTAATAATCCACCCCAGGGGGTAGGGGGTCGGATTTGTTTTGACCGCTCGTGGAACCCTAAAATGCCGTTGGCGGACGCCCGGGATTTCGTGAGACAAAAACCAAATCAAATGAAATGTATTTTCTTGTATACATGCTGAATGGGCATTTGGGGCTAAAATAAACATAGGTAGGTTGACGTGTTCCAAAAGACTTTATAAAGCAAAAACAACCAAACAGAGTGTGCACAAATTACGACAGTACAATATTATTACGATACAACAGGCGCTTAGTAGACATGGCGAAAAGGAAGATGAAGATGGGCATCTGGGTTTGGCATGAACTGGTTTCCATCTTAATCTCTGGCTGCGCTGCTCTTGTAAACACATTGTAATTAGTTCCTTTGTTTGTGTCTCACCGTAGACCATATCGAACATCTCTGTTGAAACGCCAGATAATTCAAACTGAGATTAACCAGATGTTTGATGAAAACATCATTGAGTCTTCTTCGAGCCCGTGGGCATCACCACTAGTGTTGGTTAAGAAGAAGGATCGAACATGGCGCTTCCGTGCGAATTACCTCCATCTGAACAATCTACGATGCCCTTGATTGCTTCTACGGTGCCAGCTACTTCTTTATTGACCTTTGATCTGCATACTTGCAAATCACGGTCAGCGATATGGACAGAGAAAAGAACGCATTTATAAAAGCCGATGGTATTTTTCAGTTCAAAGAATGCCATTTGTATTACGTAACGCGACGCCCATTTCTGAGCGTATGATATGGATTCCTTGCTTCAGGGTTTCAAATGGTCCACATGCCTGTGCTACCTCGAAGACGTTATTGTATTTTAACCAATATTTGATACTCACGTTGAACGCCTCTCACCCATACTTGTCGTTTTTCGTAAGGCCAGGCAACAACTCAACTCATTGAAATTTCGTTTCGGCCGCTGCCAAATTACGGTTTTGGGCCATCTTGTCGACGCTTCTGGAGTACAACCGGACACCGACAAAATTCTTGGCGTCAAGGATTTTCCAGTTCCGAAGTCAGCCACAGATGTTCGCAGTTTTGTTGTGCTACGTTCTTAGTTCCGCCGCTTTGTCCAAGATTTTGCCGCTATTGCTCGGCCTCTTACGGACCTTTTGAAGGAAGGCGTACACTTCTCATGGGGACCTCCACAATCTGCCGACTTCTCTTGTCTCATCACGCATTTGACCTCACCATCGGTCGTCTCCCACTTCGGCCCTGATGTCCCAGCAGAATTGCGTACAGATGCCAGTGGTCGTGGTGTAGGCGCTGTACTAGCCCAGCGTCAGCGTGGCCACGATCGCGTTGTCGATTAGGCCAGCACACCGCCACAAGTGCGCAACTATTCTATTGCGGAACGGGAATGCGTTAGGGTGGCCTGGGTGCTTGCCAAGATCCATCCTTACCTTTAAAGCCGTCCCTTTTTTGAAGTAACTGACAAACATGCTCTCTATACTGGCTTTCCTCCCTAAAGGATCCCACGGACCGGCTTGGTCGTTGGGCTATGAGGCTCCAAGAGTTTTCATGCTCTGTGATTCACAAGTCCGTAGGCCTGCACCAGGACGCGGATAGTTTGTCGAGTTACGCCGCCGACTGCTCTGGCGCTCCGGGCATCCAGAATGCTGCTTGTGTTTTCTCCGTGTGACCGACGAGTAACGTCGTGATGCCTGACCCAAAGCGCTCTTCGATCGTTTTGAATGCGCGCCCGACGACTCTTCCTTACGCCTCTTAATTCTCCAGGATGGTACTTTGCACTGTCGTAGTGTTCATCCCGAAAGCCCAGATCTCCTTCTCGTCATCTCAAAGCACCTCCATTCGACCGTTCTAAAGGAACTTCATGACGCGTCCACTGCTGCACATCTCGGCGTGTATCGAACCTATGATAGAGTGCGCCGCCGCTTGTTCTGCCCCAGTTTGGAAATGCTGTGCGACGTTACATTGCAGTTTGTGAGCCACGTCAACGCTGCAAGAAGCCATCCCTGCTTGCCGCTGATTACATTCAGCTACCTTAAATCGTGGTAGAGCCATTCACACGTCTTGTCTTGGCCCTCCTGGGCCCTTTTCCGGTATCTGCGTCGGGGAACAAGTGGGTTGCTGTCTCACTTGGCTATACGCGACCAGATACGCCATTACGCGCACTCTTCGAACCAGCTGCACAACTGATGTGACTGATTTATTGCTACACGACGTCATCTTGGTGCATGAAGCTCCACGTCAAGTACTCATAAACCCGGGCCGTACCTTCTTGTCCAAGGTCATTGATGGCATCATGCGAGCCTGCACTATCCAGCATCAGTTTACCACCTCCTACCATCCACAAACCACCGACCTGACCAAGCGATTGAACCGGATCCTTACAGATATGATGGCGAAATACGTTTGAGCTTGATGAACTGCCCCCAAGGCACTACTAAAAGAAAGTTAATCAGTGATTTTTTGTTAATTTTTCTTCTGAAGCTCACGTTATTAGCGGCAAGGTATGTCCGCCTCGCTTAGGAACTCGTCTGCAAAAACGCAACGTTCGCTGCGCTTATCGTTTTTTTAATTAAAAAATGTGTATTGTTTAAAAAAAGGCACCCTGTATGTCCGAGTAATTGACATGAGTAATTGGTCGAGTAAGTAACATGAAGTCACCGACAAACGGAAAGTGAGCTCGAGTACAGACACACGATATATGGCGCCACTGCGATTTCGGGAACATTGACTCCCTCTCGCCACCCGTTCATAGTTTATTGCGTTTCTTTCTTGCTTGCCAAGCGTTCTCAGCAGGGTAGAAGAGTAAGAGAAAACTGGGTTGCTGTCTGAACATATTGCTGTGGAGGACACGTTATGCGGGAAAAAATAAATGGCTCAATTAATGTCGCATTAACGCCACTTCAAGCCGCAAACTAAACACATCTTCGACGAATTGTAAGCGTGGCTGCCCATCGGCGTCCGCACGTCTGTTGGAAAAGAAACGACGAGCGTGCTGATAATTTATGCATAATGTACACCGGGAAGTCATCTACTGAAGTGAAAATATCATCGCATTTCGGCCACGGGAGTATGGCGAGCGCGCAACGCCATCTGTACACTTTGACTTCCGTCGATGACACCGCGCCCATTAATGCATCGAAAGAACAGGCACCACGTGGTAGGCGCTCTAAAGCTGTACGCGTCATCTCTGTCTCGTGGTTTTTTGTTTCTTTCGCCACGTGCAGAGTTCGGGTATAGACAATCACGGAAGTTGAAAATTAAAGGGTAGAGTCGCACGCTGGAAGTCAATCTTTACGAAGCATTTAAAGATTCAAACGATGCGAGAAAGCGTCTTTTAACGAAGATGCCAACCCTCGCAGTGAAGGTTCTCCGCGCGCTGTCCGGGTTCGAGAACAACAGCACGTCCGAACCCGAGGTCGTGGAATGCGACTTGCACGCCAAGACGGCAGTCTTCTTCGCCTGTGGTCTGCGGTTCAACGAAATCGTGAGCTACAACCCGCCGAAGGAGAAGGTCTGCATGTGGGTATTCACGTGTCTTCTTTTTTGTTCGCTCCTTGCACTGCGCATGGACAACTGTCTATGAGCCAGCCTACATAACCCCGGCATGTGAAATTGCGAGCGACTCCGCAGTCCTGCATGTATCCACCTCAGTCTGGATGAGCCCGAGAGTGTCCGAGTGGCTGTGAGAATAATTCAGATGAATTGACATAAGTCCGAATGGGCCTCCGTCTGAATGAGTTGTGCCGGGTCAACTGACATGCTGTCTCGTAACAAGCTGCTTCAGAACGTCGAACAATGTAGTGGCACCTTGTGCTTAGTTGGTCGGCGTTACAGCCTCGCTCTGTGGTCTGTGGCCGCTATATCTTGGAAATGTTAGTTATATCTGAAGTCGAGTTTCTGTTTATCGGAATGACCATGATTGCGTTCAGAAAAGTAGGGCACATAGTCGTTCTTGTATGGGTCCCCTCCTTAGCGAAATGTCCTGTTCATCGTAACATTGTCCTGTCAAGAAGGCTTTCGCAATCTTTGACTGTTAAAATGCATCAATTTGTAGATTGCTCTTTACTAATAGCTAACTGTTGTGATGACGAGGATGTTCAGTCTAACAGTGTGTCCACCCTACTATATGTTCTCAGCCGTTGCAGCTGGCACATCAATTGCCTGATGATTCTACCTTGGCTAAAACTGTTCATTTTCTGCAATGATTTCAGTGTTGTGCACAAGCCAGAAAATGGGAAACCTCCGATGCCTAAAAATTAGACGTGTTCGAAGTTTGTTCAGACCACATTGCCAGAAAGCTACACTTGGCCAGCACTGGCTGATGCATGCGTCACTTATCTATGGCACAGCGTGAGCATAGATCGTTTCCACGCGACTGGCCGCTCGAGGCACCTTGCGTGTATTCGCGGGCTTAAAAAAAGAATTAAATTGTGGGGTTTTACGTGCCAAAACCACTTCCTCATTATGAGACACGCCGTAGCGGAGGACTCGGGAAATTTCGACCACCTGTGGTTCTTTAACGTGCACCTAAATCTATGTACACGAATGTTTTCGCATTTCGCCTCCATCGAAATGCAGCCGCCGTGGCCGGGATTCGATCCCGCGACCTCGTGCTCAGCAGCCCAACACCATAGCCGCTGAGCAACCATGGCGGGTTTTTGCGGGCTTCTTTCACGCTCGGAAAAACACTTTTATGTAGCACGTATTGAAAAACAGAAAGCTGTACCGGGAATTTTTCATGTTGCTCCACAATTTTCTCATTGATATTTTTCACCTCATTATAATATATTGGGCAGTTGATTAATTCCTTAGGACTAATTATGTTATCATGCGGAATGCAAAAAAAAAAATCTGAGTATCTCTAAGCACCGGCGAAGAATCTCTTGGTTCTTTGGCATTTTGTATATTTTTAAGCCTTGGTGCATGATACTTGGGACACCTTGAACACGCGATACGGGAAAGTGGAGGGTAACTCGCCAAGGAAGTCATTGTGTTCAAGAGCAACCTACTTAATACGTGCGCTTCCTGAACGAGGGCACTGCACACGGCGCCTCCTCTCGGTTGCAGGGGCTACTACCAGTTCGACAAGTGCACAAAGGTCGTGCAGTGCCAGTCCCTGTCCGACTTCAACACGCACTCGATGCACGTGCGAGACGTGCTGCTGCAGCCGTACGAGCCGTACTGCCACGGCTTCGTGCCACGCGCCGTGGACGAGATTATCATACAAGAACCCGATGCGTACTTCCCGAAGGTAACTTACGCAGTCACCGCTCGGCAGTCCAGTCGAACGTCGTTCTGCTCCTTCTCGTTCATCCTTCTTCTGATTCATCCTAACGCGTATCGCTTCACCGCTCGCGCCCGATGCCCACCGGCTGAGCGAGTCAGAAACACGACGGTTGTGAGTCTTGATGCGCGTGACGTGAGTCAGCCGTGTCCTTGAGGAAAACAGCGCAGCACTATGCAAGGACAAGAAAAGAAACCGAACGGGGGCGTTCTTCATTTGTCCTCGCCTCGTGTCGCGTCATTGTCTTCGTAATGAATCGCTACCAGCTATAGGTAGGTTTTCGGGGCTATTATATGGGTTTTGATCGAGTGGCTACCAGTATTTGTGGGACGAGAGGTTACATACGTTACGTCACTGAAGCGGTCTGGAATGACGAAGAGACCGAAGTAGCGGGCCACGAACTTGCGGCGCAAGCTGCGTTGTGAATAGGCGCCCAGAGTTAGGCGAGATCCCTCTTTAGCTTAAAGGAGTACTGACACAAAAATTTGAAGTCGAGATAACTTGTGAGATCGATTTAGTGGGTCACACACACATCGTGTGTAAAATATCAGCGGCGAATATCGCTTAGAACATATTTAAAATCAATTTTAAAGTACGTGCGCGCAGCCAATCGTAAAACAGAGCACCTCGCGACATTGACATCACCCGGGTGTGTAAATAGCCAAGAAAACGCTACGTCATGTGGCTACGTCACGAATTTTCGTTGGCTACCATGCGGCTTATTCGGGACACACGGTGCGTGCATCCGAAAGATTGAGCGGCGCGTAAGCTCCGCCCAGATCCAGCCCTCCAGCTTGACTTCAGAGCCACGTCGAGAAACGCGATATAAACAACTCTCCACAACACTTCGTCGCTTTACGTGAACACTGCCAATAACGTTATGCCCCTGCGAGTGACAGAACACTTCACGACGGCGCGTCGTCCACTGACGACTCCGCTAACAGCCAGCGATAGGGCCGGTAGGCCTAGCTAGGCAGACGCCGCGGCCGACGGCGCTTACGATCCAACCCGAGCTCGTCGAAGAGCGCTTATGTTTGCCAAAACAATTAACACTGTACACTTAGATCGCCCGTAATTAAATACAATTGGTTTACTCGACGCAGTCGTTGCGAAGGGCAAACGTGCAAGCAAAGCGAGCAGCCTCGCTCAGACGGTCGGTGTGTGCTGTCTGCCCGCGAAATGCCCTCGCGTCGTGTCTCCTGATCTCGCCAGTAACTTAGTCCTAGTGTACTAGGCGTTGCTTTGAATAACAGGCACACGTCGAGATAATTTTACTGAACTGGTAACTATTTCGTGTCGGAAACAAACTGCAGCAGGCAAGGAAAAAAAAAAAACACTGCGAGAAAACGGCCAGCCAGCGCCGCCTCCGTGGAGGGAACGTCACATGCCAGCCGCGCTGTCATTGGCTGCGGCCAGACGACGGTGCGGTTGTCGGACGCGTCGGACGATGAAAATCTGCCCGGTTTGTCGCACGCCGGACGTCCGATCCGGCGCTTCGGCACGGCAAAACACCTCGATTCCGGCTGCCGTTCCCGGATCGGACACCAAATCGGACCGTGTGTCTCCCGCTTCATCGTATGCCGCATGCCGGAGCATGCGGCGCCGCACGTCGGATCGGACGCCGAATCGTACCGTGTGTCTCCTGCAGTGCTCGCCGTCGCCGGCCGCAATATCCGAGTCGCTGCTCTCCAGTGGGTCAAATTGAAAGTGATTGGCCACGTCTAATACGGCGGCGACTCCCACATGCAGGAAATCGTCGCCGCTGGACGACGAAAACGAGGACGACAACGACGATGATGGCGAGGACATGGCAAACCACGTGCAGGCGTAGCAGACGACTAGCAACACGAAGCTCGCGTGCCGGCGCGCCGCACGCTGGCTGCGCGGCAGAGCATACGTCATGGCTTTTTGCGAACACGTGACCACTTTGTTTACACACCCGGTGAACCGTTTCCTTGCTCTCTGAAACCGAAACTGGGACTGGTCGCTACAAAAAAGACTGCAGATAATTACCTGTCGCGCTCTGAAGTAAATGAGGTCTCGTGCCATGATTACTGGGTCATTAACTACTTATTAATGCAGAAAAAACCACATGGATTTTTTTTGTGTCAGTACTCCTTTAAGAACCGTGGCGGTGGCAGACGTTGAAGTGAGTTCTTGAACGCTGTTGACCTGTCAAAGTGCGGAGGCGGATGATGCGACAGGCCACACCTGTGCGGATATGTAGCTATGGAAGTTAACACTTCGCCCCCGTGTTATTTCCTTGTCTTTTTTTTCTGTGCCTGACGTGCGTGCGTGCGCATGTGCGTATGTTTGCGTGTGAGCGTGTGCACATGTGTGTGTCCGTGCGTGTGTGTGTTTGTGTCTGCATATGTGTGCGCATGTGTGCGTGCGTGTTCGTAAGTACGCGTGCGTGTGTGCGTATGTGTGTGGGGAGAAAGAGAGAGAGACGACACAGACGATGGACGTCATGCTGTTCGTAAAGTGGTGAATTCAGGAAACATGTCAAATGGCGCCGAGACATCAAAAATCACACATCTGTCGTCGGTAGAGGAAGGCGCGACAGACAGTTGGCGCCCGCGTGGCGGTTACCGCTTTTGTAGCATGCCGCTTGTCAACCTCTTGAAAAGGCGAAAGGGGTCTTGAAGGCAG
The DNA here is from genome assembly GCF_038994185.2 of Dermacentor albipictus. NCBI lineage: Eukaryota > Metazoa > Arthropoda > Arachnida > Ixodida > Ixodidae > Dermacentor > Dermacentor albipictus. The sequence goes on along the minus strand of NC_091829.1, from coordinate 96,278,308 downwards.
GTCCAGCAGCAGATAGAGTGACTATTGATGATGACTGAGAAGTGATCAACGGCTGTAGACGTGCGGGTGAAACTTGTGAACGCCAAAAAGGACTTCGAGACGCTCTGTATAGTTACCCTCCGATTTGCTCAAATAACTTGCTCAATTCCGGAGGCAAAACTGCCAGCTTGCCGAAATGTTCGATGCCTGTGCTATCGCCGCAAAACGTTGTAGACGTACAGGTCGAAGGAACGGCTACATTTGCGCTTAATAATACGGGCTCAGCAGTTAGTGTTTACGTGGCGGGCTTTGTCAACGACTGGGTAAGGTCGCCACGTCACTTTTCGCTGTTGTACTTCAGACTGCGAGCACTCAGCCCATCCAACCATCTGCTGCGTTCACTGCCACACTCATTATTCAGAGCAATCTCTATACAACCGAGTTTCTTGTGTTATCTTCCTGCTCTCATAACGTCATCACATTTGTGGTGTTCAAATAAAATTGAATTGAATTGAAATAATTATAGTGTGGTACTGCTTGCTGCGTCATAGCGCTCTCATTGACTGCACCCGTGCGGAATACGCACTGTCTTGCCTCTGCAACACTATGCCGGATGTTGTTGCAGCCGATACCGAGGTCCCTCCAGAAAGTTGGTCGCTTGTCGTTTTGTCATGTCCACCTGTGCTCGACGCTTCTCTACTGTTTACGCTGTCATCACTGCTTATTAAGCGCACAATTCTATCACTTTCATTTGCCGATCTCGAAATAACCTCTGGCGCCACAACGATGCTAACTCACGATCTTCCCATTTGCCTACTCGCTCACTCTCTTTCATGGCGAGTCCCTCGGCTGTGTCGGTGCCATTGACTTTCTTCAGTCACTAAAAGGGCCTGCTTCCTTTTCTGTTGTCCCGTTCGATACGATTACATTACTTTCAGACTACCCACCAGCGCCTGCCGAAGTATTAGATTCTGGCATTGACGCCAGCCTTTCCACAGGCCTTGGGCTGTACTGACACTGTCGCACACTATATCGGCACTGAATCAGAGCCTCCGCTACGGAAACACCCGTATCGTGTTTCAACAGCAGAACGGCGGCTTATGACGCATGACGAGGTGGAGGACATGTTTGTACGTGGAGTCATTCAGGTGGTCGTCCTCATTAGGGCTAGTGCGAAAGAAAGATGGCCCTATTCGATTCTGTGTTGGTTACCGTTGTCTCAATAAAATTACATGGAAGGACATCTATCCCTTGCCGCGTACTGACGATACCCTCGATTACTTACAAGGTTCTGAGTATATTTCGTCATTGGACCTGCGGTCTGGCTACTGGCAAGTGTCTGTGGCTGCATGTGATCACCGTAAGACTGCGTTTGGGACGCTTATGGGTTTTATGAATTTACCGTCATGCCATTTGGTCTCTGCAATGCGCCTGCCACTTTTGAGTCTACGGTGGACAATGTCCTTCGCGGTCTAAAGTAGAACGTCTGCTTATGTTGTATGTACGACATCGTCCTATTTCCCCCGAATTTTTTACACATCTCAGCTGTCTCCGCCAAGTTCTTACGTGCCTTAAGACTGCTGACCTCCACCTGAACATTAAAAAGTGTCGTTCAGCTGCTCGCATATCGACTATCACGGACCTAGTTGTATCTAGAGACGGTGTTATGTTAGACCTCGGGAAACTTGCCGCTGTCGCGAACTTCCCGAAACTGACGGCAGCAAATACCATCCGAAGTTTCATTGGGCCCTGCTCTTACTTTCGTCGCTTTGTGCGCAATTTCTCCGCCATCATTGCATTTCTGATGCAGCTTCCAAAAGCTGGCAGCGACCTTTCTAGTTGTTCCCCTGAATAGGATGTAGCATTCCGAATACTCTGAGTCAGCTGTTATCTCCTCCGATACCCCGTCACATAGGTTCCCGAGCTCTTAAGGCACTGCATAGAGATGCCAGTGGTGTCGGCCTTGATGCAGTACTCGCGCAGCGCAAACCCACCTATGCAGAATGTGTCGCATACGCTATTCGCACACACGCAAAGGCTGAGACCGTGTATGTGTCACTGAAAAGGAGTGCCTGGCCATTGTGTGGGCTCTCGCGGTGTTCCGGCCTTACCTCTATGGCCGTCCTTTCTACGTCATCACGGATGCTGCGCTGGTTGTCGTCCCTGAAGGACCCCTCGGGGGACCTTGGCCACTTGGCACATCAGCTGCAAGAGCACGACGTACAAGTGGCGCACAAGTCTGGCCGCTACCACTATGAGGCGGATGCCCTTTCTCGGTGTCTGCTACCACTTGACGCTTCCTTGGTCTCGGAGCTCAACTTCCATTCTTTCGTGTCGGAGCAGCGCAAGAATTCGTGGATGGTTATTGTCCTTAACGTGCTGACCGCCCCCTTGGCCCTCTCTTCTTGCCGCGAGCTCAACCGTCGAGCCGCTCATTTTGTTGCACGCGACAACTTTCTCTACCACCGGAACTATAAGCCTGACGGTCGAAAGTGGCTCCTGGTCGTATTAGACATCTGGGCTGCTTTTTAGGCCAACCTACAGAGTGCTCATGCGGGCGTGTTGAAAGCGCATGAGAGGTTGCGCCAGCGCTTTTCCCCGCGCGGAATGTGCAACTTCGTCGGCAAGTACGCGGCGTGCCAGCAACGCAAGGCGCCTCCTCGGCATTCGACTGGCGCACTTCAATCTGTACTTTGCCAAGAGCACCATTTCGACCGCGTCGGCATCGACCTTTATGGCCCACTCCCGTCCACCATGTATGGCAACAGATGGATCATCGTTGGCGTCGACCATTTCATCCGCTATGCTGAGACAGCAACCGTTTCCGCCGGTACAGCTGGGGCGGTTGCTTTGGGTGCGTGCGGGTGGTCGCACCGTGTCGAAGCACGAATTTCTACGCGATTTCGTGCTTCGCGATTCCTTGACAATGTGTTGTTGCAGTACGCTGCTTGAGAAGTCACACTTCCACCAGTCCTTGGCAGACCAGCGTCGCGTCAGAAAGCAGTTTGATCAATACGAAAGCGTTCCGCAGTATGTGCCTCTCAATTGTATATATATGTGTGTGTGTGTATGTGTACATATATATATATATATATATATATATATATATATATATATATATATATATATATATATATATATATTCATTGAAGCAGGGCATCGGTAGTTCAGTGGTAGAAAACATTCATTAACAGCTTCTACATTAAGTTTTCGTTTCGAATAACCAATGTGTTAGTATTTTATCCAAACAATATTGTTAAGTATAAACCACATGCAACCGATCCTGCGCGTGACAGCGACAAGCGCCCTGATTTAGATGGCTGTCGCACTCACTCGTGGCCTACAAGTCGTACCCCATGGGAGCGACGACTTCGAGCGACATCTCCGTGGTGTTGGCGGTACATATGAAGGAAGTAAATACTCGCCGAAACTAGCGCGTGAGGCGTGCTTTATTAGGTTGTGTTTTGCTGTAAGGAACAGCATAAGATATTTATGAAAGTCGTCCAGTAGGTTCTTATCGTTGCACGTATAAAAATTCAATCGTTTGCTCGTTCTGTGCTACAATTAGCAGCTCTTGAGTGATGTACACCCTTGCAATTCTTTAACGCGAGCGTCGACCGCACGACGTCTCACTGGCCTCGCAGCGGTGAGGGGCACTCCTGAAGCGAATACAGTACCAGTGACAGTGACAAGAACTTTATTGGATTGTCCTGAGGAACTTGATTGGGGGAACCGAAGGCTCCCCGATCAAGTTGGTGGCTCCGCCCACGACGGGACAGGGAGATGGTGACTCTCCGCGACGTCGCGGGCCCTCTGGACGGCCTGTAGTTGGCTTGGGAAATCCGAGCTCCTCAGCAAGGCTTCCCACTTGGACTTGTTATGAAAGTCGGAGCCCGCGTTGTACGGGCACAGCCAGAGCATGTGGTCGAAGGAGCAGCAGGCGTGACCGCATTTGGAGCACGATTGAGGAAAGTTTGGGTCTATCCAACTAAGCGCTCTCGGAGTGAGGTACGATCTCGTCTGTAAAAGCCTGAAAGTAACAGCCTGAGCCCTGTTCAGTTTCGGACTGGGGGGAGGGAATTTTCTCCTGCTGTGTCTGTAATGTGACGTAATTTCGTGAAAGGTTGTAAGTTTATCTTTGAAGGGGCAATCCTGCGGGAGAACCGGACCGCTAGCTCTGGCGCGGTTCGTGAATTCACGCGCCAGGCAGTTGGCCCGCTCGTTAGGGTTGCAACCCGCTCGATAAGTTGCATCGTCCATGTGGGCCGGGAACCATGCTATGGTGATATGACCTGCAGTTTCTTCTCGCGTATTAATACGAAACCATCTGTTAACGATGTCGGCTGCGTGTTTACAAACTAGAGCGGACGAGAAAGCCCTTACCGCCGTGCGCGAGTCGGAGAAAATGGACGCCGGGCCTTTTGCGGCTTGAAGAGCCAAGGCTATCGCGGTCTCCTCCGCCTCGTCCGTGTGTTTGGCGTAGATTGATGCGGCGCTGATAAGTGTTCCGCGCGCGTCAACGACCGTGATTGCAAACTTGTCTTCGCTGCCATATTAGGCGGCGTCTACGAAGAATGCATCTGCCCCGTAAGGATCTATTCGTTGAAGGATGGCTCTATCCCGCGCTCTTCTGCGACCTTCGTTATATATTGGGTGGATGTTCCTCGGCACGGGCTCAACCTTTATACCTTCACGGGCTAATTTAGACAGGGGGTGTCGGTTGAGCGGTGCCTGTATAGGGAGTTGACCAGCTTCGTCAAGAATTTTGATTCCCGGCTTAGTTTACGAAAGCCTGGAGATCTGTGCAATAAACTGTGCTTCAATTAATTCGTCTGTGGTATTGTGGATTCCGAGTTCAAGTAATTTTAATGTGCTAGCGGATTGTGGAATACCGAGTATTCTTTTGATGCCGGACCTGATGAGTGTTTCGAGCTTGTTCTTTTCAATTTTGCTCCACTTGAGGTACGGTGCCGTGTAAGTAATATGACTGATGAAGAAAGCTTGGAAGACCCTGAGTAGGTTGTCCTCCTTGAGTCCCCCCCTTTTGCTTGCGATTCTAGTTAGGAGTCTTATTATATTTTTCGCCTGCGCGCTCAGCTTGTTTAGAGCTTCTGCATTGCAGCCTTTGGCGTTGATTAGAAGTCCTAAAATTTTGATGGAGTTCACCCTCGGAATGGGGTGCCCTTCTCGTGTTGTAATTTCGACTGGCAGCGTTTCCAGAGGCTCGAGGTTCCTAACGCCCTGCCTCGACTGTCTGTAGAGGAGGAGTTCGGATTTGGTCGGTGACAGCTTGAGACCCGTGCATGTAAGAAATTCTTCCGTTACATCTATGGCCGCCTGGAGAGATTGCTCTAGATCGGCCAAAGATCCCCCCGGGGACCAGATTGTGATATCGTCTGCATAGATTGCGTGACCTATTTTTGGGAGTGCGGCCAGCCTTTCAGAGAGTTTATGCATGGCGATATTAAATAGTAGCGGGGATAGGACCGAGGCCTGAGGGGTTCCGCCGTTGCCCAGTTCGTACGGACCGCCCGAGATCGTGCCCAGTCGAAGGAACGCTTTCCTTTCCGATAGGAACGAGAGAGTGAAATTAAAGAATTTCCGCCCTAGGTTGAGATGGGAAATTTCGTTCAAGATGTGTTCATGAGCCACCTTGTCAAAGGCCTTAGCAAGGTCGAGTGCAATGATACCTCGTACGTCCCGCGTCTCGTTATCGAATATAGATCTTTTCAGGAGGAGCATTGCGTCTTGTGTGGAGAGTCCCTTTCTAAAACCTATTAGATTATGCCTAAATAGTTCGTGGTTTTCGACGTGTTCGACGATTCGATTGTGTACTGCATGTTCTGCCACTTTGCAAATGCACGATGTTAGAGAGATGGGACGCAGGTTATTTATGTGCGGGGGTTTCCCCGGTTTGGGGATGAGCACCACTTTGGCGGTGCGCCATTCCGAAGGGACCTGCCCCGAGCTCCACACCTCGTTTATCTCTGCCGTTAGGATTGCGATGGCCTTGTCGTCCAGGTTCCGGAGGAGCTTGTTGGTGACCCCGTCGGGACCCGGGGCCGATCTTCCATTTAGGTTGAAGAGTACGTCTCTGATTTCTGGAACCGTAAAAGGTTCGTCTAATTCTGGCCTGTCTAGCCCCGTGTAAGCCGCTCTCGCGCTTATGCCTTGCGAGTCTCCTTCCTTGACGGGTAGGATAGTTCGCGCCAGGTCGTCGACAATTACATCGTTTGTGAGGCCCGAGCTGACCTGCTTATGTATGAGCCTATCGACGGCGAAATTTAGCGCATTCCGGGAGTGTTTATCATTTAGGAGGCTTTTAAGCAGATTCCACTTACTGCCTCTTCTCATGCGACCGTCCGTTTCGTTGCACGTTTCGTCCCACTGTTGCAGGGCCAGTTGCTTGGAATAGCACTCTATTTCCTTGTTTAGTAACGTTAGTTTTGCTCGTAGTCGGCGATTTAATTTCTGTATTTTCCACCTCTCTCCAAGAGCGTGTTTAGCCTCCAGGAGATGCGCTAACCGAGAGTCCATTTTGGGGACTTCAAGTTTTGTGCTGATTTCTTTGGTCGCGTTTTTGACCGCCTGTTTAAGATTGGTAATTAGTTCTTTGAAGGATTCACTTGAGAGGGCGGTTTTGGCTCGAAATTTTCGGAAAAGACCCCAATCGACGTATTCGTATTTGACCGGAGGTTTGGGTTTGACCTGCACCGCGATTTCGAGAACGTAGTGGTCACTACCCAAGTCCTCCTGAAGATTGTCCCACGTGCCCTCGATATTTCGGAAGAATGTGAGGTCTGGCGTTGTGTCTCGACTGACCGAATTACCCCTTCTACTGGAAAACCTAGGATCTGTAACAAGCGTGAGGTTAAAATCGGCTGCACATCCGGCTAAGTTTGTGCCCTTCTTGCTGTTAAAGCCGTATCCCCATTCCGTGTTCGGAGCGTTGAAGTCCCCCGCAATTAAGAGGGGCGCGTTTCTGGCTGCCCTGATTGCGGAATGGAATAGTGCATTAAAGTCTCTGTTCTTATCTGCAGGCGAACTGTAGACGTTAAGAATAAAGACATTCGCGTTGCTCGATCTACTGGGCACGAGCTCGATCAGTTGTGCTTCTAGTCCGCTACGATATTTTGGAACGGTGTGCTCTACAAAAGAGACACTCTTTTTCACTAAGGCGGCGATGCCTCTCCCCGTTTCGCCTTTGTACGCTACTGCGCGATACCCCGACAGAGTAATCTCCTTCTCCGAGAGCGTCTCCTGCAGTAATATCACTTGTGGCTTGTCTGTCACCGATCTGACGAGCTGACCTAACGGAGCCTTGCGCCTCTGGAAGCTAGCGCAGTTCCACTGCCAAATTTTAACGGTATTGTTATTTGTGTTAGCCATCTTGTTTACTGTGAAATTTTAGAGACCTGTGGCGCCCCCGCCGGGATTTGATCCTGTCGGGAGCGGTTCAGTACGTGTTATTTGTCTACTTTTGGACTGAGCCTTAGGTCTTTCTAATAGCGTTACTCTCAACTCTATGGCGGAGAGCATTTCCATAATCCTACTCAGGGTCTTTTCCAGTTTACCCTCGTTTTTGACGGGGGAAGCCGAGGCGGCGGACGGGGTCTCGTTGACCTCGGTTATGTCGCCCTCTTCTTCCTCCTCTGTGTCGCTAAAAGGTTCCGGGTTGAGCGCCTTGCGTTTAGACTGCCCGGCTAACGGGCCTGGTTTACTGTTGCTAACCTCATGCCGGTTTATGAGTTTTCCTTTCATGTTGTTAAAGGATTCCTTAAGCTCTGCGAGCTCGCGTCTAAGTTCCCTATTTTCCGCTTCGAGCGCTTGGATACGGGGATCGATCCTATGCTCTGGCTGTGCCTCACCTGTCGTTTCTTTGTTTGATGCGTTCGTCTTCCCAGACGGCTGTGTCACTCCCTTGACCTTGTCGGCCCACGTGGCCCGCTTGACGGACTGGGAGCGAGACCGGGATCTCGACCTGGAGGAGCGTTCTCCTTGCCTCGGTTTGGATTCTCTCCTTCTCGAGCGTGAGCGCCCTCCGGATATGGATCGGGACCAGTACACATTCGAACTAGAATTCGCCTTGCACGTCCGCACATAAAGTTGCCAATCCCGCCGTCAGTCGCCACTACAAGGCCGCTGACAGGCCTTACGGTCGACGCTCGCGTGCTATTGTTAAAAAATTGCAAGGGTGTACATCCAGTTTCGCCTTCGCGCTATTGGCTACTCGCTCATAGCACTTCTAGATTTGAAGAACCGCTCTAGATTTTAAGAACCGAGCGAATCAAGAACGAGTGCCACGTTGTTAGCGCGACGGCCCGTTTCGTCGCCCAAGGCCGTCGCTCGTTGCCATCGCGCTCAAGATGGCTCTCGCGGGGTTTGTGCTTTAGGGTTATCTTTGTGCTGTCTCGTAATTGTCGTAATCGCAAATTCGCTCTTGTACCCACAGCCGCCGAGCATTACGGAAGGCCCTACAGGCCCGAAAGGCCCTACAGGCCCCGGGGGCCCGACAGGCCCCGGGGGCCCGACAGGCCCCGAGGGCCCGACACGCTCCGGGGGCCCGACACGCCGGACAACTGCGACGGGCAGCCGTTGCGATGAAGACGCTTACCTCGAGAAGTACTTCGACTGCGGCCTCAAGTTCGTGTTCAACATGTATGACGTGGGCACGAAAGGCGACTCGAAATACGAATGCAACGTGTGCAGGTGAGAGCCCAGTTTCGGGCGTCGCAATAGGTTGGGCTGTATTTAGAAATTATGCTTCCACGATGCCAATAAAAAAAATAAAAAATAAGGACGGGTCATTCTTACCGTAACGAGGAGCTCTGTATGCCAGAAAAGAAATGACGGTGAAAAATCGAGCAACGAGGCAGCTTTAGTTCGGAACGAACTGTGATTTCCCTATTAAACTGCATGTGTAACGCAGGGATGCTTTTTTATGAGGCAGGCGCAGGACCCATTTCAATGAAGTTAGCGGCAGTTGCGGGGGAGAAAAGTAAGCTCTATCATTTATCGGAAGTACAGCTTTGACTTAAGACATTGAAGCTCTTACAAAAGAAAAAAAAATTGCGAGATCTAGTGCGTCAAAACGAAATAAAAGCCCAAAGTTTATAAATCTGCAACACTGAACCTAAAATGAAAAGCGAAGTTTTGTGAATATTATATGTCATCTCCAGCGGAGAAAGCTTGTTACAATGTTAACGAGGATTTTGCAAAAGTCTTGCTCACGAATTAGTCGTATACTTCAGGGCTGTCCGCTTTCGAAGTGTTATAAGGTACAATTCACAGATTGATAATATCGCTTTTGCTGCTACTTCATCGATTTGTTTATTTTATTTTGTTTTGTTTACCTTCCTTTAAAGCCCATCGGACAATAAATGCGGGGTTGGGGGAGGGGTTGTGGGTATACATTACAGTACAACGAATGCCGAAAATTTCATGAGCGCAACAAATATTTCAGTGGCGCTAAAAATGTTGCGCAGTATTCCTACAAAACATCATAGAGAAACACTTGCATAAGAAAATACAAGTACGGTTCCTGATGTACAGGAAGTAGAAGTATACAAGTAAACACCTGCATTGTAATATACAACACTGCAATTTGGAAAAGCAAGTGCACCACAATAAAAGGATTACTTGAAAACACCACGAGAAAAGAAGTTCGATAAACGCACTCCTGCATAGACTCTAGATGCTGGCTGGCGATCACGAATTATTGTACCCTTGCCATGCCATTGAGCAATACTAATGTCCTCTACATATTAATCTTCAACCCTACTCCTACACTTTCAAGTTTAAGGTGCTGAATCACTTGGTGCAATTCGTACCCAAAGTTTCTTCCGTACAAAGTATACATCGCATTGAACTATTATTGTACGTTAGTCGTCAGTATAATCGTCTCTCAAGTATTAAACATTCGCTAAACAGTTTCCTCAAGACAAAAAATAAATATAATACTTGAATTTGGCCTTCGCTTCTTCCGAGTAGCCAATTAATATTATTAAAACCTAAATACTGTATTATTTTAAACAGGTTTTATTGTTTCCCTTTGCAATCTCATTTATAATGTTGCGTGACAAATACGTATTTACCTCGTGGCTGACTATACCGCATAGTTTCACACTACAGCTAAGAGACCGAAATCTCTGTGCGCGCTTTAGGCCCTTTTTTCCCCGCCAGATGAGCTCCTCAGCAAGCGAGAAATTTTAGGGCATAAAGTTTCCCGCATTAATCACTAGAGGGAACTGTGACACTAGTGTCTACGGAAACCTAAAGCATGCCGGTTCCATCTGCCATCATGGGAATGGTGCTTAGTGCATTGAGTTGCCTAAAGTTTATTCTTTTGCCTCAAGCGGCTTTGGGACTTTCTAAACTAAGTCTGAATATCCATGCCTTTAAGATTCAGCGAAGCGTTCGACTTAATAATATCTTAGAGCACCAAAAACAAGCTTTGTACATCGACAAAATGCAGATCAAGCCAGTCAAATAGGTTCTGCAGTTTGTAGCTCCTGTGCTTGTCACATTTTAAATCTGATTCTTGAACCGGATATGTTTCCTGAGAAAAATGAATAGAATCAGGGTAATTGTTGTTCTTCAAAGGGCCCAGATTCAGTTTTTATGCAATTCGAGAAATGCATTTGAAGTTCAACTAGGCAACTTCAGAAATACTTTGCCGCAAAAAGTACTTCAATGCGTTCAGCAGAAGCGGAGTTATTGGCAATCAAAGTTCACCTATGATCCCCTTCGTGGTGTTTCCCCTCCTTCTTCAGTGCCTTGCACAGCGAAGGCTATGGCGGAGCGGGACGTGCCCACGACGCTCTGCCTGGATAACGTCACCGTGGCGGGCAGTTAAAGTTTGATTTTGGATGTTCGCGCAGACGAAACTATGTTTCATTGTAGCGCCTAGGACGCGCCACGCGTAAATTATTGCAGGGCTTTAGCCAAACATGGGCAGCCGTGGCCGAGCGTGAGCAGACGATAATCGGCGTCTTCCAGAAGTACGCAATTCTTTCGAAATTAGAAACCCGGTTTTCACCTACTCCAGCCTGTGCATTAAACTGCGTCAATAAATGTACACAGTAACAGTAGGAAGAAGCGCACTGATCCAAACACCCTTCATGACTGGTGTCAGCTGTATACCAATAGCAGCGCGTATGAAAATGTGCTGCATTACGGAACAAAGCGTCTAGAAATGAGTGAGTACCAACGTTCTGTTGAAAAGAGAGTGCTTGAGGAAAAGGTAACTTGCGAGACCCACGGGAAGCGCACGAGTGCGAAATTTGTCCGACATGTTCACAGCAGCGTACGCTACACGCGGACGGCGTTTTCTCGCCAAGGCCGATGGGCGCTTCAGGACCGCTTTAAGTGCGCTAACAGGAATGACACAGCAAACTATAGGCCTGCTCCTGTCACTCCCGTACTCTTTACAGGAGTACAAAACATTGCTACACACTGCGCCGTCTAGCGGCGCTGTCATGAAGTCCAGGCGTGGCCTCCGAGACGAGCAGCGAGGGTGGCCGGTCGCTGTGAACGCGATATGCTCCCTCAGTTGTACACGATGAGTGGACCGACTGCCTTGCCCGCCCGCGTACCCTACCGCACGTGCCTAAACCTTTACCCACTCACCCAAGTTGTCTTTTGGTGTCCATATAGCTATTGGCAATTGCGCAGTAGTCCAAGTTGTAGCGCTGACGCCGAGGGAGCATCGAGTGACAGCTGCATTGGGAAAGTCCGCAAAAGAAGGGTAAAAGCTCAGAAAAAAAAAGCCCGACCCAACCTCTTCCCTCGAACAGAAACTTAACAACACAAAATAACAACACACTATATCAACGGATCAACACTATATACAATATATACAGCCCTGCAGTGGAGGTCTGTAGGGTGTGTGCAAGAGGGTTTTCGCGTACATCCTCCATTTGTACGCGGCCTTCGGGGCCGGGCTTCTAACCCGTCCCACTGCAGCACAGTCGCGCAACCCCAAAGCCACTGCGCTACCCCGAAGGGTGTAAGTGTAGGGTTTAAGCTACCTTATATGATTTGCGTTCGTGTCATGGCCGAAGCGTGAAGCAAGTCAGAGTAATGTGGTCAATAAGTAAGCTTGACGGTACGGTGCATTAGGAAATAAAGAAAATGTACTTGCCGATACCATTCGTATTTGGAAATAAGTGTTAATCGAGGCTGTCGGCGATGTTTGTGATGCTGCTACATAATGTTTAAAAAAAAATTGGAGGACGCTTAAGCTTCGCCTTCAAGAGTGGGACGCGACAGCGTTCCCGTCGACCCGCCAAGGGGTATAAGACAATGCGCTACGGCACAGCAATCACTTACGATGCGCCCCGCATCGGACTTAGCGCCCACCTATCACGCGGTGAGCGTCGAGCAACGCAGCGTTGGGCGCGGCAACGAAACGTGCGCCTGAGCGAACGAAACGAACCAAAGAACTCGGTGTCTCGGAGGGGAAACGATCTACGCCAGCCAAACGTCGTGATCGGCACGGGCAGAGAGATAGATAGTAATCTAAACCGGAAGCACGGCGAAGCGTCGTCAGGGGAGAGGGAGTCCCGCGACGCGCCTGGCAGCGGTCCCAATGCGCGCGCGGCGCGCCTCCTGTCGGGGCAGCGCCGTACATTGAGAGGAGGGGGTCTTCTGTGTTTGCCGCAAGATGGCTCTGCGTGTGCGGAAAGCGCAGAAGAAATGCAGCGGAAACGCACTTCGCAACTCGTGTAATTGTGACTTCTGTACGTTACATGTTCATAATTACCGATATACACCGCAGTATAACTTTCCACGGCTCGTTTCGAAGGCAACACCGCATTCACTAGAGGCGCGTTTGCACCGCTTGGAAGCATCGAACTCGTGGCTGAGTGGTAGCGTCTCCGTCTCACACTCCGGAGACCTGGGTTCGATTCCCACCGGGCCAATCTTGGAAGTTGCTTTTTATTTATGAAGCGCCTGCCGTGATTTATCGCTCACGGTCAACGCCGCCGACGCCGACACCCGACGCCGACGACACCGGCTTTTCTGCGACACGAGCTCCTTAACGCTATCGCGTTAAAACGCAACATGAACGAGCGAAATCCTCACAGCAAATCGTGCAGAATGAAAAGTTTTCATGCGCGAATAGAAAGACAATGATGCAAGGTCAATGGAATGATGCAAGGTGCATATTCAGCACCATGTTCTCGAATATGAGTATGTATAGTCGGATACAACTTTAGAAAAATGGGAGGCCCCGCCCAGGTGACCGTAGCGCGGCAACCGATTGCCTCCGCGACTAAAATAGTCCCGCTCGAAAAATCGTCCTCCTGAAAGGTGTAATTCTGGGTATAAATAGAGACTTTTGTATTTTGATGAATGGTTTAGTAGAGCTCTCATGTGCTACAGCAGATGCCGGATAGCGAGAGAAAAATAACCCCGTGCCTTCTACAACGCTGCCCGTCGTCTGCTCTTTAGCTTCATTGCAAGTGACAAAAGTAGAAAGAGCAGCTCTGCATGGCTTTTGCGCTTGTTTACATGTACACGGCATATCTACTACTCGTTTTTCAAGCTTAAAACCAATCAGTTGCTATTGAACAAAGCCCTTGTATAAAACAATGCATTTATCGCAATCATTACAAGCCTGGGGCGAGAATACGGTGGAGGCAGGAAGGTACAAAAATGATTCATTCATCGTTTTAAATAAATACTCTTGGTTTTAAATAGCATAAAACTTATATTTTTTTCACTTTTGTGTTTTCACAATTTCACAGCACGCATTATAAAGCTTGCGCGTGCGGTGAGCACTGGTGGACAGCAACCAATCGACGGTGATACACAATGCTCGAACACCGTCGATAGACGCTCGGCTATCTCACTGCTGACAATGATCGTTCACGCTAAGTTGACGGCGACAAATGTTCGCGTTGAAGGCTTCTTCTGCAAATATTTTCTGTTGAGATACTCGTAGGTTTGTTTCATGCGCGCACACTTTTCTGATTTCTCCTGAGAATGGTTTTGCTCCATCACTTCACCCCGTCCGACGAAAAACGCAGCGACTCAGCACACGAACACACCCGCCGCTAACAGTAGGCACTAGTCTTTGGAAAACTTTTCTCGTCGTAAGGTCACTCGGGAGCGAAATAAAACAACGTGGAATAAACACGCAGGATGTGTGTTCGTGGCGGTCACCGCGGGATCCTGTTTTTAGGCAGAGCGTAGCGCAGCGCCAGCGATGCTCTCTGCAATGTTCCTTCGCCGGATCACGGCTCAGAATAAACGCACGCGGCACAAATGCCGCATCGTAAGCTCGTAGTAATATTTCCGGCATGATAGACCATCACAAACAGTTCTGGAATCCACTCTGACGAGGGACTGAAGCACACAGCTGACGCGTCCTCGCTTTCCGGCAGGCCGAAGACGCCGCCAGGGCCCCACGGGATTGTGGCCGATGCCTAAGTTGCCCCCCCCCCCCCATCCCCTGCAAGGGGTAGGGTGGGGAACCGTCTGCGAAATCAATAAAGTTTGTTCATAATCATCGTCACACAGGCAACTTCTGATTGCTACTCCTCAACACAGAATGCTTTTCTGAATTTAATTACCATAAGAGCAGTTAACTTGTGTGATTATCGTGTACTGGGCTCCCTTTCTTACTTCTCCTTTAACGCGTTCAAAGATTTTCTGATTTTTGTTTCATTCTTGACGAAGAAATTAGACACGTGGACCCGTAGTTCTGCGTCCTGGCCTTTGCGAAGTTTTAAAAATAAATATAAATTGCAATGGCCTTCAGCATTATCTGCCCGTCATTGAAAACAAATACGAAGATATAATAAACTGCACTTTTAAGGAACCGAAAAGCCACTTCGTATATTTGAAATAATTTTTTGCAAGCTTCCTTTTGAAACAGTTAGAATTACCTTTTTCATTTTTATCACGTAATGACATGTTATGCTCTTGTACCTTAATCCTCGACTATTTGTTTCCGTATGATGGAATACTATTATTTGTATAGCTATAATAATTTTAAATGTAGAAATGATTCTTCTAAACTGGTGCTTTGTTTGTACTGAGCTATTTATGTTAATTTTCTTATATATGTTTTATTACTGCAATGTTGTGTTAAATTTAATCTATCTGGAATGTTGCTCATGTTGGTTATATAGGATAGACCATCATAGTTTTAGATATAGATATGTATTTTTTTATTTGGAACTGGTATTTCTTGCATCACTTTAATGGCTGTTATCATTTTTATTGTTTGTATTCCTGCTCAAGTTCCTGTTTGAAAGTTATCAATGTTATTGTGAGGAATATTATTATTCTCTAATTACCAATTTATCGTCGGATGTTGCAGCATTAGGCGTTCTTTTTTTTCCCTTATGTGCACGTTCATACCTGATCGTACGCAGCTACCATGTAGAGCAAAAGGATAGACAGTTGGGCGAGTTGGTACGGTAACATGATCTTGGCTTGTAGCACGAAGTGAACACGGACACAGAACGTCCTGTCTGCTCCTTTCTCTGTCCGTGTTCACTTTGCGCTATAAGCCAAGATCATGTTACCATGTAGAGGTTTATGGGCATAGTCAAGGGGTTGATTCACGGTTTAGCCTACATTTCTTTCCAGGATGTTTCGGGAAGAAATAAACGTGAACAGAATTGAATAACTCTCAGCAAATTATTGCGTCATAGATGCAAGAATTCGCAGTGTATTATCATGTGCGCAAATGCTCATTGCCCTTGGTGAATTTAGAAAAAAGACGGATTGCTCGGAAATATAGAAGGAGAAATATTACTAAATGACGTCACAAGAGCGTCTACAGCCGTAAGCACGAATACTAAAAGGAAGCCTACGTACTACCCATCGTTCGCGTGGTAGTTCAGCGGTGGCGGCGCCAGAATTCCCTTTGGTAATTTTTGTGTTAAGCTCGTCACTGCGATGACTGTGCGTCCTAAAAGTGCATCACTTGTTTGATCAAGCGAATAGCTCTTTACTAGCGTACGGCTATCCGCTTAGATCAGTTGACAATTATTTTAGTCGACGGTTACTGCACGACCTTTCTTTTTTTTCGCTTTCCTTGCAGCGTCGTGAAGTCCCACATGGATTGCCTTCGTACGATCAAGACGGCGTCTAAGTGCGACGAGGATGACATCAAAATCAGGGCCGTCCTCGACTTCATCGACCAAGAACTGTGGTCTACCGGAGGCGTCAAGTGCCCCAAGGACCACTGCAAGAAGAGAACCGGTAACGCGAGGATTGCCACTCTAAACACCCCTTGCCAAGCACTGATTTTTTTAATATATCAACTTAACTTTTTGTTGACGAATATTGTCTACAGGCAACATTCCGGAAAACCTTTCTTTCTTCTTGTTCAGTTTCTGTATTGAGTACAAAGGTTCTGGCTAAAGTTCTCCGGCCAACACTGAATGACAGGCAGCAAGCATCATTTGTTCATTTCGAGCAGCAACACAGGACGAGGAACAAGTTCGGCACATTGCCCGCTTTCTTTTGCAAATGCACACCTGTGGCTCACGTATGAGGAGTGACGTGCTTGCAAAGTGCAGACGAAGCCGCAGGTGGCTTGGGGTGAAGCCCGCCTCCAGCCCGCCTCCTTGTGGTTCCGCCCTAGTGCTGAAACGCTTCCGAAAAAAAAAAAAAAATATATATATATATATATATATATATATATATATATATATATATATATATATATATATATATATATATATATATATATATATATATATATATATAAAACTTTCGTTTCGCGTATTTATATGTCCAGAAACTTGCCATTAGCTGTCGCTGAAAAGTGTAGAGTAATTGCATTCTCGCGATGCTAACGTATGGGGCGGAAGCGTGGAGGTTAACAAAAAAAAGCTCGAGAACAACTTAAAAACCGCACAAAGAGTGACGTCGGTAAAAAATGTTAGGCGTAACGTCAAGAGGCAGGAAGAGGGCGTTGTGCATCAGAGAGCAAACGAGGATAACCAGTAGCCTAATTAACATAAAGAGAAAAAAAGAATTCGGAGCTGGTCTGGCCATGCAATGCGTAGGATGGATAACCAGTGGACCATTAGTATTACACAATGGGTCCCGAGGAAAGTGAAATGCAGTCGAAGAAGGCAGAAAGTTAGGTGGGGTGGTGAAATTACAAAGTTTGCAGGGGAACGTTGGAGTCAGCTAGCGCAATACAAGTGTAATTCGAGATCGTTGGGGGAGGTCTTCGTCCTGGCTGTGGACATAAAAATAGGTGGATGATAATGATGATGATGACGATGATATGTGCCGTCAATAGAGGGTAAAAAAGCCTCTTGCAAAGTTTGGTCATAGTAAAAACACATGCGCTGCGTGTAGATCACGTGGTGGCGATCTTGTCTGCAAAGTATGAAATGGCTGCACGGCTCGAAAGCGGTCGAAATTCTGAGAACAGAAGGCCGCGCTCTACCTCTCGAGGAAGCCACCTTTCGAGCGAGAGTCAAGGTCACAGGCACAGTTGCCTCATTCATACGACGATATAGCAGTTGTGTAGGTCCACGCCGCCTAATAGGTATCGTACTTGGACTCGCCGCTCTGTTTAACCATGTCCAAGCAAGCTGATGCACAGATAGGATGTGCTGATTGCTACTGCAATAACATGGAAATGATTTACAGACGTAGCACAAATTGCCAGCGAATTATTCTTTTGCCGCTGTCTTTCTTTTCTTGTTTTATTTGCATTACTTTACTTTTGCCATAAAGAAAAAGAAAGCATTTGATATAATTTGGACACCTACGTATTGTCACATACACGAGACGATAAGTATAGTAGGGCATTTAGGCGATCATGAAGTGTTCACTGCAGGCCACTGCAGACAGAGACTACCTTAAACAGCTTAAACAGAGCTGACCTTTTAACGGCAAGTCACGTGTCCTTGCTTGTGTCCTCCCCACTTGGTTAGCATTGTTGCTGCCTCACTGAAATACAACGCGTCACTTTTTTGCTAACCATCCACTGACAAACAACAAGAGTCAGCGTGCCTCTGCAACAAAGTCGAGGTGCCCAAGTATGTGCTCACCATAGTCCAGTATACTTTCTCTTTTTTAAACCCAAGCTTTCATTGTGGCGTCCGACGAGTTGTGCATCCGTGGTCGGCGGCGGCGGCGGTGGTGGTGGTTGAACTCTTGAGAGAGGAGGGAAGCGGGTGGTGAGGAGGGAGAGGGTAGAGGCACCGCATCGAGGAAGGAGGAGGGAGCTGTGAGAGGTAGTAAACGCTTGCCAATTGGTTGGCGCTAGCGATCGCGTCAGTCGACGCAACGCGAAATCTTCGCTCGCGTCGATTCCCATGGTGCGTGGGACCTGAACGTCTTTCGTTTTTTTTTTCCCGTATCGGCGACCGGTCACTGAGTTAAACAAAGCAAGTGGAAAACATGGCGTTTTCCAAATCGTACCAACTTGCCCAAGAAGAAGTAGTTTTATTAAAAACACAAGTGGCACATCACTCCGAGCACCGACTCGTGAGCATAGTGTTACCGGGTAGCTTCCCGCACTACTATTTCTATCCCACCAACATTAGTTAGTTAGTTTGGGTTTAATGGCACAAAAGCAACTAAGGCCATGCTGCGCAAGTCACAAGACAAAATTGAACGGAACGTTAGAGCAGGTAAACCTGCATTACATTGTATGACTGTTTTAGGCTTGTAGCGCAGCTCGGAAGAGCAAAAAAGGAATAAGGTAGGGGTAATCAAAGGGAACGGGAAACAGAGTGAGCGCTAACTTCCAACTGACAGTTTATTTCGTGACACGAGACTACTTATACACTCGGCAAACCATATGACATCAGGAGATAACAAAGACATGAAGCAACAAAACCGATAGTGACCAAGTGGTAACATTCAGACAGCCTGTGGCTGCAGTCGGAGATACGCCAATTCATTGTTTGATAATGATAATGAAGGTGAGCTTACACATGCATGGCCCAGACCAATGATAGCCTTTGCTTCGATGATTGTAGTCGGTGTAAATAACCAGTTTTCTCTAAAAAGTCGAACAGGTTATAAAATGGCACTAGGGGGTCATCTGCTAGTAATAGGGCAGGGTGTAATGGAGTGTGCAAATTATGCAGGCTGTGTATGAACCTCCGTCTCTGTGTGTAGATCTGTGGACATGTTTTTAGGATGTGCATGACCAACATTAGGACGCGTTTATTTATATATATATATATATATATATATATATATATATATTATTGTCACAAGCTGTCATGAACCACGCCTGCCGCGCAAACAACCAGATGAAAGAAAGAAGAGACCGACGTGAGCCAAGCTGCCGCGAGACCCCTCTTCAACAACCGCGCCTATCAACCAGATTCATCTGGTTCTGCATTAAAACACCTCGTGTGTAACATTTGGTGGAGCTGTGCGGGGTAACTCCCACGACCTACAACGGAGCCACCAGCACAAGAGCTACGCCGAAGCCGTCGCCTCGCCGGACTTTCGCCGTCGCGCTCAGTCATGGCCACAGAGCAAAATACCCTCACCAGCAGTGCCTCGGCGAGCCCAGTCCCTATCCAGCACTACCGAGAGCCACGCACGTTCTCGGCGAAGGCAGAGGAAGATGTGGATGAGTGGCTAACCCATTACGAAAGGGTAAGCCAATACAATAACTGGAACGCTGCCAGTCAGCTTAGGAACGTTGTTTTCTTCTTGGCCGGCACGGCGTTGGTATGGTACGACAACCACGCGGACATGCTAACTACTTGGACACGCTTCGTTGACGAAATCAAAAAGTGTTTCGGTGACTCGGACGCAAAGAGGAAACGTGCGGAACTCACATTAGCCCAGAGAGCTCAGGTACCCGGCGAGACTTGCACTACCTACATCGAAGAAATTTTGAAGCTGTGCCGCACCGTCAACCCTCAAATGACAGAGGAAGATAAAGTGGGGCACGTGGTAAAAGGAATAGCGGAAGACGTGTACAACTTCCTCATTGGTAAAGAGAACTTGCACACTGTATCAGAACTGATACGGCACTGCCGTACGTTCGAGGCGCTGAAGACTCGCCGAATTACACCAAAGTTTGGACGGCTGGCCAATGTAACGACTGTAGCAAGTGTTGACACGAGTCCTCTGCTCCCAGACCTTTCGTCCGCCATCCGCCAGATAGTCCGCGAGGAGCTCCAGCGACATGACGAACAGGCACGTTATGCGGCGCCTCGTTGCAGCTCCTCCGTTTTCCGAGACACTTTTCGGGAACCCCCTTCGGCTACTTGGAACCACTCGGTGAACGTCGCGGATCTTATCGGCTCCAGAGACGAACCGCATTACATTACGACCGAACCACCACGCAATGATTCGCCCCCTCAACGTTTTGATCCACGCCCACGCAACTTTCGTCCACGAAGACTCGCCGCTACCTACGACTTTCAAGGGGAAGAGCCTCGTTACCCTCAACCGATGTCTTCGGCAGATTACTTCAATCCGCATTCTGAAGTTCGCCCTTCGCCAGTGTGTTACTGCTGCGGCATGCCTGGCCATATAGCTAGGTACTGTAGCCGACGCCGAGCATCAAACTACGGATCGTCAGCGCCGACTACGCGGTCTAGCGGTCGTACACTGCGCACTCAGTGGCCAGGAGACTCCTCTTCAGGAAGCCACTTTCGAGAGGACCGATGCACCGCCCAGGAGACCTACTTTGGAGCAGAAAGAACCCGGAACCGCTACCGCTCCCCTGCCTCCGACCGTACTCTGACGCCACCACCAGCCTTCCGAGCCTCCCGATCACCATCCCCTCGGCCGCGATTCACGTCACCATCGCCTCGGCGCCGTTTCGTGTCGCCCCCGCCGGGAAACTAGCCAGCGCGGCCGATGGAGGTGAAGTCGCTGGAAAATGTGTGCTGCCGACTCAACTGCCTCCAACTATTTTCATGCTAAAGAATAAGGTTCATGTACTGATTGATGGGGTCTCCACAATGGCTTTAGTCGACACGGGAGCAACTGTCTCGGTCATGAGTGTGGGGTTTAAAGGCCTTCTGGGACGCAAGGTTATGTTTCGTTGGAACCAGTGCACAAGTTTCCGTGGAGTCAGTGCTGAAGCATTATACCCGGTTGGTGTGTGTAACGTGGATGTGTCTTTGGGTGGGAAAGTTTTTAATGCAGAGTTTACTGTTCTTCCTCGCTCCTCGCATGACGTGATTCTGGGGATTGACTTTTTGCAGTTGTGTGGTGCGAATGTTGATTGCCGGACGGGAGAACTCAGTGTCGACACCAGTGTTTCACCTGTGCTCTTTGAAGGTGAAGCTTGCCCGGAGAGTGTGCTGTGCGTGTCTGAGGATACAGTTGTGCCCGCCTTATCCGCGATGCGTGTTGCCGTCGCCTGTTCATCTCCGACTCCTATCTCGTTCGATGCTGCAGTGGAACCTGTACATCGGAACTGCCTCAAGAAAAACGTATTAGTTCCGCACTGCGTGGTCTCAGTGACCAATGGATGCGCGGGGCTGTGGGTGCTAAACTGTTCCACTGAAGCGGCAGTGCTACCTCAAGGCCTAAAGATTGCCACGTTTCCGACAGACTCTCCCGTATCGGTGGCAGTACTTGCGGAACTCCCCGATGAAGGAGCAACCAGTGTCTCGAGCTCCGGGAGCTCGAAGATACTTTCCATGATTGATAAGTCACTCAGCGATAATGAGCGTCAAGTTTTGATGGCCCTGCTTACGAAACATACCTCGGTATTCGACTTTGCGCAGCACAATGGACCGCCATCAATTCCTGCGTCCAGAACTCGTCACCGCATCAACACAGGAGCCGCCCAGCCAATCCGACAAAAACCCTATCGTGTATCCCCATCAGAACGCAAGATAATCAGTGATCAGGTCCAAGAAATGCTATGCAAAGGCGTCATTCGAGAATCATCTAGTCCTTGGGCAGCCCCCGTAATATTGGTGAAGAAGAAAGACGGTACGTGGCGGTTCTGTGTTGATTACCGTCGCCTAAACGCCGTTACTAAGAAAGATGTATATCCGCTCCCCCGAATTGACGACGCCATCGACTGTCTCTTTGCGGCATCTTACTTTTCCTCAATCGATTTACGGTCAGGTTACTGGCAAATTCCTATACACAAGGACGACAGAGAAAAGACAGCATTTGTAACACCCGACGGACTATTCGAGTTTAACGTGATGCCTTTCGGGTTGTGTAACGCGCCCGCAACGTTCGAAAGGTTCATGGACACGATATTACGCGGCTTAAAATGGGAAGTTTGCATGTGCTACTTAGACGATGTTGTGATCTTCGGGCGAACGTTTAGTGAGCACAACAAACGTTTGGATTTGGTCTTGAACTGCTTGGAGAAAGCGGGTCTTGTGCTCAATTCAAAAAAATGCCGTTTTGGGGAACGGCAAACTCTTGTGCTAGGCCATCTGGTCGCTAAAGAAGGCATCCGACCAGATCCGCAAAAGACTGCGGCCGTAGAAGCATTTAGAGTACCCAACTCTGTCAAGCAGTTAAGAAGTTTCTTGGGCTTGTGCTCCTATTTTCGCCGCTTCATTCCCCGGTTTGCTGACATGGCTCATCCCCTTACACGCCTTCTCCAAAAAGGCGTTCCCTTTGAATGGACTGCAGATTGCGACTCATCATTTCGCCAGCTCAAGTTCCTGTTGACATCCCAACCAATTCTTCGCCACTTTGATCCTTCATCACCAACTGAGATTCACACCGATGCCAGTGGCGTAGGCATCGGTGCTGTGCTAGTTCAGCGTGTTGGCGACCGAGAGCACGTGATCTCTTACGCTAGCCGGTCCTTGAGCCGCTCCGAGCGCAACTACACAGTCACCGAACAAGAGTGTCTGGCGGTCATCTTCGCCGTGCAACGGTTTCGTTCGTATCTCTATGGGCACCCCTTCACTGTCGTAACAGATCATCATTCGCTATGCTGGCTTGTGAATCTGCGGGATCCCTCAGGACGACTAGCGCGCTGGGCCCTCCGTCTACAGGAATACGATTTCGTTATTTGCTACAAAAGTGGTCGGCGGCATGCTGACGCTGATTGTCTCTCTCGGATGCCACTTGAAACAACTGAATGTGATGCGGACAATTTTGATGAGTACATCGCTTTTGTGTCCCCGGAATTTCCGGATATGGGTACCGTCATATCCGAGCAGCACAAGGACGAGAGCTTACAACCGCTCTTCGCGGCAGCACAGGAGTCACTTGCGGGCAGTCGCTTTCGCCTACGGGATGGTGGCGCGCTGTATAAGAAGAGCTACTCGACCACCGGTGCACGCTACCTTTTAGTTGTCCCCACGAACCTTCGCCACCAAGTATTACACGCCATGCACGATGACCCAACTTCCGGTCATCTTGGTTCCACATGGACACTCTACCGGGCTCAAGAACGTTTTTACTGGCCTAAGATGCGGAAAGATATCGAACGGTACGTCGCCAGCTGCTCTAAATGCCAGCGCTACAAGCGTCCGCCACAAGCGCCACATGGCCTGCTTCAACCAGTTCCCCCTTCTAGCGTCCCCTTTGAGCAAGTTGGTATAGATCTTCTGGGCCCTTTCCCGCGATCCTCCAAGGGTAATCGTTGGGTTATCGTTTGCGTAGATCACCTTACCCGCTATTGTGAGACCGCCGCATTGCCATCGGCCACAGCTACAGAAGTTTCTATCTTCTTGCTGGCTAACATTATACTCCGACATGGACCTCCTCGCATAGTAATCAGCGATCGTGGGCGACAGTTTACCGCGGACGTGGTTGAAGCAACCCTTCGTCTGTGTTCATGTAGCTTCCGCCATTCTACGCCCTACCATCCACAAACTAATGGTCTGGTCGAGCGCACAAACAGAACGCTTGCCAACATGCTGTCCATGTACGTCGATTCAGCACACAAGAATTGGGACAGTATCTTGCCTTTCATTACCTATGCCTTCAATACCGCGAGACACGAGACCACTGGTTACTCACCATTTTTCCTTCTGTATGCTCGTCCGCCGCGCTACACCCTCGACACAATATTTCCCTACTTCGCTCATGACAACGAATCAATTGATGAGCTCCTATGTTGAGCAGAAGAAGCGCGACGCCTCGCTAGGCTACGCACCATAGCATCGCAGGACCGGTCCAAGATACGCTATGACGG
Organism: Dermacentor albipictus; assembly: GCF_038994185.2. NCBI lineage: Eukaryota > Metazoa > Arthropoda > Arachnida > Ixodida > Ixodidae > Dermacentor > Dermacentor albipictus. The sequence continues at coordinate 96,254,235 of NC_091829.1, read as the reverse complement.
GCGTCACCGCCACGTTTACTTCGATCCTGGTGATCTTGTATGGCTCTGGACGCCGTTGCGGAAGCGTGGCTTGTGCCAGAAGTTTCTCGCCCACTACGTCGGCCCTTACGTTATTCTGGAGCGCCTCAGCGATGTAAACTACCGCATTGCGCGTCTCACGAGCAGTGGACGACGCTCGGCCAAGGCTGAAGTGACACACGTCGCGCGTCTGAGGCGTTACAATCCGCGAGATGACTGACTCGCCCGGCGGGCTTCGTCTGCCAGCGGGGTAATGTCACAAGCTGTCATGAACCACGCCTGCCGCGCAAACAACCAGATGAAAGAAAGAAGAGAACGACGTGAGCCATGCTGCCGCGAGACCCCTCTTCAACAACCGCGCCTATCAACCAGATTCATCTGGTTCTGCATTAAAACACCTCGTGTGTAACAATATATATATATATATATATATATATATATATATATATATATATATATATCTTAGGTAAAGCTAGCGACGTTACGGGTATCTCAGCGTTATGGATAGAGACTGCCATTTCATATGGCGCGGAACACCACCTATTCCTTACGACCTTTTAAAAGTTAACATACGCCGTAAGCTTATATGTCATCTTTTCAATGTTTCAGATGCAAGCGCGAGATGTTCTAGCAGATGCACGTTAGATTACTTCGATATCTGTTTCTGGAGCTTACTTACCGAGTCGTTAACTACGCGCTTCAGTTATTTTTTCTTTCCTTTTTTTGCGATGCCGCTGGTCGGCTTTCTGCAATTATTGCATAGGGTAGAGGCCCTAAATCAACATTATGCCTAAGCGATCGCTAAAACACACCTTGCTGTACAGAATGACAATATTCATTGGGATGGGCTCAGCGGTTGCCTACAATGAGAGCATATCTGCGCTTCGCGTGTACTTGAGTGGAGAACGGGAGGGTTGACCGGCTTTCCGTTTTGGTGAAAACGAAGAAAATTAAATAAATTACGCGTGCACTCTCTGAGCGCCTTATATTGTTTGAACGTGCACGTTTCACGTGTTTCGTGCCTAATTAATTGCACGCACATGGCGATCAGTTTTGCGGAAACCCGCAAGGTGGAGAAAGGGTAATGCAATGGACAATCGTCATCCACCCGTTCGAATGCAGCAGGAAGCTACGAGGGAGACCCGTATAATGAAGATCCATGGGGATTTTTCAAAATAAATGCTTCGGAGTTGATGGGAAAAAAGTCGTCCTGGGCCGCCATTCGAACCCAGTACCAACGCCTTTCCGGCACTCAGCTCCTGGTTAGCTCAGATAATAGAGCGACCACACCGGAAAGGCGTTGGTACCGGGTTGCGAACCCGGACCGCAACGCCGTTTTCCTCAAATGCGACGCTTTCTTTCTGAGAAAAAAAAAAAAACACATGGATTTCCTCTGTAGCTTCGTGGTACGTTCGGGTTGATGAGAATATTTTTCTCTTTCAGTTTTACTCACAGTGCCTGTCCTTTACGTGTCCCATCGCAGGAAGGATACGGTTCCGGTCCTCGCAGCAGCTCTGCCACCTGCGCGAGTATGCCGGGACCTACTTCACGTGCGGCGCGCGTTTCCTGAAGAACACGTTCCCCATTCGCCCTCCCATCGAGGAAGACTGCAGGTACGCAAGTTGCCCACGTTCCCAAACAAAATGGCGGCGAAGGCTTTCACTGCTGACACCAGCGCTAGGGAACGGGGCCGATCGGGTGCCTTCTCCGCTGCAAAGAGCCCGACAACGACACGAAGATAGATGCACACAAAGCGACACTTCCGACAAGTTGAATGAGCAAGAGAGGGAACATATTTATCCCTCCAATGTGCGAACACAGTTCCCCATTCATGTAAAATTTGAATAACTCTTTACCCTATATTTCTTTCCGGGGAAGGGACATTTGTAAAGAAAATTAATGACTTGCTGAGAGAGAGCGAGAGAAACATATTTACAGATAGGCAGAGATGTCGGCGTGAGCTATAACTTGCTCTGACCTGCTACTCTACACTGGCGAAAAGGGACGGGAAGGGAAAGAGCTGAGGAATGATGATGACGGTATAAGGAAGCGATGCCCATATACAAATTCACAAGAGTTGTGGCATCTCTAAAGCCGTGCGTCCAGCCCAGTGGCTTGGAGAAAAGCTATAGCGGCATTTGTTAGCAGGGCTGTGCGGTTTCCATTAGGCCAAGGACCTAAAAGAAACTCGTCTGAATGCGGTCTCTTATGGATCGTTGCAATAGAATAGCCCAGTTGCTGTCGTTCTTGCACGTACGCGGGACACACGCGAAATATATGATCAATTGTTTCTGGCACCTCACAGCAGTCACAGTTTAGGCTAGTATCACTAGCACCTATCGTATGTCGATAACGGTTGGTGAATGCGACACGTAGGCGAATCCAGTGCACCATACTCGTGTGGCTTCTTTCGAGCTTGTGAGGCATACGAAATTCCATTTCTTGGTCCCATTTGTGTACTCGCTCATGTCGTCGACCTGGTTGGGTCCAGTGTTCATACGTACGGTTGCGTATTACGCAACGAAGTATGGCGTTTGTGTCTGTTTCTGAGAACGGAATGCATACTTCAGAAGCATAATTTAAAGGAGTTTTCGTTTCAGCGTCTGCCTGTTCGTTTCCTGTAACGCAACAGTGTGAAGGTATCCATTGAAAGGTGACATTGGGGCCATTTCTAGTTGCTTGGTGGAGATGTACTGTAATTTATATACCATAGCCATGGAATACTGCGGGCCCCATCTGAGGACACAGTCAATCGTTTGAAGAGGTGGCTTGCAATAGCAGAATATTGTCCATGCGTGGGGAGGCTCCTCGGAGAGAAATCGAAGTGCCTCCCGGATAGCAACACGTTCTGCGGCAGTTGATGTTGAGCTAGTTAATGTTGAGACTGATGTATGGTCTAGTTTAAACTGCCGAGGGATGATAATATGTGAAATGACGAAGGCTGCAGTGGAGGCATATGGTGTGACAGAGCCATCGGTGTACACGTGTACAGTATCTCCGTACTCTGCAGAAATGTGCAACAGGGTGAGTTGCCTGAGGCCAATAGACGCGACGGATTAATTTTTAGTAATTCCAGGGATCTGAAATGTAACGACAGGTTTAGGCAGAACCCGCGGTGGTGTTTTCAGAATACCGGCGGGAGAAAATCTTTACGGCAGAACACTCTGATGACGCAATATCGTCCTTGAAAAGCTGGAACCTGGGTGGGTGGCAGGTAGCGATGACAGAGGATGGTGCATGTGTCGGGTCAACACGCGAAGGTACATTCGAAGAAGCTCGCAGGGCAGGTATACCCCAATAGGACAAGCACGAGCTTCCTCTATTGTTCCATTGGTTGACGTGCATCGTGGTAGGCCCAAACATGTGCGCTATGCTTGAGCTTGAATGCTCTCCAGCGCGCGCACACAGCTAAGTCCCATGCTTGAGAGTGCCGGCATGCTGTACCTCATATACCCTACGAATAGTGCTTGGTACAATTGGAGTAATGACGACTCGGAGGGGCCCCATCTTGTTCCTGCAACGACGCGAAGGACGTGAACAAAACTCTTCAGCTTTGACATCAGTGCGGCGACATGTCTTGACCAAGGTAATCCCCGGTCTTATGACTACGCCAAGAAATCTGTGGTGTGTAACCGTACATATCACTACTCCGTTAACGATTATCGGATACCTGGACATTTGTTTTCGCGTGAATGTAATAATGGATCATTTTTCTATTGAGAGTTTGAGGCCTTGACGCTGCATATACTTAGTTGTGATTGTCACTGCACGGTGAAACCTAGTACGCATTTGGGGACGGGTGGCTCCAGATGCCCATACGCATATGTCGTCCGCATATGTGCTAATCTTCACCGTGCTAGGAAGTTCAGATGCAAGGCCGATCAATGCAACAATGAAAAGAGTCGCACTGAAAACTCCCCCTCGTGGAACACCTCGATGTATATGATACTGTCCGTTGTCGCCATCACTTGTCGACATATACACCGTGCGGCCACTGAGACAGCTAACAATCTATGCATATAGCCGGCCACCGACGTCTATATCTTCCAGTGCAACAAGGATTGCATAATGGAGTACATTGTCGTATGCACCCTTAATATCCAGAAAAACAGCTCCAACTAACCAACGGCGACTTCTTTCCTGTTCAACAATGGATACCAAGTCGATAACTCCGTCATTGCAAGAACGGTTTCTTCTAAATCCGTGCATAAAATGAGGAAAGCAATTATTTTTCTCTAGAAACCATTCCAGCTTTGACAAGACCATTCTTTCCTTTACTTTGCCGACGCAACTGGTTAAGGCGATCGGTCTGTAAGAGGAAAGCTCGTTAGGCCACTTCCCTGGCTTAAGCAGCGCTACAACGCGACTTGCATTTCCAACTATCTGGAACATTTCCTGTTTCCCACGTCGTATTATAAAAAGATAGAAGAAGACGTCGTGATTCTGGTGCCAAGATGGCAGAGTGCAGCGTATGGGATTCCGTCTGGTGCTGGTGCCGATGAGCGTCGAGAAACCGAAATCGCAGCGTCAAGCTCTTGCATCGTAAGCGGTACTTCGAGTGGTTCATCAGGTGATGGGGGCGCGATAGTGACAAAGGATGAAGTCACTGCATTAGATGCGTCCACAATGATTTTACAGTAGTCCTCTGCTACCTCCAACTCGGTCCGGCGTTGATGTAAGGCCACCGCACCGAATGGGTGTCGTTGTTGTGGAGTTGCCTGGATACTTCGTATGACCCGCCAGATCTTAGATAGAGGCTGTCCTGAATCTAGGGATCCACAGACTGTCCTCTAACGCTGTCTGCCGAGCTTCTCCAGATGTCGAAGAACATGTCGTTGAGCTCGACGACTGCTTGAAAGATCTGACGGGGACTTTGTTCTGTATCGCCGTTCCGCGCGGCGACGGATTGCACGAAGGGCCTCATATTGTATGTCGACCGATGATCTGTGCCTCGGCACGCTAAATTCTCTCGTTTTGTCCTGCAGTGTGGAGGCGATGATGTCCTCTATTTCGGATGGAGATGTCATACTCTGACAGGCCTGTCGACCTGTGTCGACCTGTAAGACCTGTGTCGACAGAGGTCTTAAATAAAATCAAGTCTGTTTGACGAATGCAACGTGAGGCTGAACGGCGAAACCAGCTAAAGTGAACGTAAGTGGGGCGGTGGTCACTACCATGAGTCTAGATCTGTCGCCCAGCATGCTGAAGACGTAAGGCTCTTTGATATAAACGTTAGGTCAAGACAACTGCTGTAAGACGTGCCACAAATAAAGGTAGGAGACCCGTCATTGAGCACATTTAGTCCCTGACTACACATGAAGTCGGCCAAATATTTGCCACGAGAATTCATCGAAGTGCTACCCCACACGGGATGGTGCGCGTTAAAGTCAACAATCACAATATGAGGACCTTGCGATGCTTGCAGCAGAGACATCAGGTGCGAGCAATCGATCCTCGCTCTTGGGTGGATGTATCCTCCAATCACTGTAACCGTGCGACATCTGTGTTTTATGGTAAGGCACACGCAATCATTAGTAGTATGCGATGGGACGTCATGTCTGAAATACACCAGATCGTGACGAATACAAGCTAACACTTTGCTTGAGGCTTGGTCGTTGCGAGACCACATCTGGACTTATCGAGAAATACGGAAAGAAGAATCCGTATTAGGTTCACAGATAACAATAGCTGAAAACTGGTACTTAACCACCCGCTGTCGGAAATCGAACAAACGACCACGTAGAACTCGAGCATTCCATTGCATAACAAGCGATTGACGCATCCATTCTTCAAACATCGCCATACTTGCTTAGTGAAGATCCACTAACAGTGGTTCCAACACTTCCTGAGATCCCAATAAAGCTATGGGACATAATCGCTCTTCAGTCTACTTTTTACTGCTTGCTTGTGTGTTAGGAAAGTGGCAAACATTTTTCAAAAAATTGAAATATCTAAGGTTAGTTGCCACAAGGTGCATCCCCATGGACGTAGAAGTGACCACCTCCTCGTGTTTACTGTGGTAAAAACTTTATTTAATTGCCTAAGTACGCAGAGGAAGTATGAACTACGTGCCGTCATTGCCTTGTTGCAGCTTCATCCTGGATTTTCATATAATATTAAAGAATTCTAAACGCACCTAAAAGTTTCTCTCTGCCGCCTGTGACAACACGGAGGTTTGGATCAATTTAGTGTCGATTTTCCCAAAAGTGGATGCCAGGCCTACGAGTAAACCACTTAAGTACAGCTCCATGTGTACAAGGTTTCATACCGTTTATATTACAGAATGAATATTTTAAGTAATCACAACGCAGTGAATTTTGAAAAAAAAAGAAAGATAGTTGAAGGTGATGTGCAATATATTGTGCAAGGAGCCTTGCAGGAATATTTTATTTCTGAACCGAACTAACCCACGTATTCAGATATGCGTCTTAACTTAAAGCCTATGCTTGGCCTAATATAAATGACGCCTCGTGTGAACGTGCCCAATACCCCATGGCGTTTTCTTCGGTGCGTTCACGACAGGCGTCATTTAAATCAAGTCACGTGTGGGCTTCAAGCTAAGATGCATTTATGAATAAAGGGTAAGTTACCACAAAAGCAGCACTTTCTTGATTGGGACATAAACAGTGAAAGCAGTTACAAATAGGTGTAAAATTATGCGCATTGAAACGTGTGTTACCCGTGCAAGAAGAGCGGCGCACATGCGACATACGCGGCCCAAAGCTAGCAGCCCGTGTTGCTGAGCAACACGACGCAGCCGTCTACAACGGCATCTAAACCTTCAGACGCCATAGAGATCGCCGTCACAACACGTACATATGACAGCGCTGGTTGGCATTCGGCCAGGAGCGCAACCCTTAGCTGGGTTGCGCAGGAGCACGTGCAATTAGGGGGGTAAATTTGGGTATAAATATTCATTGACGATTACAATAAGCCGTAGTGAGAAATTTGAGTGCAGCTCTGTACGTGTTTCTATATTTCGATATATTGGCTGGCGCGAAACAATATCTCGTGCGGCACGTTGAAAATGGAGTGAAGTGTTACGCTACTGCCTCGCTAATTGGGAGATCACGAGATGCAGCGCGTGGGTGACGCGTGAGCGAGATTCGCAGCAGCCGGTGCAGGCGGACCCCCCTCCGCTCATGCAGCGCTTTGTTTCGTTACTAGACGACGCGCGCTACTCTGGCGCCATCTCACAGCCATCGTCGCTGCACAGCCCGTCTTGCGGGGCACTACGCTTTTCCTCTCGCGCTTTAGCCCTGCCATCCTCCTCCGTTTTCCACCTCGTGGTTCCGCTGCACCGTCCTCCTCCGCTTTCCTCCTCGCATTCTGTTCGCTATCGCTGTCTTGTATCTCCCGCTGCGCTCTTCGTTCGCTTTCATCTCTCGCTGTGCTCAATAGCTCGGTTACGAGGTACGACGCCGACGCTCGCCGCAGGAACGGACGCATAAAAGTCGCGCTCTAAGACGGGTAAATAGTAGAGATAGTTACTAGCTTTAATCTGCCTATAGTCAAAGAAGCCGATTCAATTTATTAAGGAATGACGTGCTTGACGGCGTATATTTGTGGTAACGAGGATATTTAGCTATAGCGCTTGTTGCCGTAGAGAAAAGCCGCGATGACCGGAACAACTGTAGCAGTGTTGCAGATGGCTGTGCGTACGTGCCGATTCACCGTATGTTGTGCGGTGCTGTGTTGAGCCGTGTCGGACGATGATGTAGTTTAAGTGAAATGGAAATTTGTGGCAGACCTCGAAAAAAACTCCGCACCTGTGGTGAAACCGATTTGACGCCTTCGGCCGCGTGTTGATTAATGATCAAAGGGGGGCGCATATGCTGGCTCAGGCAGCCTGAAGCAACGCCAACCCCAGGCAATGACAGGTGTGCGTCCCCTGCGGCGACAAGGCTGAGAAGATGCATATTTCTCTGCTACTAAGTGGTGGTGCCGTCTGTCACCGAGTGCTGTGTTTTGCCGTTACGATGACAAATTGCGCCACCGTTCTATTGCGGGGACAGTAAGTATAGTGCCCGAGCAGTTAGTCATTTAATGTAACTGAAAACTGTATAAAGTAATAAAAAGACAGTCGTTCTGAAATATCAGCACAGTTCCTTCGGAAACATGCCGATCGGCGATGCCGACCACGGGGGGACGGGTGATACACGACAATTTGTCGCTGATTAAGGAAATCAATGAACTAATATTTAACATTGTAGTTTGAGCGGGCTCATCGGTCAGCTAGCAAGCTGCAGCTGCTAACCGTTAAGTGGTCAGTGGTCGAGACGAGCAAGATACGTTTAGAATGTTATGCGAAGATGTATACAACATCGCACACATCAACTTCGAAAGGGAGCGCCCCTTTGTTGCTATGGTTCTCGAAGTTCTATATAACCATTGTGCTGACCGTGCTGATGTTGCAGGCACTACAAGGATTTCCTGGTGTGCCTGGAACTGCTCATACAGTGCCGCACAGTGAGCGACATCGAAGCGAATCTCAATCACTTCACCACGGTGCTTACGTTAGGCTACGAGGAGCGGTGCAAAGGTTACAACGCAAGCGGTGAGTGCATGCAGCCGCAATAAGCTAAGGAAACAGTGGAGAGGAACGAAGTCAAAGCTCGTGTTTAGCTGGAAACCTGCGTTGCGGAACGCCTAAGGAATGGCACTGAGGAAGGCGCCTTAGACGGGTGGCAAATGTCTTTCGAAAAGACGTCATCGAGGTATCCTTAGCCGGTGGACCGTTTTGGGGCGTCGATTGAGCGAATCCATCATGCGCTCAAATGTAGCTGGCGCATTGCAGAAAACAAAATGCATAACTATCAATTGGTAGAGCCCTCATCAGGTGCCACAAATGCAGTCCATGCAATCCACAGCCACTTGCCAATAGCCAGATAAGTAGACGATAAATGCTTTGCGCTGTGGACACAGTCAAGCGCATCATCTATGCGCGGTAAAAAGTACATGTGTTAGTAATGCTGTGAATATGTGCACTCAAATTAAGAACACTAAGTGCTGTCTACTTCTTTTAATTTTTTTTTGTCTGACGAGTATGCTTTACAATCACAGTTTGTTCGAGTATCAGGATGATCGATAATTTCGAAAGAGCCCCAGACAAAACACATCTAGTAGAATACGTTCTGTTTCGGGTGACTCGCATGCTCCTGCCGCGATTAATAATGCGAAAAAAAAAACATTTTATTTATTTATTTATTATTTAATACTTTCAACCCTCATAGAGGGTCATAACAGCGAGGACAATACAATTACATACATCAAATATGGATAATGTCAATGTACGGAAATTTGCTTAACACTTGTCAATTCACAGTGAATAAGATGTTCACTTGAATGCTGTTCAGCACACATCTGACGTTTATCAAAATACGCACAATGAACATCAAGTCGCACATACCACTTGGCACTTCAAAACTAAATTGAAAACTCCCGAAAATACGCCTCAGTATCATTTTAAATGTCGGTGACATCTTTTAGGCTAACAATAGCGTTTGGCTATTGGTTCCACATTTCTATCGCGTCCGGAAAAAATGAGTATCGGGATATCACTGTTGGTACGGTACGGCGTTATGACGTAGTCGTGGTTAGTTCGCGGGTTTCTTTTGCCTGAAACATGTAGATATTTGAGCTTATCAATCCTTCAGCCTATACCTTCAGCCTATATTCCTATACCTTCCGTATATATTTCTTTCTACGTACCTCAGGAAGATCCAAGTTGCAACGCTGTAACATAAGCATGACCGATCGCTTCCTTCGGTACGTCGAACAAATAAAATGCAGTCAAGCATACACAGCATGAGTAAATAGCTCCTAAAGTGAAACGCGAACAGCAACGAACTAATTTTACACGTAGTTTACATACAAGTGTGACCTGTAATCGCTCGCTACTCGATTTCTAGGCATGGTGGAGTCCCAAGTGCGCTTTTCAGAGGTTTTCTTAAGCCACTGTTATATTTGCATGTGAAACTGACATCGTACTAACACATAGAAGTATATAGTTTCGGAATTTTCTGCGTTTGAATTCACGAGCATCGTGTTACATCGAAGCTACCGATAAAAGAACTGCAGACACTTCACACATGCAAGCAGGTCAAAAGACTGCAGAAATTTTGTCTCTTTTAGTGACAAGGTCACAAACGGCATTAAGCGTACCTATCCCGTTCTGGTGCCACGCCGTACACATAATCTCTCTTTCAATCGCTTGTGGATACCGTGAAAGAAAACGTGTTAACCCAAAGCATGGTGGGCACCTGCTTCCGCAACAATGATCATCTAGATGAATCCCCGCCATCGGCACTCTAGATGCTTATATATATATATATAAGCATCTAGATGATCATTGTCGCGGATGCAGGTACCCGCCATGCTTTGGGTGTATTCTGACGAACGTTAAAACATCAAAAATGCAATTTTCGTGAGTGTGCTCCTTCGTTTATTCAACTGTATATATATATATATATATAAACTTCTCATTTCCTGGAAGCCAACAACTAGTAGTTACCCTAGTGATTATTCTGTCTGTTCTGCCACTGTTTGTTTAATCGTTCTGTTGGGAAAAAAATGACCAACCCTTCCTCTACCCGAAAATGGGAGGTAAGCGAAGCTTGTCCTGGCGTGCATTTGAACTTCGTCATGGCTAAGTAACCCACACGTAATGGTGCCGGATTTCTTCGGCCTCCCGCTCCCTCAAGTCGGGATCTTCTCGTCGCTGTCGGATTGCCTGGGCTAGGGCAGCTCATATGGCCTCGATCGGCTAGGCCTTTCACGGGCGAGTTCTCGCCGCCACTCGTCGAAGACTGCCCGTTCCTAAGGGCAGTCTTCGCATGGCTGTCCCATGCGTTTTCCGAGACTGACGTGAACGGAAACGAAGCCGGCGCAGAGCGCTCGAAACCCTTTCCCACCCCTTCCCTTCCCGGTGGAAGCGAAACGACTCTGATTGGCGGCGAGCTCACGCCACGCGCGCAACCAATGAAACCGCCCTCTAATGTGCGTTTTCCCTCAGCTGCTGTGCTCTTGGAGCAACTGGATTTTTTAATGACTACATGACCGCCGAAACTTGTGAATGCAATGTAATGCAATGCCAATGCAAGCTTCGCTTTAAAAATTCAGCAATGATCTAGCGGTAAATGCGAGAGAAATGCGTTACCGCTACGTCGCACCGCTTTGAGCTCCGGAATCCACGATTTAAACCGCGTTCGCCACATTGGAAGTCGTTGTTCAGGAGCTAACTCGACATACTTCCTGTACTCCAAGTAGCGAAGTCGAATTGACGGTTGTCCGGAACAGAACACCGTCAGCTGCACTGTGTATGTATGTATGTATGTATGTATGTATGTATGTATGTATGTATGTATGTATGTATGTATGTATGTATGTATGTATGCATGCATGCATGCATGCATGCATGCATGCATGCATGTATGCATGTATGTATGTATGTATGTATGTATGTATGTATGTATGTATGTATGTATGTATGTATGTATGTATGTATGTATGTATGTATGTATGTATGTATGTATGTATGTATGTATGTGTGTGTGTGTGCGTGCGTGCGTGCGTGCGTGCGTGTGTGTGTGTGTGTGTGTATGTATGTGTGTGTGTGTGTGTGTGTGTGTGTGTGTGTGTGTGTGTGTGTGTGTGTGTGTGTGTGTGTGTGTGTGTGTGTGTGTGTGTGTGTGTGTGTGTGTGTGTGTGTGTGTGTGTGTGTGTGTGTGTGTGTGTGTGTGTGTGTGTGTGTGTGTGTGTGTGTGTGTGTGCCTGCGTGTCAGCATACTCACCTGATGTTACGCCCGTCCATCTCGCCGCCCGCAGTATGCAGCACAAGTGTTTTTGCCGAACGCGGCCTGTCTTGTGTCTTTCAGAGCCGTGCACCAAGCTGCACCTGATGAAGGCCTTCTTTTCCTGCGGCACCACCTACTACCAGTCACGCCGCAATGTCTACCTGTGGTACCGCATGGCCCAGCCCGGAGTGTGCGAGTACGTTACGAGCGGGTCCCACGGAGGGGCGCTGTGGCGATACGACTTTCTTTTTTAACCGACGTGACATTTTCGCCTTTTGAGTTTCTCACGATAAAGGGCCCCTCACCAGGCCCCATTGCAAATTTTGGTTATACACTGGAAGTTGTTACACGTCCTCTAGGGAGCGTTCTGCCGCAAAAATGTTCGAATTGGCTCATTAATAGCCGACACAGAGATATTTCAGTGCCGCGAACCCGTAATTTCAGCAGGCGGTCTCCACTGCCAAGCAAGACGCTCTCTCCACTCGCCCCGTCTCGCCTCCGCAAGCGAAATTCCTTCCCTGCGTTCTCCCATAGCGGACCTCGAGGATCTCGTGACGCATACGCCACGGGCCCTGCCTTCATTTTTTTTTCTCGCTTTTTTTTTCTGCGCTACGCACTTCCGCAGACAGCATCGCACGAAAGCTGTTGTCTCGTTTGCGGAGCGCACGATTTTGCACACTGTGCACAAGGACACATGACTTGCGGTATAATTCCCTGCTGCACGAATACTGACGCAGAAGAAGCGGATCGCAGAGCACCATCACGCGCTGCAACACGGCAGAAAATGGCATAGTTCTGGTACCTGTGCACGTGACTGTACGACCGTGGGAACAAGCAGACGGAACGGAAATACATCTCCCTTGCTTCGGTACGAAGTAAAACAAAAAGACATGAAGACATTCCGTTTGTGTGTTTTATTATTTTTCTAAACTTCAATTCGTCAATTCAAGCAACAGACCACACAAGTTATAGATGGTGCCTTGAATAATTCTGGAAGTCACATGTCACCACGGGCGACGTCACACTGCAGACTCGAGTACGTAGGCGCAGGGACGCGAGTACGTCATCCTCCGGTTTGAAGTGCGGCGGCCGCGAGGAGAAGGAAAAACGGCGTTCGGTTTGAAATTTCAGATCCTTCCATGGCGCGTAGGGATGTAATACTTTGCAGACTCGATCGTTCCCACGCAATCTATGCTCTGCGCTTGTCAGCTCAAAATGGCCAGATCTGGTGAGGGGCCCTAAGTGAAGGCCCTAAAACCACTAAACTACAGAAAAACTATTCGCGAGGCCGAAGAGTGTCCTAAATAAGACATTGTAATAGCGTTTCGACGGTCAGTTTCGGTTTCGTTTCTACTGTGCCGCGACGTCACAATGTAGACAGTCATGACATCAGGACGCTGGAGACGTTTTGACACCTGCTGTGGTTTTCTCGGTCACCTCTTACGTTGTTACTCGATCGTTTTGAGGATCGACATATATTTGAGAGCGGTGAATATTACATCAATTGTGCCTGCTTGTGGTGTATACTGAGGTGCGGTTCACATAACTGGTATTTCGTGTTTTATTTGTGAGTTACGAATTTGTAAACTGAATACTTGCGTCTGTTTCTTTTCCTTGTATTTGATTTTCAAGAATTTGTTTTAATTTATGGCATAAATTAAGAATACACTTCCTAGACGCACTTGGTTTTAAATTCTTTCAAATGCAATAACACTCGTAAAAATCGGCGCAGTGGTTGCCGAGCGAAAAGATTTCTTTGTTCGTATTTATTAATTCATTTATTGATTTACTTGAGTGCCTTAAGGGACCGTTAGGGCATGAGGGCCATGGAAAAGGTCAAACGTAAGTGCAAGATGTAGAGTTTAAATGATATAGGAAGACGTTACACACCCCAAAAAATGAGGTGAGATAAAAAATTAAAGGAGCTCCAGAGCTAAAGTTTTCTCTTACCTGTAACCATGATTCAGAGAGAGAAAAAAAACATTGAAAAGCAAATATTTACAGCAGGACGAAGCGTGTAGCCATTGCAGAAAGAAAACCGGAGCCGACGCGGCGCGTTGTAATGAAAAAGCCAAGACATTAACCCAGCCAGCATCGTAATAGAAGTGCACCTTACAGAATGCCGGATTTCAAAGCTGATGGAAGCAGTAACTGGTCAGCAGCACAATAAGCAAGAGAGACTAGAGTTTAGAAACGTTCCACCCCGCTACAGGTAAAAAGAAAGGAGGAAAGTGATTGATAGAAGCAGGTCGTTACAGAGGGTAAGGTAAGCTTACAATACAGAAATAAGCACGATGGTGGACTGCTATTTTGGTGTTAAAGCTGGTTCGCTCACGCAGCCCACGTGGCTATATTTCTTAACGCCCCGTGTCAAGAAAGTCCCATTAGCAATCATCACGCATACAATTTTAGTGATTATAGCGTGGAGCAGCTGATCTCGAGATCCTGGGGTCGAACCCTGCTTCAGAGACCACATTTACGTGGAGTAAAAACGCGAGAACGCTCGTCCACTCAGATTTGGGTGTACCTTAAAGAACCTCAGATGGTGAAAAATTATTCCAGGAGTATCCGACTACTACGGCATGCCTCATTATCAGATCGCGTTTTTTTTACACCTAGAACGCCAGCATTTATTCTAGGTCGTCATTTCTTTGCGTCATAAACACACAAAAGACATAGTAGGCTAAGGGAGTAGTGATCTGGTATTTGCAACTTTTTGTTATTATTCTGCTTATTGCAGACTAACCGCTATCCATGCCGGAGCATGCACATAACTGTAGCTTCTTATAATTTTAGAACGCAGAAATGATCCACAGTTGTGGACAACGCCATTTTTTGCTAGCATTTTTTTTAAATCTCGTTTCCTTGCGATAAATGAAGTTCCATACCCTACATACCACTGATAACCTTGTGGCAAGGATCAGGGCTTCCTAAATATTTACTTTGGACTGATTTACTATGTATTCTACAAACCATTTTCTGTGTGCGAGCCCGTGAGGCGGATTCATGACGTCATATTACGCTAGTTCACGACCTTCCTGCGGTCACTAGGTGGATGCTAGGTGTGAGCGCACCACATGAAACACGCGCCACCCTTTAGTTTTAACTTTTAAGTGAACAATGTAATCACACCTAACCTTATCGCTACCCAGCGCGCATTAGAGGAAAGGTCCGTGAGCGAGCCATAAGTGTCGCTATCTGAAAAGAAGACCCGATTCCTCGGTTTATCGTCGTAACTATTGCAGTGCATGTTTTGATCATGCCTGGGACACGTGTGTGGGTCATCGACATGCACCACTGAACATTTTTTTTTAAGGGTTGCTGCTGTTGTTTTTGTTGTTTGTTTGTTTCCTCTCGTTCGGTAGGTAGTTATCCATGCATGCGAAAATAAAATCTATGGTTGAAGGTTAGCGCTGTCTCTGTGTATCCGTTTCTTTCTACGTCCTTGTTCAGTCGCGCCTAGACATTGTATAGTGAATTCAAACCAATTAGCCCGCCAACGTGTTTTAATCGAAGAGAGAGTGAGAGCCGCAAATTAGAGTGTTCCCTTTAACATTTAACCGCGCTGTACATGCACCACTGTTCACGTCGCGCACGCAATCTGAATAAACATCATTCTTTTGCTGCAGAATTGACGACCACATTCGCGAAAGTTTCAATACGCAAAGGCGCATCTGGCACCGAGCGATAGCTTTGTAACAACGATTAGTCGGTGAGAAATGGTCACAGGAAAAAAAGAATGTACACGTGTCGCTATTGTAAGCGCTTCCCATAGTTTATATCTGGTAACTGACATATTCTCTTGCGCGGGGGAAGCGCGCATAACAAGAAAAAAGAAGGCTGTCAGTACTTCTTTGATCCCTCCATTGATAACTCCTCTCCCGTTCCTCTCCTCACCCGCCGCGGTAGCTTAGTGGCTATGCAAGAAAAAAAAAAGAAAAACGCCCGTGTCACGTGCATTGGGGGCACCTTAAAGATCCACCGGTGGTATACAGTTAATCCGGAGTACTTCACTACGGCATGCCTCATAATGAAATCGTGGTTTTCCCACGTGAAACCCCACATTTCAATTCAAGCTTAACGGGTATCGTGTCTGCGGGAGGTCATGGATTTCATGCCGGTCGCGTCAGCCACATTCTGATTTTGGTGGGATGCAAAAAAAAAAAACTATCGTGTATCATCATTCGTGGGTGCACGCTTGAAAAGACGCAAAAAGGAATCAACGTAGTCAAATATTATCCTTGCTATCCCCACTATGATGCGTAAATCGTAATAAGAGCAGGACTTTGGTGCGCGAAACCTCAGAACATAAATTCTCATTTTTTCCCCTTATCTCTCTCTCTCTGTCTCTCTCTTTCTCTCTCCAACGCAGAACACTGCAGACCTTCTACCTGTGCGTGGAGACCTCCGCCATCGGCTGCGCAGAGTTTGCCGAGCTGGTCGCGAAGCTGAAGGAGGTCGTCAAGCACACCTACACGAAACACGGGTCAGCCTGCGGACCCCACGGAGGTGCGGTTAAGCGGACGCACTCGAGCGGAAGTCTGCTGCTCGTTAAAGGCCTCCGAGCAGCGTATCTGAAGAATGCGAAAAGCAATACTTATCGGCGTTGTGAAACAATCAACTCTCTCGACGGTGTCAGTATTGTGTGAGGATGACAGAGGGACGCACTCGAGGATTTGGTGCCACCACGTGGCAGCACAGTATGCAGGGGAGAATCAACATTCTATTGCGAGCGAATCGCGTTTAGCGGAAGAGAGTGTGGCTGTCCGAGCGTTGCGTTACCCGTGCATAAATCGGCATTAAGAGGCACCAATCAATACACCTTTACTTTGACCTACCAAATTAACCACGACAGCTCGTTTATAGCGAATTTCACCTACTTGGAAATATGAATGTTGCTGTATGTGCTTCTACTACCGCACTTGTACTTTGTTGTGAACCGCAGGTTGTGCGCAATTAATTTATTTTGTATTTGCATGTCTGCGAGGCTGTGATTTCCAATGCATTTACTGCATTGCAACAAATATTTTCCACCCTGTAACGGCCCAAAAATGGGCTAACAGTATTAATAAATGAAATGAAATGAAATGAAATGAAATGAAATGAAATGAAATCTCAGCGTGTCAAAAAATGATGCGTTGAGCTCTGTAGGGTTAGCCAAGAAAACGCATCCGGCCTTCCTCGCTTTCTCACTTCTTTAAATAACGACGATTCACTTCAAGCGGCCGTATCGAAAGTTGAGCATTCGATCCGAAGACGGAATTGAATAGGACGTTATTGGTTTCGTTATTTGAAAATTTTAAAGATTCGTACACCCCTAATGGTTATTAAGGCTCGTAAAGTGGTTAGATGGTTTTCCATGCCAGAGGCTAAGTAAATCTGACTAACATTCATCGTGCTTAAAGGTGCATAGGAATGTACACGAAAAGAGACGGCGATGTTAAAGCTAAAGGAATGCGCAGGTGGTTATGGATTCGTAAAGGAAGCGTATGCCCCTACCAGAAGCTTAGTCTGATCATTCCTCTACTTAGTTTCTTTGATAGTATGTTTTCTGCATCGCTGAATTCTTTTCCCCGCGTTATGGAGGAGGGGGTGGATATCTCTTCATCTCCATTTAATCAATTTCGCACCTCACTTGATGGCAATGTGGCTTCGTAGGTTTCTTCTTCTCATTTCTTCGTATACCGTAACACTACATATTTACTGCGATTCTCATTCTTTGGGAATTACACCAAGTTTTCAGTATCTATGTCTATAATCCGACCACTTTCGGTGGTCAGATTGTTATACCTGGCATACCCCAACTGTTAAGTCTGTCAAGAAAGAAAGAAAAGAGGCGTCAGCGCATATATATATATATATATATATATATATATATATATTAGGTTGTGGAGTGTATCACGCTTCGTGATTTTTTTTCTTCAGTTCTACGTGGTGCTATCTTCGTGGTCACAAAAAGAACCGTTGTACTCGCCACTAATCGCGCACTCACTCCCGACTGATGAACGGCACACTTCACCGCTCGGGGGGTTCGTGCAGACGACAACAGGCGGCGACCCTTTCTGCGGCTCGACTGGCAGACGTCGTGCGACCAGCTCAAGGCCGTCCGGAGCCTGGTGCTGTGCGGCGCCGCCTTCGACCGCACCCTGCCGGCGACGCGCAACGGCTCCGCTGCCGCGGTCGACGAGTCGGCGAAGACCGCCACCGTCTGCCCGTGAGTCCCTATATATATAGTCGGCGTTCGTGTTGTCCACTTCTCTACTCTTGTGTCCTGTCTGCACGCCTCACTTCTTTATTGCATAATGAATCCTTACCAAGAAGCTCAGCTTTCTGTCGTTCTAAGTACCTAGGAACGAAGGAAAGGGAAGAGCAGAAGGCAGGGAGGTTCCTACGTGCCGCACACGTGTTTGCTCAAAAAGAGACTGAAGAGAAGACTTCTTCGAGCTGCCTAAGTCCAATACGCATAGTTCACTACCAAACAAAGAAGAAGGCAGTTCTTACGAGCGGAAGCTCGATAATCCAGAAAAGACGCAAGAACGAAAAACACGATGGCCCCGATTTGGCTTTGAAGTTCCCGTTACGAGCTCACCGTGACGAGATTCTGAAGGCGTCTGCTAGGAATTCGTTAATCTTTTTTAACTAGTAACCGCGAACTGCATTGTATTCTACACAAGCCAAATATTGCACTTAACAAGCTTCGAAAACATTTGCTCTGCCACAACAACCTAAATTCGAAAAAAAAAGAGAATTACGATCCGTGACGTCGCACGAGCGTATGGGTGTAAGAACCAACCGTTGATGGCCCCAGTACCCGCAATTACTACACGTACATCCCTCTTCTCATGCAGGCACTGAAACTGTGCATTCGGCTGCAATTTAATAATAATAATAATAATAATAATAATAATAATAATAATAATAATAATAATAATAATAATAATAATAATAATAATAATAATAATAATAATAATAATAATAATAATCAACACTTTAAGCAGTTTGTCATCTAGAATATATTTATATAGAGTACAGATAAAATGTCCCAAGGCATGCTGATTTAGCCACGTTCCCAGCGTAGGAGCAAGCGGACGATGGAATTCGTTATTACTTGATTTATATATATCCATCATCAATAAAATAGGGAAAGAAAGTGAAACACGTGGGGTGATAAGAATAGAGTGAAAAAGCGGATCACGTGCCTGAATGCCTGACACTTCCCGCTGCCGCCGCATATCTCATCCCAACTGAGTTGCGCGCGCCAGTACACGCGTTCATCGACGGAACTCTCTTCACGTGTGTCCTTGAGTGGCACGACGCCACGTGCATTGACTTAGTACACCAACGTTTCCTGCAACTAAAACTGCCGATAATACTACGAGACTTACGTCGTATGTTACAGTCTGGCACATTGCTATCTTAGCCAACACTTCGCCATACGGGGGAAAGTGCGACCTTTTGTTTCTTTTGCTCGGTCACAGTTTGCGACGTTCTTGGAGCCTGAAATTTCTTCCATATCTTTTATTGCGAAAGCAACACTGGAGGGATATTCTGTAAGAGTCCACCTAGTGGACTGTCCATTTCGGCCGTTGCTGATTGGATGCAGCTGTACGAGAGAGGAGGAGAGGAGCGGCCCTAGCCAATCAGCAGCGGCTGAAATGGACAGTCTACTAGATGGACTCTTACAGAATATCCCCCCTGCTCGCACTTTCGGCCCATCGGTGGTCGTGGCGCCTCCTTACACTGCTGCGCGTCACGTGACCGTGTGACGTCACGCCAGACCAAGAGACTGGGGCCCAGCTCGCGGCATCGATGGTGGAGGCGAAGCCTTGCGCACCGCTGCTGCGGCGCTACCGAGAGAGGGCGCTCGCTGGTGTGACGCCACGCTAGGAGGATAAATGGGGCTACAGCTCGACTCCTCGCACTGGTCGGCGCGCTGCCTTGCGCTATGTCGGATGATGTATAGCCATAAGTTTAACAAAGGGCAACCATGTCCACACCATCAGCCGAACCAAGGCACAGCCAAGGGTATTGCTTTCGCAATCTTCCAGGCTTAACCAAGCTAAACGTTCAGCTAATTTTTTTTCAAGCGAATAGCTTCCTTTCGCCCTTTTGCCCGTTTTCGTGGTGGTGGCCGGGCTTTCACCGCTGACGCGAAGGCGCCAATGCAAATGTCACGTGGTACGGCGCAACCGAATTTCGGGGCACTTTCGTCCGCGAACGCTAACCACATAATTCTTTGAGACGTGCCACGCCAGAGCTTTGGGGGCGTCTGAATGTTTCGAAGCTACGGTGGAGCGCCAGGGATGGACGTCCCTCCCTCCACCGCCCTTTCCCCCCGTGGCGGCTGCGAGAGAGGAGGATGCTTGTCGCCTTTCACGCTTGTGCTCGCGCCGCCGGAAACAGCACACACACTGCGAACAGGCTTATTACATGTATAGCCACGTATATTAGGCTTATAAGTACGCGCTGAATAACGGCTCTCTTCTCGACGGAATTGAGTAACGAAACAACAAACACTACTTAAATCTCCTCACTGCATCAAATGTACGCATCGAGGTGCATCATTCATTTGTTATAGCGAATAGCTTCCTGAAACCGTTTGGATTTTCGCTTACATCAGCAAGCGTCGTGGATTCTTTGCGCACTATCTTTTTTTTTCCTTCTCTCGCTTTCAGGTTGGTGAAAGAAATGACGTACTGCCTGCGTTCGGCTGCCGAGGACAACGGCTGCTCGGACTCTCGTTTCCTCAAGTCCGCGATATCGGTGCTCCGAAAAGATCTGCTGTCTGAATTTGACGACAGCTGCGGCGCCATAGCTTCGGCTGATAACAAGTCCCACCTGTACCCTCCAGGTAAAGTAGCAGCAGTGGTAGCTGTTGCCGTGAATCTTTTTTTTGTAATTACCGGCTTTTACGTGGCAGAACCGCGTTCCAATTATGAGGCACAACGTATTGGGGGTGGGGTAAGGGGGGGGGGGGGGGGGGGGGCGTCCGAAATCATTTTGCTTCACCTAGGATTCTTATCAATGCACTTAAATCTGAGTACATGTGTTCGATACCTTGAGGAAGAACGTTGTAAATTTTTTGTTTTGCTTCGTATAACGAAAAAAAAGTTTTTAGCCAAAGGTACGAAGTGGGTAATAAAGGCACAATATGACGGTGCTACTCCAATTATTACATTGCTGTAGATAGTGATTACCTAAAAGGGCAACCATTTATAGTCAGGGGTGTAGCTTATAAGCCACGGTTTTCTTCTGCTGAGCTTAGGTCGCTGATTCGAATCCAAGCCGTGACTTTCAAATACCGATGAAGATGGAATGCAAAAGAGAAAAAAAGCACCAAGCTCCAGGGAATCTGTTTCGTATATATTTACTACTGTAAGCTATTTTTTATGAATCCTCGAGGAGAAAGACAGAGATAGTAAACGTATTTATTTTTCACCTAGCCTGATGCCTTACCGTTCCGGTATAGCCCTGATATGTGATACCAGGGTTTACTGGAAGATTACAGAGAGGGTGTGACAGAGAGCGAGCCAGCTCCACCGGGAAGTGGGGTGAAGGCGGCAAGGTATTTTCCACAAGGAAGCTTTCAGAGATGTTTGGGAGGGAGGGCATGCCCATAAGATAAATGCGTTATCGGGATAGCCACCACAGTAGTCCCCAGGCCTCCCTCTACTCCTGCCAGAGGACTCCGAGCCCGAAATTCTGTAAGCGCTTAACAACAAAAAAAGGCTACGCTTCGCGGGCTTCGGTCTAACCACTACTCTCTCTCGCCCCCCCCCCCCCACCCCCACCACCACCACACACAAAACTTTCTCAAAGAGGCAGCACGATTTGTCGGTCTGCGCGAACCAACTCCTGTGTCTCCTCATTTCGTGCATCATATATACTCAGTGTACGAACCGTTCAATCCTGGACTACGAACGCTTACGTTTAAAGAACAAAATGCGTTGTGCAGAATAACGCCTCCCCCCCCCCTCGGTACGGCTAAATAACTTCCTTCGGCGCAACCTTCTCACGGCTGCGACCTCCTTCACTCGCACACGCAAACGCCCGAGTGTTGCGACATGCTAACAGGGCGGATTTGCAGAAGCAGTCTTCTCCCTGCAAAGACATTTAATGCGGAGAAGCCACATCTACAGTAATACGCAATGTCGCGTTATCAGGCCCGACTATGTCAGGTCACAGGTACCTCTCGCACGAAGTGTGCGTGCGTGCGTGCGTGCTTGCGTGCGTGCGTGTGTTTTCTTATTTATTTATTTATTTATTTTGTAGCGAAAACACCTTTTCTCTCATATATGCCAGTCTGAGCAAAACATTCATCGAAGACAGCGAACCTTCCTACTAAACACATCCTTCGGGAATCCTAATGGCCTGTTCTGCCACTGCCCGAATTCAACCCAATATTTTGGAAGCGCTTTGATACGTCCGGTGCAAATTAGTGTTCTACACCCAGAACGTTGTCGTAGATATGCTTCGCTACGTCCTAGCTTAGTGCACCGATGCCTTCCGTTACTTGCGACGCTTATTCCGAGTACGGTACGGCGGCTATGCCGACGCCGGCGTCCGACGTGCAGCCGTCAGCCTTCGCCCCGGCCACCCCCGGCGCCGCACGATGACCTGGCTACTATTCTGCACATTGACAGATTCCGCCACCTTGTCCGATTCGCCATCTTGTCAGCTCTGATAGGCCCAGAGGGCTGCTACAGCTTCCCTGATTGGTTCAATATGGCGCCGCTACCAAATTTGTCAACGCGTCGGGATTTTACAATATTCAGGACGTTGGTATATTCAGCGGTGCCAACAGAATAGTGTGAAGGGCATGCTCGATAAGTGAGCGTGAAAAGTCTCATTCAAGTTATTGAAATCGTCAGCGCACTCACTTATAAAGAAAGTTATCTCGAGCAAGCGTCATTGCATGACTTGCGCTTCAAAACAGAAGTTTTGGGCCCGCCCAACTTTTTAGGTCACCAATTCCCAGAGTTGAAATTCAACGCGGAGGGGGGAGCTGCAAGGTGGCTCTTCTAAGATGTACTTCTTTTGATATATCGTGCTTGTGAATACAACATCTTTGGCGAACGCAATAAGCGTTGCGGCATTAAACAGACGTTCGCTTTCAAGAATTAGAGAATGGTGCAGACGTACAGAACATTCATATATTTCGTTAAAATGTATTCTCCTTTTGAAGTTCCATTTCCTTACCATCTTTAAATTACGCGCAGTACTGCCCACCTTTTACCTTCCTTTGTCATTTTACAGCCTGCAGGCTTAAGGAATTCACACAGGAATGGGAGTCATGTGACTGGAAAATGGAAGATTTCTACGCTGTTCCTTTGTACCGAAATGCCGCCAGGTTCAGGACAACGCGTATCAGCCGCGTCGCGCGTCACAAACTCTGCGCGTGAGTGTTTCGAAGCCACCGTTGTTGCAGTTGTTGTTGTTGTTCTCTTTGTTTGTTTTTTTTTGTACTTGTAGCAGCATCGGCAAGCACAGCAAGGGAAGAGTATTAAAACAAACGTGTCTCATTCGACTCCCTACGGGGCCTATTTATTTATTTGTTTATTTATTTATTCCTCACGGTCTCCCATTCGGAGCATTTCGTGAGGGGGATGACACATTGATTTTCGTCTAAACATAGAGCACATAAAAACAAACAAAGAAAAACAAGGAAATAAGCGTTATACGAAAGCTCATTGTAATGAAAAGAACACTTTCAAGTCACAATAAAACCTCTTTCTGTGCTAGAAAAAAAACGTTATATATAGTTAAATTAGACATTAAGCAATAACCACGCTAATAGCAACCACTAAACCGCATTATATGTGGTTGATGACGAGCTTTTGAACGCAGCATTATCGCGTATGTCACTAATACTATCTGGGAAATTATTCCAGTAGTTACTTGCATCTCGCAGTGCATACGTGCTGATATACTGGGTTCGGCCAAAAGGAGGCGCAAATATCCGTTCGCTACGCAGCCGGCGCGATGCAAATTGATGACGTGTGCTAGTGGCAATGTTTTTCCATGTGTACTGTAAACAATTTTAAGGAATAAAGAAGCAAGACGCTCTCTTTCGTCGTGATTCCCAGAATGAAACTGTGAATGGGGACTTCATGTTGGTCACACGAGAGCGATGACGACCATTCATGGCTTGACGTGGCGACCAAAAGGGTATCTGTATGCCGGAAGAATCTGCACTCTGTGAATTTGTGTAATATGTGTTCCCTGCGTTATATTTTTGTGTAATATATGTTTTATTATAAATTTGTGTGTGCTATGCGCTGCAGTTTTGCGTTTGCGACAAGACAAAGTTGAAGATTATACGTTGATATTCTGTGTATTATGCATTCTATTGCGAACGGTTCGTATTATGAATCATGAAAAATTCTAAGCTATATGCATTGCGTAACGAATTTATGCATGTTATACGCGGTATTTCCTTAAATGCAGGAATAAAAATTTGACCGAATTTATATAATCCGTCTGCAGTGAACTTGCCGGTCACCGCGCCTGCCTCGCCGACTCTGCCGCCAGGAGCCACTGCCAGGCACTGGCGCCCCAAGCGGCGGCCATCGGCAACACGCTGTTCCACCGGCTCGAAGACGCCTACTGCTCGGCCTGTGGTCCCTGTCAGCGACGGGGCCTGCTATTGCTCCTCGCGGTTCTTGCCATTGCGTCAGCCGTGATGACTATAGGAGATTCGTAGATTGATTAATGCGTCGGGAAAGTTGATCCGGCCGCCTCGTCGGAAAGAAGAGGAATTTCGTTTCATTTGCTTATTTAGATGACGCTGCGCGCTTACACAAGCATACTAATAAGTTTGAAGAAATTTTATTCGGAACAGTACTGGCGTAATTGTTTGGACACGATGGCCGTCTCTCCTTAGGTCAGGAACACAATCGTTCGTCAGCAGCACCTCATTCCACATTGTCAGCTATCAGTGCTTTGTGGCGGAAGATTTACTGCTCTCTGGTGCAATACTGTGCAACCTTTATTCATCGTCATACGCAGTTTGACGATATCGTGTGATTATTTCATTTCTTTTTCTTTATTTCATAAATTTAGGCTACATCGCTCAGCATTGTTTATATTTTGGTTTAGCTACGCGCCCGAACATTTTATCTGCATTTCTCTTTTCGCGGTACGAACTCTGAATAAAATGATTTTCATTAAACACAATGTCAGCAGCCTGACGCAGACAGCGCTGCTTACACTAATGATGCTATTCGGCGTTTCAAATTCGTTTCAACGTAACGTGGCTGCCACTTAAAAGCGCTGCAAATTCTGGCCTGCGACTATCGGAAAAGTTGGCACATTGACGAGGGGGCACTGGTATAACTATGGGTTTGCTAGAGGAATTCGTCCTCGTACATTTGATTTATTTCCTTCCAAAATTAATTTGTTGGGCCTCTTAACGACATTCAAGGGACGTTAAGAAACCACGTGAAATCACTTCATGCGGATATTCTAAATAAAACTTGTCATGTTTGTCACTTGTCAGTCTTCCAGCATTGTGGAAGACAAGCGGGTGCTAGCGATTAGTCTGAAACATTCGACGAATGATGCGTAAAAGCCGACGCGCTTGACCCGCTGATCACAATTTGACGAATCCACACTGTGGTGGCCGCTGTCGCCGTTCTTTGAGCGTGGCCTGTTTTTGTGGGCACAGGTTCGCCCTATAAAAGTTAGTCTGGTCTTTCACAGTATTGCTACTGTGTTTTTTATACGTCACTACCAGGTGACAATATATAAAAAATATGCAATAGGAAAATGAAAAGAAACGACGTCACGGGGCCAGAAATCCACAGCACACAGTCCTATACATCGAAGAGAACGTAAACATAAAAGACAAAGGCAAGGTCGCACCAGAATGAGATTGTAAACAGAGACACAAACAAAGTTATATAAGCGGCTGAGAGATGTGCATGTGAACGGTATTCCCGCTTCTTCTTGGGTGCCAGGCACAGCGAAGGCTATAGCGGAGCGGGATTTGCCCACAACGCTCTGCCTGGATAACGTCACCGTGGCGGGCAGTTCAAGTTTCATATTGGACGTTGGCGTAGACGGCACTATTTTTTATTGTAGCGCCTACGACGCGCCAAGCGCAAATTACTGAGGGATTAAGCCAAACACGGCTGTCCTCAGTGAGCCGCAGTGCGCTTTGTCAGGGACTCCACCCCGCGGCGGTCACGGCATCTACGCTACGCAGGAGACGGCAGCTACATGCAAGTGTACTGTGCAGGCGCAGCGTTTGCTTTGAGCACGAGAGGGCTTGAGTGCGCGCTCAAGCTCATATGATCCAGTCTGACCGTGCTACGGGGTGCGGACCGGCTTTGTCCTTCAGCAGCTTGACCGACGGATAGTAGCCGCATCCAACTCGCGCATGTTGAAGCGCTGTCAATATTCTGCTAAGGCGTCTAACCAGGAGCGGCCAGAAGTTAGCGTGCCCTGGCAAGCGTTCGTGTGGTCTGACCTTATGTTTCGCGTCGCTCGAGGATAATTGAGCTTGCAAAACTACTCTAAATTAGTGAGACCCGACAGCTGCGATACCGATAAGCAGTCTGGCCAGTGTTTAGTTCCTACGTGTGCGGCCGTGGCCGAGCGTGAGCAGACGATATTCGGCGTATTCCAGAAGTACGCAATTCTTATCGAAATTCGAAACCGGGTTTTCGCATCCTCCAACCTGTTTATTAAACTGCGTCAGTAAATATACACAGTAACCGTAGAAAGAAGCGCACTGATCCAACCACCCTTCTTGACTGGTGTCAGCTTGTTACCAATAGCAGCCTCGTACGAGGATATGCTATATTACGAAATAAAACGTCTAGAACAGACTGATTAGCAGGCTTCCGTTGAAAAGAGAGTGTTTGAGAAAAAAATGGCTGTGGCTTAGCTAAGGTTAAGCCCAGGATGCGAAGCATACTATCCTTTATTTTAGTTGTTGAACCACTGTTTAGCCTGGTGAACTGCTGTTGCTTGGCTATATTTGGTTCGGCTAGACGAAGAAACAACTCATGCGTTACTCTGCTTCGCCTTCAAGAGTGGAACGCGACAGCGTTCCCGTCGACCCGCCAAGGGGTGCAAGACAATGGGCTACGGCGCAGCGACTACGCGCCCCACATTGGACGCGGTGAGCGTCGAGCAACGCAGCGTTCGGCGCGGCAACGAAATGTGCGCCTGAGCAAGCGACGCACGCCTGAGCCTTAGAAACAGCGCGTTTCTAAGGCAACACCGCATTCACTAGACGCGCTTTTGTACCGCTTTGAAGCATCGTACTCGTGGCTCAGTGGTAGCGTCTCCGTCTCACACTCCGGAGACCCTGGTTCGATTCCCACCCAGCCCATCTTGCAAAAGTTGAGCCAAAGCCACCTAGAAAATCAGTCTCTGTAGCACGCCGCAACCTTCGCTTCTCATTCCAACGAGCAGCTCTGTCTCCAGGAGGCATCTCACCTCGTGAGTGTCTAGCAGAGGCAAGCGCAGCTGCTTATATACCGCCGCGACGCCGCGAGCGACGGCGCGAGTTGGAGCCCCGTTTCTCCTCTGTCGTGACGTCACGGTGTCACGTGGTATTGAAGGCGACACCACCGCGCCTGAGGAGCGGGGTTGAGCTCTCGTAATATGCTTCGCATAAAACGTAACTTGCGAGATCCACGGGCCGCGCACGAGTGCAAAATTTGGCTGACATGGTCACAGCAGCGTACGCTACACGAAGACGGTGTTTTTTCGCCAAGGCCGATAAGCGCTTCAGGACCCTTTCACGTGCGCTAACAGGAATGACACAGCAAACTATAGGCCTACGCCTGTCACTCGCGCATTCTTTCCAGGAGTAGAAAATATTGCTACACACTGCGCCATCTAGTGGCGTGGTCATGATGTCCAGGCGTGGCCTGCGAGACGAGCAGCGTGGTTTGCCGGTGGCTGTGAATGCATTATGTTCCCTCAATTGTACATGATGAGTGGCCCAACTTCCTTGCCCGCCCACTTATACGGCACGTTCCTAAAGCTATACCCAGTCACCCAAGTTGTCTTTTTGTATGCATAGCTACTGGCACTTACACAGTAGTCCAAGTTGTAGAACTCAGGCCGAGAGAGCATCGCGTGACAGCTGCATTGGGAAAGTCCGTAAAAGGATAAAAGCTCAGAAAAAAAAAACCCGACTCAACCTCTTCCCTCAAACAGAAACTTAACAACACACTATGTCAACGGATCAACACTACATACAATATATACCGCCCTGCAGTGGAGGGCTGTAGGGTGTGTGCAAGAGGGTTTTCGCGTACATCCTCCATTAGTACGCAGCCTTCGGGGCCGGGCTTCGAACCCGTCCCACTGCAGCACAGTCGCGCAACCCCCAAGCCACTGCGCTACCCCGGAGGGTGTGAGTGTAGAGTTTAAGCTACCTTGTATGATTTGTGTTCGTGTGATGGCCGCAGCGTGAAGCAAGTCAGAGTAACGTGGTCAATAAATAAGCTCGACCGTACGGTACATTAGGAAATAAAGAAAATGTATTTGCCGATACCATTTTTATTTGGAAATAAGCGTTAATCGAGGCTGTCGGCGATGTTTGTGATGCTGCTACGTAATGTTTAAAGAAAACGCAACATGAACGAGTGAAGTCCTCACAGCAAATCGCGCAGAACGAAAAGTTTTCATGCGCCAATAGAAAGACAATGATGCATGGTCAATGCAATCATTCACGAAAACTAGCATGGGTGAATAGGTTGTAATGCATAGGCGCGATTGTTTATATCAAAGCGAAGCAGCGCTTTTTAAAAAGCGCAGGTGTGGAAGATGTCCTGGACGACCTATCAGACAAAGTAGTGGCCCCGGTCAGTAAGGAGTTGCGGGGGAGTGTGCGGTGAAGTATCTCAACGTCGAGAAGGAAGTCAGCGACATCGGTTGCAGAACTGGTAGGGAGAGCCGCGTGATCGCGTACCGGGTCGTGTAGTCCGTAACAACTGCTATCCACTTGTTCCCACTAAGCGATAGAGGAAAAGGGTCAAGGAGATCAAGACCAACTCTAAAGAATGGCGAAGATGGTATTTCAGTGGGTTGAAGACGGCTAGCTTGTAGGGCTGCTGTTTTTTGCGGTGCTGACAAGATTTACAGGAGGCGACGTAACAGCAAACGGAACGGTAAATACCGGGCCATAAGAAACGATGCCGAACACGGTCATGTGCCTTTGAGACTCCCAGATGACCTGCGGTGGGACATCATGCAACTGTGTGAGCACAGTCTCACGCATATGCTTGGGAACGAAGAGTAGCAGTTCAAAGCCAAGAGGGTGCATGTTGTAACACTTCACCATGACATCTTGTAGCACAAACCTACGCGAAGAGGGTGAAGTAGTCAGGTCTGTCAGGCTGAGAATAATATTTCTCATGTAAGGGTCACGTCGTTGCTCGTCGGCGATGTCATCAAACGCGGTAAGCGCGACGACTAAAGTTGACTCGCTGGTCTCAGGCTAGCCTTGTGGGTCTACTGGATGACAAGCAATCAGCGTCCTCATGGAGTCAGCCTGTCTTATCCGCCACTGTGTATGAGTACTCTTGCAGGATGTCTACCAACCGGGAAAACCGGGGAAATTGGAAATTCTCAGAGATTTTGAGTAGTCTGGAAAAATTCCGGGAAAACTCGGGGAATTTGTATCTCTATCAGCGAAAAGTAGCCGTAATTTTATTTAAAGGTTTGAAAGTCGCAGTAGTGCTGGCTCTAGTAACAGACAGGAATCGTAATGAATCATCTTTGACGCCCTGTGGTCAGCCGCAGGAGTTGCCAGCAGAGTTGTCAACGAGTGACTTTCCGGATTCCCGATCATTTGGACGGCTTCTCGGTGCCACCCATAGAGTCAATGTATCAGAATGTCTGAAATTTCGGACACGAGAAATCTTCGCCGTCCGATTTTCTGGACGTTTTGTCGTATCCTCGGCCCATGGCCTGACACTGCAACTTCAATACGTGCAACAAAAATATTGTTGAAGTTTCTGCGGGACACCAAGCTCGACGAGCGGCTCTAGCAAGACTGTCTCATGTACATAAGCACTCACCACTTCTCTTATCATCATCATCCATCCCAGTACTTTCACTCCCCTTCCCTCTTCCCCAGTGCAGAGTAGCAGACTAGAGCGCACTAGCTCAGGTCGACCTCTCTGTCTTTCCTATCAATAAATTCAATTCAATTGTCGTGACTGCCGGTCCGAAACGGCATTAATCAGAGCCACCACCGCTGCTATTTTGATTACCTCGCAGCCTCGAACCGGCGCTCTCGTACGCAGATCCGCTGGCAGCCGTAGCCACCACTGCGGCAACGCAAGGCCTAGCTGCTTCGGCGTTCACTATTAAGCTTCTTGCCGCTGGGTACCATGCTTTTTATGTGCCGTGAGAAAGTAAAGTCCTAAGAGGATTGCATGTGGGCGCTGATCCAAGACGTAAAACAAAACTAAAGTGTGCCGTCCGGCTACAGCGACACGGGTGGTACACAACCCAGCAACAGCCGGAGTCGCACCATCGGCTACACGGTCTACATCGATCGGAGCAGGGGTAAGAACTTTCTTCAGACGAATACGGAAGTTTGAGTTCATGACCGATATGTGGGCGCCGGTGTCAATGAGTGCGATTATGGTTATACCGTCCACGTCTGCGTTGATGAGGTTTTGATGTCCAGGTAGTGTGAGCAGGGGAATTCCAGGTCAGGTCGTCGTGGCAGGATCACCTCTCCGAGCTGCGCCCCTTAGTTTTCCAATGAGCGGCAGGAGCATGTGGGAGAAGGAGAGCGACGAAGCAGAGGGGAGTGGGGCAGGTGTCGGGATGGCGAGGGGGAGTGGTTTGATCGTGCTGGCGATTATGGCGGAGTGCTGTCGTGGTCACTCTGTACCAACACTCGGGTTTCTATAGATCCGCCAAGGCCGCGAGTTCCAAGCACTGCAACCATGGCGGGAAATATGTCCAACGCGTCCGCAACAGAAACAGATGGGCCTGTCATCGGAATCACCAGAGGGAACTGTGGCACTAGTGTCTACGGAAACTTCAAGCATGGTGGTTCTCCCATCACGGCAATGATGCTTAGTACATTCAGTTGCCTAAAGTTTATCCTTTTGGCCTGAAACCACGTTGGGGCTTTCTAAACAGTCAGAATATGCATGCTTTTAAGATTCAGCAAAACTTTAGACTTATTAAAAGCTTAGAGCGCTAAAAACAAGCTTTGGACATCAATAATGTTCCGATCAAGCCACTCAAATAGGTTCGGCAATTTGTAGTTCCTGCGCTTGTCACCTTTTTTATCTGACTCTTCAATCGGATGTGTTCCCTGAGAAAAATGAAAAGAATTAGGGCAAGTGTTATACATTAAGGGGCCCAGATCTACTTTTTATCAAATTCGTGAAATGCGTTTCAAGTTCAAATAGACGATTTCAGAAATACTTTGCCGCAACAAGTACTTCAATGCGTTCAGCAGAAGCGGAGTTCTTGACAATCAAAGTTTGCCAATGATCCTCTTCGATGTGTTCCCGCTTCTTCAGTGCCTTCTACAGCGAAGGCTAATGGATGGATGGATGGATGGATGGATGGATGGATGGACGGATGGACGGATGGACGGATGGACGGATGGACGGATGGATGGATGGATGGATGGATGGATGGATGGATGGATGGATGGATGGATGGATGGATGGATGGATGGATGGATGGATGGATGGACGGACGGACGGACGGACGGACGGACGGACGGACGCACGGACGGACGGACGCACGGACGGACGGACGGACGGACGGACGGACGGACGGATGGATGGATGGATGGATGGATGGATGGATGGATGGATGGATGGCGGCTACGCCCTTTGTAACGGGCGGCGGCTGGCGCCACCTAGCCTTTTGCTCCTCTTCCTTTTTTCTTTATATCCCCTTCTCATTAAACTAGTTTTCACTCCCATCCTCCCCCCTAAATAAATATCTACAATAGTATAGAAAACATCAGTCCCCCGATTTATGGTATTATCTCTCCTTTGGCTTCCCCCACCAATCCTCTAGCCTACCGCTCGTTACTGCCACTCTTTTCTTGTCTATTTGCCCTCGTTCCCCGGGAA
The DNA here is from genome assembly GCF_038994185.2 of Dermacentor albipictus. Classification (NCBI taxonomy): domain Eukaryota; kingdom Metazoa; phylum Arthropoda; class Arachnida; order Ixodida; family Ixodidae; genus Dermacentor; species Dermacentor albipictus. The sequence goes on along the minus strand of NC_091829.1, from coordinate 96,222,341 downwards.
AACCTAATGCCCCTTCCATATCTGTCACTGATCCTTCAGCTAGAGTCTGGCGAAGGTCTGTGCATCTCAGCGCTATACGCTCTGTGGTCTCGATTTCGGCTCCGCAAGCTGTGCACAGAAGGTCCACGTCTTCAGGTGTCTGTACGTTTTCGTTCTCAAAACCCCCGCCCTAGCTTCGAGTAATATTGAGCTGCCCCGCGGGTTATCAAATCAAAGCTCTCTCTTTATCTCCTGTTTTTGTGTCCTATACATAGATAACGCTGGCTTTCCGAGCATTCTTTCTTCCCACATTTTTCTTTCCGTCTCTTTCACCTCCTTTCCCACACTAGAACCACGTTGGACCCCCTCCCTCGGCTGTAGGTATCTAATCCTCAGCTTCCTTGTTCCGAGTGTCCACTTTGTGTTCAAATTTTTCATGTATAGATATTTGTACACTTTTCCCACCCACCTTTTTTCCCCCAGAGCTGCGAGAGCCTGTTGATATTTTAGCTTATTTATTGCCTCTCTACCTTCGAATGACGTCCATGGATGGAAACAACTTTATTTTGAATCCGGCAAATTTGAGGACCCGGGCTCAGGTCTCCCATGAGGGAACTTCGAGGCCTTGCCTCGTCGCCGCCTCTCGGGCTTGCTTGTGTCTTGAGCTTGGAGCTGCAGAGTGGCGGCCCACTTCGACGCAAGAGCCTCCGGAGCTACTGCCATCGTAGCTGATGTAACACGACACTCCCACAACATGTGTGACAGCGTCGCTCTAGTTTCCTGACATAGTTTGCAAAGAGCAGTCGGGTATTGCGCGGGGGAAATGTGCTGCAATCGCACTGGACTGGGAAATGTATGTGTTTGCAATTGTCGCCAGATGACTGCCTGGTACGTTTCAGCATGGGGTGAGGTGGGGGCAGCAACCGCCTGCCTAGCTGGTAGTGCTTGGTGATGTCATTCTACCTGACCAGGCGTTCTCGCGTGTTTTGAACCAGGAGTTCCGAACTCGAAGAGGTGGTCTCTGATTCTGCGCTGTGGGTCAGTTCTCGCGCAGAGCGGTGTGCTACCTCGTTCAAGTTAGGGGAGCCCTCATCGGTGGGGGTGGCGACGTGTGCTGGAAACCACATGATCGCGGTGTTATCGAAGTGTAAACAATTTTAAGCTGTAAAGAAACAAGAAACTCCCTTTCGTCGTGATTCCCAGAATGAAAGTGTGAATGGGGACTTCATGTTGTTCACACTAGTGCGATGATGACCATCCATGGCTTGACGTGGCGACCAGAAGGGTATCTGTATGCCGGAAGAATCTGCACTCTGTGAATTTGTGTAATATGTGTTCCCTGCGTTATATTTTGTGTAATATATATTTAATTATAAATTTGTGTGTCCTATGCGCTGCAGTTTTACGTTTGCGACAAGACAAAGTTAATAATTGTACGTTGATATTCTGTGTATTATTCATTCTATTGCGAATGGTACGTAATATGAATCATGAAAAATTCTAGGCTATATGCGCTGTGTAATACATTTGTGCATGTTATACGTGGTATTTCCTTAAATGCGGGAATTATAATTTAACCGAATTCATGCATAAATGAGTAGTCTCCTTGAAATGCTCCCAGTCAGCTGATGCTAATTTCCAAATGGGAACACGAGGAGGGTATTCATGCTGCGTTATTGAGTTTAAAGTTATAGGCAAGTGGTCACTTCCAAATGGATTATTCATCACATTCCATTCCAGTTGAGAGGGAAGGGAAGCGGAGCGTATTGCTAGGTCTATGGATGAATACGAATTGTGCTGAATACTCTAATATGTTGTTTGCTTCTTATTGAACAGGCAGGCACTCGAGTTCAGAAGAAAGTTTTCAATGAGTCGGCCTCTTACGTCGCAACGCGCGTCTCCCCACAACGTGCTGTGGGCTTTAACATCAGCCACATGTACGTAGGGTTCCGGGAGCTGTTTTATGAGGTTATAGAAATCGGCTTTTTGGAGGCGATAGCTTGGGGATATATATAAGCTACAGACAGTTACCAACTTATTGAGAAGAACCGCTATAATTGACACTGCCTCGAGGGTTACTTGTAAGACTAAGTGGCGACAAGCTACAGACTTGTCTGCGATGATTGCTACACCGCCGCCCGATGTGTTAGCCTCATCACGGTCCTTGCGGAAAATGGTGTCTACTGGCGAAGAAAGCTTCTGTGTACGTTTTAGATGCGTATCCTGAACACACAGCAATTTTGGATTATGTTTGTGTAGGAGTTCTCTAATATCGTCAAGGTTATGGAGAAGTCCTCTAACATTCCATTGCAGTATTTGTGTATCCATTATGTTACTTGTGTTTAGTGCTGTGTGTTTACGAGGATTAGCTCACGGGCCCTTTGCTGGCGCCGTGACGGGAGTTTTGTCTGTTTTGGAGCGATCTAGAGTGCCTCGCCGCTCCTTAGGCGCTGGTGGCGCCGTCTGGCTGTTGGTTGTGTCCATCGCCTCTTGCGAGGCGGTGGACACGTGCTCTTCCGAGCACTTTGTTTGACGTGAAGGCCTCGGCACGTTGGACGAGGCCTTTGAGGCCACCTGGCCGGAGCTGGATGCTTCTTGGTTGGAAGAGCAGCGCTAGCTGCAGTCACCGTGGGGGCAGATGGCGTAACTGCCGACTCACTGCTTGTGGGTCGGACAGCCGCCGGAAGCCGTTGTGTCGCTGCCCCCTGACGCGTCACATCGGCAAAGGTGTACTTGGGCTGGTATGAAACCCGCCTACGTTCCTCCTTGAAACTTATGTTTTCATTGACTTTGATTGTAACAATTTCCTTTTCTTTTTTCCATGATGGGCACGAGCGCGGGTACGCGGCGTGCTCCCCATCACAGTTTACACAATGGAGTCTGTTCTCGCAAGCTTCAGAGGTATGTTCATGGGCACTGCATTTCGCACAGGTTTGTCGGCCTCGGCAGCTCTGCGAACTGGGGCCGAAACGTTGGCATTTGAAACATACGAGGGGGTTGGGCACATATGGCCTCACACTGAGCTTGATGTACCCTGCCTCGATTGACTTTGGCAGGACACTGGAACCAGAGGTGATTATCAATTGTTTGGTTTGAATTTCTTTGCCATCTCGCCTCATCTTGATTCTTTTTGACATTTATAACATTCTGTTCACTGAAGCCCTCCAAGAGTATAGCCTCAGTGAGCTCCAGCAAATCATCGTCCGAGACAACGCCGCGGGTAGTATTCATCGTGCGGTGCAGAGTTACTACTACTTGGGTCTCCCCAAATGATACTAGTTTAGGCAATTTCTCAAATTGCTTCTGATCGCGGAGCTCCAAGAAAAGGTCACCGCTAGCTATCATCGACGCCTTATAACCTGGGCCAAAACTTCGGTAAGAGACTTTTATACAAGGAATGGTGAGATTGTTCGCACTGGTTTAGCTGGTTTTTCAGAATGGATCACGTGGAAACGAGGGAAAGATTCTTTTTGCCGACCAAAAAATTGAAATATTTCACCGGTGAGCCTTCTTTTCTGAGGGCGATCAGGGAGTAGGGGGAAGGAGCTAGCCATAGAGATATGCGAGATTTCGGCAGTAACACCAGCCACCCACCGTGCAGCCATACAAGGGGACGCTGCAGGACAAGTGAAATACGGCCTGCAAACGCGAGCTGTACATTTCGACTATAACCAAATATGAAATAACCTAGGTTGGCTATTCACACAAGGTTAACCCTTGCTGCCTGGAAAAACTGGAAGTAAATGGAAGCCAGAAGAAGACAGGAAAGGTGGAAAGTAAGGGAAAGACGAAGGTTGTAGGGAGAGAGGGACAGGAAAAGGCAACTATCGATTTCCCCCGGGTGGGTCAGTCCGGGGGTGCCGTCTATGTGAAGCAGAGGCCAAAGGGATGTGTTGCCTCCGCCGGGGGGCCTTAAAGGTCAAAACACCCAGCATCGGCTAAAGCCCCCGGATCCCCCTTTCCCCAAACACGGCAAACCCGCGCACGGCTACACGCGCGAGGGTCCAACCCTCGCGGGCTCGGGTACGTGGTCTCGCAACACGCCAAACGCCTGCTGCAACACACCAAGCACGTTGCATACATTCCTGTAATGTCTAAAAAGGCCACATGTTACGGTGTGCTTTCTACTCTTGATATTTCAATACAATGAGTAAGAACAAACAAATTGTTATCCAAACGCCTACCTATTCTGAAGCCATTCTGTGCAGACACAATTAAGTAGATAGCAGCGCCACCTTTCGCCAGAATTGGTCACTGCGCTTATAATCATCCATGGCAATTCTTGAGAAGTGTAGCGTCTTTATAGGTCGAGGAGTGGTGCTGTACTTAACTACGTTTCTCTCTCTTTTTTTGTCTTCATGTATGCACTATTTTCTCCGGCTAGGGCTCTTTAAAGCAGCGGGCCCGTTACAAAGGAATCATCCACAATTCGTCGTCATCAACATCATTGGGTGGAGGAAGGGCTTTGAGGCGAGAATCGTTCGAGGATACGGGGATTAGGGCCCGACCCCGAGTAGCCCGCGTTCCTGGGCAGATCCACAGCAGGTGTCGATTGTTGGCTGCAGAAACTGTAACAGCATGTTTCGGGCTGTCCACTGGGTCTTCAGGTGTTCGACTCCAGGCCGAGATAACGGAAGGTGTAAGGATAGTCCGAGCCCGTATTCTCCCAAGATAGACTTTTTGCACCCCAGGAAGAATACGGGGAAGGGAGCAGGCGTCATCGTGGCGTCACGAATATTGCGTTCTTCGTATACGCGGCGTCTGAAACGTAACACGTATGACGTGCTTCCGGCTGCACAACGACTTGTGGCTCACGTAACCCGCTACAGCACAGCCTTCGAGATGTTTTTTGTTACCTAGAGGCAACCGTCGCTAGGGCGTGGGTTTGGACACCAATTAATTTGGATCATCTCTCGCGCGGAAAAAGTACCGAAAACTTGCTCCGGAGAGTGTCAGGTTAGTTCGCGATACGGTGTAATACAGGTAATACTTTTATGCCGATAAAAAAAATTACCTACACCCGAGAGGAAGCTGAAAAAAACCTATGACATCAGGTTGATTTGGTGCGCTTCGAGGGTTTTTAAGTCTCTCGCGGCTCACCAAAGCCTCCGCTGACATAAAGGTGGCCTCTTACAATGCTAGGTATCGTTACATTTTTTTTACCATCACGGTTCCTTGTATTATCACGGCTGGTTATATAACATCACACTCTATCCTCGCAAGTGAAAACAAAACCAAAGACGGATTTACCCACTTGTACGAGCACAAAATGACGACAATAAATCTTCAGATCAATACCAGCCCTGCAACTCCAAGGTGCATGGACCAGCCTTCATTGAGTTGGGTCGCCGAGGATAATTGGTAACCCAAATCTGTAACATATGTGCAATCAAACATGTTTTCTGGAGTAGTCGGCCTTGCCATATCAGAAGAAAGAATAGCTCGCCCAGATTTTGTATGATGATGCCCTCAAAAGCAGTGTCACCTACCCCACTTGGAGGTACTGACATATAGTCAGGTTGCATTCACAAGTGAATTAGATGAGGTGAACGCAATAATATTAGGATAAATTCGGGGGCACTGACCTTACTGTGCGATAGTGGGGTTACTTTCATAAGTGAATTAGATATGGTAATTATAATATTACCATCAATTCGGGGGCACTGACCAATAGTCAAGTTGCTTTCATAAGTGAATCAGGTGTGATAATTAAAATAATAGCATAAATTGCTGAATGAATTTAAACTAAGTATATTATTCTGTTTATCAGGCAGCCCAAATGAGCAATAATAAAAATATGTATCCAAAGGTAGAAGAGCCAAGAAAAAAATGACCAATAGTAGTAGCAAAGAAACAGGTAACATTGTCTTCTGTTCATTCGTTTTCTCCTTTCGCCGGCGCAATGTTTCCAAACGTTCGGAGAACCAACGAAAGCACAGTCAAGGCATGCCGTACAAGAAACACGAGACATCGTACTGTATGTTAGGCTGTAGCTACGTCTGGCTGAAAACGTAATGCGCTGAGTCGCACAGAGAGAGCTTAACGTAGTTCCGGCCGAACATAGTATGGTGCCTGATTATTTAGTGACCTCTCTGAGTGCAGATTGGGCGGACTTGGCGCTTGGCCAACCCTCCGCTGTGGGCACGTGATGATGATGAGGATGATGATGATGATGATGATGATGATGATGTAATGAAGAAGAGTAGCCTGCCTGCGCCTCAGCATCATCGCTACCGGTATGAGCTCATACGTCGTTGCTGCTCTTGGCAGAAGAACCCTTGTGCCTGCTAGCCATTCGCCTGCGTCCGTTACTAACAAATCTCTTAGAAATAATAATATTTCAAGATATGGCACGTGACAATGTTTTGGAATCATCATCATAACCTTCTTCTTCTTCCTTGGTCCTCACTAGAAGTCACGTGTGCTCGTGCAACGCGTGCAAAGAAGAAGCGAACGTTACCGGCGAAGCTTGCAACCGGACGCTGTTCTACAAGGATCGGAACAACCTCACGCCTCCTCACGAAAAAGGTAAGACGCTACGTCATATCACCACCTTTAACATTTTCCAAGCCTCGCTACCAGGCGACCATCTCTTGAACATCGAAGCAGTTATTACGACTATAAATGCGGTGGACCAGGTCGGCTTATAAACTTCCGCTCCAAATCTCGACGTAAAATTCTAGAGCGAACCACCAGAGCAAGCGATCTTCAAGGTATTCTGGTCAAGCCAATGGAGATGTATAAGTTAGATATCAGTATTTGGAGGAAATATAGATTATCTGCAGTCGCATTACTCGTGTACACGTGGTCTCTTTAAATGTGCTTACGGGAAACATGAAAACATCTCTGTAAGGCATTGTCATTATAGATTAAACGTCTCAAGATGTTGCTACCGGTGTCCGGATTAACGCGAACGCTCTTGCGTGTACAGTAGCACCGGACACGCTGAAGCTTTCCAACAGGGAGTTTTGGATTTCGCGCTCGCAAAATTAGGTCATGCAAAGCGCCAGGATTACAAAAGAACACAAAAGTTATGCAAAAATATACCCCAAAGGTGTGCAAAAGAGTGCAAGCTGGGCGCGCCGCTTAGCCAATACGCAAAAGTTCCTTTGGGTACCCGCATCTGTTCGCAGTATGCAAAATCTAAAACTCCCTGATATAGGGTTTTAAATTAGGGGACTCAAGCCGCACCAAGCGTTGGGAGACACAAAGTCCTTCGCGCTCTCTTGCGGCCCTTTTGCGCTCTCTTTCGGATTTCTTTTGCACACCCTGCAGTCAGCATCCCCTAAAGCTTCGGCGCAGATTGCGTTCCCTAACCTAAACCTCCCAAATATCTCCGAGACCCATTCGGTCCCTGGCGGGAAAATGTTGCCGCGCGCGGGTTTTTCAGCCAGTGGCCGCGGATTTATACTTTTAGGCCAAGACGCAGAGGTCTGCTCCTTCAATGTTTGCTGGTTGTCGATACACTCTCACTAAATCTCCGCCCATTCACTTAAAACGTATTTGCACGTCGCATCCAGTACAGATTGCTGCAGTCGACGCACTGAGACTCCAGCAACTGACCCAGGGGCTCGCAACGAGAACCGTCTTCTTCCTGGAGCAGCAGCGAGGCAGTCATGGGGGACCCTGTCGAGCCAGGTACGATTCGGCAGCTTCTCCGTACTTGCAACTGCTTTAGATTCAGACGAAATCGTCATGGTCATTTTCCGGAACACTGTACAATTTTTTTTTCAAATACACAGAGAACTATTCCCCCCCCCCCCCCAGACGAAGAGAAGGGGAGGATCAAACATTGATTAAATTAAATATTTACCGACGACTACGATACTTCCTTAAGCGAAATTTCAGCGCAACTGTATACGGGTTTTCATTTTACCGTACGTTTGCCAGCGTGCACAATCTGTCTCGTGCGGCACGTTCCAAATGGGTCGAAGTGCGGCGGCGCGACTGCCTCGCTCATCGGGAGAACGCGAGAGGCAGTGCGTTAGTTACGCGTGCGCGTGATTAACAGCAGCCGCCGACAGACCTCCAACACAAAGCGCGCCACTCTGGCGCCATCTCGTAGCATCGTCGCCGCACTACGTTTTTCTTCTCACGCTTTATGCTCCTCCGCTTCCCGCCTCCTGGTTCCGCTGCACCCTGCTCTCCGCATTCCTCCTCACATCTTTCACCTCCCGCTGCGCTTCGCGTCCGCTTTCATCTTTCGCTGTGCTCGTTCGCTCGGTTACGCCGACGCCGGCGCTCGCCATAAGAAAGGGTGCCTAAAGCCCAGACCACACGTATGCTTGCGGACGCGCGGAAGCTCGCGTTCACGGGCACACGCATGCGCAGACGATGCGGCATGGCTCGTACGCGTCGAAACACGGCGTGATCTCGGGGAACTGCGTCTGTCTGTTTTCGCGTGCTTGGGTTGCCTCGCATCGGCGCGCCTGGCTACGCAGCTACGGCGCGGAACATTCAACTCTGAGTGAAGCAGATTTATATCATGCAATAAAGCGCTCCTTCTTTCCTTTTTGCGTTGATCGAACAGCTATAAAAATATAAAAATTAGGTTTACAGATATTGAAGCATTTTGGAAAACTGTCAATAACAAAGTACGAAGCGGCGCTTGCCAAGGCGTCTGTGAGTGAGCCAGTGAGCGCGCGCTGTCGCGCGTCTTTGTGTATGCAAACCGCTATTACCCGCGATGTGCGGCAGGCGCTAGGCGCGCGCACGCGAGCTTGCGCGCGTCTGCAAGCGTACGTGTGGTCTCAGCTTAGAAGCGGCGCTCTAAAGGATGCGAGGAGACGAAAGCTCCGGCTTCTCCTTGCTTCCGCGTCGCGCTAGTCAGGAAGCCTCTCAGTCCCAAGAGTCCCACGGCTGCCACCGCCCGACCGGCTCGCCACACCAGCTGCTGTTGGTCAGCGGAGTTTTAGCTGGACAGAACAGGCTTCCACTTTTCGCGTGTGGGGTTTGTGCACTGGAGTAGGTTGGGAGGGTTGGGGCAAGCCCAAGTGCTGTGATACAGCGAGGCGTGTATACTCCGAAGCCCCAGTTAGTAAGGCTCAGGGGCTTGGGAGCGAGAAGTTTGTGTCGAAAGTGGATCGTTGTTTGAACAACATAGTAGTAGTACTTTCGAGATTAATTCATGTGACTCACTGTACATGACTCACCTTGTCTTTAGTTACGCTAGTAGAAATCTGGTGGGCGTTTTTATATTGCTGTGTAGGATAAAGCGGTGGTCCTGAATGTGGACACATGAGGCCCCACCCTTGGCTGTGGATAAACAGGGGCCCCATATCTGATTTTATCCGTTGAAGCCCCCAATTATTAAGAGAGGGTGATGTTCCTCACCGGCCATGGTGCGTGCAACGAGGGCGTTGAAGCGATGATATTTTGCCTATAGGTCTGCCTATAGACGTTCAATAGGTGTAAACCTGACGCTTGAATTTTGGAAAGAATAATTTCTAAAGAGTCGTGTTCGACGTCGATGCCGTAGAACCGGAAATGAGTCGCCGTCAAGTGTTTTTTCGTCAGGATAGCGATGTCTGGTGGATTTGCGGATTTAGTTTGGTGGGCATGAATTATACTCTGGGAACGGTGTGGGCCCGTGGGTCTCCTGTAGTGAAATAAATGCAGGGGTATTGGGGCAAGAGGCTAGATATTATCGGATATTTGCTCTTTTCTTCTGGACCCCCCTGCAGTTCCATTGCCATACCACAAAGATAGAGCGATCATGGTTTGCAACCATCATCTGGGGCCTCTGGTATTGTGCAGGGTGTAGGCGCGCCTATATTTCGCTGGTTAGAAGAGGGTGAGATATCTATGAAAGAGGGGGAGGATTTCCGAGCATTCGGAGGAGGTAGGAGGTGAGTTAGTTGGAGTGGAGAGTCTGGGTAGGAGGTGCTTCGAAGCTGTCGTAGGGTATATCCTGGATGAAAGCTCAAGTTTAGCCTGGTAATTTCCGCCTTTAGAGGAGCTTTTTCAGCTAGGAGTTTCTCTAAGCTATTGTTCTGAAATAAGCAATTAGAGGAAGCTGCCTTTGCCTAACTCACCAGGGGTACGTTGTGTGGAGTACTGGTGGGAGGGGGGCTCGCAGACAGGGCTGGCCAAGCAACTTCCTTGTGGTCCTCATTGGTCCCCATTTGTTTGTCTTGCTGCGAATCCGCTGCCGGCCAGGGTCTTGCGGCCGATGGAGACTGGCTGCCCGAGCTGAGGAAGATTACGTGGGCTTGGGAGGTGTCCGGGATTTAGGAGTAGTCTTGGTCTTGAAGCGTTGTTTGCGCACCCACCGCACACGACACAAACGGGGTCGCACTCGTGGTCCATTGGATCGTCCTTGAGCCCACACTTGGCAGAGATGGTATCGGTAGTGGAGGGGAAGACATCCTTTCGATGTCCGATTTGGCTGCAGAGGGTGCAGGCCTCAATCTTTTGTTGGAAGGGAAGGCAGCGAAGCGCACATTCTTCGTAGTTAATGCAAAAAGGTATGCTGGGTATCCCCCATATCACCAAGACTGTTTCGGTGGTGCCCAGCCGACGCACATCCCAAATGGTCATGGTTGGATTGTACCTTTGAAGGGTGAGGAGGATTTCGTCTTCGGGATACTTCAGAGGGAGACGAAAGCTGCCACGGCAGGAGGTTGCAGGGTCAGTTACTTGGGCGGCAACTTCTAGGTGATTCAGTAACACCGTCAAACTTTAGAGTCAGGATGTTGTTGTAGAGCTCAGCTGGATGCATGCTTGGTGTACTCACGAGAACTGTGCGATTGGTAGGGTTGACCCCTATCTAGTCCGGGCTATTGACGGGCAGTCCACTCGCCTTGAGAACGATTTGTCATGGAGGACGCAAGCGTGTATCCCGACGCATTTGAGGCCCCTGCGTATCCGTAGAATTGTCTTGTAGTCTGCATCGGGCACTGGTGGGGTCCTCGTCTTCCACGCGTACGAGGGTCGATCCAGAAATGAGGTGCCCATCAATTTTAGAAATAGACAACATTGTTTATTCTCATAGAAATTTACATGATTGGAAAGATGAAGCTTTTTTCTATTTTTCTACATGAACGCCATATTTTTCTACGCATTTTTGTAGTTGGTGCTGCAATTTCTGTATCCCAATGTCATGGAAGTCCAACGCCAACCCTTGATTAAGCGTTTCAATTTTTCTGTGGCTTCATAGTCACTCCGGAAGCGTTGGCGACTCAAATGTTCCTTTAAGGAGGTATGGTAGGGTGCATGAGCCATCTTGGTTTTAGCTTTATATCTCAACAAGTGTTCTATATATTAGCATAAAATTCTGCACGCTCAATAGGAATAGCGTTGGCCTTAATTGGTGTAATTTTTTTCACTGTAGCCTTTTTTTCTTTTTTGTAGTTAGAACCAAATATTAAGCTATGATGGAAAATCAAATGTACCTTTTCTCATAAACAAAAACAGCATGACTGAAATTTTGCACAATTCCGTATAATAGTGGGTTTAACTGGAACCTTTGAAAAATGCTTTCCCGCATTAACGTCGAGAGAAAAACAATATTCCGTCACATGTCTCGTAGTGTGGAGGGTCATTCCAATAACCTTTTCTTTAATTATAACTGAGTGATTTTTTCAAACATTTAGGTTCAGATTACTTCCAAGGGATGTCAGTATAATATGGAAAAATTTCAGCGTAATCGGTTGTATAGTTTTCCTGAAAAGGCACATCAAGTTCCGAAAAATTTGAAAAAAGTGATTTTGAGAAAAACGCATTTTTGTTTTGCACCTGCACTAAAACAGTTAAAAATGCACCGGCAGAGTACACATACTTTCTGGCTTTTTTTATGTCTTCCCCAAAGCCTTTCTTAACGTTTCTCTTTTCTTCGATGCTCGTTGATTTCCGATGAGCTTCGGAACTCAGCCATTTCAACACGCTCCTTGTCAAGCCGGTTCAGACCGACTGAACAGAACACACCTGGCGTAATGCCAAGTGTTTCCAAAACAGCGATTCATGCTTGATTGCCGTCATTGTAGTACGCCACAGCATCGCAAGTGGCAAGTTTTGACGTGTCAGTGCGAACAATCTTGTTTTCGGACAGCGGCACCAAATGAGCTGATTCATTGACTCGGTGTTTTGTGTTCTGCCGTGGAGCCACTTGCTCAGAAGGCCTGGTGATCATGAAGCCTGGAACACTGGCTTGACTGCTTCCAGAACAGCAGTTGGCAGGCTGCTATTATGGCAATATGCCTCAGTATTACCTTCACTGAGGGCACGGTTGTACGCACACCATGATGTCGCTCCTTTGGGGCACACTCCATGGTTGGGCTCTTCGTCAGTGGATAACTTATCAAAATAGATAGCAAACATGGCCTTTCGCATGCTTTCTAAGCTATCAGTGTTCTCACGAATGGCCTTGCTGTAGTAAAATTGTAGGGAGTCAATATCCTTCTCTGTGAGACGGCCTCTCTCAAATTGTGGAAGTCCATCTGACAGCTTTTTACCTTTCAAGCTAGTCTTCAGGTTTCTAAGCCTGGTTTCCATACCATTTTGCACATGGCTGACACACTTGTGCTTTTCAATGTCTTTGCTATGTGGTTTTGCTTCTTTCACAGCAAAGTATGCCTTGCTGTCCCCGTCGCCAATATGTTTGGTGTACATCACTCCATGTTTTTCAACAGACCGCGCAAAAATCTTCACAGCACCCGCAGCTTCCATACCTCCAGACGGTCCAATGTCTGTTGCTTTGCACTCGTCTTGGCTGCTGTAAGTGTGGAGATTTCGCGAACACAGATAGCAGAACTTAGTCTCCACTTCGAAGTCTAGCACCTTGCGTGTGTCAGCTGAAATGAGTGTGACGACACCGTGCAGGGATGAATGCCCTCTCTTCATACAGGTTCCGTCCACAGTAGCAGCGATTTCTTGCAGCTGGGAACTGCCATGCATGTGAGCCTTCACCTCGTCAACGGCCCGGGTGATGCTTCGTGAAGAAACTGCCGCTGTTGCATGAAGTAGGCGCGCAGTGTACGACGCAAATTTCGTAGGCGGCGGAGGCATGTTCATAGCAGCGAATATCACACGGCCAGCCAGCAGTCCTTTTTCACATGTCCGTAGCGCAAAAACAAACCGGTCATTTACCTAAAACAAGCATCTTTGGGATCGCTTAGATGTCTTGAATGAGCTTATCGCACCGCATTCATCGCAACAGACATTCATGGCGCACGCCAGTCCACTCCTCTCGTCGATTTGTTCGTTTAGCTGAAGCTCACCTTTCCCGCATTTCTTGCATAATGCCGACTCCCGTAGAAAGTCTCGAAGGATCTCAATGTCAACGAAACGAAATCCTGAAGCGGTATCCTCTTCCACGCTGAATGTGTCACATGGCGCAGTCGCCCCTATTTTTGAAAAACTAGCACTTCGACGCGCCGGCTTCTCGTTCGATTCTTTCCTTGTAAATTGGCTGCCACGAAACTTCCTCTTCCTCGGCCACTTCCCAGCTGTTCTTACCATAATGAGAATGAGGCCAAATACCCGGCAATACAACGTCATATACCACGCGCGGAATGTGCCCACAACAAAAAACAACCAGTAGGCTTCGATTCGCTATATAAGCACCCCTGGCGGACAAATTTGCAATCGCAACTTACAAAAAATGCAAAAAAGTGAACATACTTGACAAATCTAACCATATTTATTACAAAAATTACGTAAACACTGAAAATATGACGGAAAACAAGATGTAAACAAACCAGGCACGTACCCAGGGGGGGGCCCGGGCCCCCCCCGAAATCGAGTGGCATACCCCCCCCCCCTCCCCACCCACGCCACCACTCCTCACACATTCCTAAAGCGCCACCAGATCAATATTGAGACTTGACAGCTGTTCATCGGTCAGCATTATGCTGCCTTTTTCACTCCTTTTAGACGGCGGTAGTTATCGGCACCTCTTGTAATGTGAAGGACAGGTTTCTCATATATTCGACACCCGCGCGATTAACTCGCGATGCGTTCAGTTGTCACCATCTATTCAACCGACACGCGCATAGTTGTTGCTTTTGTTAGTTCAACCTTCTTTGTTTAGGCTGATCCTGGGACCAGGAGAGGGATGCGGCTGTTCCTCAGCTGGTCTGTACTCTCATGGAACGAGTTGCGGCCGGAGAAAACGCCAATAGTGTTTAACTTTTCCCTTTGCTTCATTATTTTTTTTAGTTACGGCTCGCCGCGACGCTGGCAGATGCCCGGAACCATATACACGTGATATGGGTTAGAAAAGGTGGGAAATAAAATAATGCGAAAGAGCGTCCATCATGAAACCCTGCAATAACCCTTCAATCCATAAGCAAGATGACTGTCGCCCGTTACCTCGTCTGTTTTTCCCTAACTGTATAGCACTTTTCGTGCAAAATTGGCAACTGGAAACAAAAATTGCAAGGAGTTGAGAAATTAAGCGATATACTAAGGGAGAAAGCCAAGGCAACAACCAAACTGCAATCAAAAGCGAATAATAAAAAAGTTAAGCGTTGTTTATGAGACTATTTATGGATCAACATCTTTTTATTGAAAAAGGAAGTAGAGAAAACGCCGCCGGAAGTGGAGAACAATTAGTTGTTTTGAATGACGCTTCTACAGTTATCGGTCGAACCGCCTCACGTAGCTACTTCTCTGCTGTGCTTATGTGGGTGTTTTTCTAACCTTTCGCGGTGAGCACAGTACGTCTAGAATCGCAGAGTCCTGCGCTCTACGCGGTTGTTACGCAACCGCGTAGATTACGCCGCACAGCGTTACGCAATTCGCGGAACTGTCAAAACTGATCAACAAGGCGAAAATAACTGACATTCGATACTATAACATGAGAAACACTGAAGAAGCCGTAAAAAATGAACGCAGCCTGAAATCAGTAAAAAAGAAACCTGGCATAGGACAAACCATGATGTGTGCACTAAAAGATAAAAAGGGGAATATCATCAGCAATCTCGAAGCTATAGTAAAAGCAGCGGAAAAATTCTAAGCTGACCTGTATACAGTACCAAGAGGAGTCACGATACCTCACTTAGAAACAGTAGTGAACAGGATACATGTAGAAACTCCTATTTGACAGAAACCACATTTGAAACCCACAGAAACCCAGAAACCCACATTTGACAGCTTCTCAAGAGTATAAACACCTGGCATTTCCCTGGCATAGCGAATCTTGTTACACAAAGATGCTTGAGGTCTGCCTCACCAAATTACGCTGCCGCATTCCCTCCCTAAATTTCAATTTATATAGGTCGGGTTTGGTTCCCTCTCCCCTTTGTTCTTTTTGTGAGAAAGAGGAGACGATACAGCACTCTCTTCTATCTTGCCGCCGCTTTGCTGCGTTAAGAAAAAGATTGTTGGAGATACCTTTTCGAAGAATTTGCCTGGACTTGACAGAACCTGCAATTCTTTTGTTCGGGGCGTACACTTTGGGATTCAGCCACAGGGATGCATGCTTCACTGTCCAAACATTCCTTACAGAATCTAAATGGATGCCCTGCTAAATTCTATTTTTTGATTACTTTTCAATTAATTATTCCTCATTCAACAGCACCTTCCTGATTTTATTTTAGCCAGTAATTAAACCCTATTCAATGCTATTCGCATAGATATTATGAAATTTATGCTCTGTATTATATTGGAATAATCCACCCATTTCTTGGCCAATCCCCCATCGTGGGTAGGAGCCACACGTGCCACAGGCTACAACAACAACAACAACAACAACAACAAAGGAACAAGAGATCAGGATCGCCAGTCGGCCACTAGAGACTGTGAAGGAGCTCGTTTACCTAGGCCAATTAATCACAGGCAATCCTGATCATGAGAAGGAAATTCACAGAAGAATAAAAATAGTTTGGATCGCATACGGCAGATATTGCCAGCTCCTGACTGGAAGCTTACCATTATTATTGAAAAGTAAGGTGTGCAATCAGTGCATTTTGCCAGTGATGACATATGGGGCAGAGACTTGAGAGCAAGTTAAGGACCGCGCAAAGAGCGATTGAACGAAGATTGCTAGGCATAGCGTTAATAGATCAGAGAGCGAACGGGTATAGACGATATTCTAATTGACATCAAGAGGAAAAAATGTAGCTGGGCAGGTCATGTAATGCGCCGGTTAGATAACCGTTGGACCATTAGGGTTACAAAATGGTTACCAAGAGAAGGAAAAGGCAATCGAGAACGACAAAAGACTAGACGGAGCGATGAAATTAGGAAATTCGCGGGCGCTAGTTGGAATCGGTTGGCGCAGGACAGGGGTAATTGGAGATCGCATCGCAAGGAGAGGCCTTCGTCCTGCAGTGGACATAAAACAGGATGATGATGATGATGATGATGATGATGATGATGATGATGATGATGATGATGGAGGTGGTGCCCCCCCCCCCCTGAAAAAAAATCCTGGGTACGTGCCTGAAACAAACCCTCGCGTCTGTCATTTTTACATACTAGGAAACGCGGTGTTTGGCGCCATTTTTAAATGGCTTTTAGCGCTCCTACACGCTCGCCGCTGCACTGTCATGCTCCCCAAAGTGTGTATTATTTCTTATTGTTGAAAAAAAAATCAGTTTTTTGGTCGATTTACCCTACTATACCCCCTTAACTTGGGAAACAAGCAACAACCATTAGACGCGAGGTCTGGAAAGTACGGTGGGTGGGTCATGACAGTCCACCCAAAGTTTGTCAAAAGTTCCTGGGTTTGACGGGAGACGTGAGGTCGGGTGTTGTCGAGACGCAGCGTTACACCGGCTGCCTGTCGTCCTCGCCAGCGGTTCTGAACAGCTCGCCTGAGTTTTCTTAGTGTTGCACAATAACTGTCTGAGTTTATTGTTGTCCCACGTTCCATGAAATCGATCAGCAGTATCCCCTTACGATCCCAAAAAAACACTGGCCATGAATTTGCCAGCACAAAAAGTTTGTTTGAACTTCTTTGCAACTGGTGCGGGTGACGCCACTGTTTGGATCATTGTTTCGTTTCGGGAGTTATTGCTTTGTTTCTCCCGTAACAATGGAGTCCAACAATCCTTCCTTATCATCCTTACACTTTTGAAGAAACCGGCAAGCACAGTCGAGGCGTTTCTACTTGTGGTCTGATGTCAATAGCCGCGGTACCCATCGACCACAACACTTGTGATACGCCAATTTATCAGTCAAAGCTCCTTCCACTGTATTATAAGAAATCCCAGGAACCTGAGCAACAAGTTCCCGGACGGAGATCCTCCTGTTTTGAAGCACTTCGCGTTGGACCATATCTAGAACCGCCGGCGAAACTGATTGTCTTTCACTCTGGAAGACAATCTTCCACTCGTGGACTTCCTTCCGACCGGCACTAAACTCCTTGCACCACTTTCGGACGTGTTGAACGGACATGCACTTGTCGCCATGCACCTCTTTCAACTGATGATGAATATCCACGGGTGGAGTCCCTCTGGCGTGCAAAAAGCGAATTACGGAACAAATCTCGCACTTGGCAAGATGAACAAAGAGAACCTCCATATCGCATGGCTACTGGGCCAAGAATGAGCGTTGCAGTGAAGCGCGGCCGGGGGCAATCGAGAGTGGCGGAAGAGCAGCACGCAGCAGTGTTGCCGAATTTCGCCTCGCACCTTCCAGTGTGGCTGGAGCTCTTTGAGAACCTTAATTCTTGATCAACCCTAGTAGATTGTTTCTTTAGAGCCGGCGAGCAGTTGTCAGCGGGTGAGACATGGCAGGTGGAAAGAAGGGCCGCGTACACTGCACGCCATGAGCACGTGACACCATCGCCAGCTACAACGCCTGCCGCGTCACGGTCAGCTCCACGGGCGGTTAGGCCTAGCGCTGAGGTGGTTGAGCTGGGGTACTGATAGGGATGCGCCCCCGTCAGCGAGGGTGGGCGGGGAGGTTATGCCCAAAAGAGTTTTCAGATGGGTGCCTAGTCCACTCATAGATGGTGTGATGTGCGACCTAATGTTCAATTGAGGGTCCCTGGGGGAGGCCATAAGAGGGAACTTGCGAGAGTTGTGGCTTGGGCTATTTGGTTCATCGTGCGAAAGCAGGGGGACAGCGAACAATTCACGGATGATAAGGTGATATGCCGGGAGTCCGCCACTGGCTGATTACCCGTTTATTATTTACTTTAGGACAAGCGTTGCAAGTGCGACATTGAAGCCAAGAAATAGTGAAGTCTACGAGTGTAAACTAGTGAAATCTACAGCGTCGCGTTCGTCCTCTCTTTGTCTTGTGTTCCATCAATTTTGCATGTCCCCCTACTTTCGCATACGATAATATGTCCGCGAAGCCGAAGGAATCGACCTTTGATCAAGCGCTGCGCCAGCGTCTTCCGTAATGCTGAATAAATGTTCCACTTTCTGTACAACGTCCACCATATGGCAGCTAAGGGACATCTTCGTCAGTGAAATGTGCAGCACTTCTGCTGTCGTAACGCGTCATTTCGCCTGGGTGGCCCACAATAGCTTCGCTTACACTGATTCCCACAGCGCGTGCGACTTGCGTAATCGTTTTCTATTTTTTTTTAATGGGATCGCCTCGTTAAAGCCCCCGTGGCGTTGCTCCGATGTGGCGCGCAGGCTCCGACTCCTCGAACGCCGCCCGGCACGGGGAAGGTGGCAGCTTGGAGAAGACCACCGCGTCGATCACGCCGCCCCAGGAGATGCTGAAAGGGCTGGCCGAGCTTCCCTGCTTCTGCATCGCGCTCACCCTGGCGGCCACGGCGCTCACGATAGCCATTCCCATGATACTGCGCGATTACCTGCCTCCGTGCCGAGAGCCTAACTGCTTCCAGTACGCCGCCGAGATGGCGCTCTCGGTCGACCCGGCCGTGGACCCCTGCAGCGACTTCTTCAGGTATGCAGACAGGTCTCGTCGTGGTTGTCTCGATGGTGATTAAAAGGGTGTACCGCAACTGTGGAACGAAGCAAGAAAACCGGGAAAAAAAGACAAGTTCTATACGGCTAACTGCTTTGAGCAAGTCGTGTCAACTGTGTACTTTTCCTATGAGGAACGTTGTTTAGCTATCTCCACAGGATTCGTGTGTGCGGTGCCTGCGTAGCAACCGCGATCGACCTAAACTGGGTGCTAGATAACGAGCTGCCTGCAAAACGATTTGCGCAAATTAACATTGATTCCCACATTGTGTAACACCTGAATAGCATTTTTGGTTCGAACAGTGTTTTCTTTTTTTAACGTATGGCGAATTAACCTGTTCGCGAATCATATATATAGAACGAATCAAGCTGTTCAGATGTATAGCTTGTACAGGCGCACGACAAATCGCAATGTCAATATCGCTAACTCAAAACACTGGCTAATTAATGGTTTACTTATTTACTTTCCGACACGCGTTGCAATTGTGAAATCGAAGCCGAGTAGTGAAGTCTACTTGACAGAAATGCTATAGGACTAGCTCCAGTTTCGAGCCATCTATCCTCAATAATGCATTGGCGTTCCAGTTAGGATCGTCCCGAACTGGCACAGGGGCGCTTTTACAACGTCACTTACACGAATAACCTCGCTTCACACGCAGAGAACAAGGTCGTTTTGTACACATGTTACATAACAAGGCTTTAGCGTGCGGCGAGGCAACATGCTGGACTCACAACTGCGTCTGCTCGCCAAACCCGGACGAATCCGGACACGCCAAACCCCGAAAGAGGCTAACAAACTATGTCCACATACTACACCGGAGCGGCTGTAATGCGATAGCATTATCAGGGTTATAAGGATTGCACTGCCTCTAGGATTGGCCCGTGTTACAAAACACGTTAAAATCCTTGACCGGATATATGCCGTGTGCTGTTGTCAGCAACAGCTTACCAAGTCGGCACCTTTGATTACACGACTTGTGCGATCGGTCGTTCGCTAAATCCACTGTCTCCGGGATCGGCTCGCTTCACGCAGCGAGACACGACCACGCGAAGAGGTAGGCAAAGAAAGTGGCGCTTTGATTTGGGCAATGTGGATCATAGACAATCACAGCGCCACGCGGGGGCGCTGCGGTTCCCATTGCAGGCGCCACCTACAGTAAAAAAATGTCTACGGCCGGGGGTGCAGCGCGCGGTCCTCTTCCGTTTCGCTGCGCTGTCGAAGCGCGATTTTCTGCGCGCGCCGGGCTGCATGCGTAGGCTTTACGGCGATGGCTCGCTACAAGTGCTTCGCGTCAAAGAACATCTACGCCATCTGATCTGGATCAAGCTCGCATGACTAGTTTCACCGCTAAAACGTCGCGAAGGCAAAGCTATCCCTTAAGGAAAAATGAGACATCCACCCAATCGTAGCAATTGCTACAAAGGAAACTGACACGGGTTTCTCGAAAGAAAAAAACCCATGTGGGTTTCCTTTGTAGCAATAGCTACGATAGGGTGGATGTCTCATTTTCCCTTAAATAATTACTTCTCTCCACCTTGTGGGATTCTGCAGGACTGTTACGTGAAACAGCTAGCCCTGCATCGTTATGTCAATGGCACAGAGCAAGACATGAAAAAAAAAGTGCTGGTGCGAAGGCAATGCGCGTCTCTGTCAAGCTTTCTATTTTTGTTTCTGCCTACAGCACATTTTAAATGCATCTAAGTCAAAATATGCTTTGATGCAGTAGTGTTTCACTTGAATAAACGTTAGCATCAGGTCAGTTCATTTCTTTTTCTTTTTGGCAGGGGGGGAGTAATGAAATTATTGAAGCTGTGCCCTGAACGAAGGCGAGTGTGATCGGTTATGTAATAATTTCATGCTTCTAAATAAAATTCAAGTCAGCAGAAGCTCAGCATGGAAAAACGACTCAGGAGGCAAAGGCGTAACCGCAACCTCAGGAGATTGATCGCTAGGCTCAATAAAAATATAGAAGATTACGCGCTCAAACTAGCCAGGCAGAACTGGGAGTCCACCTGCGATAGGATGGACGGAAATATAGGCCTAGCTAGGACATGGAATCTACTCCGCTACCTGCTGGATCCACAGGGCTGCAAAACAGCGCAGCGACAGAACCTTCAAAAAATTCTTCACTTGTACTAAGGTACGGAGGTAGATCTAATGAAGGACATACAGGAGAGTTACATAGGGGACACTAGCAAGGAACCCCTACCCAACTATGAAGGCGTAGGCAACTCCAGCCTAGACAAACCCATCAGCGAGGCGGAGGTCCAGGCGGAGATTGCCAAGCTCAAAACCAAATCAGCGTCAGGCCCGGATGGCGTTAGCAATAAAATGCTTCGCAATCTAGACCATAACTCTATAACTGCATTAACTAACTTTATGCAGAAGTGCTGGGAAGCGGGTAAACTACCAAATCAGTGGAAAACCGCTAAGGTGGCGATGATCCCAAAACCAGGCAAGAAACTCCAGATAGAGAACTTAAGACCTATCTCTCTAACCTCTTGTGCAGGCAAGCTTTTGGAGCACGTTATTCAAACGCGGCTCAATAACTACATGGAGGATAATGACCTCTATCCGCATACGACGGTGGGCTTTAGGCCCAGGCTCTCCGCCCAGGACGTGATGCTGCAACTAAAACACCAAATCATCGATGCGGAAACGGGGGACGCAAAGGCAATCCTAGGGCTTGACCTAGCGAAGGCCTTTCATAACGTCACACATAAAGCCATTCTTGAGAACCTTCAGGACTTGGGAGTAGGCGAACGAACCTACAATTACATTAAGGACTTCTTGTCAGACCGAGAAGCAAAAATCCAGATTGGATTAAATTAGGCAGCAAAGGGACCCCACAGGGCTCTATGCTCTCGCCCTTTCTTTTTAATGTGGCCATGATCAAACTCCCTGAAAGACTGGAGGCTATTGAAGGACTAAACCACAGCATTTACGCTGATGACATCACGTTGTGGATAGCTAGGCGCAGCGATGGCCAAATAGAGGAGACCCTCCAAAGGGCTATGTAGGCAGTTGAAGGTTACGTCGGACCTAGGGGAATTATATGTTCACCGCAAAAATGGGAACTGCTTCTATACCAGCCGAAAGGCAGGGCCAGTAAGGAGGAACCATAAATCTCCCTCACAGCTGGGGGGATCCCGATTCCAAAAGTGGACAAAATCAGAGTTCTGGAACTTTTGATTCAGGCCAACAGCTTTAATGGCGAAACAATGAGGAAAATATACGGCTGAGCACTGCAGACCATGAGGCTGATACGCAAGATTGCCAACAGGCGGTCCGGGATGAGAGAAGCGAATCTAGTTAGGCTAGTCCAGGCCTTTGTTATAGGTAGAACAGCTTATGTTGCTCCCTTCCTCAGTTTTAGGTTATTCGAGAAGAAGAAGATTGAGGGCATCATACGTAAAAGTATAAAACAGGCGCTGGGGCTTCCCATCCGCACTGTAAATGAAAAGCTTTTAGCTCTAGGGCTCCACAACACTCTTGAGGAGATTATTGAAGCAGTGAGGATCTCGCAGTATGAGAGACTTGCGGGAAGACCTGCGGGCAGGAAAATCCTAGCTAGGCTAGGCATAAACTATGAGGGGCAGGAAGGCATCAAAGTCGACCTGCCGCAAAGCGTGCGGAACCGACAAATAATCCCACCACTACCTCAAAACATGCACCCAATCCATCACAAGGAACGCAGAGAGAAACGGGCCGAGGCTCTTGAGAAGCGTTTCAAATACTCGAAGGACGTGCTCTACGTTGATGCTGCAGACTATGGCAACGGCCGCATGGCCCTAGCTGTAGCGAGCGCTGAAACTAGATTGATAGCCAGTGGCACAGTTCCAACGGATTGCTCTCATATTGGAGAAGAATCTTCCATAGCACTTGCAATTGCAAGTACTTCAGCCAAAATTATAGTCAGGGACTCTAAGGTTGCGGTAATGAACTTTGCCAGTGGCAGAATTTCTCCCGAGGCGAACAGAATCCTGCAGACTTGCAGAGATAGCAGGAAAATTGAAATAATCATGGGCACCTGCGCACGCCTCCCTCGCTGGAAACGAGGCGGCCCACGAATTAGCTCGAGGACTTACATTTCGAGCTGGTGGGCTAGCCGAAGGCTTCATGGGGCGGGACCACTTAGTGTGTTACAGAGAGATCACACAACACTACAGACTAGGGCGGGTTAAATATCCTCCGGCTGATATATCCTTAAACAAGAGCCAGGCCTCCACTTGGCGTCGCCTGCAAACCAACTCGTTTCCAAGCCCGGTGTCGTGCAGCCTCCACTACCCGGGTCAGTACTCCAGCCAGTGTAAGCTACGTAAAGCCAGAGCTAATCTTAATCACATTCTGTGGGAATACCCGCAGGCTCCCCCTGAGGGAAGAATAAAGTCTTTAGAACATGGGAGACCTTATTACTCAGCTCCGATTCGGAGATTCAACTGAAGACCGTCCGACTGGCCGAAACCGCCGCTAGGGTCCAAGGACTCCAGGCCGTCGTCTAGGTGGGAAGGCTTAAAGCCTTCTTTACATCTGTTGGACAAATAAAGTTTTGCAATCCAATCCAATCAGCAGGAGTTTATGTTAACCCTCAGGAGTCTGCAGCGATTGTGGCCCTAATTATTGATCTCGTGTGCGTTCTGTTACATTTACATTCCGCACTTACGGAGCCGTAAGGCTGTGATTTAATAGTTCCTTCTGTATACTATGTCTGTTTTGCGATGCGTATGCAAAGTGAACAGATCATTCGCACTATATTTTTCCTGTTATTCTGCATCTAAATATAATTGTTCTTCCAGCGCACGGCAGTGTGAGAAGTGCTAGATTATGCTTAATTGCATGGTGCACGTAGCCTCCAGAATATGGGAAGTTGACTATGGTCAGGCACACCGTAGTGGAATCCTCCATGCTTATGTTCATCACGTGATGTTTTTGACTGTACACCCCAAACGCGGTACACGAGTATTTTCTTGCATTAACGCTCTGGGAATGCTGCCGACGGGTCAAGGAATCGAACCCATTGCCTCGTGCTAAGCAGCGCAACGCGCTATAGCCACGGAGCGGATGCCGGAAGTAGAGCAAATGGGAAATGAAAGCACCAGTGCTTTGATACAACGCACTTTCCGTTAAACTTTTTCGTAATTTTTTTATCGCTCGTTTCTTAACTGTCAAAACAGTATAACTCTTCCTGTTCTCGCGAGAAAAATTACGCTCCAGGGATTTTCACGCCTTGCTTACACGTGAGCGACTCTTATTTGTCTATTACGTATTCTTACTACCACTTGAAAGAATCAGCTGCACCTCTTCGCTTCACACCCCTATCCCCTCTTCGGTGACTAACAAACACTCGTTTTTTGAACACTTCGACTTCTGTAATCGCACTCTACACACGCCCACTTTGCACTTTCACGGCTGCGTGTTTCCATCGAGCCTCCGTAGCAATTGTTGCCTCGACGAAAAAGAGTCCCATTGTTTTGTAGGTTGGCTCGAGAGACATCTGTTTCTCAACCAGTGTTTACACGTGGATCGAATAAAGAAGCGGCCGCATGCAACGCGAGCGGGGTGCAGCTGAACGAAGCGATAAGCGGAGGAGACCGACGTGACCAACCGTGAGAGTTCAGCTTGCTCTGGAAGGAGATGTGACAAGCGCTGGCGTTGGGGGAGAAAGTGGTGAATAACGCAGCGAAAGAATCACACGGATGGCCATTCTGCCGTTTACCGCGTTCAGCGCGCGTACTGCTGCTGACGGAGGTTGCGTGGAATTGTTGTCATTTAGGGTGGACATGACTTTCGGGAGGTTCAGGCGAGGGAGGTTTTTGTGTGTGAATTGTGATATATGGCCCCGTGCATGTACAAAAGCGTGTTTCGCTGTAATAGAATTCCGTTTGCAAGCCAGCGCATGCCCCCGTATACTGTGTTTCTTGTGCATGTTATTTTTGCACGGCGTCCTCGCTAGTTAGGTAAAAAAAAAAAGGACCCCCTTCAAAATCATTCGTTCTTCCTCTGCTTTTCCTTGAAGGTATGGTCTGTTGAGTTCGTGTGGTTCTCGCTAAGAGCGAGAACCCCACGAAGCGCCTTGTCTCGTTGTTTCTATCGCGGTGTACTGTCCACCGTTGCTCATAAAAAAAAAAAAACGTCTTCAACGCACAATATTGTTTTCTCGTCTCGCTCGCCCGCTGCCACGCAGCCACGTGTGCGGCAACTTCGAAGACCTGTACCCGCGCCACTCGAGCCTGCTCGCGGTGCTGGCCACCCGGGTGCGCCAGTTCCAGGACTCCGTGCTCGACCGGCTCGAGACGAGCTCCTCGGCCGAGACGCCCGGCGAGGCGACGGTGGCCGCGTTCCGCGCCTGCGTCGACCAGTACCGCGCCGGCGACGAGGGCGGCCTGCACGCCATCCGGGACCTCCTGTGGGAGCTGGGCCTCTTCCTCAGGGCCGAGCCGGTCACCCACTCCGTCGAGAACGTGTTCGCGGTAAGCCCTGGATGGGCTCGGGCGTCAGATACGTGCATATGCATCGTTAGTGCGACAACATCGTCGTCAAATTTAGTGCTGTATCGCGATGTCGCGACAATGTGGACGACTCCAGATCCAGCATTCCGAGACCAAGTTTAGCATCAATTTAAAGCAACTTAACAACAATCAGTCTGGAATTGAGACAAATTATATATATATATATATATATATATATATATATATATATATATATATATATATATATATATATATATATATATATATATATATATATATAATGCATGGCGTAAACAAGCGGGAAGACTTTTGAGAATAGACGTAGCATGAATGTTTTAAGTAGCGTCATGCCAGTCAACGTATATTTAAAGACTTAATTGGTTGCGGATATACGTTGTTCACACATGATGCGCTTCTATATTTCAGAAAGAACCAAAATTTCCTATACAAGTAAATCACCTGGTATTAATAAGTTTAGGAACTTTTGTTCAACAACAAAACTCTATTAAATAAAGACATCGAACTACTCGTCAAACTTGGTAGTGCTCCTCCAAAATGACCATTCTTTTTTTGCATTGCACCACTGTGAACAAGTGCTAAAGCTTTTTTTTTTCTCGAGACATTAAAAGGTAAGTTCTATACGTAACACACGGTGACTAAAATGGATAAGTGCACCCCAGCCTCCGTACTCGGTAAGTGTCATCCTTGCATCGTGTCATGACAGCGTGATAGCGTTTGTACGACTTTGAATTGTCCAACTCATTTGCCATTAGTGCAGCAATCGAATCCAATTAGGCCAACGAGCCGTGCAGACCTCTTTTTTTCTTTTTTGCTTTCTTGCAAACACTCTTATTGTTGTTCGGGTGTGCATGCTGTTTTTCAGTATATTTTCAGATGTACCTCATTTTTGCTTGTACTCGGGCCGCAATTTATGTGCCATGCATGCATGAGCACGTTTTCTGCTCAAACCGCGAACTGCGAGAAAGATATGTTGCTCGCAGCGCGCATGCGCGTTGCTCACTCGGCGACCCCGCCGCAGGGCGTGGTGAGGATGTCCCTGAGCTTCGACCTGCCGGTGCTGGTGCGAGCGGTGCTGGTGCACTCCCTGAAGCAGACGGCGGACAACAAGCTCGAACTGCAGCTCGACCTGCACATGCCGGTGGCGGCCGTCGACCGCACCGTCGACTCGGTCGAGGACTCGCTGCGCGCCGTGGCGCACAACGGCACCTTCAGCAGGTGCGCGCCTCGAATCGACGTCAACGTCGCCACACTCGGGTCCACTGAAACGTAGATTTCTGCGTAGCTTACTATAGAGGGAACGCGCTATAGTGTCCACGAGAGCTGCACGTATGGTGGTCCAGCAAACGCGGGAATCATGTGAACTATTGACATGGATTTGCCTTAGAGTTGTCTTTGTGGCTTGGGAGTTTTCAAATTGATCATTTTAGACGACATGTCACGTTGTAAACGCAACACTTCGCAGTGGCTATGCGTGTGTGCGCAGACCTATTGATGGGCTGTGCTTCGAAAACTACGCGTGGAGATTTAGAAAGATAAAGCGTAATAAGTAAGGCCACTAGATTATTTAGACCCAGATCAGCAACTGCAGCGCTCGCGATATTTGATAAGTTATGAAGTGCGGCTCTGAGATGACGAGGACTACCGGCATCGTGGCGACCTGCAAGAAACTCGCGCACGCGCAGTGAGTGCGGTGAATTCGGTCTCTTCACGGCGGTGGCACGGATGGAATTAACGAAAACGGAAGTACCAGTTTTACGTTTAAAGTTGCAGTTGTGCATGCACTTCTACTGTAATAAAGAAGAGCGTGGCAAACGAGACTCCTTAACTGGACGAATACGTAGCAACGTGTATCGAGTCAATGCGATCTGGACTGACACCGTACCCGACCTGACCTTGTGCTGCAGTCTTTGATGTCATTCCTTCTTATCCTGGGCGCCGGCGGGCCGGGCAAGGGACTATATACCTATTTACTATAACATTCTCCGGCGCCCTTCAGCACTGTTGCTTGGTTACGCAGATTCCACCACCTGGCGTCCGCCGCTCTCGGCTCCCTGAAACTCCTCGAGTCCCAGGTGGCCGCCGCCCCAAGCTGGGACGGCGGCATCCAGTACGTGCGCTTCGACGCCGTCCAAGACGAGCTGCTGGCGTTCATGACGACCGAGCGCCTGATCAACGTCAGCAACGGCGCCGTCTCGGTCGACGGCTACTTCGACGGCGACAGCGAGCTGGCGACAACCAACCCCGAGCTGCTGAAGGGCTTCGCGTCGTTCGCGACGCAGCAGGGCGGCGCCAGGCTGCTGAACCTCGTGCGGTACTTGCTCGTCGAGAGGCTGCTGCCGGTCTCCTCGCCCAGACTGGCCGACATCTACAACGTCACGGGCGACGTGGCATTCGGCGTCCGCGTTGCGGCCTGCAGGTGAGGCCCGTAGTTGCTGCGATCGAGTACAGGCTGCAGCCGTTTGGAACGCGCTGCACTCTATAATACCTCCTATAGAACAGCTAGAATTTTAACGCGAAAGTCTTTTGACGCCGGGTTCCACCGAAAATCGGTGCACTGTGCTCATACAGGCAGCACCAATTAATGCGGGATCTTGGAGCGCGTGCAAAGCTGCCTTCTTGCTCTCTTCACCAAAAGAAGCGCCTTCTCTCCAGACGTGGTAGTGCGCATGCGCGTCCTTCCGTACTCGTGGCCCGTAGGCCCGTTTCTTGCCAGCGTACTGTCGGAATCGCGATGGTTGCAACTAAGTGATCCCGCAATGAGAGCGCCGTCCTTTTCAGCTGGCGCAGTGTGCAGTGCATTTTCAAACGTACTGCATACGTCACAACAGCCGAAACAGACGTTAAGCTGCAGTTTCTCTTCCGCAGCTAAAGCTAGTGCTGATTCTACTGTGGGACACTTTTCAGGAGCGCTCTCATCTGTGAGTGTCTCCGCATAGCTAAAGTGTACTAAAGAGGGGTAGTGTGTCCAGGTGCGGCATGCACCATGCATTGCCGTGAGGCGGCAATTTGGAAAGGTCCGGCACTTGGATGCGAGTCCATGCGACTGCAACGTCGCCACCAACGTCCGTCGATCCGTCGCTCATTCTCGCTGTTGGCAGTTGTGTCGGTTGAACGCCGCAAGCACGTACGTCACAGTTTGTGTCGTTTGTGATTTTTTTGAAGTTTATGTAGTTTGCGAATCCGGCACTGGACCACCCCCAAGGATAACTGTACAAGCCGGATGAGGCGCGATGCCGGTGGTGAACACAATCCGTGTACTCGGACTCTTCATGCAAGCCCACGGGCACAATGGCAAAACCATTCATAAACTAGAAGCGTGCGTCCATCAGACGATTCAACTTATCTCGAGAATTGCCAACCGACACTCTGGCAGGAAAGAAGCCAACCTCATAGCATTGGTACATGCCGTCGTGCTCAGCCGCATCACTTAGACCACTCCGTGCCTCGGCTTCAAAGCGGCTGAGAAAGTGAAAATGAAGGGAATTATCCGGAGGGCCTATAAACAGGCTCTTGGGCTATACCTATAAGAACGGCCAACGCTAAATTGCTAGCCCTAGGTGTGCACAACACCTTTGAGGAACTCGTGGAAGCGCACCTCATATCTCATTATGAAATGCTAGCTCAGAGTGCCGCCGGGCGAAATATTCTCTAGAACCTCGCCATCGACTACGAGTCGATGCAAAGCACTAAAGTAGAGACATTTCTCACGATCAGAGACGCCATCTTAAAATTAACCCACTCCCTAAAAACATGCGCCCCGCCACAAGGAAAGGAGGGCCGAACGGTTGCTTCAAAGCCCTCCATCAGAAATTCCACCCCTTCAAAGACCTCGTCTGTGTCGACGCAGCAGAATACGTAGAACGCAACTGTATGTCCCTCGCAGTGGTGGACTCCTCCTGTCAAATGCGCGCTGGTGCTTCGAACCGAACCAGAAGCACCGAAACAGCGGAAGAGGCGGCTATCGCTCTGGCAATAGCCTACATACATTGTCATTACATTATTGGCGATTCCAGAGCAGCAATACCCAATCTTCCGAAAGGTCGGGTCTCGGCTCCCGTAAAACACATACTAGACACCAACCAACACTCACAACCAATCCAGATCATTTGGGCACCAGCGCACTCCTCCCTACCTGGCAACGAAGCCGTTCACACCGCCGCTTGAGGACTCGCCAACCGAGCACCCGAACGGCTCACGCTACGATCAGGAAGGGATCGCATGGTCAGTTACCAGAAAATCACTCAACGCTACAGGTTAGCCAGGACAGTGTGCCCACGCCAGCACACAAATCGCTTAACAAGCGACAAGAAGTAGCTCGAAGGCGACTTCAGAAAAACGCCTACCCCAACCTCGTAGGCTATTACTACTACTGCCCGGACCAATACCCTAATACATGAAACTGTTATAAGAAAAAAAGTGGTTCTGTTCTACATGTGGCCGTGCCCAGCGGCAAATCGCACGCATCACGAAGTAAGAAGTAATACTGAGCAGTGGGAGGCCATGTTGCCCAGCTCCGACCCTGACCTGCAGGCCAAGATCATCAAGAAAGCTGAAGAAGCCGCCCGGGCCCAGGGGCTCGTGGCTGCCTAACAACAAGGTCACCCGTCAATACCTTGTTTTCTACGCACTTACTCCCTCTGTAGTTTATGTTATTCGAATGACGCAGTGTTTAAAATGGAGCTTGATTCTCCCTGAGATATACGAGTTTGCAATATAAAGAGCTGAATGCGTCCTATTAATTGCTTAATTATTGAATTAATTCTAGTTATCCCGCCTTGAAATAACTAAAGTAACTAAAACTTATTGTTACATAAATACATAATTACCTAAATATAATTGTACTGATGGTTTGGATTATTCAAATTGAGTAAGTGAGTAATTAAGTAAATAATCATTCTGTAATTGATTACTTTGCTATATCCAATAGATTGTTTACCCTGTCACTTTTAGAAATCAAGTAGCCAGTCTCTTCACAAACTGTTCATGTATTTGAATGACATCTGCATACAAGGAATAGGCTTTTCATTGATGCATTTTTCACGTGTGATACGTAATTGTAAGAATTCCATGTGCATTTCCAAGAAGCTCTCTAACGGATCCTGGCTCAGCCAGAATCCGTTAGAGAGCTCCTTCGGGATGGTCAGATTGTCATGTGGATCAAATAATCGTCCCACATCAACGCAGTTCCTGATTGTCGCAAACTGCTTGTCATTTTATAACCTCGTAAAAGCAGTCAGCTTGAGCAACGCGAAGCTTGCTGACGAAATGAGCTCTTTTCTTGAACATTGTGATGGCTCCACCCGAGAAGCCAGAGTTAATCATTGGGACAATGCCGTCGAAGGTGTTAGCATTGATGTGTTAGAAATTAAAAGGCAGATTCTTAAGCGCGCTGTATGAAAAGCACTGTAGTGCATCGGAAGCGGTGCATGATGCGACAGCCCATGCTCTGGTGGCACCATCTCGTGCCTTTCGACATCAAGTGCGTTAGCCGTGAGTCCTCCCTGAACACCCTACACCATAGTCTAGTACACTACAGTATAGCTTTTTCTTCATTGCCACATATTTTTTTCCGCGAGTATTGAGATCATAGCAAAGGAAGAGCTGTAGCGTCACCACAAATTGCATCACGTACCCATCGGCGACCACTAAATCGCTAGCCATGCCACTTCTTTTTTTATTCCTGAGTCACAATCATGTCGTGTTGCCTGTGGTGACATGGTGTCACAATGGTTCCCTTCTTGCTTCTCAATGATACCCACACCACTGCTCGCTAATAGGAATGAGAGCTGTTGCCTGCTGTGTGCGATGATGGCTAACTTCCACTGTTCTAGGCACCATGGAGGTATGACTGAATTGATGCGGCACTACGTAACGTCATTCAGTGTGACGTCTGATTGACGTCGGAGGAAGAAAAGGGACTTTGGGGGAACTATGAGCAGCTACCCACCATAGACACCGAACAGCTACCAGCAGGGGCGTAGCGGGTGGTTGGGAATGCTCACAGGGTACGTATATATATATCCCCCCTCTTCCCCACCGGTCAAGTACGTGCCCCCCCCCCCCCCACTCCTGCCTAGAAAAACATTCCTGGCTACGCCACTGGGTACCAGTATTGCTTAAGTTATTTCCTTTCGTCGCTATGTCCTATTCACGGCCTTTCGTTCATTATGGCAGGCGCTGAGATATTACAAGGGGCTATAAATGTTAAATTTCGAAGGGAAAAACGGAAAAAATACGCGGGACCACGAGAAAGACTGGATGCGCAAAAGCTTTGAAATGGGCTGAAAACTCAAACCCCCATGCACTTCATTGTATTAAGCGCGACAGTTTTGCTATACTCAAAAATGCCCAGTTATTGAACCACACAGATCAGCTCACGGGGGAAATTGCGGAGGCATTCCACGTTCATCGCATGTCAGATTATATTGCTCCTCTCGTACCACTATATACAAGAGTGGATTTCGTTTTTATTTGATATCTTCGGGGGTCTAGGAGACCATGTTAACTGCCGTTCTTTCCGGCTATCTTGCCTTGTTATTTCATGATCTCTCTCGCCCTCTCGCACTGCTCCCACGCATCGAAATCATGGGACCAGGGCTCGTATAGAAGAGAGTGTGTCTGCATTCGTCAAAGTTTTGGTTTGGAGTGCGCATTTGTGTGCCTGGAATTTTTCGTTCTCCGGTCTTTCTTGCACCACTTACAATTATGCATCGAAGCCTCAACTCGCCCAGTTCTCTATCCTGGTACAGCTGGCGTGTAATAATTCAAATTCGGTTAATTCAACTTTTGACTTACCTTGAACGTGATGGAAATCCCTGGCGGAAAACCTCACATCGCTATGGAAGGAACCCTCGTTTAATTCGGACTCGATAGCATGCGATTTCGGTTAACTCGACCTCCACGTGCCTCGCCCAACGTCATTTCATGCTCGCAACGCTCACCATCTTGAAAACACGAGAGATTCGAGAGACTGTGCTAATGCTCCGCTAGGGGTGAAGCAATTTTGTTTTCTTTAGATCTTGCTTTCTGTTCAGACGACCGACGCTTTCTCCGCCTGTGAAGCCAGTCATCCCTGCCTGTTTCCGTGTCGTGTCACGCTGAAGCAACGCTTAAACATGTCGGCGCTATTCACCTCGTGCTGGTTGGTGGAGTCGCACTTGAAGAAACAGAAAAAGACATGACAGGCTACTTGAGGCAATAAAAAGACATTTGAACTTGCTGCATTGTATGAGTTTTTTTATTCGACCTTTTGGATAATTCGACTAAATCTTGCGGCCCCAAAGGGTTGAGTTAACAGGAATCTACTGTGCTGGCTTCTCCTTGTGAGTTGCGACGCGAGGTTCGGAGAGCGCAGGGAGACGTTTTGCGGGCGCAAACAAAGTGGGCAGAGCCAAATCCTTAGCATCGGTGCTTCAGTGTGACTGCATGGATTTAAGAGCATGTTTTTCGTATTTGGGCTGCTAGCTGTGAAGCCGTACATGTTCCCGAAACTCGCTAAGCTCAGTCTTTCGCTCCTATAGAATACGGCGTAGTCCATCTTTACGGATAAAAAATTGGAGGACGCTTAAGCTTCGCCTTCAAGAGTGGGACGCGACAGCGTTCCCGTCGACCCGCCAAGGGGTATAAGACAATGCGCTACGGCACAGCGATCACTTACGATGCGCCCCGCATCGGACTTAGCGCTCACCTATCACGCGGTGAGCGTCGAGCAACGCAGCGTTCGGCGCGGCAACGAAACGTGCGCCTGAGCGAACGAAACGAACCAAAGAACTTGGTGTCTCGGAGGGGAAACGATCTACGCCAGCCAAACGTCGTGATCGGCACGGGCAGAGAGATAGATAGTAATCTAAACCGGGAGCACGGCGAAGCGTCGTCAGGGGAGAGGGAGTCCCGCGACGCGCCTGGCAGCGGTCCCAACGCGCGCACGGCGCGCCTCCTGTCGGGGCAGCGCCGTACATTGAGAGGAGGGGGTCTTCTGTGTTTGCCGCAAGATGGCTCTGCGTGTGCGGAAAGCGCAGAAGAAATGCAGCGGAAACGCACTTCGCAACTCGTGTAATTGTGACTTCTGTACGTTACATGTTCATAATTACCGAT
Source organism: Dermacentor albipictus (assembly GCF_038994185.2). NCBI lineage: Eukaryota > Metazoa > Arthropoda > Arachnida > Ixodida > Ixodidae > Dermacentor > Dermacentor albipictus. The sequence continues at coordinate 96,188,943 of NC_091829.1, read as the reverse complement.
ATACACCGCAGTATAACTTTCCACGGCTCGTTTCGAAGGCAACACCGCATTCACTAGAGGCGCGTTTGCACCGCTTGGAAGCATCGAACTCGTGGCTGAGTCAGACGCGTCTTGGCTACCGAAGTGGAAGGACGTGCTATCATGTGCTCCCTTGTAGGGGCGGTTTCAGCGGCCCGTGTGGGCCGTGGTATCAGGTGTACTGAAAAGCCGGCTGAAGACTACCAGGTTGTTCTGCCTCATCTGCCCACAGGTGCCTCTGTTTTAAACACCGTTTTTTTGCATGCCGATGTGAAAGCCAGGCCATATCGAGTGGAGCATGTCCGAGATAGCCTTGCACGTCTTTCGTTGCTGCCGGAAGTGGTGGCCCTCGGGGCATACCAAATGAATCACCTGTGGGCAGTGACGTTTAAGGACGAGGAAGGCAAGAGGAAGATATTAGAAGCTGAAGCGTTCAACGTTAAAGAGCACCGCTGCATGGTCATCGACCCGCGCGACCGAGGTGTCCGACTGAAGCTATACTGGCTGCTTCATGGCGTACCGGACGAAGACGTGCGAGTGGCTTTGGCGCCGTTTGGAAAAGTGACGGAAATTAGCAGAGACAAGTGGAAGGTCAAGGGCTGCATTGACAAAGGATCAACCACCCGCTCGGTGACGCTGAAATTAAATGTGGGCCTCACTGTGGACGACCTACCACACCAACTGCGTGTTGCTGAGGATATGGCGCTCGTCTTCGTTCCTGGCAGAGCGCCGCTCTGCCTCCGATGCCATGGCATCGGACACATCCGGCGAGAGTGCCGCGTTCCACGATGTGGGGTCTGTCGTCGCTTCGGCCACGATGATTCTCAATGTGTGCGCTCTTATGCCAGCGTTACAGGCCCACTCCAAAGGGACGTAGTATCCGAACACATGATGGACGCCGAAGATGCCGAAGAAGCTAGCAGGGAGGACAACGACGTGGCGAAGATTCCTGCAAAGCCCCTTGAACCCTCCCCAGGAGCTGTCCAGGAGGCGACCCTGGGGGGTGAGCCCTTGGCTGCAGCCCCGGAAACGAAGCCAGAGACTGCGACATGCGACGCAGGCGTGAACGCAGCAAGCGCGTCATCGTCACTGCCGCAAGAAGTCGGCCAGGAAGCAACGGACGTCGAGATGATTACGTCCGGAAGCATCGCTGCAAAGCGTGCTCACGAAGACACTGGCAATGCAGGAATAACTACTGCGTCGGGCACCGGCGAACCTCCAACGAAGGCATCGACTACGCGGCGGTCTATGCGCAAACCGCAGCCGAACGTGCCGCCTGGCAGTAGGGTGGCCCCTAAAACGCCTCCGCCCTAGCGGAGGACCCGTTCCAGTAGCCTTCAACGATGACTGCAAGAACCCCACAGCTTCGATGTGAGTAGGACGCTTGGCCAAGCAGCCCCATGAGATGGCGTCTAACTTTAAATCTAGCCTACGCGTTGCGACATTGAATGTGCGAGGAATGTGTTCGCGCAGGCGGCAGTGCCAGATTAGTCGCATGCTTTTAGAGAATGACGTTGACCTTCTGGCTGTGCAAGAAACAAAAATTGAGAGTGAGGAGCAAACAGAACAGATGGTTCAAGTTTTTCGATCTAGATACAGTGTATGTGTGTGCCATGCTGTTGGACGGTCAGGAGGCTGCGTCATTTTTATTCGCAATAGCACATCGGTTGTAGAAAAAGTGTCCACCTGCGAAAGTGGGAGACTTGTAGCATGTGATTTTATTTTTGCTGGTCTACTGTGGCGCGCTGTCTGCATCTACGCACCGAACAAAATTCATGAACGCGAAATTTTTTTTAAGTATGCTGAAGGATTTTTGAAAACAGAACGACATGTTGTGCTTCTTGGGGATTTCAACTGCGTCTGTACAGCTGAAGATAAAACGACGAGCCTCAAAGTACGCGATAGAAGCGCTGAGCTGTTGAACGCGATAGTAAATGAGAGAGAGCTTGAGGACATTGGTTATGCAATGACGCGAGATGGCCAAGCACGGTATACGCACTTTCAAGGTGATTCCCATGCGAGGCTTGATAGAATATACGTACCAGCGAAGTTTGTACCACTGTGTTCCTCTTATGAAACACAATATCTCAGTTTTAGCGATCATAGTTTGGTCTCGATTACGATTGGCGAAAAACGAAAGAGTGTCAAGTTTAATTGGTTCCTGTGGAAGTTCAATGAAAAACTGCTGCAAGATGAATTGTTTGTCACGAGAGCCAAGGAGTATCTTTCAAATGCCCTGCATACGGAAACCAACTGTTTCATATCAGTGTGGGAGCAGTTTAAATGCGACTTTAAAATTGCTGCCATCGATAGAGCATGCGTATTGCGTCACAAGGAAAGGCAACAAGAGGAACAGTTACACAGTGAACTGGTGTACATGTTAGGGGTAGAACATGAAGTGCCTGGAGCGTTTAAAAAAGAAATACGAGAGGTGAAAGCGAAACTCGAGTTGATCGACGAAGATAAGTACCGCGGCGCAATGATAAGGGCGCGCACTGAAAAGTTGTGGCTGGGCGAAACGCCCAATAAGCGTGTGCTAAGTGAAGAAAAGAAGCATGCTGCAAATAAGGAGATAAATGAAATTCGCTATTACAACAAAATTACACGAGAAAGCGAAGAAATAAAACGTGCATTTGTTGATTTTTATACCGAACTTCTTGGAGGAAGAATTTATGACCCCGAGTACTTCAAAGCCCACTTTCTAACTCTTATGCCAAGATTAGAGGACACGGTTAGAGAATCACTGGAATCTGAAATTACCGTGGCCGAAATTGAAGCGGCAATCGATGACTTGGGTAATGGCAAGTCACCTGGGCCAGATGGACTGGGCGCAGCCGTATACAAATTTTTTAAGGCAGAAATGGCAGTGGCTTTACACCGAGTGATCGCTGAATGCTATGAAAAAAAAACAGGCGCCTCTCTCGTTCAGGACAGCGCACGTAGTAATGATCCCCAAAACTGACGATCCTGCAAAATTACTTTCAGTTGAGTCCTACCGTCCCATTAGTTTGACCAATACAGATTATAAAATATACATGAAAGTGTTAGCTAGAAGGCTCCAAAACGTTATTAAGTCCCTCGTTGGCCCGCATCAAACCTGTGGCATTAAAGGTAGAACAATTTTTACAAACATACACATAGCAAGAAGTATTCTGGAATGTTGTGACGCAATGCATGACCGCGTAGCTATGATTCAGCTAGATTTACATAAAGCGTTCGACAAAGTTGTACATGAAGTTCTGTTTTTATTGCTGGAGCACGTAAATGTTGGATCTGTAATTACTGACGGCGTTAAAATGGTGTATCATGATTGCACAGCCAAATTAGTGATCAACAAAGAATTAAGTATGTCAATTCCTGTGCGGTCGAGTGTGAAACAAGGATGTGCGTTGTCCCCTCTACTTTTTGCGATATACTTGGAGCCGTTTTGTTTACGTTTGCTTGCAACACCATGTATTCGAGGCTTCACTTTTTTCAGCAGTGAAGTTAAGGTCTTAGCGTACGCGGACGACATAGCCGTGTTTTGCACTGATGCTAGAAGCGTGCAGGAAGTTGTCCGTGTTGCTAAGGCGTTCTGCACAGCAACTGGTAGCGTGATCAGTTGGTCGAAATGCCTTGGATTTTGGCATGGCAACTGGCAGAGCACCCCCGAGGTGTACTGTAATATGAATTGGACCGTCTCCCCCGGAAATTACCTCGGTGTCCCGCTAAATAACTACCTCAATGCTGATGAATATTGGTCTGAGGAAAATAAACGCGTCAAAAATGCTACCGATAAATGGGGTGGCCATAACTTCTCAATGTTCGCAAGAGCTTCCGTTTGTAATATGTTTTTAATTGCAAAAGTGTTCTACGTGTTGCAAGTGATGGCCATGACAAGAACTTCGGTTCAAAAAATCCACCGAGTGTTTGCGACCTTTATTTGGGGATCGCAATGGGAGCGCACAAGCCGGTGCAATTTGTTTCACAAGGTGAAAAATGGTGGGCTAGGGCTCTCACACCTGTTTTTCAAGCAGCTAGTAAGCAGATTCTTCTTTGTGCGGGACCAAACTGATGTGTTTTTGAGAACTGTGATCCAAGCACGATTGCAGGATTATCTATCTGACTTTGTCGTGTCATCTGTTTCTTTTGGAGCTGGACCGCTCAGTCCTTATTTGCGTGAAGTGGTTACTTCTGTACGCCTGCTCAAGGCAAGGTTCTCATATGAATACTTGTGTGATGTCACGAAAAAGCGTTTGTATTCTGATATTCTCGATGTATTTTTACCATTACCGGTTTACCGAGCTGCCTACAGGCTAGGTCCTGAGCGCGATGTGCTAAAGCGTGTTAAAAAAATGCCAGTGAGACCCTCTGCTAAAACGTTCTTTTTTCAATTACATACTGACACTCTCCCTGTAAAGCCATGGTTACAAAGCAAAGGTCTTTCTGTACCTTGGTCGGTAAACTGCTTAATCTGTAATAAGCCAGAATCAATTGAGCACATTTTTATTGACTGCCATGACGCCGTATTTCTGTGGGACGTCCTACAAAGAACACTTAAAAAAGAATTGCCGATAAGCCCTTTTGGAATCCGGTTTCTTCCACGTGCAGAAACAGGGGAAGCGCCGAGTGATATGCTAATGCTGCTTTGCATGCACAGCGTATGGAAGACGAGAATGGACATCAGACATTGTCATATACAGGCTCACTCAGCAAGACACTATTTTGTTGAGAGCATTATATACACACGCGACTTGTTCAGAGCACTATGTGAACCCCCGGAATGGCTTCCTGTACTAGACCAATTGGCTTCTGTGAAGCCCTTCTAAACACCTTACACTGGCCGAGCTGTGGCTGGTGTTTTTAGAATATGTACATGTCGTGTAATTGATCTTTTTGTTTGCGTTTGTGAAAAGGCAATAAAGAAAAAAAAAACTCGTGGCTGAGTGGTAGCGTCTCCGCCTCACACTCCGGAGACCCGGGTTCGATTCCCACCGGGCCAATCTTGGAAGTTGCTTTTTATTTATGAAGCGCCTGCCGTGATTTATCGCTCGCGGTCAACGCCGCCGACGCCGACACCCGACGCCGACGACACCGGCTTTTCTGCGACACGAGCTCCTTAACGCTATCGCGTTAATACAAACTATGGGTCATGAACAACATCCACGACGTGACAGCAAGGTCGTGTGCGAAGTTCAAGGCAATGTTGCCAGCCGTCTTTCATTTTTGCGTTTGTTTAGCTCATCTGGACTCCTCTAATGGGGCCGGTGACACTTTTGGTGCAGTAGAAGCGTAATTTGCTAATCCAGCTGAACACTGATTAATGTGCCACTATCTCGTTGTTCTTTTGAAGTGTTTATGACCATTTTGTTGCTATGAAGGCTTTGTAATTTCATTTCTGCGAGAAGTTTGTGAAATGCGGTCTAATGGTACTCTTACTTTGTAATATTTTTTTTATCTATAAGTGCAAAATTATGTGTGCTTCTTTCATAACCATTATGTTAATAGTTAATTGTGATGCGCGTGGGGCACTTTGGTGGTTAGGTCAAGTTTTGGCACATTATCAGGCATTTGGTTGCCTTATGGCCACCCCTTCCCACACAACAACGTAAAAATCATTCGTACGTCTGAATGAGTGAATTAATACACGTCTAAACTAATTTTTCTCTTTTGTGTCTCCTTGGATGAGTTGATTTTTGTCAAATGGCGTTCAACTTTTTTGTTTCACGTATATTTGTTTTTTTTTGGTATTCCATGGAAGGCTGTTTCAAAGCAGATATTTCAAGATATTTAGCACTAGATAGTTCGCATTAACGTACAAAGCCCGCCAAGAACATCACACTTTTAAGATATACATATCAGAATTGTTTTTTTATTTTGTTGCTTGTTAAAACTGTGGTTGCGCAAGACGAACTGGTAGTCTTAACATCATAAGGCATAATAATGCAACTGAATTGGACGCTGCACTGTTAAATGCAGTATTGTTAAATTGAGTGAGTGAGATCATTCGCTTAAGAATGCCATCAAATGTCTTTCTGTAATTATGCTGTTGTGCGCGAAAGTACTCGCGGGCTCATTTGCGTTATGTTGTTTTGAGCCTTTCGTGCATGCATGTCTTTACGATTCAGTTTTATACCTTAGTCCATGCAAACACTTTTTTAAAAATAATTTGCTGTTTTGTTTTACCTTGTACCTAACAAAAGCGACTCCTGTATTGGCACGTATGCTGCCAGTATACATGGTATACTGACAATGACGAAAAATTGTGCAACAACGATCGACGATGATTGTCAGTGTAAGCGAATAGCTTAATGCTTGAAGAAAGCTCTTTGCAAGAGGATTAATGCGCTTTTAAGCGTACATTTGCTGAAGTGAGGATATTTAGGAAGCACTTGTTCTTTCATTGCATTGTTCCGTTAAGAACACAGCCGCCAAGCACCGCATTTGTAGTACGAGTATATATAGGCGGCTATACGTGCAAGCCAATTCGTCATGCCTGCGTTGTCTCCATGCAGTGACGCTAGCGCCGAAGCGCGATAGGCTATTCCCAAACCTCCTTTCCCGTCGCCGCCACACGGTCAGAGGGAGGAGGGGAGGTTTCTCTTTCCCGAGCGTTCCTTCGCAGCACGCAAACCTTCAGATGCCCCAAAACTCTCGAACGACGACGCCACGTGCGTGTCAAATAGCTACAATAGTTGGCGTTCGGCGGTGAAAACGCTTCGTAACTCGGCTACGCTAGAGCACGTGACCTTTGCATCGGCGGTGAAAGTCACACGCCACCGAGAATCACGAAAGTGGTGGAGAGGGCCTAAAAAAAGCTGCTCACTTAAAACAAAAACAAAAATTCCGAGGACAGCTAAGCAGTTCTTACGAGTTGTGAATGCGAAAGCATTAGCGTCCAATTGAACGCCACTGAGCGGGCCTTCGAGTTATGAACTCCTCAAGGGCAAGCGAGCGCGCTGAGACTCTTCGCATATATATATATATATATATATATATATATATATATATATATATATATATATATATATATATATATATATATATATATATATATATATATATATATATATATGTGTGTGTGTGTGTGTGTGTATGTATATAGATGCGATATATATATATAAAAGACTGAGACGGAGCTCGCGGGTCACGTGTACAGGCGAGAGGTGGTCGGCCTCACGCCGCGCGCCTGGGCCGACCTGATCTTCCGCAACCTGTTGGGCCTCAAGCACGATGCGGTGGACGCCTTGGCTCGCGACGTGTTCAACGCGGCGTTCGACCAGCTCGACGCCGGCGGCGGCTGGATGGCGGACGCGGAGACGGCGGAGCGCGCCAGGCAGCGACTGCAGCGAACCCGCCTGCTCTTGGGCCGCGCCGTGGTCAAGGACAACCTCAAGGCGCGCTACGGTCACGTCAAGGCGCCCAGCGCCGGCTCGCCCTTCGTCGCGTGGCTCATACACACGCTGCAACTGGGCCGCCGGCGCCTCGCCGAGCACCTGCGCAGGGGCAGCGCCGCGCCGAACCTGGACGTGGGCGACCCGGAGCTGCAGGTGATGCGCGATGCAGTTTTCCTACGAGAATCGCCACGGGGGTCTGCCGGCGCTAGTGGTCTATGCGAGACCTTCGCAAAGTAAGGCAGATCAGCCAGTGCGGGATTAGATGCTGGTGTAACTTTTTAGCCAGACTATAGTTGGCCATTCATCTCGGCATAAGCTGAAGAGCGCAAAGACACACTCACATGACTCTCTCTCTCACACACACACGCACACACGCACGCACGCACGCACGCACGCACGCGCACACACACACACACGCACGCACGCACGCACACACACTCACGCACCCCTCGAAAACGGTAACCATGAAGGACATTCAACACATCCTGCTGGTAAAATTTACGGTTATTCTGTTTTAAAAGACAGGCGTATGTACGTAATGCCTTGAAGTAATTTTCCTAGGGCGATGTGTTGTGAAGTGGCAGAGCAGCTTGTTAGTGTATTCCAGAACTTTCGGGGGTTATCACGAAGGATATTCAACAGATCCTGGGGGTAAAATTTACGCTTAGTTTGTTTTAAAAGGCAGGTGTATTTGCGCAAATTCTTGAAGCAATTTTCCCACTCTTGTGACGAGTTTAGCTCTTTGGGTTCTCGGAAAACAAGCTGTTTTTTTTGTTGTTGTTGTTCAAAGAAGTTTGCGCAGCGTGTTTGAAAACCAGCGCTTATCGGAGTGCCCGCGAATGCGCACGAGAGTCATGCACTTTTCCATCAGCGATAGAATCTATCGTTTGTACGATGGCCAGTTGTGTTCAAAGGTTCTTAATTTGGCCAGCCTAGTGAAGTGTTGGAAGAAACGCAGCAAGTTCAACGTTAATTTGATTGAAGTTAGCTTTGTTGTAGTCCCGGATATATTTTATCAAAAGCAGACAGTTAGGCTACCTTAATTGAAAGTAAAAATAACTATTTTATGGTCACTGAATCCATCCATTATTTGCATTCGAGTAATTAACTTGGGAATCAGGAGTTAGTACTAGAACAATAACGTTGTTACCACGAGGTTAGATTAGATTTGTATAGATAGGTATATATACATATATAGATTTCTACATACATTTCTATTGATTTGACCATATTCGTCATGGGTTTTCGCACTGCCGCGCCTCCCTTACTGCCGGGACTAGGAACTCACGGTGACGACTGATTGAAAGCATTATATTGAAAAATTAATCTCTACTCATACGGGCACAGGCTAAGACTCGGTGCAAAATGAAATGAGCCCATTCTCCGCCATCCATCCATCATCTCCCTTCTCCCCCCAAGTAAGGAAACACAGTTCGCAGGTTTCCAAAAACAAGAAAGGGGCTGACAGGTGGAATAGCACACTGTGGTATAAAGTTTGTAAACAGGGATGAAGTGCCCCAGACAGGCTGGCCAACGTTTCGATAGGAGGACGTACCTTCGTCAAAGGCGGCCTCGTCATCCTCGGCGTGTTAGTTTTAAAGGGTTAGTGCAGTGACGTCACGTGCGGGTGTTGTCGCTGGCGGCTGGTTTTAAAGAGAGAGATTACCAGAGGAAACAAGCGCTGTCATCCGACGTCTGTGAGCTTCATTCCCAAGACGAGGGGACAAGAGCGTGAGAGTGGGCACGCGGGGAGAAAAGAACAGAAATAGAAGCAGAAAAAAAAGGGGGTGGGGGAAGCCAGGGCGGCACCAAGACAGACAAAAAAAGGGGGGGAGGGAGAGTGAAAGAAAAAGAAATCGAAAAATGAAATTTGTAAGAAATACGGGGGCTTGGGAGCGTGTTGGGGATGCGGAAGGTTAAGAGGTATTCAGGGGGAGTCATTGGCGGCATGTTTTTGGGGCATTAGAACGGCCGGTTAAGTGGTCAGTGCTGTCAGGATTGGGGGCTCAATCCCGTCGCTCGTGATCCGTTGTCAAAATTGGAGTCCGGCATGAATTCGAAGGTAGCTGGCCCATGCCGTCGTCCAACTTATCCACGCTGAGGACGTTGATGAAGGGAAGAACTGCTTCTCATCGAGAACGAGGAATATGGGTTTATTTACAGTATTTAAATCAGTCTAACATGACTGCTTGAGAAAAGTGCATCAGTCTAATATGACTGCTTAAGAAAAAAAAATGTCCAACATGACTGCTCAAGAGAAGTGTGTCCAGCATTCGCACCACAGCAGTTTTTAAACACTCGGTCCGCCGGCGATACAAGGCGGCGAACGTTCGTGCTTCATCGCAAAACTAGCCGCCTCCCGCAGGACGGCCTACGCACACAAAGGCACACACATTCCCATGTCCGGAGCCGACGTCCGCGGGGAGCCGTTCCGGGTAGTTCGGAGCCATTCTGGGTAGCTCGTTGTCCTGCCTCCCGGTTGGCGCGTGGGAAGCAACAAAAAACGGCTTTCCCGCGGCAGCTCGCCCACGCGTAGCAGATCAGGTCCGCTCTGGGGAGTTCGGGCACAATAGTTCGCCCGCCAAACTCGTTCCGTCACAACAGCGATTAGGCTAGAGGATGGCGGCGGTGTCAGCACAAAGCCCGCTTCATCGAACGCATCCTAGCTGAAGCGACGGAGAGTGGGGGATGCGCGTCTTGTTCCCCGGTCGTAACTGGGTGGCAATCCTGCATTGCAGCTCGCCATTCTTAACAGTGCGCGAGTAACACAAAAGGCAAAAAAAATAGAGAGAAACAGACACACACAAAAAGAAACATGAGTTGAAAGTGAGTTGAGAAGCATAGCAGCAATACGTCGAGTAATTCTGAAATAATCAAGATGATGACGAGGAGTCTGCGGTGCGATGTATCGGGTGACTGAAAGGCAGCGGCATGGTCTTTCAAGGGGCACTGCCCCAGTCGCTCATCGTAGGTGTCGTTACGGCGGCATCCAGAAATGGCGATACTCTAGGTAGATGCGCCGAAAAAGGCATATTGACTTCGGAATGTGTTGGTGAGGGGGTTTCAAAAAAATAGATTAAAAAAAAGGGGGGGAAGAGAAGGAAGAGGGGGAGGGGGACCGAAACCGGAATAACAAACAGGAGGGTGACGCGCGCAGAAGCGGCCGGGGGCAAGTGTACATGGAAGAAGGGGTCTTACAGTTGGTATAGACGTAAAAACCTGAAAGAGTACATTAAATTGAGTAGTAGGCAGGAAAAAAAATTTTGGAAATGGAAGAGTAGGTGAGGTTAAGAAGTAAAGTTAGCTGGTGGCCTAATGTGTTTTGTGTCTTGGTTGATGATATGAGAGTTTCAGATTTAAGTTACCGCTTTTAAAGATTCTAAGTTGCCGCGTGCCAAAATAATTCCTGTCGGGTGTAGGCAATTAAACTTGTGTATGAGGTATGATTCCGTATACTTCCTTTCGCGAGGGGAACGGAAATTTGCTTGTAGTATATAGAGCCTCGCTTTGTCAAATATATGACCATGTTCATTAAGGTGGCTGGCTACTGCTTTGGGTAAATTGTGTTTTGTGTCCGCGCGGTGACCATTGAGTCTTGTATTAATTTGTTGTCCAGTCTCACCTATGTATTGTTTGCTACAAGCGGCGCATTCTAGACAGTAGAGTACGTTGCTTGATGTGCAGGTGAAAGCCGGAGTTACCTTGTGTATGTAATTCGACACTGTACTTTTTACTGTAGTAGTAGATTGAATGTGTTTGCATGTAGAGCACCTGGGGCGGCCACACGGATTGGTTCCCAACTTCTTCTTTTTCGGTGGTTTGGCGTGCACAAGAACATCTTTAAAATTAGTGTTGCGTCTGTAGGCTACTCTGGGAGGGTCGAGAAAAATCTTAAGTATCTGGTTGCTGGTGAGAATTGGGTAGTATTTATTTAGAATGTTATTCACGTTTGGGAGTGCGTTTGAGAATTTAGTAGTACGAAGAGGCGTTGTTCTTGTGATCCTCGGGCGGGGCTTGAGGACCTCGGCTCGATCAAGTTTGGTTGCAGCGATGTAGGCTGTTTGAAGGTCAGTGTTTGGGTGGTTCCTGTTTGATGGCGTTTCTTTAAGGTGATCGAGTCTATCTATGTAGTCTTGGTTTTCAACGCAAATGCGACGTAGTCATGTGGCTTGGCCTTTAAAGATGCCTTGTTTGCAATGTCTGGGATGGTGGCTGGTATATTCTAAGTACTGTTGTTTGTCGAAAGGTTTCCTATACAGCGTTGTATTTAGCTCACCATTGTCAATGTATATTGTTGTGTCCAGAAAGTTTATGCGCTCAGTTGAGGATTGTGATGTGAATTTTATTGTTGGGTGAACAGAATTTAGAAAGGCTACATATTTATCTAGACTGTCTTGACCATGTCCCCAGATTATGAGTATGTCGTCTATGTATCGTAGGTATGTGTGGGGCTTGGTAGTGCAGCGCGATAGGAAATCTGTTTCTAGAATCCCCATAAATATGATCGCGTAGGTTGGTGCAAAAGGCGTACCCATGCTTGTACCATGTATCTGTAGGTAGTAACTCTCTTCAAATTCGAATTTGTTATGTGTTAGAACTAATTCAAGGAGAGACAAGTAGACTTCAGTAGAGTGTTGTGCATTGTGTTTAGACAGCGTTTCTTTTATCGAAGGTAAACCATCAGGGATTGGAATGTTGGTGTACAGCGCCGTGACGTCTAGTGTTGCGAGAATTGTGTTGTGGGGTAGTGTGCCTTTAGTATTAATGTCCTCTATAATTCTCAGCAGGTGGGGCGTATCTTGTACAAATGACGGAAGTGCTTTTGGCAAGTCACCAAGGTAGTGGTTAAGGAATGTGGAGATGCTCTCTGTCAGGGAGTTGTTTGACACTATCGGACGGCCTGGGATAATAGCAGTGTATAGTTCAGCGGATGGAATTTTATGAATTTTCGGAAGGAGGTAAAAACGCCCGGCAGTTTTGTTGCTTGGTTTAAGAAATTTGTATTCTGACGGTGTTATCAATTCATCAGCCAAAAGTGATTTCAGCCTGTTGGTAATTGTCACTGTGTAGGACAATGTCGGATCGTTATCTAATTTGCGGTAATGTTCTGGGTTGTTTAGTTGTCTGTAAGCCTCGTGCTTGTATTTTTCTATTGGCCAAATAACTATACTCCCACCCTTATCTGCTTCCTTAATAACAATGTCATTCCGGCAACTCAGATTTGAAATGATATGACTCTCCGACGCAGTTATGTTTTTAGGTCACTTAGATGTCTTGGATTGGCTTATAATTTCTTTAGTGGCAGTTTTAAGGTATATGTCAAGCTCTATGGCTTGTTCTGGTTCGGGAGTCCAAGTGGATTGGGCTCTAAGTGGTGTCGTCCCGGTGTCTGGTGTGTCTGCAAGAAAGTGTCGGATACGCATTCGTCGGGAGAATTCTGAGAGGTCCTTGTGAAGCTCGAATTCATTTATTGTGTTGTTCGTGGGGCAAAAGTTTAGGCCCTTGCTGAGTACGTCTATTTCTTTTTGACTTAATGTTTTTGAAATGTCTATAACATTGGAGCGGGACTTAATGTTTTTGAAATGTCTATAACATTGGAGCGGGACTTAATGTTTTTGAAATGTCTATAACATTGGAGCGGTTTAGTTCTGTGGAAGTTTCCTTCCTGTCTGGTACTTCTAAACTCGAGGTCCCTCTTGTCTGCGTGTGGCGGCTGTTTGGCTGGAAGGTTGTTTTTTGATTAAAATTTGCTTTTTTCCTTTGTTTTTGAACCAATTTTCTAGATTGTTTTTCGTCGTAATGTTCTAAATCTCTCTTCTCATCTGGTGTCAGGGTTATGTTCCTAAGTCTGTGGCTAAAAGTTTCGATTTGCTCTTCGCAGTGTTCTTTGAGGATATTCAAAAGTGAAAGTGAGGCATTATCTAATGTTGTTTGCCAGTTTGCACGATGGTGTGGTGGGAGTGTTCCTAGAGCTGGTACAGCCTTGAGTGTTAGATAACAGTCAAGGCTGTAGTACTGGCTCTGGTAATCTCTCTCTTTAAAACCAGCCGCCAGCGACAACACCCGCACGTGACGTCACTGCACTAACCCTTTAAAACTAACACGCCGAGGATGACGAGGCCGCCTTTGACGAAGATAGGTCCTCCTATCGAAACGTTGGCCAACCTTTCTGAGGCACCTTATCCCTGTTTACAAACTTTATACCACAGTTCGCAGGTTGAATAATTTGAATACAAAATTCGATGCTGAAGACAACGAGAGACCAATGCGCACCCTGAACTTTGCGATGGTGGTCACACCTGCAAGCGGTTGCAACAGGATAAGTATGTCCGATGGATTAAAACGTAACTGTCTACAGAAAACCCCGGTAGACGCTGTGGCGCTGACCTCGGCGCTGGCATACGAAGCTTAGGATTACCCGTCGTGGCCGCGTAGTGGCTTTGGTGTTGCGCTGCTATGTCCGAGGTTGCGGGATCGAATCCCGGCCGTGGCGGCTGCATTTCGATGGGGGGAGCCAAATGCCAAAATTCCCCTGAACCGTGCATTGGTTGCACGTCAAATAACCACAGGGTGGTCGAAATTAATTCGTATTCCCCTATTACGGCGTGCCTCGTAATTATGTCGTGAATATGACACGTAAAACCCCACAGTTGTTAAGTGTAGGATTTTGGTTATCCTCTTTGCTCTAAAGTAGCAAAGAAAAACGAAATTCCTAAACATAGTCTTCAGATGGTGATGGCGGCCCAATCAAGTACAGTTTTCCGGGTAGCCTTTCAAAGCAACTCTGGGCCTCATAGTCAGGGGCGTACCCAGGATATATTTCCTGAGAGGGGTTGCTGAGACAGTAGCGCCCATTCTGAAATATTCTTTTTTTTTGTACCCTCAAGCCCGAGGTAATAAAGAGGGGAGCGGGTAAATGAAGCATATACATAAGTGAAGAACAAACCAGCAAAATGTGGTTAGTTAATACAGCAAAATTGAATAGTTAATGGGTAAATTCACTTAATTTTGCGCATGAATCAAGCACATTGCTGACATATAAACTTACTATATAATTTGAAATATTCGTATATTGACGCATACGTAAGTTGTACTAAACAGTATATCGCCACAGCTACAATTTCGGCTGGTGTCAGAGCCCCCTAACCGTATACCTTTGGTTTATGTCCTGCCCGCAGTAACAAGAACGATCTTAGCTGAAGCTCCTCATACAGGAAGCTGTCAGCCAGTCGTGACGCCCGACATATTAGCGATGGCGTATGACCCATGGCAAACTGCAGTTAAGAACGAAAATCATTGTGAACCCGGCCCAATTGAAGCTTTGAGTGCATCTTGATATCATTTAATATGGTCTTAACTGCAGTCGAGACACATCGACGAAGTGAGTCGTGTTTTTTGCTTTCCCACCTTAGGTGGATGGAGAACATGGCATGGGCCCGTATGCGCTAAAGTGTTCTTAAGCTAGAACTTTATTTAAGAGCAGATTACAACGAACCATATCAAAAGGGCCGTAAACTAGCAAACAGTTTTTACTATCGAAAAATTTGTGAATTTGGTCACTGCTTTTTTTCTGTTTTCTTTCTATGAGCTCGGGCTGCCCGACCTCAGAGTTCGTACGTATACTTGGAGGATTTACGCAGAAATGCCCGCTTCCTGAATCAGAACCCCACTGCGTGATTGAACGTAATGTATACAGATTCTATTTGTATGTATATTGTTTTTTTATTGGGTGTTGTTAAGTATACCCAGAGAGCACTGGGTCTAGCTGTGTTATCACATTGATGTCGATAATCGTGATAATTAACAATCAACGATGATGACTGTGCTTATAACTACAATCACAGGTGCTCGATTCGGAACCGAACGCGATCCTGGACCCCGTCCGACTGGAGGTTCTGGTGACTCCGGCGATGCTGTTCTCGCCGTTCCGGGTGGAAGGCGTGCCCAGCGCCGTCAACTACGGCGCCATCGGAAGCCTCGTGGGGTCGCTGCTGTCGCAGTCGCTGGACCCGTCGGTCGGCGCGTACGACGTGCTGGGGCGCAGGCTGGGCGACGCGGGCTGGTTCTCGGAGGACAGCCTGAGCGCCCGCAAGGCCACCCTGGCGTGCGTCGGGGCGAAGATTGCGGCACACGAGAGTGGCTCGCTGTCCTACGACCAGACCAACGAGGTGCGAAGGATGATGACGATGTTGCGCTATACTCAATGAGTGCAGCATTCCGGGAAAGTGGGTAATCCAGTACTCAAATTATATCGCCCGACAAATAACGACATGGACGTAAGAGAAGACGACACACCAAGCGCTTAGTGTGTCATCTTCTCTTACGTCCGTGTCGTTTTTTGTTGCGCAATATCATTTGAGTAACGGTTTACTCACTCACGCGAACGCTGAATAACACTGGCTTTACGCCCGCTTCACAGGTTTGCGATATAGATCACTGGTGGGTGACGTATGGTGTGAGCGGATGTACATACGAAAGGGAGTGGGGGACGGTGAGCTTTTGGCGCACGTGAGCATGGACGGGAGTGATTTTCGTTGAGTGTGAGTGGACGTGAGTGTGTATGTGATGGAGTGAGTGCCGGTGGACGGGGACTTGATTCGAGTACGAACGTGAGTGGTACGCGTGCTAGTAAGTGTGAGCGGAAGCGATTATGAACCCGAGTGAACGCGGGTGAGCATGACTAGGCGCGTTAGTGCCGATGAGTATGTGAGCGCACATGAGCACGAGTGAGCACGTAGCCTGAGAAATTATTGTAGAGTTAACATGTAAGTAAGCGTCCTCTCATTCTGCCGACCTGTGCCAGAAACGGCCAAAGAGCCACGAACGCTCTTAAGATAAATTGACTAGATAAGGTAAATCGGCTTTGAAGGAGCTTAAATGAACCGGCTATGGACACTTCAAGGTATACGCTGCATAAGATTATGACACTGAGTGATGGATGTGAATACTTGCAATACATGCATGGGGAGATGTAAAGTTAGAAACAAAAGAACTGACGTGATATTTTACGTGGCACATTAGCTTCGCAGTAGCCCTCGAGTACAATTAGGGCCCGGAAACAAAACTCTCTCTTCAAGTATTACGAAACTACCAAGTGAAATCCGCGCGGGTCTCTTGGAAGGAAAACTTTGCAATTGGAAAAAAAATTCCTCCTTGTCTGGGGATCGAACCCAGGACCAACGCATTGACACTCCCTTCTCAGGAAATGAAACTAGAGCGGAGATAAAAAAGACAGCAACTCCAAGAAACCTTCCGTCGAAACACCACGTCGCGAGGTATAAGCCACCTCACTCTTGAGTTCGCTCTTACGCTCGGCGTCAAGGGGTCGTGGGGCATGGTATAGTTCGTCTACGTCATTGTTAAAGGCACTGCAGCCTACAAGGTTCTCTTGGTCCATAGAACTCTACAACAGAAGCAGAGCAAAGAAAATAAAGGGTCCTTAACATGCAAAGATTCCAAATGTTTCCGCAGGAACCCTGACACCTAGTACAGCCAAGTGTTCCTCACCGGTACTATTGCTCTAAACGGAACCTCAGGTTCGTGTGTTTTTGTGGAGAAGAACGCTTCCATCAATAGTCCAGTGCTTTGCCTCATATCGCTCGCTAATTTCTCTAGCGAGAGATTCTTGAGCAGTTCGACAGCACAGGCTCTCACCTTGGTTGCCTTCTTACACACCTTTCGGAAGTTCTTGTTCACCTGCTGTGTTGGAAAAGGGTTCCTTAAAAAAATAGATTATGGGGTTTTACGTGCCCAAACCACTTTCTGGTTGTGAGGGCCACCGTGGTGGGGGACTCTGGATTAATTTTGACCACGTGGGGTTCTTTAACGCGCACCTAAATCTAAGTACACGAGTGTTTCCGCATTTCGCCCCCATCGAATTGCGGTCGCCGTGGCCGGGATTCAATCCCCCGACCTCGTGCTTAGCAGCCCAACACCAAAGCGACTAAGCAACCACAGCGCGTAAAGGTATCTTCCTTCGTGACCCTCTGCGTCCCCTCTGTGTCCCCTCTTTGTCCCTCTGTGTCCCTCTGTGGGTGCGATGCGACTGCCGTAAGCCCGCGCGTAACTACTTGGTGTGCTTGTACTTTTGCGCTTTGTCAAGTACAAATTCTTACAAACTCAGCTAAATTTCACTTCTCATAGTCCCCCCTTTGGTTCGGTATTAAAACATTCGGGTCAAATGACCCGTACCCCCGCAGGTGCTGGCTAACACCGTGGGACTCCGCGTGGCGCACGCCGCCTTCCTCGCCAAGCTGGACGACAACGACACCCGGAAGGCGACCGATGGCGACGACGCCGAGTGGAGCGGACCCTTCTACTCCGGCCGGGCCGACGACGCCAAGGGCCTGCAGCGGCTCTTCTTCGCCGCCCACTGCTTCCAGCTGTGCGGCGTGTCGCTGCCGCGAGGCGCCGCCACCTCCGGGCTGCCACTGCGCGACCGCTGCAACCTGCCCCTCATGAACTACGCCGAGTTCGGCCGCGCGTTCGACTGCCCCGCGAAGAGCGTCATGGCGGCCGACGCGACGAACAGCTGCTTTCCGGAACCTATGGACCATTGACTTCCGCTTCGTGTTTTTTTCCTAGCCTAATTACCGTATTTTTACTGTCGATATAATCGGGAGGTTTGCCCGGGTTTCGGTACTTTTTCTCCTCGCTTTCTTAATATCTTTTGTTACAGGCCGTTTTGATGCTCGTCAGTTGGACCAATGCGCGTTCGATTTACGCGACCAGAGTGCTCAGCGGGCGTTCGTTTCGCGAAAGTTTCTTTATCTCTTAGACTCTTTAGTTAACCGTATTGATCTCATTTTGCTCGGCCATTGTAATTAGGTCTTGAAGGTTATCGCGTATATAATTAGCCCATTTCTCAGCTGCACATAATGTTTGCCGGACATTTTATTGTCTTCTTTGGTGCTTTATCTCTTATGATTTTTCTTGGCCGGAGAAGGGACGTTTCTTTCATTCGCATGCCACCAATATCATTGTCGCTATTCAATTGTTAGCGGTAGCTGGTAATCCTACGGCGCTACGATGTGTGATGTCATCACCGATTGAACAATACATGGCTTGGCCTACAGGACCAAGTATTAAAAAAAAAAATCTGATTTCGATCATACATTGTCTGTACCACCTAACTTTTATTTTGTTGGTTTGGTTGTTTGCTTGCTTGCTTGCTTGCTTGCTTGCTTGCTTGCTTGCTTGCTTGCTTGCTTGCTTGCTTGCTTGCTTGCTTGCTTGCTTGCTTGCTTGCTTGCTTGCTTGCTTGCTTGCTTGCTTCCTTGCTTGCTTGCTTGCTGGCGCCGCTTATTTCTTTAAATGGCGGAGCTGCACCAGAGCTATGGAGTGCGAAATTTTAGGATCAGAGCTTCTGAAAAACAGTGTTATCCTGTCAATAACATGTTTATAATACTCGCGATCGGGGTCTTGAAGTATTGGCCGCGAGAAAATAGGTGTTCCCAAAGCAGTGAGTGAGGTTGTAACCGTCACCCGCGACTACGGCATTTTATTTTATCGTTGTGCCATGCAATCTGTATGTGTGTGCGTGCGTGTGCATGTGCTATAACAAATCAGTCAAAAAGAGACAGGCATACAAAGAGATTGCAGAAATGTAGGAAATTGCAAAACTGTCGCCCTGAAGGTGACCTAAAGCTGGCTTCGCCGCAGTAATACTCTATGTGCAGAGAAGCATGCTTTTCTGACACGCCTCGTTTTGTATATTGTTGGTGTTGTATGTCCCCCTCAGATCGGAAAAAGGCCAGTTAAATAAAATTACAAGCGCCAAGTATCTATAGCACATCAGCGACAAAATCTGCAAGACCGAGCTTGAGGTATACGCCAATGCACAAGAAGCCAAAGTGCTTAGAAATGCATGAAAACACAAAGAAGAGTAATGTTTATTTCCTACGTGAATCACCCTGGAACATTTCTGATTGGCTGAGTGCCATCCATTTTTTAGAAGGTGCACCTGTATGGAAACGATGCTTTTTTTTTTGCTAGACTGCCTCAGAAGCATGGGCAGGTTGCTTTGTGCAACCGATTTGGATGTCTTTGTACACAGCAGTCGCATGTCTCACCACGCCCGACCACTTTCAGGAAACGTACGGCATTGCAGAAACTTGGTATGTAAGTCAAACGTCGTTGCACGTTTTAACAATAGGAAACAGCTAGTACCCTCATAACCAATTATGTAACATAGACGTCCATAGAACATGATGTTCTATACACTGCACACATCCTATAGATGTCTAGATTTATCTAAACATTAAAAATGCCATGAATAAGCTAAATCTCATCCACATCATGTTGCTGTAACGTTGTCAGGATATCGCAGCTGGGCGTATGTGAACTCCTATAGATGTTCACTGAAGGCATGCCGAGGTCTATAGAA
Source organism: Dermacentor albipictus (assembly GCF_038994185.2). Classification (NCBI taxonomy): domain Eukaryota; kingdom Metazoa; phylum Arthropoda; class Arachnida; order Ixodida; family Ixodidae; genus Dermacentor; species Dermacentor albipictus. Next base: position 96,169,164 of record NC_091829.1, on the reverse strand, counting down.
CATTTAGGGCATGTTTTTCAGATAACACTAGCGAGTCGTACGTGTATGTGCCACATCAGTCGTACTATCAAAAACAAATTCAGGATAATGTTTGCAGCAGACACTGTGCGGCAGAACACCCACACAGCAAAATTAAATGCATCACGTGCACACATTATTGCACATTCCCGTGGCAGGGAAGCGCAGCGTTCTCATTCTCCTGGACCTCCCGCGTGGCACATTGAGCCTATTAGGTTAACTGAAGCTTAAAAATGAAATTGAATGAGAAAATAAGCAGAGTAGATAAATGCATCTGAGATGCACACATGATAGTTCCCAACTATAATTTGAACAAATGAAAAACCATTCTGTGATATGTGACATCTGTGATATGGAAACTGGAAAAAAGGGCTTATAGGGTGGAGCAACTATTCATTTGTGGTCCAAATTTTTTTTTGGTCATGTTACAAAATACATTAGACGTCAAGCAATCAGCAGGGCAACGCGCCATAGCCCCGTCTGGGCTACCGTTTCTCGGAACAATAATTATCTGAAAATTTTTGACGTGCATTCACTGTATAACCTGAGCTTTTGGTTCCACTTTTTACTTCCGCAATATTTAAGTTCCACGTTCAATGTGAATGACATTTCGCGCAATAAAGCTAGGAGAATTAGCGTTTTCAAAAGTCATGTCGCATAAAAATAAACACAAAGCTGATTACACCCCGACCCGATATGGTATCCTAAATCAATCTTCAATAAAAACTAAAATGCAGCCACCCGATATGACGTAGCGCATACATCTATTCGATGTCAGTATGTAATGTCCATAAAGAGTCTATGGTCGGATACACCTTAAGTCTGCAGTGAAGCCCCCCCTCCCCTCCCCCGCCCTCATAACCGCCAGCCAGTGTTCCTCCGCGAGGCTGCAAATAGTTCGTACTTCAAATTTTCCCTGTTACCTAAGTAAGGTGGTAACCACAGAAATACAACTATAAGCGCGTAATTTTGCACATTTTCACTCGTCTATTATAGTAGAACGGTGAACTGAAATAAAACGCATGCTTTGCTGCAACTATTTATCGTCAAGTTTCACTTCAGTTGGCAGTGAAGTTTCATGACTAAAACTGTACCACGGACTTTTGAAGGGTGAAATGCTCAGACTCCGCACACTTTGTCCATGTCTGTTGCACACCTCATCGCTTCCACCGATGAAAAGACTGCAGACGCTCCGCTCCGGAGGTATCAGGTACGACGCCATTTTGAAATTGTCGCATGACGACGATTTTGTTTGCTTCTGTGATTGGATGGCGGAGTAACAACCCAGCTGCCGTTTTTTTTAAGTTATATCCTACGATAATTCTAAATTAGAATGAACGTGAGTAAAACATCGACTACTTGATATTTGCAAAGTACATGTTAGTGTAGGACGACCTTTAGATGTTAAGTCGATCGAGACGTGGACGAATGGAACATACCTAGATGTTAATAGGATATCGGTGGTTCACTGGGTACATGCGATTTTGTGTAGGTCAAAAGCACTTAGTATCACTTAGTTGGTGGAAAACATACCCAAAAGAATGATAAGTTGCCTTTGTTTTGGCGACGGCTATGGGCAATTATTAAAGCAAAGGCTTACAATAGATGAAACATTTTGCCGATGATTGTTCGATTTATTCCGCAATAACTTAATTGCGAAGGTAACCAAGTTAACCTGAAGAGACGCTTACAGGCATTAGATGAGTTGCGTTTAAAATGGGTCATGGAACAACTCCCTGATCAACCTGTCGAGGGCCTTGAACAAAATCCCGAACATTAACCACAAGATCTACGAGGATTACGTCACCATCTGGTGCTCCAGCGGATGTGAGGGTCAGGTCGAAGGTGCTTTGCAAGAGGCCATCGATGTGACGGAGCGGTATCTTATCCCCACCGGGCTAAGGTGCTCGCCCGCTAAATCCGAGCTCTTGCTCTACAAGAAGAGGTCCAGAGGCAGTTCTCACCGGTCCTGGAAGCCAGCAACAGAGAGCCACATTACGTTATTCACCGGCGAGAGCTCCCCAGTACCGCGGGTAGACACTATCAGAGTCCTAGGAATGTTCATCCAGTCGAACGGGGCCAATGGAGCCGCCCTCAAACGCATTTGTTCCAAGACCGAAAGCGCCCTCGGCCTGATCCGAAGAATCGCCAACAGGTACCGCGGAATCAGGGTAGACAATCTGATCCGCATTATCCACGCCTCCGTGCTATGCCACCTCGCTTATTCAGGGGCTATGCACAACTGGCTCGTATCGGAGCGCAACAAGATCAATGCACTAATGAGAAGAGTCTTCAAGCTTGCCCTCTGCCTTCCTATCCGAACGCACACAAGAGACCTCCTCAATTTGGGAATTCACAACACGTTCGAAGAAATCGTCGAAGCCCAAGAGTTTTCCCAGTTTGTCGGACTCTCCGGTACCCCAGCGGCCGAGCCATACTTGGCAAGCTGGGACGTAACACCACGGTCTTCAGTCCCGACGCTGTGAAGCTGCCCAGCGACGTACGATCCAAGATTTACATACACCGGATGCCACGCAATATGCATCCCACCCTCAACGAAGGACGAAGACGAGCCAGGGGCAAAGCTCTGCTCGCCAATGCCAGCTTGAACAAGGACTGAACATGCTTCGTGGACGCTGCATCGTACGTTCCAGAAGAGGCCTTCTCCTCAATGGTCATCGACTGTGATTCTAAAAGCCTTAGCTGCGCTACCATCCGCACTTCTAATTCCAGCGTTGCAGAGCAGGTTGCTATTGCTCTTGCATTGACGGACAGTGTACATGACACGATTTATTCAGATTCCAAGGCCGATGTCAGGGCCTTTCAGATGGGAATGGTGGCATCCTTAGGCCCTACGTATCATCCAAAGTGTTAAAGACATGAAACATCACTCTTTGGCCTGGTTCCTTGCGCACCTTGGAACCATTGAGGGTGCCTCGATCAACCCCAACGAGGAGGCGCACTCGGCTGCACGAGGTTTGACTGACCGTGCGCTGGGCAACGCGCCCTCTCCGGGGCGACCCGAGCCTCTCTGATCGTACAACGAAATCTGCAAACATAATTATCTGTCAAGAAGGCTCCTACCTTTGCCGCACTCCTCGCTGTGCAGGGCCCAGGCAGTCACTGTGACTTCTGCAAACAAGCACTTACCCGAGCCCTGCGGCGCTGCACACAATGTACCCCGAACGGTTCCCAAGCCCGGAGTGGTGATTATGATTATGTGTGGTGATTATGCGGACTTCGAAAATGTCCTGTGGGGCTGCGCCTCTGCCGGTTCCCCTTTCACCCAAGAGGAAATGATGAAGCTAATTAGGTCCCAGGATCAGACCTCTCAAATCCTGGCAGTCCAGAGGGCTCGCGAGAGGGCCGTCGGTTTCACCTGATGGTCCCCGAGTGGGCCTAGCCAGGTGACGTTGAGTTTGCTTGCGTCTATAGTGGACCAAATAAAGTTGTTTCACTCACTCACTCACTCACTCACTCACTCACTCACTCACTCACTCACTCACTCACTCACTCACTCACTCACTCACTCACTCACTCACTCACTCACTCACTCACTCACAGAAAGAAATTATAGCAAAACAACATTTACGCTTGTTCGCACAAGTAGGTGCGAAGAACTTCCCTTCATGTACCGCATCGGAAACAATCCTTTGAATAGCGCAGCTTGTTTCAAATACCTAGGAGTAAGTATTATGCACGCATTGCAGTGGCACTCACACATTGGTAATATATGTGTTCCAATGAAAACCAAAAACTATACATTTGAAAGAAAAAGCTGGACGTGAAATTTACAGTCTATAAAACATTTTTACGACCAGCCTTGGAGTGCGCTTGTGTTCCATGGTCCCCTCACCAGAAAGCAAAAACGATATAAACACTGGCAGTCCGTTTCATATGCGGTAAATACTGGTGCACGGAGTCCGTTACGGCCTTGTTAAAATTGTGTGAGCTAGAGTCTCTGGAGGAACGCAGGCGTAAACATAGGCTAAAGTTTCTTTTTTAAAATCATGAGTGGGCAAACAAAAATAAAGAAGGATCTATATCAACAACCTCCAGAAAGAAGATGCGATCGTCAAAGCAATAGCAGAGCTCTCCAGCCCTATTTAACACGTACTGATGCTTTTCGTTTCTCCTTTTTTCCTGTCAGAATTGAAATGTGGAACAGTTTGCCTAACGCAGTTGTGAGCAATGAGGGTTCTCCCGATTTTGAAAATGCGTTAGATACATTTTTTTTGTGATTATGTATACTTAATTTTGTTATACGAGCATTTATTTATTTGTTGCTTTTTTGTACGATCACTCTTCTTTTTTCCTAGTTTTTCTGTTAATTGCCAATAGCGTAAGTGAATTTGTATGTTGCATAGAACGAAAATTATGTATCGCGTATTCTTGACACAACACCTTACATATAATGACCCCAAGAACGGGCTTCACAGTATCAAATAAATTAAGTTACCATGTGCTTTAATGGTAAACAATGCGCAAATGAAAGCTCGCCGACCGCGGCTAGAATTCACAGAAAACACACGTTTGTTCTTTTCATTGCTGCCAAAACATGCTATCGCTGTTGCAGCGTTCTGAATGCGCACTTTACCACGACGTTTCTCATCAGCTGGTCCTGCAGCGCACTTCTTCCTGAAGAGGGCCACCATTGAGTAAACGCGCCCATATGTAAGAACTTACTGAACTTTATCACTGTCAGTGGCGAAACAGCCGTTTTACCTTTCGGCGCAAATCATGGCGCAGGCAAAAAGCCGATTTGGCGCAGCAGCAAGCAGTTTTGGCGCAAGGTTCAACGCAAGTGTGCTTGCCATATACCATGAAAATATTTACTGATATAGTCGATATGGGGGGTGGGGGGGGGGGGGGTGTCGTGGAGATGGGTGTACGCGAGGCTTACTCTGCAAGCGCGGTCAGGAAAGGACGCGACGCTCCTCCACAGCGCGACGCACAAATGGCGCTATGGCCGGGTTTGTCGACACAGTGCAGAGAAGGCATCACAGAAAGGTCGCCAACAAACGCGTGTTTATTAACCCAGGATGCGACACAGTGCGACAGTCACGGCTTGTGGGCAATCGAGTACCGTTGGAGTACGCGCGCCTGCACTGAACATGACATTGTGCAATGTACTAAGGTCATGCCATGACCATTAGGGAGTTTTGGAATAGGGGCCGCAAAGGCTTTGCGACCGCGAAAAAAATAGCGTCAGCGCCACTGCCCATACGCGAGGAGACGCAAATACGGTTTTGCATTTGCGTCGGCGACGCTATTTCATTGAAATAGCGCAGCGACCCAAACTCGTCGCAAAAGTTTTGCGTCAGAGAACCTGGCAGCTCCCATCGAAGTGGCGGCTCTCACCGTGTACATTTCCTAATATCATTCTGAACGATGCACCTCGTGCGAGTTTAATCGCAGCGGCTCTTTTGCAAAGTACCGCTATCACCCATAAACACCGAACAAGCTAACCTTTAAAGGGGCACTAAAGGCAAATGTTAAGCCAAGCTAAAGTGATAGATTACTATTTGAGGATCTCTAAGGCGTCAATATTATCGCGAAGAGATGCTTAATATTCGAGGGATTGAGGTAAATGCCGGACATGATTAGAGACTCCCGCGGGACATTCAAGCACTTGCCCGATGACGAAAGCACTCCCCAGTTAAATTCTGTCACTAGCACTCTACCACTCAATGAAAGAAACATCCTTGTACTGCATTATATGACGAAATAAGATGCTACTTGTCCAATTCTATTTCACATTTAGAAAAACGAACTCGTAGAAATTACCTTTGACAACGACGCGAGCGGTCGAAAGGTTTCGTTTTCACTCGACTCTGCACCGCCACGCTTTCGCGTTTCAGTAGTTTCGTTGTCGCGTAGTGCTGCGCTGGTGTTGCTGGCTCGCGAAACTGGCACAAACTGCAAGTAGCGGAGAATTCAACTTCCGTGTGAAGTCGCGGGATGCCTGAATGGTCTACGCCATTGGCCAAAAAGCAGATGCAGCGGCGAATCCGCCGCTCTAACTTTATCTGTGCATGACGGGGCTACAGGGTGTTGTGCCATATTACAAGCACCACGTGGCAACCACGAGGCGACGGGAGCTCCTACTTCTCCGCGACGAATCAAGATTTCGACACGGCAGGCGACTTCAAGATGCGCCCAGCCATCTCCGCGACGAATCAAGAATTCGACGCGGGCGACGTCTTGACCCTGCCCCGCCTGGTTCCTGCAGACGAGAACTCGCCCAAAGTGGTTCCTGCCGACGAGGGGTCGCCGAAGGGATTTTAGGGAGAACCGGCCCATTGTGAGAAGAGAGAGTCGCTTCCAGCCGCCGCAGTCGGTCTGATGCGCTCTTACTGCACATGTACCTATCACCTGTACGCTATGATCCACTATCCACAATGACCTGTACGCTATTATCCAGTATCTGTAAATATTGTATAAAGTTTTTCGTTCCTTCTCCGTCTGCGGAAAGAGTCCGTCTTTAGTCCTCCACCCCAAAGTCACAACAGGGGCGACGCGCGCATCGCCCCTCTAGCTCGGCCGTGATCTGTGTTAAAACCCCTTAAACTTCGTAAAGTAGTGCCACGCTTTGAAGAATGCCGCCTCTCCTCGCGCGCTTTGGCCGAGACCGCCGCCGCGTCGCTATTGGCCTAATAGCATCACGTGGGCCCACGCGCCTTGCTTCAGCGCCATTTTTGCTCGAGAAGCGTCTACGGAGTGGCGAGGAGCGCATGTTGGGGCCGTTGCTACGCTCGAGCAATGTAGGTGGCGCCACGGTCGAGGAGGGAGCGCGAAAGAGAGGAGAAACGAGGAGGAGTGAAGGCGGAGGAGGAGAGTGTCGCTATACCTTACGAAGTTTTAAGGGGTTTTATCTGTGTTGGCTCGGTACCGCCGTCTGTCGGGCGCCGTTTTAGTCGCCGACGGCAGCAAAAGGCGGTGATGGCATATATGCTACGTCACCACACTCCCAGTTGGGTGGCGGGAGATTTGAACGTTGAAAAAGGTATTAGGACTCTTCGGATGCAATTTTCTCGTAAATTAAGTCTTTTCTTGGCACGAAAAAAGCGTCGCAAAGTTTCCGGAATGGCATCTAAGCAGTCCACGTCAACTTGGTTATTTCCTTTCGTGTCCCTTTAATCCTAGAGTGTAGCGAATCCTCCTTCGGCAAAGTGCGCGGTACCACGCGGGTTTGATGAACACCGAAATGAAGTGCTAGCAAGAGGGCAAAGCGGCACTAAACTGTACGTCCATCGGAGAAACATGCGCGAACGACGAACCGTATGTCTCCAACGGGCGCATAGAGAAACCTGATGGACGGGCCTCTGCATGACGAGACGTCATGCGAGACGTTCACTCTGCACGAGCCTCTGCTTCTATGATGATGATGATGTTTTGATGATGATATGATGATGTTTTGATATCAGTTTTGCTATTTGCGAAGCTCAACGGAAAGAGGGTTTCGTTTTTTTGCATATGCTTTGGCGCAGGCTCGGTGCAATTTTCCACTAAAATGTCGTTTTGGCGCAGGATGGCGCAAAGGTTCTCTCGGCGCAGTTTAGTGCAATTGGCGCAGCTGTTCCACCACTGTTCTGTGTACATAAGGGCCACTCGATATCCACACGACGCGGATTAAAAGAAAGCATGGGAATTAAAATAAAAATGCGTGATTTGACTCTTCATACAGCACGGCGCTTGTCTAATATGCGAATTTCTCCAAAATATGCGCTTTCACGGGCTGGTCTCCGTGTTTCGTGTTTTCGAGTAAAAAAATAAATAAATGTGTACCAAGCTTGCGCGATAACGACGTCACGCTTGCTATGGTGGAGGTGCAACCGGTAGCCCATATGCGTGCTCCAAAGCAAACGGGCGCCATAGAATAAAGCAGGCGCACGGTCGCTCCGACGGGACAAGAGCCGACCGTCGACGTTCGAATCTGCCCGCTAGGAGAGCAATTGGCGCTGGTGTCACGGGTGGAAACTTGAGGTTGCCTCATCTTTATTTCAGTAAGGCCAGAAGTCAGCGTTTTAGTTTTTCCGTGGTTTCAAACATAGCAGAAACAGGCTCACTGATGCTGAAAACCGATGTCACCTTCTTATAGTCCTTTAGCGCGCATCCGTCTCACCGTAAAAATGTTCAAGGCATTCAAACATTCGCCTTCTGGTCTGTACTGTAGAGGTCAGGGAAGTGTCTCCTGCTCTTTCTCCCAGTGTTATCCAGCATTATATAATCCACTGTACTTCTCTCCCAACTTGATTCCTTGCATTTTGCTGTGGCTTGGGAGATAGTCTTTTGCACCACTTCAATGCACTGTCTCTTGCAAGAACACCCTTTATGATTTGCGCTTTAGGGTGCAGTGCTGGATGTTGATTCCTGCTGTCTGTGAGTGCTTCTGTAAGTCAACCAAATTGCCAAACTCAGGTATCGAGGGGGAGAACACACAAATGGTTTTGAATAGAATGGTGGTGCCCTCAATATTCCCAGTATCTCCTAATGAGTCTGCACCGTACTTATTAGCACTTTCTAGATCAATCACCGCACATGCTTTCAAATCCCTACTTATGGTTCTTCCTTCCGTATCACCACCTAGCTTGAGGCTGCCGTAATCAGCTTCAGAATTTTGTAAGCACTGAAACCACTAAGCAACATTTGATGTCACTGTGTGAAATTCTTACATTATGCAAAGGATTTCTGGGATGGCTTTTCTTTCCATATCACCACCTCCTTGAGGCTGCCGTGATCAGCGTCAGAATTTCGTAGGGCACTGAAACCACTGAGGAACATTTGGTGTCACTGCATGAGATTTTTTTTGTGGGACAGCCGACCTGCAACACAGAATGTGCACTCAAATACATTGTGTTCATTTTTGCAGTTGTTCCTGTTACTAATATGTGACAACTGGTTTAACAAGGTGGTTCAGTCATGTGAGTGCATGCTTAACCATGATTAACAAGACGACAGACCTATTGTGGAAATTTTAGTTGAAAGTACGTGTTGTGTAGTTCCACAAAGCTGCATACCATTCTAAAACCTGTACTAAATATTAGCAAGCAGTTGTAAAGTGTTTGAAGGTACACAACAAAGCTCGGCGACAAAGAAGTACTTGAAATTCAAAGTCATACCATAAAAGCACTTTATTTTTTTGTTCTTACTGATGACTGTGTCTAAATTGTCAGCCCATTTCGTACAGCTTCCAAGTACACACATAAATCCAGAAGCTACACAGTGCACTCGCTATAACAAGACGACATAAAAAAAGCGCAGTTCTCCCTTTCCACAAAAATAATGTTGGCAAACCAATACTAGAATTGGGAAGGATGAGAATACATAAAGAAAAACTGGATTTTCACATGAAAAAGAAAGAAAAGACATCAAGAATATGAAGAAGCTCTGACAGAATTTTTTGAAGTTGTTTACATCACACTGTAAATATTATTTAACGGATGTCATTAATAAATCACAACGAATTTATATGGGATTTAATTTAACACCCAAACGTAACACACAGGCTATGGAACCCAGTAGGGGGGCTTCAGATTAATTTGAACCTTTTGGTGTTCCTTAGCATGCACCTAAATCTGTTCCGGCCCCCTCAAGATATAGCTGCCACGGCTGGGAATTGAACCTATGACCTTGTGATTAGCAGAAGCACACCAAAGTCATTACAGCATCACGGCAGGTCACTTATCATATTTAAGCACAATATGGCCTGTTTTATGCAAGAGAGGACTTAAAAGAATGAGAAAGATTCACCAAATGGCAACACTAAATTAGTTTATTCTGGTGAAGTGCATTTTACAAATTATGAATTCGTGTTTATTTGACCGTTGGTTCCTAAACAAAAACCTGAAGGGCGAAGTTTTCGTTTTCGAATAGAATGCCACATCAGCCACAATCCTAGTATTGAGTATGGCATCACGAACTTCGAAGTATATTTGCATGGTGGCCTGTTCTTTTCGTTCAGAAACGTTGTTGAGATTTGCTAAGATTATTGTTCGGTTCTTATTGAATGCTAATCTTTGTTTATCGAAAAATTAATAACTGTAGTCTCAAACAGAGCCTGTCCAAATCTCGTGACATCACCAGCGGCTATTTATAATATGGGATCTTGAAGCCTATCTTCAGCTTTTTAAATATTTTCTGACTAACCAAGAATTTCAATGCAGTAAGACTGCTGTCTCTTGTATTCCGGAAGTATAGTTTACCAAGTCAATTTAAGTCTAATGTTGCTGCTTAGTATGCATTTTAGCTGTTATTTATGCGAAATTAAAAGCTATTACAGCTGAGTCTCATTAAATAAAGATTGTGCCCAACAGAAAAATACTTGCTATTATCCAAATTCATTATAAGCTTCTATTTCTTACCAGCCAATATCAGCGGAAAACATTTTAAATTTGCTTTGTTATATCTGCTAATTTGTTATTATATTGTATTATATTGAGGCTTGTATATGCCTAGAGGAAAGAGTGGTGCTGCTGTGCCATATTTGTACACATGGGTATGCCAAGGAGAGGGACGACTTGGATTGCCATCTTTTTGGGGAGGCAGGAAATGCTAAACGCACGTTTTTGAGTAGTTTTCTGTCTGTCACAATTATTTCCTTCCTCCTAGAACAGCGTGTAAGATGGCATTCTTGCTGCTTCATTATAAAACAATTATTTGTTTTTGAAGCTTAAGTTGTCATACCAGAGTGTACAAGTTGTATCAAATATGAACAGCGTCACTACCAAGTATATAAGTTTGGAGAAAGGTTGAGAAAGTGTGTGCTCATCGTGCAGTACGTTCAAGCACATCTATCCATTTTTATTGTTTGCATGTTCTGAGTAGTGAAGCATAAATGTGGGATATATTATGGGGCCACCAAGACTTTTAAAGGAGACTTGATGGCAAAAAAGCAGACCATAGGTAGGTTACTCAGGCTGACATCTCCACCTTTCTCCCAGTGAAATTCCCCTCTCTTTCTTAATGGCAAAAACATCTGATGGTGAAAACTACATAGCCATAAACATGCCTTTGGCCAAGCCACGTTCAAGATATGTTTAACATTACATATCCTTGAATTGCCATGGGGTCACAGCACACGTTACGAAGTCGCACATACAGTGGCGCCAATTTTCCCTCCAAGTAGTACTGTGAAGCAACTATTTGGCTTGTGCTATGGGCACAAGATTTAAGGCAAATGATCCCTGCATTGGACTTAGACGATGATCTATGCCATATCTTATCGGCACAGCGCGCCAGATGTGGAGAGAAGCCTGCTTGCACAAATTTACATTTAGATTCTTTGATAAGTGTGGTTCAACATTCCGAAGCTACTCCTTGGAGACCCAGAGACCCAATATTAAAGGGCACCAAGTTAATTTCGGTGAGCTACAGTTCTTTGATGTGCACCAAAATATCAATATTCAGGAATCTACATGTTTCACCTGAACATGGTTACAATAACCACAAGTAGAACTGGTCATCTCATGCACAAGAGCAGAATGAAATAGCCACCGAGTCACTGTAGCAGAGAGGATCTCTCATACCGTTTACTAGTATCAACATCAGCAAATTTAAATGTTGTATTAAATGCTAATCCATTAAATAGTCGAGACAGATAAGTGAAAAATTATTCGCAGTTCTAAAGCATGTAAAGCACCCACAAATGAAAATATTTTTGCTAAGCTTATGGCTCAAAGTATGATGCCACTCCTATCGTAGCGCATAATAGTACACCACAGGCTGGTATGATCACTTCAAAATGACCAGCGCTTAAAATGTGTCTAAATGTAACACAGCATCGCACAGCAATCAAACAGGAAACACTGAATAATGACTAATTTAACAAAAAGAATTTGCAAAATTTGATGTCAGAGCTCCTTCACATCCCTCAGCGTTCTCTGCAATCAGTACCTTTATAAAGGCACGGCCAAGATTTCTCAAGAATGCGAGACGAACAAGAAACGCAATGACAGCGCGATGTCATTTAACAGGAGTGCAAAGAAGACGGCAGGTACGTGCCGCCGAGTCGGGACATCACTACAGAAGGAACTGCGGACTAGGAAGAACCGAGAAGCACGCCGTAGCAATCACAAGTGGCTTGACACTACTATCACCGTCCCCCAAGACCCTCTTGTGGCACAAACCACTCACATGGCCGGCGGCGATTCATGGGCACATGAACCGAATCACAGACTAGATTACCACAGCACAAAAGGCACCCCAGCGAGGGGTGCAATCTGGCATCGAACAAGGCGTGGCCACAACGACATGCATCCATTTACTATCACTTAGCACTGGGCCGACAATCATCCAGCTCGCAGTCAAGAAGGCTCCCATTCCGCAGAAAAAAAAAAGCGTGTGTATACATATAATATTTATAAGTAAAATGCTGTATAGAGCTGCAAAGGCAAAACTATAAGCATCCCCTTCGGCTAAAGTGGGATGGTCAATGTTCAAAGCACAGATATCTGCTGCCTCCCAACTTCTAGCACGCAAGCACATGTCAAATGTAGCAGGAAGGCAACATTTTCACGTTCATCAAGAGAACAGGTACGTTTCCGACAAGTTCAGGCATGATTTACTGTGCATATTTGTAGTTCAGCACCCACGTACCAGTGTCACAAGGACACTTTCAACTGCGATCGAGCTCCATCGGGATCAAGTTTATTGATCACGATTGGCTCCTTGGCGCAAGAACTCGGAAGGGAGCCAATGGGGTTTGCAGATTTCAACTGCCTTCAGCGTGAATATTGTCTTAAAGTGTGCGTGTGACCGGGTATTAGAAAACTGGTCTTTCAAGAAAGCAAACACTGCAGTGACGGAACTCTCCAACCCGCTGGACATAGACTTGGAAAATCAGCATGCAGTTAACTCTTCCGTGTCTCTTTCCTACTTCACTGAAACACACAGCAGCAGTGACAGATATCTGCCATCAACAGTAACAGAAATTTTAAACACATCTGTTGCTTTTATGCAACTTTGAACTACAATTTTCTTTAAAGCTCTGCATTTTTCAAACCTATGACACACCGTGCTCTATACATGTAAGCACCACAATGTGGCCAAAGTTTCAAAAATTATCAAACGCCGGTTCGTGAATAAAATAAATATGCCAGTTACATACGGCCAATGAATCGCAGAAACAAAACATGGCCATTACTCTCTCTTTAGCAAGAATAAGCACAACTACTATATAGCTTAAAAAAATGCATATTTGTTACCATCATATGTAGAAACAATCGCAGTTCGTACAATGACCAGCCTTCAATGCATCACAAAACGTCCACCAAATTCAGGTCTCACCCACAAAAAGGGGCACTGGGCCCACGTTGCAAGTCTCCTCGGCACAAAATGAGTGTTTCTTCATCGTCATTTTGTCACCGTAACTGCGTTATCAGCAACACTATCGTGCATAATCATACACACCTTGATGGCTTATCACAAGTAAGCTGGGCAGCCATCTATGCACATATCACACCTACAGCTTCATTTCTACAGAGCCTATATGGATGGGCATTTCCAATTTTTTCTACATTTTTCGCACATGGCGTGGCCTTCACGGCAATGAAATATTGCCATGGTGCCAATCAATACCGATGTTAAAGACACACAAAACAAAAAATACATAAGAAGCAGCATACAATGAAGCATAATATAAGGCAAAGACAGAGGGTTGCAGGTCAATGACTTATCATATTTTTGTGTCTATATACACAAGCTGCTGAGTACTAACAAGACAAGTTGAAACATGACAGACTGAGATATAGATAGTTTATCGTGGGCATTGCAGGACATCTAATTATACTCAGGATCAACTTGAGCACACAAAGCTACATTGGACGTCTGATGGATATCCAAGGGGTAATGACTAACTAACTTCTAAGATCAATTTTCTGATGGGTTTAGTGACACACTTACGAGTGGCCTCTGTAAGAAGCTGTTTCAGTGCCTGCATGTATGTGTGCCGACAGAAATCATGCCAATTAACATACTGATCTTGTTACTTGGGAACGAAATATATTAAAGCTAAAATATCAGCAACACATTTCTGTGTCAAACAATGATATAATGGTACTTTCAACCTGTCCCATAAGCTTCCAGCGAACATCACAAGCACAGTTGAACCACAAAACGGCTATACAGCTAATAAAAATGGCAGCGTAATTAAAATGAACAATCTCGGCTTAGAGACAGAGACCAGACACTTTGGAATGTTGCTCGAGCAGTGGCAATATGCATTATGAGCTAAGACCAATCAAGCACGAGCAGGATTTGCAAATTAAGCAGGCAGACTTAACCATCTGGCTTATCCTCCCCCGATACCTATAATGGAACACCAAGGAGAAACACGAAATCAGTTTAGATCGATAATGTTTCAGAACTCCTGTTCACGCTTCGGTGCCATAAAAATGCCATAAGCAAAAAAAAAAGCTTTTTGTCTCTAAATTTCACATACAAACCATGATGCTGCAGGTTTCCCAGTATTCTTGCGTACCTTCATTATTTATGTACAAAAAAAAAATTAATGTAGGGTTTAACGTCCTGAAATTACGGAGTGGGATATGATGGACAATGCAGTAGAGGGTTCTGCAATAATTTTGACTCCCTGGGGTTCTTAACTGAGCACCCAAAGCACACTATGTGAGTGTTGTTGCATTTCGCCTTCCCTGTAATGTCGCTGTTGCAAATCGGACCCCTGACCTCATGCTCAATAGCACATTGGCATAGCCAGTGAACCACCACTGTGAGTCTTGTGCAGAAGAAGTCCACAAAAGCTAGGTTTATTCCTCTGATTACATTTAAAACCCGTGTAGTCATTGCTTACTAGACCACTTAAACATAGCAGCTTGGTCATTTATGTAGACACGTGCAATATGGCTATGACTGCGCTACACGCATGTCCTCAATGGCACTTTTAGCTAGCATTCCGAATGGTGAACGGATGGCAAACACCGATTGTGGTGGCACCATCTGGTGTATAGAAGTCAAACTACTTTCCCAGCAACGGCACCATGTTCAGTTAGGCTTGGCAGCATTAGAACAGATGGATGACCTCAATAATAAGGACAAAACATCACCAGTACTTGGTCCTTGAAGCGAGATAAGACTATATAGGCAAAAGATTATTTCACCAGTTATGTTTTGTTGGCGTGATGAACAGCAAGTAACAAGACCGAATTCCGATAAAAGCGTGTGGCCTCAGCGCTGCCATGTCGTTATGCTATCCAAGCGAATTAGGCAAGGCCCGCAATGCTAAATCCAAAAGGTAGCATGCGTACGTAACCAGCAAAGCTCTTCATAGCATCCTGCACATTTTGGACCCGCTAATTTATAGCATACATGAGGGTATTGCGTACATCATACTAAAACTGCTTATTGATAAAAAAAGTTGCCAGCAATGAACAAATGCTATGAAAATCTACGACATCACAGCATGTTGGGGTGAGAATTTCAATATGGTGTTGATACCCATCTCACTTTTGCGACTTCTCTGGCTTAGTCGCTTATCTAATCTCTGATCACAATAAAACTGACCTGTTTAAGATTTCATGACTGCAGTCTACCAATCTAGCTTGAGTTGGTATTTCTTCCAAGTGCTCCTTTAAAACCACAGCTAAAGAGCACAATATGAAAGTGTGCTCATTTGCATACACATGATACTTCCACTAGAATGCTGCTTATAAGAGCGAGAATCTTACAATTAACCCACAATCACTGAACCTTGCCGATTACCAGCATGAACAAATTTTCAAGTTCTCATGTATATTCTCTGTAGGTTGCCTGTCGATTTTTAACGATAGGGTGGTTAAGTTTTTAAACACATTATGTTGGCACTTTTATTTGGAACATCTTTATGCCATGCATGTTTACTTAGACAGAGCTCAGACAGAGGTTAAAGATGCTAACAAAGAAAGAGGTTAAAGATGACAAATGCTAGTCCTAGACTATAGCGGTTGTTCATTACATTTTTAACCTCTGTCTCTGCTTTTTGCACTAGCAATCATACATTTCAACAAAAGCCAACTAGTGCAGCTTAATATCTTTACTTCTTTGTGCCCATTGTCCCCACTGCTGTTGACTTGCACCCGGACTGGCCATACATGGACGGATTTTTTTCTTTCTCCAAATCACTGCCATCTTTTTCAACAGTGAAAACTATGAGCAGTGTAGTGAGGTTACAAGGTCATGGCCTATTCTTCTGGCTGAAAGCCCTTGAAAACTGATTGTCCCCCTTTTGGTGTTGGAACTCTTGGTTGATGGATATGGTAAGGTGACAACAATGCAGAACTGTGCCAAAACTGCCTCTTCCAGCATCAGTGTTGAGTGAAAGACAGAGAGTCATATAAAGCCAAAATTATGCTTACATATGCTGCTGATAGGTTTTGAATTCACTACACCAGTACAAAAAGAGAAAAAAAAAAGAGCTATAGGTAATGAGAAGCCATGAAGCTGGCACTATACAAGGCAGTGGATGTATCGAGTCGGTCATGCCTCTTTCTTTCTTTAACTTGTCGTTACAATTGCTTAGGACATAGTAATAAGAAGCCTTTCCCTCAACCACAGCATTCAACTGACAAATAAAGCAACCAGACCACGAGTCTGCAATGTTCGAGTAATGTAATGAGCAGACAGACGAGATCACAACACCAACTGTGACACTAGATGAAGCTCCTCGCAACCTTTGCCACAATTACGCAGTAGTGACAGGACAACTGGCCCTACATACTGGAGAACTTTTATGAATTGGCACATAAAGCAGGAACCCTGCATGTATGTAGATAATTGTACTAAAAAGCTATGCTAATGTTAATGAGAACCGCATTACAGTAACCTTATCTAACGGATAATCCAGTAGCTCTCTGTAAAAATGCAAGAACTGCTAGAGGAATATGGCTCCCAAGCCCATACTCCCTCTCATCAATTTTGTGCAGTGCAGCAAAGCCTATTGGTCGCATCAGCCGAACAAAGCAGTGAGTTGGAAGACGGAAGGTAAAACAAACACCAAACATGGATTTTTTTAGTAATGATGATGTTTTGGCTCGCAGATGGAAGACTTGTTCACAGTAAGATTAAAAAGTGGCAAAATAGTCGCTTAAGTACATCACATAATAAGGTTGCGACACTTAGCATATACAGGTAGCAAATTAGCATCATTTTGGTCAAGAGTGTCTACCATGGAAATGATTACGAATTGCCACCTATAAGTATATGCTAGGTGTCTCAGTAACTTTATACGACGTACTTAAGCAAGCGTTTCATCACTCTTTAGTCTCACTGCGAACCAGTCTCCCATGTCATAGCCAAAGCATTACCACTGCTAAACCATTTTTGGTCAGTCTTTATCTTCGTGCTTCCCATGTTCAGTCCCAACCTGGCGAGATTCCATCATACTTTTGATTTCAAAATCACAAGAAGCGCTCTTCCATTTTCTATCACTGATCGCACTTCGCACAATGCCGACTGGATTGAAGTTGCCTGTAAGGATCAACGGTGCGAAATTGGTGAGCTCTCTTCCGTTCTCATAACATGCAGACAGCTCTCATTACTGGTTGGCTGACATGAGCCCTTAGTCTTTGCTTAACTGCGCGAAATTGATGAGACGGAATGCGGCTTCTTTTTTTTTTGTCTGCTATTGCTTGAAGAGTTCATCACATCTCAACTGGCACATGAAGTGCAAAAAAGTGCTTGTATTGCTGCATGCCTAGGTCAAACAGAATACAAGATTGTTCTGTTTTATGATTTGGCTGGCACTTTGCTACCCAAGGCACTTGTTAAATTTGGCAAGGCAGCCCAGCAAGTCATCAGATGGTTATGGATGGCAGGGCTTGGCTGAATACATTAATCAAGTTAAACACGACCTACACAGGTTTAAAGCCCATCACTGCGAGCATGGCCATGTGATGCACACAGCAAAGTCTATCATTACAAACATGGCAGGTAAGTTGACTTAGAGCTGAATTTCTTCCAGCCACACTGGTTGTCAACAAATATGTACTTGAAAGGATCTTGAATATACAGCATACGTTGAGTACCAACAGGCAATGACACAGAGGGTGCCTTCCATTTGTTCTGCAGTGGAGTCACGTTTTCTCAATGCATACACTCCAGCGTGTACCTAAACAGCCTTCTGCATTGACAGGGAAGAGCGAGGGAAGAGAGGGGGGGTACAGAAGCTTTTTGCAAGCCCATAACCATCCACTACAGCAACAGAAGCTTAGCAGTGGGTAGTAGCAGCAAAGGCACTTCAAGGGACAAGATGACCGCATCCAACAACCTGCACGGCCAGATGGTGCCGCACTGCACGAATGGCAGTAGAGATCGGACAATCCTCCAGCCTTCACCGAGAACCAGGTTGTCAGGTGACACTGGCCACCCGGGGGCAGTTGAGGTCGCTGCTGTGCACTCCGACACTCTGAAACTTAGGGCCATTAGGCACTTGAATGGCCCATATGGACGGATCATGCTACGGCATCAGCGTGACGAATGGCTGCGTAGTCCAGCAAAAGTCACTCTCTCTGTCTGGAATAAAGCACAGTGGCAGCCACCATAGACTGCCATGACTTGCGCTTGCGCTTATCAGGGGCTCGAGGCCACAGTTGGGCCGTCGGCACTCATGCGCGCCGCCATTGCAAGGATACGCTGCTTCTCGAGCGGGAAGCGCAACTCGCGGCCGGCGAGGCGTGCTGCTTCGAGCTCGGCACGAGCAGCTGCAGCCTCGGCAGCAACGCGGCCTGTGGGCCCCAGCTGGCGCTCGCGTGCTGCCCAGTCAAGCGCCATCTGGGTGCGCAGCTCGTCATCGAGTGGCCGGCGGGAGTAGTGCGCCAGCACCTCTTGGCGCGAGCACTGGCGCTCGCGCATCGCCTTCAGCGAGCCGTTCCAGTGCAGCAGCTGGAAGACGCTCATCAGCTCCTGGAACTCGAGCATGGTGCGCCCTCTGTTCGCCTCAAGCATGAAGCGGAACGCCTCCACTCCCTGGCTTCCCTGCATTGCCGTGGTGCGAAAGGCAAAGCTCATGATACCGGCGCATGGTTGATGAGCATCACGTCTAGTGCTCAGCTATTCGAACAAGATAATTTGTAGGCATGGGGGCTGGCGCATATTGTGCCACCGGTGATCACTGGGTGATCCCTCTCTTTCATCGTGTGACACAATGCAATACCACAATGCCAGCCGCAATGCCATCTATTTCATTTTAATAGCTGAGCACTGTGCAGCATGCATGCCTGCCAACCTGTGAACTTTAAAATTCGTAAAAATCCCACGTACACAATGACATGCATTTGTTCTATAGTTTGCCTTGAGCACACACATTTTGTGGGATACATAGGCGCTTTATGAATGATTTGTTACCTTTAGATGCAGCACAAACAAGCAACAGCAAACTTGGAACAGCACAGATTAAAATGCAATAGACTGTGTTTTGATCCCAGTGACATTTTAAGTCACTTTACTATTGCTGACTTGGTCTGCTTTATAGAACTTGTCTGATGATACTTGTCCATAGAAACTACTTCTCCCGTATAAACCATCTTGGGATGCCACAAATATTGCAGTATAGGTACTGTGACAATTTGTTTTCTTTTTTGTTATATATGTACTTCTAACACATTGTACTGTCCTATCTTGCAACACCTTATCTTTTATAAAACTTAATAAAACATTCGTAAAACAAGCCCGAATTTATAAACATTATGAAAAATTCTAAAAGACGTGTCAGTATTGGGCCATCAATTACAGCTAAAATATGGCTGACATCCTGCATATTATCTTTATGCACAGATCTCTACCTGATGTGTCAAGTTTGCCTCTTTGAGTAGACAAAATTTAAGAAGTGCTGAACCTATACATCATTTATTGCCAGTTAGGTATTTAAGAATGAATCACGCCATACAGATGGCTTATCAGTGAAAAGATGACATGACAGAGAGATGCAGCATTCCAGTCTTGGGTGTTCGACAATTAGGACACAGGTACATCTCGTTCTTGTATAAGAATTTAGTAAAGACTCGTCTTTCCTAACAGGTGCAACCTTTTGTGAGTCTTGCAAGCTCACAATAGCAATATGTTTTTTCAGTTTACTTATTGTAATTTAAAGGTATTATTGTAATGTATTAATTTATGCATTATGGTAATGGCAGTCACAGGCCAGCCCACATATGATATTTTAGTAGATTGGGAGTCTAATAACTTGAATGGACAGATACTAGTTCGTACCAACTCTTGCACTCTATCACACAGGCACACATTTTAGTTCGAGAAAAGAACTATGAAGGCACATGATAGCCAACTAAAACAAAGTTTCCCGCTTGCAGCTATGACTTACTGCAGGAATTATATGCCGACATGCATATACTGGATTTACTCGCATAATGATCGCACTTATTCGTCAAAAATATTTACACAAATTCAGGGGTGTGATCATTACGCGGGTTAAATTTCTCACGAAAAGACAACATTTTTTTTTTCATCCTGCGTTTGCTGCGGGATGACAACAGGTCAACAAACAGGAGGCTGCCACTATGACAGTGCGAGACACCATAACAAAAATGGCGGCTGGCGGGGCAAGCCAAATGCACCAAACGAGATTTTTTTTTTACTTCTCTATGAGTACATTACATGCATTTAAACAGTTTCTTCCATATCAGCAATGAATAATATCGTTAATATTGGCAAGTTTGCGGCAGTAACGTAGCCATGTCAACCTTGAGGGGACGGAAACGGAGATGGGCACACTTAGCTGCCAGTGACATAGAAACACATGGCGGGCATGCTGTGGAAACTGCAGCATTTGTCTTCACTACTATCCTAATACGGCACGTTTCCGTTAAGGGTGGGCGAATATCTTAGCTGTGTTGCAAGTGTCAGCGTATGAATAACATACACTTCTAATGTATCAGTGTAAACGTGGCCACTATCGTTGCTGCTCGTGATTTGTTGCGTGCCCACAAGTGCAGAAGAGCAGAATCGAAAGGTGCCTTTTTTGTTGTTGTTGTTGACCTTAACCATTCTAAAGCCTACAAGTAATAAAGCCAAGGCAAGTTTGGTTGTAGCTTTTTTTTTTTTTTCATGGAAGTGCAGAAAGCGATGAAAGGAATGAAAGAATGAAATGGGGCATTTGCTTAAGAATGCTTGGTGCAGACTGCTTGGTATGTATTGAAGAGTCGTTTGCGTAGCATTCGACAGCATTCGACAAATGGTAAGCACAATCATCATTAGCTAGACTTGGCACATGACATATCGCTGCGGCAAGTTCGGGGTGCGATCATAACACGGGAAAGAAAAAAGATTGAATTTTGACGACAAAATTTAAGGGTGTGATCATATGCCAGTAAATATGGTAGGCGCCAACGAATTGACGAACACTCCAGCAAATGCATTAATCTGTTTTCCTTGTGCCACCAGTGCTGCAACTGCTCCAGCAGCATTGGTGCATACTATAGCATAATATGCGCACAATGTATTCCAACACGGACCAAGTGACCCTGGCATGGCAGAGGCAGCCAAGAAGTTTATAATTAGTGTTCAGCATTTTGAGTTCGCCACAAAGGAAAGTATGCCAACTTTAAGGTAGTTCAGTTTTAACCAAAAAAGGTCAGTGAAAGCAAGTTCATCAGCTTGGTGGTTAACCAAGAAGCTTGAGAAAATAAGGAGTGTGCCATAAGCAATGGCATGAATGACAATAAGCCTATAAGCCAATAAGCCAATAAGCCAATAAGCCAATAAGAGACAGTAGTGTACATCAAAGAGCAAGTAGGAGTAGCTGATATTCTAATAAAGATTAGGAGAAACAAATGGAGCTAGGCGGGTCATGTAATGTATAAAGTAGCAGCACCAGATGCCAGTGAAAGAAAAATGGAGTTCAAGGATGGGCAGAATTAGGTGGCATTATGAAATTGGGAAGTTTGCAGATGTAGCACGGGTACATGCAAGACAGGGGTAGGTAAATGGAGAGAGTGCTGAGAGAGGCCTTTGTCCCGACTGGGCATAAATTACAGGCTGATGATCATCCTTTGCTAGCCCCGAGTTCGGTCTCATCCAAAATAAAACATGCGCAAGAGTGGCAGATTAGGTGGAGTTGCATATATGTGCATCATGTGAGTCTATAAATCTTACAACCTGAAGTCATACGTTGTTGAGCTGCACGGGCATATAGGGCACTGCAGCAAGTACTAAACGAAAAACACCCTTCGATAAGAATAACTCTTTCCCAGGTTAGCTGGTACCTTGTTTCTTGCTAAGCCAGTATTCTGATGCAAATATACAGAGCAACAAAGGCACGAACACCCTGCCTATTTGTGCTACAGCACAAACTTTTCAGAATGCTTCCAAGTGTGCTGGAAAGGACAACTAACTGTGGCATTTTCGGGATGAAACTAAGCTAGTTTCATCTGGGATCAGCTTTCGTCCACAGCTTAGATTACCATTATTTGCTGAACGACTAACATAGCACAATGTACTTCTGGTGTACTGGGCTTGGCATGATGCAAGCTGGAATTGTGAAAGCCACTTTTCTTTTTGCAGGACAGCTTCTAACAAATAAGCACATGGTCAAGTTCTAAATCATGCTTAAAAGACCGCTATAGTTTTAAGGTGCAGCCTACAGATGGATGTAAACACGCAGTGGAAGCTGAAAAAACCTATAAATCTACTGATGTAAATAACATTACAACTTTAATGTAAACTAGTGCTACATGATGTGACCTTCACTGCAGCCTGAACCTGCGATGTTATTATGTATTATAGAGACTTGATCACCGTCATAAAGATTGTGTTCCCTGTTGCAGGATGAGTTAATTTTCAAATTAATGTCTACCATGAAGTACGTTGAACTAAGCGGAATCATCCAATTGGAATATCCAATCAGAATATGAACCTGGCACCGTTTAACGCTAGAATGTTATCTAGTGAGGTGAGTCTAACAATACTATTGGAGGAATTAGGGGGCAGTAAAGGGGATATAATAGGGCTCAATGAAGTTAGGAGGCCAAAAGAAGCATATACAGTGCTAAAAAACAGGCACGTCCTGCGCTACCGGGCTTAGCGGAGAGACGAGAACTAGGAGTCGGATTCATGATTAATAATAATATAGCTGGTAACATACAGGAATTCTATAGCATTAACAAGAGGGTGGCAGGTCTTGTTGTGAAACTTAATAAGATGTACAAAATGAAGGTTGTACAGATCTACGACCGTACATCCAGTCATGATGACCAGGAAATCGAAAGCTTCTGTGAAGACGTGGAATCGGCGATGGGTAAAGCCAAAACAAAATGCACTATACTGATGGACGACTTCAATGCCAAGGTAGGCAAGAAGCAGGCTGGAGACAAGGCAGTGGGGGAATATGGCATAGGCACTAGGAATAGCAGGGGAGAGTTATTAGTAGAGTTTGCGGAACAGAATAATATGCGGATAATGAATACCTTCTTCGGCAAGCGGGATAGCCGAAAGTGGACGTGGAGGAGCCCGAACGGCGAGACTAGAAATGAAATAGACTTCATACTCCGCGCTAACCCTGGCATCATACAAGATGTGGACGTGCTCAGCAAGGTGCGCCGCAGTGACCGTAGGATAGTAAGAACTCGAATTAGCCTAGACCTGAGGAGGGAACAGAAGAAACTGGTACATAAGAAGCCTATAAATGAGTTAGCGGTAAGAGGGAAAATAGAGGAATTCCAGATCAAGCTACAGAACAGGTATTCGGCTTTAGCTCAGGAAGAAGACCTTAGTCTTGACGCAATGAACGACAATCTTGTGGGCATCATTAAGGAGTGTGCAATGGAAGTCGGTGGTAACTCCGTTAGACAGGATACGAGTAAGCTATCGCAGGAGACGAAAGATCTGATCAAGAAACGCCAATGTATGAAAGCCTCTAATCCTACAGCTAGAATAGATCTGGCAGAACTTTCTAAGTTAATCAACAAGTGTAAGACAGCTGACATAAGGAAGTATAATAAGGATAGAATTGAACATGCTCTCAGGAACGGAGGAAGCCTAAAAGCAGTGAAGAAGAAACTAGGAATTGGCAAGAATCAGATGTATGCGTTAAGAGACAAAGCCGGCAATATCATTACTGATATGGATGAAATAGTTCAAGTGGCTGAGGAGTTCTATAGAGATTTATACAGTACCAGTGGCACCCACGACGATAATGGAAGAGAGAATAGTCTAGAGGAATTCGAAATCCCACAGGTAATGCCGGAAGAAGTAAAGAAAGCCTTGGGAGCTATGCAAAAAGGGAAGGCAGCTGGGGAGGATCAGGTAACAGCAGATTTGTTGAAGGATGGTGGGCAGATTGTTCTAGAGAAACTGGCCACCCTGTATACGCAATGCCTCATGACCTCGAGCGTACCGGAATCTTGGAAGAACACTAACCTAATCCTAATCCATAAGAAAGGGGAAGCCAAAGACTTAAAAAATTATAGACCGATCAGCTCGTGCTGTCAGTTGCCTACAAACTATTTACTAAGGTAATTGCAAATAGAATCAGGAACACCTTAGACTTCTGTCAAGCAAAGCACCAGGCAGGATTCCGTAAAGGCTACTCTACAATAGACCATATTCACACTATCAATCAGGTGATAGAGAAATGTGCGGAATATAACCAACCCTTATATATAGCTTTCATTGATTACGAGAAAGCGTTTGATTCTGTCAAAACCTCAGCAGTCATGGAGGCATTACAGAATCAAGTTGTAGACGAGCTGTATGTAAAAATACTGAAAGATATCTATAGCGGCTCCACAGCCACCATAGTCCTCCATAAAGAAAGCAACAAAATCTCAGTAAAGAAAGGAGTCAGGCAGGGAGATACGATCTCTCCAATGCTATTCACAGCGTGTTTACAGGAGGTATTCAGAGACCTGGATTGGGAAGAAATGGGGATAAAAGTTAATAGAGAATACCTTAGTAACTTGCGATTCGCTGATGATATTGCCTTGCTTAGTAACTCAGGGTACCAATTGCAATGCATGCTCACTGACCTGGAGAGGCAAAGCCGAAGGGTGGGTGTAAAAATTAATCTGCAGAAAATTAAAGTAATGTTTAACAGTCTCAGAAGAGAACAGCAGTTTACAATAGGTAGCGAGGCACTGGAGTTGGTAAGGGAATACATGTAGTGACTACGGATCCGGATCATGCGACTGAAATAATCACAAGAATAAGAATGGGCTGGGGTGCATTTGGCAGGCATTCTCAGGTCCTTAACAGCAGGTTGCCATTATCCCTAAAGAGAAAAGTGTATAACAGCTGTGTCTTACGAGTACTAACGTAGGGGGCAGAAACCTGGAGGCTTACGAAAAGGGTTCTACTTAAATTGAGGACGACGCAACGAGCTATGGAAAGAAGAATGAGGGGTGTAACGTTAAGGGATAAGAAAAGAGCAGATTGGGTGAGGAAACAAATGCGAGTTAATGATATCTTAGTTGAAATCAAGAAAAAGAAATGGGCATGGGCAGGACATGTAATGAGGAGGGAAGATAACCGATGGTCATTAAGGGTTACGGACTGGATTCCAAGGGAAGGGAAGCGTAGCAGGGGGCGGCAGAAAGTTAGGTGGGCGGATGAGATTAAGAAGTTTGCAGGGATGACATGGCCACAATTAGTACATGACCGGGGTTGTTGTAGAAGTATGGGAGAGGCCTTTGCCCTGCAGTGGGCGTAACCAGGCTGATGATGATGATGATCTTCCCGCATCACTAGTTACAGCTGAAGATCACAAAGCATTCATGAAAGTATGAGATAACATTATATAATATGGAAACTACTTTTTATAAGATGTACTACCGCTGTAGTATTTTTTTTTCATAGCCAAACATTGCACATTTATTAAGCTTGCCTGTGTCTTTCTCATTATGTTTTTATAACTATTTCCAGTATATTTTTCATTACTCTGAAGCAACATTTTGTTTAGAACTTATAGCACATTTTGTTACAGCTATTTTGTGTAATCACTGCCCTTAGTGATGTCTTTTGATCTTCAGGGAATTTTGAATAAATAAATGAAGCTTCCCAGTGTATGTATCTGTACACACGTCCCCTCCTGCAATTGTATGTTTGAAATGTACACTCAAATCTCATTATAACGTAGTTGAAGGGGAAGCCAAAATCACTTTGTTATATCCATTACTTCGTTGTACCGACTATTGCCATTCAGTGCAGTGTATGCCCACGGCCCACCGAACTGCCATGAAGCCACGTATATGATGAAAATTCTATAAAACAACAGCAAAAGGCTCTCCAGCGTGTGCAAGACGCAGTTTTTTTAGCACCTGAAATGACAACCATTACGATGACGTCCCAATGTTCCAATGGGATGTTCTTTCACTTCTGCTTCCCACTTGGCTCGCTCATATTGTCGCGGCGAAACCCATGGAAGTATACGGCCGACAGTGTTTGGCACAGTGCGAGATATGTAAATGCCTTCAGCCCTTGAAAAGGAAACTACCTGATCTGCCGCTTTATCACGGCTCAGCAGCTCTGCTGTGTGAGCACGCTGGCTTGGCCAGTTCGTGCCAGTTTCCCGCAATCTCAGAGGTCATACCTAGCTGCATCAGCACCCCACGGCGCACTGCAGTGAGAGGGACAGGCACTGTTTTTTTTAAATGCTGCACGCAAGCATCGTCATCGACGTGCCGCATAGCTAGACATGGCCTCCAAGATTGTGATCTCAGTGGGTGCATCCAGCTTCGCCAGCTACGTGCAACAGCGAGACAGAGGGGCGATAAGATAGGAAAGAAGCGCTATTCGTGCGTGGCCACCGTGCGTGCCACGGTAAGACCAGTGTTGCGCAATGGCGTACTCGACAAGGGAATTTTGAACTGTCGCGTAGAATGCGTGTGGAACCGGTGACATGCTCGGTGTGCAGCGGTCGGTACTTTTGGTTTCAGCGACTAATCTAGTTCATTGTATCCATTGCAGAACAATTTGAATTCGTAAAAACGAGGTCTAAAATACATGGATCTTTATGGGGATTTCAAGGGGAATCACGTTCACTTCCTTAGAGCTGTTATTTCGTTAAGTCCCACTTTGTTATAAAGAGGTTCAAGTGAATTGCCAGAGGACAGTAAGAGGCTAACTTTCCCACGTAGCTCAGACGCATAGTAGTGGAGCGCACTATACTTTGAGACACAAAGTGGGTTGGGGGGGGGGGGGGGGATATCGAGTTATGTTCAAAGCATAGTACTGAATGTAACATAATGTGCTGTCTAGAGCTGTGCATAAAAAAAATTAAAAAAGACAATTTGTGCTATGTTCATAGAAATGCACAATTTCTGCAGAGTCAAGGTACAAAGTCAACTTTTACTTAAAATATCACTTTTGTGAATGGAAATAAAAGTGAAAACAAGCAAGAAATAACAATAGAGGCCACTGCTACCTCGCATTGCCAATTTGACAAGCTTTATAAGGGGAATCATCCTCAACATGTGCTGCCAAAACGAGGGGAGGATGAGATGATGTGCACGTATGGATGCGCCTGGTAACAACGAATACTAATTTGAAGTTTCGACACCTGTATTACACTGAAATTCATTATTCTATTTGATGTTTATGATGTCCTTTACTTTATATATGCCTCGCAGCCATTACTGCAAGTAAAAAAAAGAAACAGAACATTCACGCCACATTGACTCACGCCAAATGAAGCCCTGGCGTCGTGCACCGCCTGGGCCACAAACTCGTCCGAGATGCGGCGGCTGGGGTGCTCGTTGAAGACAGAGTTGACCAGGGCGATTTTGGCTGCACTGCGGCGAGCTTCTGCTTTGGTCGGACAGTTCTGCAATAACAGAAATGCGATGATTGTCAAGCCAGGCACAACAATGTGAGCCTTTAACTAGAGCCGATAATCACAAAGATATTACTACAAGGCTGTAATGATCCTGATTAACCTCTTCAGGCACTGTGTGCACAAATGTGGACACCAAGATATAGTGCATCGAAAGGAAAAGCACAGATGGAAATAATGATAATCAAAGTGTGTTACATACTTATTTAAACACTTCTGATTGGACCTGTGCTGCAAGTTTGAATAGCACATGTAAAGTGTATTAGTAAAAAGAAACCTGGAAAGTAGACACTTGGGGTATCAGTATGTCATTGTGTCAGTATATGATCACTTCTCTCATCGTTTGTCACAATTTTCACACCAGGCATATTTTTCAAGTGGCTAACAGGTGCTTCCCAGGTATACGCAAGACATGAAAAAGCTGGATGTTCTAGTATCTGATGTTCCTGCAGAGAGCAGTTGCATTAGAGTTCACGCTCTGTAAACTTGACAAAACTCACTGAAGTCAAAATTCTCAACCTGTTCTCCAGCTGTATGCTTTTAATGATTCTGAAGACAGAAAAAAATGTGGTGACAAAAAACTTTTGATGGACAGAATTATTTGGTGGCTGAATGGGTTAATAACAGTGTTCTGATGTACAGTTGGTGGAAAAAGTTTTTTGGGACATGGGCTGCACAACAAATATGAATTTCTGCTCTGTTAAGTATAAAAGATTGCTGCGTAGCTTATAAAAACTATTACAGGTTGAAACTTTGAATTCGAGGTCATGCTGGTCTGGGGTCCAACACCTGAAGACCCAGTATATTGTCCAAAGTGTTCTGCTCCAGCTACTACAGTGGATATTTACCTCCTGTTGAGGCTCTGCCCAGGAACGAGGGCTACGTACTTGAGATAGGGTACTTGTAGCCAGCAAGCTACGAACGAGTCAGGCGTACAACTATAGACATTGGCTTATGGACAATGAGTTTGTAAAGCGACTACTGCAAATGCTGCATCAGAGGGGCCTCCACACATTTATTTAAACAAACATCTATGCCAAAGAGCAAGCTTCATGAAAAAAAATAGTGCAAGCACTGCATCAGGCACTTTAGCATAAAATATATTAACAACCATCTTTTTCTGTGATTGTTTTTTTATCGTCTAACCATTGTTACAAAGTTATCACTCAGCGCAAGACGCCCCTTCATGTATGTAAAATTTACAAAATGTTGTTGCCAATTCTGTTGTGAAAGAGCCTGGTCTAATCAGAGTGCATGCATTCCCGAACATACATGAGCCCCAGCGATTATGCTGGAAGGTACGACGAGTCATGCATACATAGCCGATGACCTTGACCCATAGATGCGATTTTGAACACCAAAAAGTGTACCTGCCACTGTCACATTGCTTTGAGTGTTGCACATTTTTGCCGAGCAAAGGTTTACCCAAAATATAGTTACATTTTTAACTAGTGATTTTTAACAGCTCCATTTCATCACTGTGACTACAATGTGACAATATTCTGCGGGAATATGATCTAAAATGCCACCACTTCCCACCAAAACCCAGATCGACCCCCCCCCCCTTTCCACATCTGCTGAGTGGCTGATTCAGGCCAGATCCAAGAAAGGTCAACGGTACTTGGCCACATAATGAATCAGCAAAGATGACCACTACCAGCCAGCCTCTGAATAGATGGCAGCACCGTACCATGACGGTCAAGTGATTCAGAAGGAATTTTTTTTACGGGACTAGGGTGTTCACTACGATCGACAGAGATCCTATGTAAACACTGAAGCCCTGGCCAGACGATCTCACCTGAAAGCTGCCAAAGCAGCTGCCACCTGGCAGCGTGACGTAGCACACATAGGGCGGGCTGCAGGAAGGAACCAACTCGTACGTCACAGGCTCACCGGGACGCTTCATCTGCCAGAACTCCTGCAGGGCCTCCACCACGTTCACTGCAGGCACGGCCAATGGGAAAGGCATGAAGGCACGCATCTTCACTCTTCAACAAGCACAATTTATCGGAACATCATTGCAGATTGAAAGACCAGGAGTATTGAGCATTCGATATGCCTAGTCCATGTGATGCAGCCAGTGACAGGACAAGAATGCAGGAGGGGCCCTCACTAGTGCGTGAACAGTTGAGGTCATCACGTGTGAAGGTGAAGAGGGCAGCTCACACGACAAACACCTCACTGCACAGTACTATACAAGCCCCATTTTAACTCCATTGTGCCCGAACACTATTTTAAATCAAGAGAAATTGGAGCAACATTATCACCTTTATTTTTGGCCATGGAAACCACATTCGTACCAAGAAAAATACTATTAAATGTTTTTTTTTACTTAAAAATTAATTAGCTCCGTAATAAATTAGTAATTCATTCAGTTTAAGCATTACAAACTGAAAAATTGTTCTAGCATGTCAAAAGTGCTACCATGTGTTTTTCATTAATTTTCCATGCTTAAGTCAGCATTAAGAGGTATTAAGAAGTATCAAACTCATCTATGAAAACTGATATATTGGGCTTTGTGGGGTTAAAAAGGAGACACCAAGGAGATGGATTATTCCAATCCCGTGCACAAAAATCTGATTCGACACGTCCCCCTTTGAGAAGTGCATACATTGCAAAGTGATATGTCTTGAGATGATGCACAAACTTTACATAGCATAAGTGGTCTGCAATCTAATTTTTGATGGTGGCCTCCTATAACCAGACAGCCAGTCCTCGAGCGTACGTAAAAAAAAAAAACAATCTTTTTTTTTTTTTTCTACATACGCAGTAGATAAAGACAAGGCCAAAGTGCATGAGGGCCAATCAGTACTGTGACAAATTGGAGCAGTACTAGTCCTGATTGAAATGATTGTCCCTTCACATTGGCAACATTCCTGCCAACAACAACTCTAAATTTTATGGTGAACATTGCCAGCGACAACAAATATGGCAAGTTTTAAACTTTCAAATTTTGTGATGCAGATGTGCATCCCTGCTTACCATAAGTAAATAACAGGAAAAGTGCCATCTTTCTTCAATGGCAGCGCACTTTCAACCAAATTGAGACCATATTTTGGAATATTTAAATTTAAAAAAAAAGTCATTTTATTGCAGCTAGAATTCATACCAATCAATTACATACACAAACCATAGGCCAGATAATCTTATATATGCGTGAATTGATGCTACGTTTTCACCCCACATCTCGTTAATTCACTTGAGATCAATGCAATATGTGACAACATGGGCTGGATGTGTGCCTGTGAACAGCTTCGTTGTCATTTTTACTTTCAGTCGGGTTTCGTCAGTCAGTTCCCACTGGTGGATATATATGTATGGGCAAGATTCATTTGTAATGCAATGCCAGCCTCACATGCACCATTTTTTTGCATAAAACAAACCATTACTGAGCATGTGTGTCTTCTGCCTGAATCAGGCCTCTTACAGATACACTGGATGCATTTTGCAGAAATTCTTTTGCATAAGTTTTCCTGGAGAAGTTGGTGCATTTTGCAGATGCTCTGGCAGAATATTTGCAAGTACCTTCCGTGGTCACGTAACACAAAATACTTGCACAACGAGTGCAATGATTGTTGTTAAATTTGATATGGATGCAAAGAGCAAGCACTAAATGAATTTAGACCACTAGAATGCCCTTTCAGAAGCCGACAGACTACTGAGTTGCAGAGAAAATAACAACAAAGTGGGCTGCACAATAGACCGACCGTAGGCGCATTCAAAGTGCATGATGCCAGCTATGAAGCCATGCTAGATGTAATGACGCCATGATGCCAGTTAGTCCTCGCAGCTTTCAAATCGTATTCAACGTAACCCTGACAGGAATACAATTTTGAATATTTCCAGGAAATAATTGGGGGATGTACCTGTCCACAGCAATGCTTCTATTGCAACTTCTGTCTAGCGTTTTGCCCCTGCCTTCTGATCTCGCAGGCTGTCTGTTTATTGCAGTATAAAAAGGCTATGTGATTCTCGCATGCCTGCCAACATGTGAACTAATATGGAAAAAAAAAATCCTGTGTGTGAACACACCATAAGTGGGAGAGGGGAGAAGCACCTAGCATGCACCTTCTTTTTTTTAAATTTTGCCCTGAGCACACAACCTTTATGGGACACATACACATGTCATTAACAATGATTTACCTTTAGATGCAGCACAAGGGGAGCAACATACTTGGAACAGCACAAACTGACAAGAAATGGACTTTCTTTAATGTTGCAGTGACGCTTTTGTCAATTTCACCAGCTTCGGCAGATTGTCTGAATAAACTTGCTCAAAGCAGGTTTGTGGTATCCTCTAATTCACAATCAGAAGACTTCTATAAGGTATGGTGAGAGACTGGCAAGCGAGACTTTTTCGCAAAAATAACTGACCTTTAGTGAAACTTGACATAACATTGGTCAAATCATAAAATGAGTCCAAATTCGTCAACTTTGTGGGAAATTCGAAAGTTGCATAACCACGATTTACATAACCAACCAGAAGTCGCAAAATTGAGCTATCTGTCAGAGGCTATCTTTGTAAACAATGATCTGTTTCTCTTTAAATATTACACATGGTATATGGTAAAAGAAATGGTTAGACTTGAACCCCCCAGTACTTACGTGGGCTATAGATAAGTTCAAGCACAAAATAATGTGCAATTGTACTGCATGCATTTGTCACACTGACCAAATTGAAATTTGTACATGGACGCAACTTTATTTTCCTCAGCCTGCTACACCGTCTTGCACTGTGGCTTGAGCAAAATATTCTACTGCTATGATAACCTGATCCCTAAAGTGGATACAGAAACACCATACAATCTGGTTGACTCGAGTGAATGGAAAAGACTCGGAAGTCATTTGGACTCATAGCCAGTCGGTCTAAGAGGTCTCACCTCAATGCCAAGTAGTTTTCAGTTTGTTTAGCACACTTCCACTTGGATTCTTACTGGCCCTATGCTAGGTTTGACCCTTCGCTTATGTAGAAAGTTTGCACCTGCACATATGTACTGTAAAAGTGCAGTTATCTCATTTGATGTAAACCAGCACTCATTCCGTCAGTTTCGTTTTTTGTGTGTGTGTGTGTGTGTGTCTACTTCAATTTTCTGCTGTGAATATGAATGCAAGTTCTAACAACCAACTAGCCCTCCTTACTGCTTCGACAGCTCCAAGCAACCTGAGATTATCATTCACATTAAACAATCCCAACTGGACATGAAAAAGATTTACTTGCATATTACTAATGGAAAAAAATTGACTGACAGTAGGATAAATCTTTTCATTCTGCAAGAATGCAAATGCAAGGAAGAGGGTCACAGTATTACCATATGGCTGATATGGAAATGTTGATTGGTGAAAACTTTCTAGTTTGTTATTTAGTAGTAGTTATTAAGGTGCAACTTGCACGTTGCATGGTTGAAAGTAACTCCACTTAGAAACCATCAGACATGGATGCTCCTATCTTTGGTTTCTATTCGGTGAGTAATTGGTTGAGTTCCTATTGTACTATATGTCCAACATACTGTCTATCTCAAAGTCCAACTTTCTTCTGCATCAAGTAATCCCAACAGCCCACTAATCCATGTATTCTTAAACATTCCTCCATTCTGTGTGGCACGTCCCTTCTCACGAGGGAGTGCAACTCCAATAACCTTCCTCTAGTGGCTCTTACGCTAAATGTTTGCAATTTGGCACCCAGAGTGTCTATTTGAAGTTACAGGAATGCAGACATATGTCTCAAGTTGCTCGAAATCGAAGAGATTGCCAAGCATTGTTACTGAAGCACAGAACCTATGTCAGGCCAGGGTTAGTGCCATCCTACATTACATGCTCTGTTTCAGCTATATACTCTGTTTCAGTAGCGAGCAACGCTACAAGGCTAGAGGGACTTATCTCACTTTTGTTCACACTGCACAACTTCTCTGACTCCAATTCGTGTTGCTCAAGGTTCACAACTAAAAATATAGTGCACATGCAAAAAAAAAAAAAGATATGGGTATGTTCCCTGTAATTCAATGAAAAATTTAATCGATCCCATATACATTTTCATCTCAAAACATGATGTAATTATTCCATGGATTGCAGATCTGAACCTACTTACTGCCAATGTTTCTACCACGAGCAGCCACTGTGCATTGTTTGCGGTCACAATAATAAGACTGCTTGTCACATTCTGCATGCACAAAGGTGCACTAATAATTTCTGACTTGACTTGCATCCCCAAGTTGTGATATATGAAGTAGTTAATCCGTACAAAATGTTGGATATCAAAAACAAAGGCACAAGAGGACAGAGACTTCTACAATAAAACTATTTCTGTAGCATTGCCTAATAAGTACAAAACATTGCAAAGGAAGAGCTTCAAAGTGAGGCTCATTCATGGGTATAGGGCAAGAATTAAGCAGGATTAGCTGCTCCATAATGTAAGACAATTAGTGCAGCTGATGAAAAGATAGCCAAGCCATAGAATAATGAAACAGACCCACACAATACTGAAACACACATCATCTTGCGTCCTACCATTAATGGACAGTGCTAGGCTGAGTAGATGGTGCATAGATGCACTGCATTTCCAGTGAGACTGTCTTCTGTACTCCACAGAGACGATCTC
The DNA here is from genome assembly GCF_038994185.2 of Dermacentor albipictus. Taxonomy (NCBI): domain Eukaryota; kingdom Metazoa; phylum Arthropoda; class Arachnida; order Ixodida; family Ixodidae; genus Dermacentor; species Dermacentor albipictus. The sequence goes on along the minus strand of NC_091829.1, from coordinate 96,134,782 downwards.
AAATCACATTATGGAGGAGTTGCTTTTAAGAAGCACAGGAGCATGAAACTATTGCAGAATGGGATTGAACTTCACATTTTAGTTTGCAACTATATGGCACAGGTATGATTCTTATAAGCTAAACTGAAGTATAGGCTGAAAAGCCTGTGTAGTTATAAATACAGCCAATCACCTTTATAATGAAGTGCCAAGGATTACCAAAATTCTTCGTTATATAGGTCACATCGTCGCAAAAGTTAAGCATGCTACTGATTACATTACAGCTGGCTAAGCAAGTTCAACAAAACCTTTATTTACCATGAATTCAAGGGATACCTACAAGTGAAATAAGCCACTAATTTTTTGTGCACGTTGTCTGACAGAATGTGCGAGTGCAGTCAACCTTATTGCACTGAAGTTCACGCTATTTGCCACGGTGAAACGCAGGAGCTACATAACATAAAGCTGCAGATCATCAAATGCCGCTATCACATCCCCAACTGCCAAAATTATTGTTTCATTTACAAGATCTTTATCACTGTTGCCTTCATTGACATTTGTGTCCCTTGGAATACATTGTCCGTCATCAGTTTCGACTACATCATCTCGTCATCCACTGCAACATTTTCGTCAGCCGTCGCATCCACTGGTGCGTTACAACAATCAGTGTACGTACAACTTCAGAGATTCCTCGAACAATGCAGCATGACCACTTCTGGTATCAGTATGCACATCAAATGCGTCACTAGCACTTGGTGACATCTGCGGAGGGCAGTGGCGGCATCGCTACGTGACGTTCATCTCAAAGCAACAAATAAGCCGCCAAGGACGGCTAAATTCCTTCGTTGTACAGGCAAATCCGTGGTAGCAGTATTCATTGTAGAGGCATTCAAAATACACGTGAAAGGTAGGAATTGGGCCAGGGCTTAGTCAATCTTGCCTTATACAGGTCATTTTGCTGTAGAGGCGTTCAACTATACTTTTCAGGCGCTCCCCATTAATTTACTGAGGAGTCTTAATTAAAACACCAAACTATTTCGACAGTTGCAATATCGTTCTTTTAGCAGGTCCACATATTACGCTTTGGGTGAAACAGGGCAATACAATTAAGCAACTGTTCCGGTGTTTCCTGACACTCTATCAAATATATAAGTACATGCAGAGAGAAACAAAATTCTGCCGCTGGTTTTATATATACGTGAAATTCGCCAACTAAATTAAGGCAGCCACAGATTCTTGGGGCAGGCATCCACTACTCCAGCTGTGTCACTAGCCACCCCTGCAGTGGTTTGTCTGTATATATACCACATAGGAGAGCATGGTTCTCAGAATGAACCCGTCCGCCCAAAGTTTGCCCAGCGATCGCTCGCGCAGCGCCGCTACACTGCAGTCGTTGCGGGACGCGCCGTCGCCGTCGATCGTCGCGTCCGCCGTCATTCGCGAGATATATACCCAGCTGAAAAAAGCGGGCGCGGCGTCGCGCGCGCACGTGCGCGTGCCGCCGCTGCCACCCGAATAACCGGTCTCGACCGCGGCAGCGACGGCCGACGACCCTGTGCAGCCGCCGGCGGCGTCGGCCGCGCCGAGACGAACGACCCCTTTATGGCGAG